>NC_068933.1:33200000-33825000 GCF_023091745.1 Budorcas taxicolor
TGTTCTGCCTGCAAGTGCTCCCAGGTTTGGATGGTGGTATATGTATGCCAGTTTCTAAGTCGAGGCATTTAAGGACTAATCAAAAACCAAAGACCTTTTTTTTCTACCTTCATTGATTTACCATATACTGCATTTGCAGAGTTAAAGTTAAACAGGCAAAAATCTCTGAGGCTAACTGGGAATTTGCTTTGTGAGTCAGGAGTACTCAAACTGGGGCTCTGTAACAACCTAGAGGGGTGGGGAGTGATGGGAGGTGGGAGGGAGGTTCAAGAGGGAGGGGACATGTGTATACCTATGGGTGACTGAGTCTGAGTGAACTCCGGGAGTTGGTGATGGACAGGGAGGCCTGGTGTGCTGCAATTCATGGGGTCGCAAAGAGTCGGACACGACTGAGCGACTGAACTGAACTGATGGCAGAAACCAATGCAATATTGCACAGCAGTTATCTTTCAGTTAAAAATAAAATCAAAAAGATTAAAGAGAAGCAATTGAATCTTGTAACAGGGTATCATTTCCCACCAGTCAAAGTGGTTATCATTTAAACATCTACGAATAAGTGCTGGAGAAGGTCTTGGGAAAGGATGACCTCCTGTACTGTCCGAGAAAATGAAAAGGTATAGAGCTGCATGCAGAACACTATGGAGCTCCTTTAAGACACCAGAAATCAAGCTATCAGATGATGAGGCGACTCTGTGCCTGGGTACATACGCTCTGGTGCTGGTTTAGTCGTTGTGTCCGACTCTTATGACGCTATGGACTGTAGCCCACCAGGCTCCTTTGTCCATGGGATTTCCCAAGCAAGAATGCTGGAGTGAGTTGCAGGAGAAAGCTTTAATTTGAAAAGGTGTGGGCACCACAGCACTCGGTACTTAAAAGAACCAAGTCACAGGTGCAATGAAAATGTCCAGGAAAGACAAGAGCATAAGGAGAAAGTGATGCAGAGAGAAAATGGACTCTGAGCCACGAAGAGGAGTGAAGTCCACCCCGGTAACACGAATGGACCCATATAGGATCATACTAAATAAAAAAAGACATAGGAAGACATCATGTAATGTCACTTAGTGGTGGAATCAAAAATGCAACAAAATGAACTACATTTCAAAAGAGAAACAGAAAGCAAACCTATGCTTACCAATGGGAAAAAGTGGGGGAAAAGATAGAAATTAGGAGGTGGGAGAAACCTAGACGCACTAAAACATATGTAAATAGTTCACAAGCAAATGTACTTAAGAGTAAAAGGAATGCTAGTCAACTTGCTTCAATAACCTGTACTAGAACATAAGCTCCAAAAACTTCTTTGCGACCCCATGAAACGTAGCTGCCAGGCTCCTCTGTCCATGGGGATTCTCCAGGCCAGAATACTGGAATGGGTAGCCTTTCCCTTCTCCAGGGGAGCTTCCCAAGCCAGCAATCGAACCCAGGTCTCCAGCATTGCAGGTGGATTCTTTACCATCTGAGCCACAAGGGAAGCCCTGGTGTGTGTAGATGTCAATGAATCTGTCTGCCCACATAAAAGAAGCAACACGCTGTAAGTCAATGATATTCCTATTTTAAAAAAAAGATTGGCTTCCCTGATAGTTCAGGTGGTAAAGAATCCACCTGCATTGCAGGAGACCCCAGTTCAATTCCTGAGTCAGGAAGACCCCCCCGAGGAAGGGAAAGGCTACCCACTCCAGTATTCTTGGGCTTCCCTTGTGGCTCAGTTGGTAAAGAATCCTCCCGCAATGCGAGAGACCTGGGTTCAATCCCTGGGTTGGGAAGATTCCCCAGGGAAGGGAAAGGCTGCCCACTCCAGTATTCTAGCCTGGAGAATCCCATGGACTATACAGTCCATGGGGTCGCAGAGTTGGACACAACTGAGTGACTTTCATAAAAATTAAATAGAGAAAAATAAAATCTCTGAGGCTAGTCACCTAAACAGAAATGTTTTGAAGTTTCCCTGAAACTTCACTCCACTATAAACAGTGTGCTAATGGAAGCTATTCTTTCCCAGAAACTAAAAAGCCCTTCATATCAATCAACCAGGAACGTGGCTGGCGTGTGAACCCAGGTCTCTGATCTCAAATCCCACTGTTCTTTAGGCCACTACGTGTCGTGTCGGGCACACTTTGGAAAACGTTCCTCACCAGGACTCAGGAGCAACTCTGTCTTCACCAAGTGAATTTTCTTGCTGTTTTCTCCTCTCAAGTGAGAGTATTTCAGTGACTATCAGAGAAGCCATTGCATAATCATCCCACCAAAGTTTAATAAGAACACAAAACCTAAAGATGCATAATTCATTGTTGTCTTGGAAAGGCACCGGGAGGGAAATCAGAGCTCCAGTTCTCCTTTCTGCCCTCCTTGTTTGCAGAAAGAGCTTTAGCGTGAAGGCTGAGATGTGCTTTCTAGTCCTGGTTTTGGTTAGACCCTTAACCCCCTCCTATGCACTCCGGATGCTAGCAGGCCCTTTCCTGTGATCTGTGATTTTATAAGTCTGCCTCAAGTGCTAACTATAAGGTCACAGTCCCCCAGGTTTTCTTTAAAAATCATTCTGAAAACGCTGGTTGTGAGATGCCCTGAGTAATGGACTTGCCATAAGATGGTGGATCCACCGGACTTTTTGCTGTGTTCACTGTGGCTACAGTGTTGAAAGAAGTGAATGCCAGCCCACGTCACCTGGGAAGGGAAGAGGCCTGGACCCAAGTCCCAGGTGAACACCTAAGCCCATGCCCTTGTGTTCTCTAGCCATTGCAGCTCCCTGGCTCGGCTTTGTCCGAAGGATGGACAAGCTGGGTTCTATCCTCTGAGGCCTCCCCCAAGAGCAAAAGTGTCATGTTACCGGCCCTTTCCTCAGACAGCAATACCGTAGAAATGAGTAGCACTTCCCCAAGACTCAGGCAAGAAAAGCTTTTAATTAGACAGCTGTGCTTTTTAATAAAAGAGTTTGTGCCCAAGACTGAAGGTGGAAAAAAGTGCCAGCTCCTGGAGTAGAGGGAGCAAAAGTGAAAGTGTTAGTTGCTCAGTTGTGTCCGACTCTGCAACCCCATGGACTATAGCCCACCAGGCTCCTCTGTCCATGGGATTCTCCAGGCAAGAATACTGGAGTGGGTTGCCATGCCTTCCTCCAGGGGATCTTCCTGACCCAGGGATTGAACCTGCGTCTCTGGCATTGCAGGCAGGTTTCTTGACTGTCTGAGTCACCAGGCTTCTAAAAGGGAGGTTTGCCTTAGGATCACTGGTAATTTCTAGAAATCGTCATACTTCTTTGATCAACTTCAAGTGGCTCTTTTGGTGGCTGTCAGGAACAGGAAAGGCTTCTCTGAGGGGAAAGAAATACGTGAGCATTTTCTGCAATAAAGCACCAGAACAGAGAGAAGTTTAAAATTTATAGTGGAACTTCTTGTCTTGTGGCAACTAGGTATACTGGTGAGTGTAACAGAGATAAAGTGAATCTTTTATTCCTTCAAGCCTGTTTTTTGTTTTTTCCTCCGGACTCAGGCCTCAGAATCTTTGTTTTCAGTTTCCAAGGCCTGTTTTGCCCCACTCCATTCCCCAGTCCTTTTCCAGAATGGCTGTGCTCTTGTCCTGCTGCCTGAACTACAGCTGCTGGATCCACCGCCCAGCGTTCCTCCACTAACGTGCCCACAAACCCAGCAGCTCAGTTGCACGCCCCGTGAAGGAGGCCAGCCTGTCTTGTCTGCATTTCTGAGAATAAGCTGACTAAATGTGTTCAGGTCTTAAAATATGCAAGCTCATAATCACAAATATTCAACCAGAAGACACTCTGTAGATTCAAGAAGGCATTTTGGTGCTAGATACCAAAACTAACAGCACAATGAGCGAATTCGGTGCATTCAGGCACACGCAATATTTTGCTGAAGTCTCTGCATCCCCAGACAGACCAGTCTAGGCTTTGTGGTGACCTACCATGATGTGCCTTCTACTTCCCTGGAAAACTGGCACTGAAAGTGTGTCTTTTATGAAATCCTGATTTTTTTTCCCCCTGACATTGTTTTTCTTTCTCCCTTTCAATTGATCTTTGTAACATCAGTTTTAGGCAAAAATACGTTGGGGAATTCCTTGGTGGTCCAGTGGTTAGGACTCCATGCTATCACTACCAAGGGCCCGGGATCAATCCATTGTTGGGGAACTAAGATTCCACAAGCTTCACAGTGAGGCAAGAAAGAAACAAAGGAGGGATGTAGGGAGGAAGGAAGGAAGAAAAAAAGAAAATAATAGAAAAACACGATTTTATTTGCTGCATCAGTTTCTAATGCACATGTGTGAGACTGGTCACTGGGGGGCCCCAGTCCCACAGCTTACAGTCAGCCTTTTGGACCGTGGTTTTTAAACTGGCAGGTCAAAACCCACTTAAGAGGATATGGATTAGAAAACTGCAGAAAACTGCTTTTGTAAGAGTAAACAGTGAAGGCAAACATTATTTTGTGAGACTTTTATTTCACTTAAACATGCACACGTGTGTACTGGCTTGCAATTTTTAATGTCTTAGCTTGGGGGCCTAAAAAGGCCAAACAAAAAGTTTGAAAGCCACTAACTTTAGGTTATTGGGGCAAAAGGGGTTGTGGATTCAGTCAGGGTTTTATGGGAGGAAAAATAACTTCCATCTTTTAAAAGTAAATTATAGAGTTAGTGACCAGCAACCACACAGTTTATAGTAACTTAAAGAAATCAAAACTTTAGCACATGAAGCTGCGTTCAGGAAAGAGGTCATGATAACCGTTTCTTTCTAATGCTCATTTGCATATTACATGGCAGAAACCAACACAGCATTGTAAAAAATTTTTTTAAATATATTTAAATTTTTAAAAAATTGTCTATGAAAAACTTATAGCTATTATTATGCTTAGTGGTAAAATATGGAATAGGAATAGGGTACAGATGTTCATTTTTATAATTTCTATTTATCCCTGAAAAGCAATGAGGCAAGAAAAATAAAAGATAGCTGAGAGGGTTCTAAAGAAGGACACAGGAAGCTAACAGGCAAGCATATGAAGAAGAAAATCCTCTGAACCTAAAACTGCTCTAAAAAATAAAGTATGTTAAAAAATAAATAAAAGCATAAGTCTTTTTTCCTTCCCCAAACCCCTCCTCCCACTCTCTGGCAGTGGAGGGAGAGTTACTTGGGTTCAGAAGCCCCACTTCTTGTTTTGCGATCACTGCTTTAAACCCACATCTGAAACCTCCTCTGTTATAGGGCCTTTCTTGGTGTCTCAGATGGTAAGGAATCTGCCTGCAATGCAGGAGACCTGGATTCAGTCCCTGGGTGGGGAAGATCTCCTGGAGAAGGGAATGGCTACCCACTCCATTATTCTTGCCTGGAGAGTCCCATGGACAGACGGGCCTGGTCTATAGTACACGGGGTCGCTAAGACTCAAACACAACTTAGCAACTAAGCACACACTTCCTCTGTTACAGGCAAGAATTCTCCTCAATTGTACTTAACTCTCTTCTTACAGTTCAGTTCCAAATGATGAACATTTGTAGCTGCAGCCGCTGAGATCTGAGGTAAGTCTTCACAAGATGGGGGTGATTTTCTATGACCACATAAGACATCCCTCACCCTGGTAACCACAAGCCGTTAATCCACGTGTCTGGGGTGAATGACTACGTCCCGAGGGGCCCATATATTTGCTAAAGGGTGATAAAGTTTGAAGTTGAATCTGAGCATTTGAACTGAAGACATATGTGTAAGAAAAAAGCAGGAAGGTTCACCCCAATGTCAAGCGGGTGAGAATCAGAGAGTTCCAGAGGTTTGGGAAAATAATTGGTCGGTTGGAATATTTGTTGAAATTGCTGCTGCTGCTAAGTCACTTCAGTCGTGTCTGACTCTGTGCGACCCCATGGACGGCCGCCCACCAGGCTCCCCCGTCCCTGGGATTCTCCAGGCAAGAATACTGGAGTGGGTTGCCATTTCCTTCTCCAATGCGTGAAAGTGAAAAGTGAAAGTGAAGTCGCTCAGAAGCTCAGTCGTGTCTGACTCTTTGCCACCCCATGGACTGCAGCCTACCAGGCTCCTATACCCATGGGATTTTCCAGGCAATAACTGCAGGCTTCCCTAACGGTTTTAAATTTATTTTGCGATAATTGCAGATGTACAGAAAAGTGGCAAGCCGAGGCTGCCTGCCTTTTTACAAGAATGATTGTACTCGTGTGGTGAGCTGCACAAAGGAGCAAGGATGGACCACGAGCTTGTCGCCCCATCTTAGACAAAAACATCACTGCAATTGTTGCTGGGTGGTGGTATCTTGGGTAATCTCTTTCCCAGTAAGATGCAGTACCTTAAATAAAAAAAAATTTTTTTCTTTTTTAAATTATTTATGGCTGTGCTGGGTCTTCCTTGTCGCTCAGGGGCTTTCTCTCGTTGTGGCCGTCGGGGGCTCCTCTCCAGCTGTGGTCCTCGGGCTTCTCATTGCAGTGGCTTCCCTTGGGAGTGGAGGGTCTAGGGCATGGGCCTCAGAAGTTGAGGCCACGGGCTTAGTGGCCCCGAGGCATGTGGGATCTTCCGAGAGCAGGGATCAGACCCATGTCCCCCTCATTTGCAAGCAGACACTCAACCACTAGACCATCAGGGAACTCCTACCTTAAATTTTTAAGTCGTTATGTGATAATTCATCTTAGATGAAAGAAAGGCCCCCTTTGTTCCCTGTCTGCATCTTCTATGCTAAGAGCCAGAGTCAAGCGGAAAAAGAGAGCTTGGCTGAAGGCCTGGCCTGACCATGGGGCTCTGGACAGTCACTGTCTGGACCTCCTTCCTCACCTAGAAAATACCAGGAGTTGAGACTTGGTCTATGACTCTATGTTCTTTTCAAAACTGTATAAGTGTTTAGGCATTCTATCATTTTAAACGTGTCTTTACAGAGGAAGGCAAATATCATATGTTATCACTTATCTGTGGAACCTACAAAAAATGATATGAATTCACTTATTTACAAAGCAGAAAGAGACTCACTGACAAACGCATGGTTACCAAAGGGGAAAAGGAGGAGGGATAAGTTAGGAGTTTGGGATTAACACACATATACTACTGTATAGCAAATAGATAAATAAGGGCCTACTTACTTAGTTCCCTGAATAGCCCAGGGAACTATATTCAATATCTTGTAATCACCTATAATAGAAGAGAATCTGAAAAAGAATATGTTGTTGTTGTTGTTCAATTGCTAAGTTATGAGACCCCAAGGACTGCAGCATGCCAGTCTTCCCTGTCCATCACTATCTCCTGGAGTTTGCTCAAACTCTTGTCCATTGAGTCAGCGATTCGATCTAATCATCTCCACCTCCACCGCCCCTTTCTCCTTTTGCCTTCAATCTTTCCCAGCATCAGGGTCTTTTCTAATGAGTTGGGTCTTCGCATCAGGTGGCCAAAGTATCGGAGCTTCGACTTCAGCGTCAGTCTTTCTAACGAACATTCAGGGTTGATCTCCTCTAGGACTGACTGGTTTGATCCCCTTGCAGTCCGAGGGACCCTCAAGAGTCTTCTCCAGCACCACAGATTGAAAGCATCAATTCTTCGGCACCCAGCCTTCTTTATAGTCCAACTCTCACATCCGTACATGACCACTGGGAGAGCCATGGCTTTAAATAGAAACACATACAGACACACATATATAGCTGAATTGCTTAGCTGTACGCCTGAAACATTGCAAATCAGCGCTTCAGTTTTTAATATTTTTAAATTTATTTTTTAATAATTAAACACTTCTAAATTTAATTACCTTAAAAATAAATGTGTCTTTAAAGCTTGAGCTCTTTTCCAGTTTCTGTCCTGGTTTCCTTCATATTCCAGAGAGTTTCTCTGGACACAGCTGTTCTAATTGATCTGGTCATAGGTCTGCCTTAAGAAATATTGCTTTTTATGGGATTCCTGTTTGGAACCTCACCCTCCACAATAACATTTGCCTGAGCCCTAAATGAAATTGGAGGCACAAAAAGTGAAATGGAATTACAGTGGCTCAGACGGTAAAGAATCTGCCTGAGATGTGGGAGACTGAGTTTGATGCCTGGGTCGGGAAGATCCCCTGGAGAAGGACATAGCAACCCACTCCAGTATTCTTGCCTGGAGAATCCCACGGAGAGAGGAGTCTGGCAGGCTACAGCTCATGGGATCGCGAAGAGTCGGACACGACTGAGCAACTAACACAACACAAAGCAAAAATACGGCTGTACCTTTGTGGTGGTGACTTCAGTGACAGTGTTTAGGGGCTATGATCTTCAGGGAGGCTGGAGGCAAATGCTCCTGTTGGTCCAGGAGATGACACGGGGGAGGGGGTCGGAGAGGGAGGGGGCGAGAGGCACGGTCACCGGAGGTGAAGCCTGCAGCCTCCGGAGCTCCCGCCGGAGCCTCTTGTCTCATAGGTGGATCACACTCATGGGCTTCTGTGTGTTTGGTCACTAAGATGCCAATTTCCTAATTCTAGAAAATTCCCAATTCAGGTCTCTGAACCTGACCAGTGTCGATAGAATAAGTCCAACAGGTTTTCTAGCTTGTCTGGAGAAAGGATCCTGTAATGTGATTCAGGTCTCGTTTTCTGACCAGCCTAGACTCTTCAGAATTATTTATAATTCCATTTTGTTCTGAAAAGGTTTCGAGGCAGCCGACAGGCAGGCTGTAAAAGCATCAGTGTCACTGAAGGTTTCAGTCAAGCGTGATGATGACAGAGACTCGGCTGACGCGCGTGGGACCACTCCTTCCCACCCACCTGCGGGCCAGGCCCTGGCCACGCTTGCATCCTCCTGTCAAACTACAGGGTGAATCTTTCTGAAACGATTCAGTAAGTTACTTCCCTAAAATGTCTCCCTTTTGCCTTTGTCCACGTGTTGCCTAATCCCACAAATATCTGAACATCTATTCCACTGGAAGGACTGGATGAAAGGCTATAGGAAGAAGACAAAATCCTTGGCTTTGTAGGACCCAGCATCTAATTCGGGGCTCAGCAAACCGTGGCCAATGGCCAAGTCCGGCCTACTGCCTGTTTTTATACAGCCCTCAAGCTAAGAGTGGCTTTTACATGTTTAAATGGGCGGAAAAAAATCAGAAGATGAATAATATTTCATGTTGTGTAAAATTATATTAAATTCAAATTTCAGCATCCGTAACGTTTTACTGTAACAGCCGCCCCTATTCATTTATGTAACATCTGTGTGGCTTCCCCACCCGCACAGCAGAGTTAAGTCATTGGACAGAGACTGTGTGACCAGCAAAGTCTACGTTACTGTCTGGTCCTTTATGAAAAAAATTTGCCAACCTCTGTTACACTATTCAACTAATCTGTTGGCTGTCTACCAGGTTCTTTCTTGGCTTTTGTTTTTATTGTTCTTTGGGCTACAGTTCCTATCCCAAAGGACCTTACATTGCAGAGGGAGATGGACATTAACAATTGTATCACAGGGTACTGAGCGCTGTGGTCTAGACAGTTACAACAATCAGTAATTCATGGTGCTTCCCATGTGCCAAGCGCTACTAAGGATCATGTATGCATTAACCCACTTCATCTTCACAATAACCCTGTGAAGTATGAAAAGGATTTTTATAAAAGTCCTCCAAGAGGTGGCTTTGTTTTTATTTTGTTTTTTAATTAAAAAAAAAAAATGATGGTTTGGATGTGCCCGGTCTTAGTTGTGGCATGTGGGATCTAGTTCCCTGACCAGGGATCGAGCCCAGGCCCCCTGCACTGGGAGTGAGGAGTCTTGGCCACTGGACCACCAGAGATGTCCCCCTGTCATTTTTTAACAGGTTAAAAACCAGTGTATTTTACTAACATTTATTAAGTACATACATGTCTTCCCAGGTGGCACAGTGGTAAAGAGTTTGCATGTCAATGCAGAAGACAGAGAGATTTGGGTTCGATTCCTGTGTCAGGACCGTCCCCTGGAGTAGGAAATGGCAACCTGCTTCAGTATTCTTGCCTGAAAAATTCCACGGACAGAGGAGCCTGGCAGGCTACAGTCCACGGGGTTGAAAAAAGTTGGACGTGACTGAGTTACTGAGTGCACACACACATACAACTACATATACAGTCTAAATAAAGCTTTTTGAAATCCACTGTGTGATCCTCAATCAAAATACAGATAACAAGGATTCAAAAACCTTCTTGTTCTTCTGATATAAGGATCCGAGAATTGTGATTTCTATAGTTTCCAGAACCGAAGCTAATCATTTAGTAAACACGGACGTAAACTAGTTTTATGATCTATACTTTTCTTGGCTAACCATGACTGTCATATGGATATATAAAATGAACATATTTCAAAGATTTTATTCAACTCATTAGTTAATGAGGGAAACAGTAAAATGTCACAAAAGGCTCAAAGGAGAACTCAAAGAGCCTAGACATAGAAAGAGAATCAAGAATTCTGCACTAAACTTAGGGATAGGTGCAAAGCAGGTGTAAGCACGAGGCAATAGCCAGTTGCATGACACAGACACGTTTCTACGGAAGGGATCACTTTCATTAGTATCAGTCTTCAACAGGCTTTACAGAGTTGAAAGGAACTGGAGGGTGAACGGTGGAGATGACAGAGCTGGAGAGTGGATCGGAGCGCTTGCGAACCTGTTTTTACCTGCTTACTCTTGCACAGTCTTGTTCTGACAGAACTCAGTACGACAGGGGACTTGCCTGGTGGTCCAGTGGCTGAGACTCCCTTTTCCCAATGCAGAGGGCCCAGATTCGACCCCTCGTCAGCGCAGTAGACCGTCACGTGCCTCAACTAAAGCCCCCACACGCCTCAACGAAGACTGAAGACCCGGCACGGGCAAATTAACAAAGGTTTTTTTAAAAAGTCAGTACTACCATGTGTCCTTAACAATATATTTTTTTTTGATTGAAGATGCCCTTGAGGACATCCATACATCTCCAGACTTGATGGATTATGATCATCTCTGTTTCCTAGATGAGGAATCTAGAGAAAGGCGTCCTGCCCCAGGATCCACGCCAGCTTGTGGCAGAGTCAGGGGTGGGACCCAGATGGGCTGGTGCAACGTGTGAGCGCCACACCTGTGGAGAGCGATGCTGGTCTACACTGCCTGCTCCCTTGGACAGACCACCTGGGATTTGCACAGCCCCCCCAGAGCACTTCCTTCTCTCCCACTGGAGGGATGACTTGATGCCTGACTTAGTTGTCACCTAAGTTGTCATCGACGCTGGTCGATGCTTTGAGCAGGATGGACTTCAATCTCCAATCCCTGGCTAATAGAAAATCCAGTGTCCTCGCCAGACCACCAAGAACTCTACAGCAGTTTCCCTTTTATGGTGAGCTTGGAGCCATCTTCCTTCCTCCAAGGAATCCTTTACTTTATTTTAATTGAAGTCCAGTTGATTTACAATGCTGTGTTAGTTACTGCTGTATAGCAAAGTGATTCAGTTATTCGTACATATGCATTCTTTTTTTATATTCTTTTTGGTTGTGGTTTATCATAGAATATTGCATATAGTTTCCTGTGCTGTGCAGTAGGACCTCACTGATTATCTGTTCTATATATAACAGCTTATATCTGCTAACCCCAACTTCCCACTCCATCCCTCCACCTTCCCCCTGCTCCTTGGCAACCACCAGTCCCTCCTCCAGTGAATTCTTATTCTTTAAATCTAATGACTGTTTCTATGTCTCTGTATTTGCATTGACTCAAATATGTACCTTAGCATCTTTTTTTGGAGGGGGTCCCACACTTCACTGCATGTGGAATCTTAATTCCCCAACCAGGGACTGAACCCATGAACCCTGCAGTGGAAGCATGGAGTCTTAACCACTGGACCACCAGGGAAGTCCTCTTTAAAATATTTTTAAAGAAATCATCACCAAAGTAGTAATAGTGATACAATAATAATGACATAGAAATCCTGTGGATGTAGAACAAGTTCATATCACAGGAATGAAATGTCGTGGTCTGTGTGTGGGTTGGAAAAGAATTTCCAGACGTGAGACAGAATGAGAGGGAATTAAAGTTTATTAGAGTGGGAGACGCTGTTAGGACAGCAGGCCAGCTCAAGAGAGAACCAATGTTGAACAGGGGTCCTTAGTCCACTTTTATACCCAGGGTACAAAGAGTGGGATAGGGGTCTTGCAGGTCATTTGCTGATTGGATGAGGCTGGGGGGAAGAGTAAGGCAAATACCTTCTCCCTGTGGGGTAGAAGGGGAGACAGGTTATACTGCTCAGGAGGACCTGAAATCCAACAACATGGGGGAGGGAAGGATGGTAAGGGTCTGGTTTTTCCATTCCTGCACTCCAACACCCTCCTTGGTTTTATCTGCTGTTTAGTTCTTGGGTCACCACATTAAATACGAATGTTAGACGTGCCTGCTACCTACTGAGTGCTTACATGCTAGATATACTCATGCATTTATATACACAGTAAACCCCTCCATAGGAGATACACAGAATCCAAAATTTTCAGTCCCTCAAATGCAGGATTTGGATACAGGATGCAGGAATACAGAAGCAATGCTGTAACAAATTCAATAAAGAGTTTTAAAATGGTCCCATCAAAAAAATCTTTTAAGAAATGGCTTAAATAGTAAATGTTATGTCACATATCTCATACCACAATTTATAAAAAAGAACCTTACCCCAAGCCTGGTTGAGAATGGGAGTTGGGCAGAGGATGAAGCCAAGTACCATTCTCTTACATCTAAATACATTAACCAATGAAATGACTGGGGTGAGCTTGTCCCACCCGTTGGCCATGGTTCCCAAGGTCAAGTTGTGTCCTCTGATTTCATCCGATGACTGGGTACCATCCATTCACCCTGGCTTTCCTGTGGATGGGGTCAACCACCCATCCTGGGGTTAGCTCATTCTCCAGGATGGAAGCAGCAACTTCAGGAACTTTCTGGTTAGACGGTACCAGGGAGATGGGCAGGGAGAACACAGGAGATGAAAGTGTCCTTCTGTCTTCTGAGATTGTATCAAACCTTCCCCCTGAGAAAATAAGAACCTGAGCCCAGCCCAACGTGGAAGTACTCAACACTAGTGAACTGCCCACTTCAAAATGGTTACAATAAGGACTTCCCAGGTGGTCCAGTAGTTAAGACTTTGCCTTCCAAGGAAGGGGTGTGAATGCCTGGTTGAGGAGCTAAAATCCCACATGCCTTGTGGCCTAAAAACCAAAACACAAAACAGAAGCAAAGCTGTAACAAATTCAATAAAGATTTTTAAAATAGTCCCATCAAAATAATCTTTTTTAAAAAATGGTTAAAATAGTGAAAGCTATGTTACATATATTTTACCACAATTAAAAAGAAAGAATCTTGGCCCAATCCTGGTTGAGCATGGGAGTTGGGTAGAGGATGGAACCCAAGTACCAATTCTCTTACATCTAAAGTTGCTTTATTACTAAACACATCACTGTGAGTTTCATAAACAGTAGGCTCAGTGACCGAACTCTGGAGTCCCTACTTACAGCCATTCGCACAGACCACACACCACCATTCCACCCTTGCTCTACCTATTTCCAACAACAAAAACAAACAAACCCACCCCATTCCTTCCTCTTTATTATGCACAATGATTTGATAATTCCTCCATTGATCTGTCTTTTCAGGGTCTGTCCTATCTTTTAAAACCTAAATGTCTCTTCAGAGTATTTTCCCAAGCAAAAACAATTCCCTCCTTCAGAGGGATTCCTGCAAAGGACTTTCAAAAAAAAAATCTCTATATTGAAAGATGACCGCAAATATAATCTATATTTTCAAAGCACTTTCAAAGTTTAGTGTTCTTAGTATTCGTTAGGAAGAAATTACTTGGAAAAGGTCAGTTTTCATTCCAATCCCAAAGAAAGGCAATGCCAAAGAATACTCAAACTACTGCACTGCTTCATGCAAAGATGGGCACAAGAAAGGCCAGAAATGGTATGGACATAACAGAAGCACAAGACATTAAGAAGAGGTGGCAAGAATACACAGAAGAATTGTACAAAAAAGATCTTCTCGACCCAGATAATCACAATGGTGTGATCACTCACTTAGAGCCAGACATCCTGGAATGCAAAGTCAAGTGGGCCCTAGGAAACATCACTACAACAGACTGGTTCCAAATAGAAAAAGGAGTGCATCAAGGCTGTATACTGTCACCTTGCTTATTTAACTTACATGCAGAGTACGTCATGAGAAACACTGGGCTGGATAAAGCACCAGCTGGAATCAAGATTGCCAGAACAAATACCAATAACCTCAGATATGCAGATGACACCACCCTTATGGCAGAAAATGAAGAAGAACTAAAGAGCCTCTTGATAAAAGTGAAAGAGGAGAGTGATAAAGTTGGCTTATACCTCAACATTCAGAAAACTAAGATCATGGCATCTGGTCCCATCCCTTCATGGCAAATAGATGGGGAAACAGTGGAAACTGTGGCAGACTTTATTTTGGGGGGCTCCAAAACCCCTGCAGACGGTGTTTGCAGCCATGAAGTTAAAAGACACTTGCTCCTTGGAAGAAAAGCTATGACCAACCTAGAAAGCATATTAAAAGCAGAGACATTACTTTGCCAACAAAGGTCCATCTAGTCAAGGCTATGGTTTTTCCAGTAGTCATGTACAGATGTGAAAGTTGGACCAAAAAGAAAGCTGAGCACCGAAGAACTGATGCTTTTGAACTGTAGTGTTGGAGAAGACTCTTGAGAGTCCCTTGGACTGCAAGGAGATCCAACCAGTCCATCCTAAAGGAGATCAGTCCTGGGTGTTCATTGGAGGGACTGATTTTGAAGCTGAAGCTTCAATACTTTGGCCACTTGATCCGAAGAACTGACTCATTGGAAAAGACCTTGATGCTGGAAAAGATTGAAGGCAGGAGGAGACAGGAACGACAGAGGATGAGATGGCTGGATGGCATCACCGACTCGATGGACGTGAGTTTGAGTGAACTCCAGGAGTTGGTGATGGACAGGGAAGCCTGGTGTGCTGCAGTCCATGGGGTCAGTTCAGGACTGACCTGAACTGAAACTGAGGGGTAGAGTCTATATAGGGAAAATTTCACCAAATTAGGCCAAACTGTCAATGGCGATGTTGGAAAACAAGACTAGAGGAGATGTTGCCCTTGTGGGCCTGTTTTGAAGAGCAATGGTGTTGGCGACTGAAGAACAGGTTGTGATTTGCCTGCTTTTCTGGTTGTGACTGCCAGCCTCCAGGCAGTCTCATAATTAGAAAGCTGCTCCCTGGTTGCATGGTCCTGGGGCTGGTCCTCCCTCTCACACTAAGCCTGTGCTGTAGGTCCCAAGGCCCCTTCTGAGGGCAGCTCTGGCCTCTGCAGACCGAATCTGCATGAAAAATGATGCTCCCCTCCTTCCTGACCTGGGCTGGCATTACTGCTCCTAGTGGGTGCAGCTTTGGCTGTGGCCCAGGGGAGATAACCCTGAGACATGGAAATTCCAGAAAGTGGGGGAAATATAATCACCAACGGTAGAATTAGTCTGAGTTTGAGAAATGGGGAAGTGGGTGCGTGAGAGAGAGTTGAGCTGCGGGTAGCAAAGGGAACAGAGAGGAATCAGTCTGACTGGCCGCTTGAAAGAAGCTCCAAATGTGAAAATAATTTGCTGCGGAATGTTTATACAAAAACTAATCTAAAGAAGAAACAACGTACACACCAGAATCGAAATGTCACTTGTTCCCAGAGGGAATGAGCTCAGAAGTTAAAAGGAATGGGGGAGCCTCTCCAACTATTAAACGTATTTTTTTTTAAGGCTCCTCTGGGTTTACATTGGTTCCAGGAAGAACAGAGGCCTCCCGTCTCCTGGGAGGTATCTCTGTAGATGTGGAAAGGAGGCCTGAAAAGCTCTGTGTTCAGAACAGGGTGGCTGGTGCTGAAGGCAGAGAGGTCAGCCGGAGACATCCTGTCGATGGTGGTTTCAGCAGATAAATTCAGCCAGATTTTTGAGATCAAACATTTGGAGCTTGAGAAACTTCCTCCGGGGCTTCTTTTGTTTATCATACTTTCCTGGCCATTGGAGTTCGCAGAGAGTGATATCAGAGAGAGAACTCGCCAAGTAGATCCAAGTTTGCAAAGGCACAGTCTTAGGAATGGAGAAGAGCCATGGGGTCAGTGTGAAGGGGTCAGTGTGAAAGGGTCTCACGGAAAGCAGAGTGGGCATTCTTCATGGGAGTGGCCTGAGCAGGAGTTGAAAATACAGCTGCCCCAATGCAGGCAGCTAGCTGGGCACCAGAAGAGAGAGGGGAACCAGGCCTCCTGGTCTTGTTCTTTTTTCTTTTATTATTATTGTATTATTATTTGGCTGCACTGGGTCTTCACTGCAGCTCAGGGGTTTCTCCAGTTGTGGCCTGCAGGCTTAGTTGTGCATGAGACCTGAGTTCCCAGACCAGGAATTGAACCTGTGTCCCCTGCTTTGGGGGCTTTCCAGGTGGCGCTAGTGGTAAAGAACCCACCTGCCAACGCAGGAGACATAAGAGATGTGGGTTCGATCCCTGGGTGGGGAAGATGCCCTGGAGGAGGGCATGGTAACCCACTCCAGTCTTCTTGCCTGGAGAATCTCATGGACAGAGGAGCCTGGTGGGCTATGGTCCACGGGGTCACAAAGAGTCGGACACGCCTGAGCAACAGAGCACAACACAGAGAACCCGGGCTTTGGAAGGCAGATTCTTAACCAGGGACCAGCAAGGAAGTCCCTAGTCTAGCTCTATTTTATAAGCTTCATCCTACAGCCTAGAAGTCAGCCCTCGAAGTATAAAGTTCAGTTCCATCGCACAGTTGTGTCCAACTCTTTGTGACCCCATGGGTTGCAAGCATAAAAGTAGCTCCCAGAATGAAGTTGCTTCGTGTACTAAGTGCAGAAAGAAACACCTGATGTCCCCAGACACCGCACAGAATCCAGACCTGGAAGCAACTTGTCACCATCTAAGGTCATCACATCAAAAGGGGATCAGGAAGATGCTGTCGCCCAGCCTGAGAGAAAAGGAGCCTGACACTGGGAGGTGTGAGCTAAGGGCCTGGGGAGGCCTTCTTACCGGTGCAGTAATTTCAGGAGGCTCCGACTTCCCCTTCTGCAAAACCTCTGACTTCCTCCCCCTCTAAGGCCAGGGCCTAAACCTTCATTTGTTTGCTTCTGAACCCCCACCCCACTTGTCGCTGTGCTTTAGGTAAGCAAGTGAAAGTCTCTCAGTCGTGTCTGAATGTGTGTGACCCCATGGACTGTAGCCCACCAGGCTACTTTGTCCATGGAATTCTCCAGGCAAGAATCCTGGAGGCCATAGCCATTCTCTTCTCCAGGGGATCTTCCCGACCCAGGGATCGAACCCGGGTCTCCTGCATTGCAGGCAGATGCTTTGCTGTCTGAGCCACAACGGCTGGAGGAATTAATTTTACTGCAGGGGACTTAAAAGAACACTGATAAGTCCTCCCATCTTCCTCTCTCTGGGTCTCCCCTCATCTTTACCTGCAAATGCACTTTCCTCCCCGACTTCCCCCTTGTTTGGTTGAAGTTTTTCCCCTCCACTGTTTTGTATCAAAAAGTCTCCCAGGTAATTACTGAAGTCTGTGTGTGATCTGCTCTGAGGCCGCAGCAACTTCCATTCACTCAACAAAACCAAGGGGCTTCTGTGATTCAGGCAGTGTGCTAAGTGTTAGGGACTCAAAGGCCAGTCCTGGGGACTTATTTGGTGGCCAAGTGGTTAAGACTTCACCTTCCAGTGCTGGGAGCGTCTGTTCGATCCCTGGCCAGCGAGATAAGATCCCACATGCCTCACGGCCAAAAAACTGACACCTAAAACAGAAGCAATATCGTAACACTTTCAATAAAGACTTTAAAAATGACACACATCAAAAAAACAAACAAACAATCCAGTCTTGGTCCCTCCATAGCCAGGCGGGGTGAGTCAGAGAGTAAAGTATTAAGGACATCTTGTAACAAAGGACCCATGCCCAGGGGAGGGGGCTACACAGGAGGCTAGCTTTGTTGGAAATCTAGCAGGGTACAGCCCAGCAGGTAGGATGCTGGAGAGAGGGGACCAGAAAGTTCACTCTGGGGAAGGATGGGGCTCGCAGATGTAAGCTTTTATAGAGAGAGTGGATAAGCAACAAGGTCCTACAGTGAAGCACGGGGAACTATATTCAATATTCTATATTACGCCATAATGGAAAAAATATGATGGCTGTATCACTGAATCAGTTTGCTGTACAGCAGTAATTAACACCACATTGTAAATCAACTGTACTTCAATTTAAAAAAATAATAATAAAAGAAAGTTCACTCTGAACCCAGCTTGTGCAGAGGAATGAGGTGAAAGAGATCATTTCTGGGGACCATGGCTGGCAATCAGGCTTGTCCAAGTTGAAGGCGCAGGCAAGGGTCAAACTGTGAAGAGCTGGCCCATCAAGCTGCAGTCTGGGCTTTATGCTGGAAGAAATGGGGAGCTAGCGAAGGTTTTTCTTTTACTTTTTGTTTTTCACTAATTTTTACTGGAGTGTATTTGCTTTATAGTGCTGTGTTAGTTTCTACCGTACAGCAAAGGGAATCAGCCATACATATACACATATCTCTTTTTTGGATTTCCTTCCCGTTTAGGGCTTTCCTTGTGGCTGAGTTGGGAAAGAATCCACCTGCAATGTGGGAGACCTGGGTTTGATCCCTGGGTTGGGAAGATCCCCTAGAAAAAGGAAAGGCTACCCACTCCAGTATCCTTGCCTGGAGAATTCCAGGGACTGTATAGTCTGTGGGGTCACAAAGAGTCGGACACGACTGAGCAACTGTCACTGGGTCACTGCAGAGCGTGGAGTCGACTCCTTGTGCTATACAGTAGGTTCTCATTAGCTATCTATTTTATGCATAGTAATGTATATATGTCAATTCCAATCTCCCAATTCATTCACACATACCCCCCCTTCCTCCTTGGTACTCATGTTTGTTCTCTATGTCTGTGTCACTATTTCTGCTAGATGGACCTAGAGACTGTTACACAGAGTGAAGTAAGTCAGAAAGAAAAACAAGTATCATACATTAACAAATGTATGTGGAATCTAAACAAATGTTGTCGGTGATCTTATTTGCAAACCATTGAAGGTTTTTAAGCAGGAGACAGAGGCAATCGGATTTCTGATTTGGAGAATCACATTGGCTGGAGTGAGGAAAATTGGTTCGTGGAGAGGTGAAAGTGAAGTTGCTCAGTCATATCCGACTCTTTGCGAGCCCATGGACTGCAGCCTACCAGGCTCCTCCATCCATGGGATTTTCCAGGCAAGAGCACTGGAGTGGGTTGCCATTCCTTCTCCAGGAGATCTTCCCAACCCAGGGATTGAGCCCCGGTCTCCCGCATTGTAGGCAGACATTTTACTGTCTGAGCCACCAGGGAAGTCCCAGGTGGAGAGGTGAGCCTGCAGGCAAAGCAGATAGGGATCCCTGCGTGGTTTCTCGGCCACCTTTGTCCCACTTTGGCAAGTTCTAAGTTCTCAAGAAACTGACCCTTGTGCAGAGATGGGCAGTGATTCCCGGCGAAGCATTCTACAGAGGTCTCTCCCCACATGTAGCTGTGGACAATTTCCTTGGATTTTTTCTTCAGTCCTCAAGTTTCAGGGAAGAGAATCTGAGACATTCCTAACACACCCTTATGACAGTGGTTCTCAAAGTGTGGTCCCCAGACCAGCAGCAGTCACTATGAGAACCCTAGAAAAGCACATTTTTAAGCCTCACCCCATACCTATTCCTCAGAAACACAAGCACCCCCTGGGCTAAAGCTTGAGGACCATTGCCCTGTGGTCTCACACAGGAGACGGGCTCCAAGGGAAAACTGAACACCAGCCTCAGACGATTCTCTTTTGGTTGTTGCTGTTTAAGACAGAGAGATAGAGATAGAGAGAGAGAGAGAGAAAGCATCTGCTAAGCAGGATGAAAGTCCACATGGCAGACATGGAACTATAATAATCATCATTTATTTAATACAAACCTAGTAAATGATTTTGAAAGCCGACTATGTGCACAGTACTCACTGGGCAGAGAGAAGATAAAGATTTAAAAAGACAGAAGGAAGACTTCGCTGGTGGTCCAGTGGTTAAGACTCTGAGCTGCCAATGTGGTGGGGGGGAGGGGAGCGTGGGTTTGATCCCTGGTCAGGGAACTAGGATCCTGCATGCTGTGCCGCGAGGTAAAAAATAAATAAATAAGTTTAAAAAAAAAAAAAGGGCTTCCCTGGTGGCTCAGAGCTTAAAGCGTCTGCCTGCAATGCGGGAGACCTGGGTTCGATCCCTGGGTCGGAAAGTTCCCCTGGAGAAGGGAATGGCAACCCACTCCAGTATTCTTGCCTGGAGAATCTCAAGGACAGAGGAGCCTGGTGGGCTACAGTTCACGGGGTCGCAAAGAGTCGGACACAACTGAGCGACTTCACTCACTCACTAAATAAAAAATAAAAATTAAAAAAGATAAGTAAAAATGCACAGGGTTCCTGCCTTCCAGAGTATCCAGCTATCATCATCAACATCATCATCTACTAAAAACCTTTTTTAAAGCTAATGACGGTCACTTGTAATCCACACATAAGACCTCACAGGATTCATGCTGTGCCCTAAGGTTGCTGCCCTCGGGTGGTTTACGGTGGAGCTGGTGCAGAACTTGAACACAGGAAGCTGTCTCGGTCACCTGAGGCACTGGATAATCACTTGCTAAACTGTGATGAGGCTACAACAAGCCTCATCTACTTGAGTCCTCCTCCAGCCTTGGTCACGTGGCCTCCGTTCTCACTCCTTCCCCAAAGTCCTGGGTTGTTGGGTTTTTTTCCTCTTTTTTTCTTAATCTAAATAATGACAATATCATTCTCCACCACCTGCAAAGTCAGGCCTCCTTCCATCTTTCTTCTCTCTTCTAACAGCAGTTTTCTCATCGACTTTTCAAAGACCCCAAAGGAATTGTCAGGTCAAGCAGACCCCTGATGCTACCAGAGTTTCCCAGGAACTTGACTCACACTCTCTGAAGCCCTTGATCCCCGAGTCCCCAGGCAGGAGCACTGGCTGCTCCTTTGGGGCTGTGAGTGTGCAAGTTGTAATAATGCTCAGTGTTCAGCCAGCCCTGGGAGCTCAGGCCTCTTGAGTCTGCCCCACAGAGGCGGCAGGAGCAGTCCTTTGGTGCCCCGACCCTGAGAACTCTGGCCTTCGCCCTGGGATCTCTGGTTCTGCCCAGCGCTGTTGTCTATCTCCCGGCGTGGTTATTGAGGATAAGGCAACCTGCTGCCCTAACAGCCAACTTTAGGAAGGAGAGGAAAAGCCCAGTTCTAGAAATAAATGGGCTGCTCCAGGATGAGGCGCTGTCCACCCCTCTCCCATCCCCTCACCCTTGTGACTGGCCCGTTGCAGCAGCCTCATGCCAGGGATTAGTGTGATCACAAGGTCACGGTAGATAGCTGGGTCCATAAATACTTCTGGAGAGCGTTAGTCATTGAACAGGAGCCAGGAGGGGAAAGACCAAGGCGGGAGGGAGAGCTGGACGCCCGCTGGAGCCAGCTTAGAAATCAACTATAAAAAGAGCAAAAAAAAAAAAAAAAGACAGAGAGAGAGAAAGAGAGAGAGAGAGAAGCCTGGCTTTCCTCCAGAATGTGAAAATCCACGTACTCATTTTTTTAGGGGTTTAGCCTGAACCTCAGAACACGGTTCTGTCCCGTGAAGTTGGAAAAAGAAACTCGAGAGCTGATGCCGCTGGAAATTTCAGAATCTCTGGTAATAGCATCAAAATTGCTGAAAAGTTCAAAGAAACAATTTTTGGCACCTTTGCCAGGAGAGAATCTCAGAGAAGCAGGAAGAAACAGCAGGGCTCCTGGGCTGATACAGCTGGGGAAAAGATTACCATGCAGTCTCCTTGGATAAGCAAGGGCCACAGAACAAGCTGGTCACCGCCGGAGGGGCTGCTCTGTGGGTTCTGGGGACCCTTGGGATCCTGGGGTCCTCGCCCCCTTTAGGGTTCATGCTCTGGGAGGTACAGGCAGATAGAAATGGTGGAGAAATATAATCAAGAGATGAAAAGCTCCATGTGGGAGCAAGTTGCCTAAGAGCATGTTATCTAAATAAAGGAAGCCATGCGGCACTGGAGACAGTGCCGTGGAACTGATATTCTGCATTTTCACCAGGCGAGGGGAGGGCAGAGGGTGCATCAGCTGCACTGTCACCAGTGGAGACAGCTTCCTGAGCAGCTTGGATGACTCATCTGGCACACGCATGCTCAAAAAATGTTAAATATGGAAGGGGGGTGGGGAGATGTCTGCTAACAAAGGCTAGATTTGGGGCACATAATTTTGGGGCCCGCCATGTCTGTCTTCAATGACTGAGTCGTTTGGCCACTTTGAGATGAAGGTGACTTGGGGTGCCTTACCTAAAGACAGACCACCACGAAGCTTTCACGGTCAGAAGGCAAAGGCCCGAGTTACTTCGGGTGATGTGGTTAATTCAAGCAGCTAATCAAAAAACAAATTAGCTAACCGGGACATGGAAACACATTATGAATATCAAATGCTATTCATAGCTTTGTTTTCCTTTGGAAACCAAGCTCCAGAGTGAATTTGTGTTTACAGCTGATGTTCAGAGGAAAGGTCTGGAACACGGCCTGCGCTTCCCACACCTCCCTTGGAATCTGTGTTGGAGAAGGGACATTGCGTTGGGTGCACAACAGATCTGATGCACAGTGCCCGCTCCGGTCCACAGAGAAGAGCCAGGGAATTAAATTTCTCCTTTGCCTTTAAGGACACAGGTTCTACTTCTGCAGAAAAATAGATGTCACAGAGAGACTGTGACCAAGCAACTGGGAATACAAGAAACTGTCTTAAGAGGTTCAGAGGTTAAAAGCTAGCCAACAATAGCTGTAAAACAGGGGTTCTCAACTTCTGCGATGCAATGGTTGATGATCTGAGGTGAAGCTGATGTAATAATAGAAATAATAATAGAAATACAGCATACATGTAATGCACTTGAATCATCCTGAAACCATCCCCTTTCCTCCTGGTCCATAGAAAAATTGTCTTCCGTGAAACCGGTTTGTGGTGCCAAAAATGTTGGGGACCGATGTCATAAAGGATTTTGTGTGCCCTTGGAGCTAGGTGAATGTGGACTCTATTTGGTGATATTTAATCAACATGAAATGTCTTGCTGTGGTCTAAACATATTAGGCAAGTGGCAGATATTTAGAGTGTGTTTGTCATGGGCAATGAACTGCACGGGCCCCTGCTCTGAAAACACTGTGTCATGTATCACGTAGATGGATGAATCAAGAAATAAATGTACAGAAAGCTAAGAAAGAGTGAACTGAACTTTTGTACCATTAAATGAGTACACGGACTTGAACTTCACGAGGAGCGACACATGGCTTGCTGCTTGATTCCAAGTGAAGTCACCACACTTAGGATTTATGGAAGGAATGAGCCATCATAATTTGTAGTTTGATTTAAAGTTTTCAAGTCTTTCTTCAGGAGTCGGTAATGGTTACATCTCATCTGAGCTCTGGCCAGCCACCCTCTGCTCAGCCTGGCTCCGTGTGTGTCTGTGCAGACAATGATGTGTTCTTGGCAAAGCCTCTGGGTGAATCGCTGCAGCTGCAGCTGTTTGGGGAGCGGGAAGATTTACGACCGTTGGTCTTCCCCACGAGGAGCATATTTGCTTTTAGGGCATATTATGCCTTTAGCATATTTTCCCATCAAGACTTTTTTTCTTTCAGTGAGAACTCATAGAAAAGTTATTCGTGGACCACGGTTCTCCTGACCCCGGTCAGCTGAGCCCACGAACGGCACGGATCCCGTGTCCCGTATCTGTTTCCCAGGACTCAGCCACTTGGCTGCCTCCAAGCTCCTCCAGGTCGGGTTTTCCTCCCGTCCTTCTGAGATGCAGCTGCCGGAAAGGCAGGGGACATTTGGGATGCATTTCTCAGTACTCTGGCAAGCACTTCGAATAAATGGCAGAGAAACCGTGGGGAGCCCGCGGCAGAGCCGCTTTCTGACTGTCCTTCGGTTCATCCTCATTCAGGGTCCAGCCCATGATAAGCAGATACGAGCTGGCAGATTTCTAATTTTTCTCTATTTTAAATACACAATGGTTTTAAAACTTGCTGTATGTTAGTTTGCTCAAGCGGCCATAGCCAAGTACCATAGACTGTCTTAACCAACAGGAATTTTTTAAAACATTGACTTATTTATCTGGCCGTGCTGAGTCTTTAGCTGTGTCAGGAGGGATCTTTTTCAGTTGCGGCGTGAGAACCTTCAACTATGACATATGGGATCTAGTTCCCTGACCAAGGATCACACCTGAGCCCCATGCAATGGGAGTGCAGAGTCTCAGCCACTAGACGACCAGGGAAGTCTCGGAAACTTATGTTCTCACAGTGCTGGACGCTGGAGCTCCGGGGTTCCGGGGTGGGCAGGACTGGGCTCTCCTGAGGGCTCGCTCCTTGCCTTGCAAACCAGCCCCTCCTTGCTGTGTCCTCACGCGCATTTCCCTATCTGCCTGTGTATCCTAATCTCCTTTTCATACAAGGACATTGATCATACTGGATTAAGGCCCAGGCTAAGGGCTTCATTGTAACCTAGATCTTTAAAGAGCCTACACCCAAACACAGCCACCTCCTGAGGGTATCAGAACTTCAGTGTGGGGGTTTGCGGGATGGGCGTCAGGGGACACAATGCAGCTTAGAGCACATTGGGTATAATTTTTTCTCACCTGCATTTTAGATTATTGCCTCTGGACTGATTCCTAGAGCACAGATCCCTAGGCAAAAAAAGTAAAAAAAAAAATTAAATTGAATAAAGCTTTTGAAAATGGCTTTCCCAAAAGAATGTAACAATCAGTACTGTCACAGTCTACTTTAAAAAATATTTTTATAAAAAGTGGATGAATCAATGAAGAATTCTGTTCAGTTGTGTCTAGTAGAAACTCATCTCCAGTGACTTGACAGGGGTTTGTTCTGGGATTTACAGGGCAGCGTGGAAGCTGTTTAGAATTTGTGCAGTGGCTTCAAGGCACCACCGAGGGGGCTGGCCCGTCTGAGTTTCTGCCTGCTGCCTTCCCCATCTTCACCACGTGGCTTTCAGGCCTTTGCCCTGAACCCTCTGCCTCTCCTCCCTGGATCTCCCCTGGCTGCTGCCTCACTGGCTTCAGACTTTTATTCCAATGCCATCTTCTCAACGACACATTTGGGTGTACATACACACTTCACTTCCTCTTTCTTCCATGTTTCATTTTTGCTTCTTAGCGTTTATTGTTATTTAGTGTGGTGGTGGGTTAGTTGCTAAGCCAAGTTCAACTCTTGCAACCCCATGAACTGTAGCCTGCCAGGCTCCTCTGTCCATGGGGATTCTCCAGGCAAGAATACTGGAGTGGGTTGCCATGCCCTCCTCCAGGGGATCTTCCCCACCCAGGAACTGAACCCAGGTCTCCTGTATTGCAGGCAGATTCTTTACTGACTGAGCTATGAGGGAATCCCCCATTATTTATTATGTATATTTTAATTTTTTTATTGTTTGTTTTCTTGTTCTTCCTCTAGGAAGTAAATGTCATAAAGACACATTTGTTCATTATGGTTTGTGTGTGCATGCATGTGCACACACACACACACACACACACACACACACACACACAAACTCTTCCACTTTCAGGAAGGACTAAGCCCACACTGGTCTTTCTGTCTTTCCTTCTTTCCTCCCTTCCTCCCTCTCTTCTTTCAGCTTGCTGAAGGTCACACAAAACATTAGTGACTAACCAGAAGAGTATGAACCCCAGTTTCCTCAATTTTTTGCCCTTGCCACCCTTCTTAAATAAGAATGTCCTCAACCATGAAGAAGTAGCCTAACAGGTTTATATTAATAGATATCGACTGCCCGTTGAATTTAGATTTCACAAAGCTTTTGAAACAAAGCATGGACTAAGGCCGTATTTTAAACTCAGTAGTATAGTATCTCCAATTACCGACATTTCTCAGCAGGTTCGATCAAGATGCTAAAGTATGTGTTTGTTCTGCCATAAATTCCTGATGAACGCTGAGTGCCCCTTTCCAAAAATCCTTATCAAGTAGAGAACACTGCATATAATATGTTAACATGTGTGTAAAACAAGAGGCTAAAAATGTATTAGGATGTTCTTACCAATGCACAAAATATCACTGGAAAGACACATGAGTATCCGTCAACGATAATTGTGGGGAGGGGGCAATGGGTGGCTGGGGGCACAGGTGGGAGAGGTGACCTGTGTGAATGGTGATGTCACCATGAGACCCAAGGATACCTTTAAGTCGGTCACAAAAAGATAAAACAAACAAAAGACCCAAACTGTTCAGTCACTGGGTTGTCCCAGGCTTGGCTGGCTCACTGTGTTAGACGCGAAGCTACTGGGTCCCCAGGGTATGTGGCCCCCCAACAAGCATCTCCTACACTCCCCCTTGTACACTCGCTCCAGCAATAAGGGCCTGCAGCTGTTCCTTGAACAAGCGGATCTCGGGGCCACAAGGGCCTCTGAGCTGCGTTCCCTTCGCCTGCAGCCCTCCTGCCCTGTCCTTTCGTGGCTCCCTCCTTCACCTCTGTCGGGTCTCCCCTCCACCTTCCCTCTCTACCTCGGATCCCCGTTTCCCCTCACTCCTCCCATTCCGCTTACTCCGTCCTCCCCACACTTCTGTCACTTACTCGCAGGTTTCCTTGCTCCATGAGCTCCACGAGCCAGGGACTGTTTTCCTGAGCACCTAGAACAGGGCCTGCCCCAAAGGCGGCACTCCAAACAGCATACATATTTTCTGAATGCATTAATAAGTTCACGAATGAATCCTGTCGAGGAGCTTAATGCAAGGTAGTATTAAAAGCTGCCTAGTTCAGGAGGGGCAAGTAGGTTTCATTCATGGACTGGCTCTGGTTTCAGCTGCTTAGAAAGCTGTATTGAGAATCAGAGACTTTGACTTAGGCCATGAAAATGCTGCGGTCAGTTAACTAACGAGTGTCAACCATGGACCCAAGAGGGAAAAAAGAGCTTGTGTGTCCCATAACAGCAATCGGGTTGGCTTGGCCAAAGAGGTGGCCAGATCAAGAGCATTGAGAGTGAAATTCATTTTGAATAATGACCTTGAAAAACTTAACTCTGTATGTCTAACAGCAAGAGAATTTGCTTGCTCGTTCCACACGTTTGCCTGCCTGGCTGCTTCACTGCTAAGAGGTTCCCTGTTCAATAGTCTAAATCGAATGTTCCAAAAATCTTAAACATTAATTTATTTTTAAGCAAAATTTATTTGATTGGCTCCAAAATTGGTAGCAATTGCTTTTCAATTCATGGATTTCTGCCAGTTCTAGGAACTCAACTAGAGATTAAAATTTTCAGTTATCCAATAAATGGGAAAATCTGGATTTTTTAAAAAAGCTGATTAGATTTTGAGCATTATATGAGACTTTTGGTTACAAGTAGCAGAAACAACCCAATATAGCTTAAGGAAAAGGAAGGATTTGACGAGTGCCCTCTAGAATTTCACATGGGGTTTTTACTTCCCCAGGATTGAGGGGCCCAGCTGTTCAGTAGCCCCTACAACTCTTAATATTTTGTTTTTTTCTAACCTGGGGGCTTCATTTTTCTCAGAGCAACTTTCTTTACCAGCCATTGGTAATCAATCTCACATCCAACTTTGACACACACAAGAGGACCTGGATTTTTAAATTCAGCTCTAGACTTTGGCTCAGATGGTAAAGAATTTGCCTGAAATGTGGGAGACCCATGTTCGATCCCTGAGTCTGGAAGACCCCCTGGAGAAGGGAATGGCTACCCATTCCAGTATTCTTCCCTGGAGAATTCCATGGAAAGAGGAGCCTGGCGGACTACAGTCCACGGGGTCCCAAAGAGTCGGATATGACCTGGTGTCTAACACTAGACTCTCTTGGCCTTAGCACCATCTTCTGAGAAACCTCCACGCCATGAGAGCCAAGTGGAAAAAGAAGCAAATACACAAGCTGAAGTACAAAAGAAGAAAGACAAGGCAGAGGTCCAAGTGAACTTGTATGCCCATGGCACCCGCAGGAGCAGAAACAGGGAAGCCTTGTTTCTAGGGACGCTGGGACCAATTTATGGACGGCACGCCTACTGTCTAGAACTTGTCTCAATAGATCTGGAACATCTGGGGCCATTCCGATGGCCTTGAACACCTTTGAGAGACCCACCTTGCTTGTATCAAAATGGTCTCCTTTGGGCCTTTGCCCTGGACCTGTGACCATCTGGACTAGTTCTGGTCTCAGCTGTGACTGAGTGTAACACGTGTACGAGAAATCATCTCTGTTGCTGTCGTAGCTGAAGAAAAAAAATGAATTCAGCTCTGATTTGAAACATCCCAAATAAGTTGATGAATGGCCCAGACATGGGTCACAGACTCATCTATGGACCAATCAACTGAGCCACGTAGGTGGGACATGAGTTTGAGCGAAGTCCAGGAGATGGAGAGGGACAGAGGAGCCTGGCATGCTGCAGTCCCGTCCGTGGGGTCACAGAGTCGCACATGACGGAGCGGCTGAATAGCACCCAAGGTGGGATAGGGGGACGGGTTCAAATTAAAGCAGGGATCCATCGGTACCTGAGGAAGAACACGGAGACTCCTTTCCAGGAAGCAGAGAAGCTGGGGCTGGAGAAAGGGCATTCTTCAGGAGATCCAAGGTGTGGGGAGGAGAGGGGGGCTTCCTCAAACCTGAGACGTGTGGCCAAGTACACTGGGTGAGTAGACACTGGGGCCAGCTTTCCAGCTCTCCCTCCCTTCCCACTGCAAGCCTTCCCAGCCCTCACCCCAAACGCTCACTGGCTTTTGGCCCCACACAGTTAGCAGCGGTCCTCTTCCGAATCAACAACGCTGACAGAAACGGTATTGTTACTGTTTTCTGGGGTGACCGAGCTCGGCACAGGCCGCTCTTGCCAAAGTCACCTGAAGCGATGTGGGTGGAGCTGCTCTTTTCCTCATGAATTATTCCACCTGCAGTTGACTCACGCTTTATTTTACTTCCCTTTTCACATCTGTTGGCCGGCTCGGCCCTCTGCCACCTGGTATGACTATTTTTCCCCTCTTCCTTCCATATTGAACAACCCCATCCTTTCCCCACTGTGGGGGCACAGTGCCCCAGCAGCCCTGGCAACGTGTCTGCTTCCTCGTAAACAGTCAAGACTTGTGCGGTCTTAACATGAGAAGGGCCTGTAGCAATCAGCCGATCCAATGATTTATCTTCTCCAGGGAGAAAAATGAAGCTAAACTAATATATCTGAATTTCTGAAGGTTGCTCAGGACAGCAAGGGCACAGGATAGCTGAGGTCTTGCTTTCTAGTACCTAGCACAGTGATGTTGCCGGGAACTGGATGAAATGACCAGCCAAAAATAGAAACAGAAGGTGGTACAGGGAACCACTCAAGCAGTTCCTCGGGTCCTGTGACTAAAATCCCCCGCCGCCATCATGCTTTTCTTATTCTCTTTTAAAATGAACCTTTCCCCCTTTATGGACACGTGCACCAAGACTCTCACCAAGGCAGGACGGGCAAATAGTAATCAAGCCACTGTCATGATTGGTGGGGAATGGGGAAAAAAAAAAAAAAATCAAACCAAAATTCTCAACCAAGCAAACAAAACACACATCAGTGATGGTCCCTAACCATGGACTTCCCAGGTGGCTCAGACGGTAAAGTGTCTGCCTCCACTGCGGGAGACCTGGGTTCAATCCCTGGGTGGGGAAGATCCTCTGGAGAAGGAAATGGCAACCGACTCCGGTACTCTTGCCTGGAAAATCCCACGGACTGAGGAACCTGGTAGGCTACAGTCCATGGGGTTGCAAAGAGTCAGACATGACTGAGCGACTTCACTAACCATGAGGAAGTTTTCAACCAGTTTGGGGAGAAAGGGCAAAAATATTTGATCGGGTTTGGAGATCGGGATGTGATGTCATCAAACACATGTGGAGACCAGGTTCCCAATACTGCCCTAGCTCTGCCTCTTATCTTTATCTCATGCAAAATAAAATGGAATAAAAACTTCCTCCAACCTCCATAAAAATGACCCCAAACCTCTCCAGTTTACTCTCAGTTCAGTTCAGTCCAGTCGCTCAGTCGTGTCTGACTCTTTGCGACCCCATTAATTGCAGCACGCCAGGCCTCCCTGTCCATCACCAACTCCCGGAGTTCACTCAAACTCACGTCCATCGAGTCGGTGATGCCATCCAGCCATCTCATCCTCTGTTGTGGCCAAAGTATTGGAGTTTAAGCCTCAGCATCAGTCCTTCCAAAGAACACCCAGGATTGATCTCCTTTAGGATGGACTGGTTGGATCTCCTTGCAGTCCAAGGACTCTCAAGAGTCTTCTCCAACACCACAGTTCAAAAGCATCAATTCTTCGGCGCTCAGCTTTCTTCACAGTCCAACTCTCACATCCATACATGACCACTGGAAAAACCATAGCCTTGACTAGATGGAACTTTGTTGGCAAAGTAATGCCTCTGCTTTTCAATACGCTATCTAGGTTGGTCATAAATTTCCTTCCAAGGAGTAAGTGTCTTTTAAATTTCATGGCTGCAGTCACCATCTGCAGTGATTTTGTGGCCCCAAAAAATAAAGTCTGACACTGTTTCCACTGGTTCCCCATCTATTTCCCATGAAGTGATGGGACCAGTTTACTCTAGAGGTTAAATAAACCTAATTATTATGGGAAAGGGATAAATTCCATGTCCTGGGAGCTCAGAGGATGAGAAGAGTGTTTGGGGAGACTCCTCTCCAGGGCTCTGATTAACACCCCTCTTCTGACACCATCAGCTCATCTGACGTACGAGAAACTGAAATTCTGTAACGGGGACGGGAAGAAGAGGACCTGAACTCAGATTGTCTGGTTTGTCAAGTTTCAAGCAATCATATGGAAGCCACAGAAACGCTCAGTTTTTAAAACATGAAATAGCGCTACAAGGCTCATCACCAAAAATAGCCCCTTGCTTCAACTGTCATCCTTATCTGGGAGGCAGTCACTTCCAACTCAGCTCTATCCGATGCTGTTTACTTTCCTAGAACTATATGTCATGCTTATGCAGCTAGTTCTTGATTTTTCCTTCTATGGCTATCTTACTCCAGAATGTGAGATTCTAGCTTCCTTATTACTCTCCCTTCCAGTTACGTAACAATTTTTATCAAATCAACATTCTGTGTTTACGTCAGTAAGTAATAATGTGATGTTTACATTGACAATGCAAACATTGTTCAGAGAAGTGCCACATAGCACGTGATGATTACTCTTTTCCTTTCCATATAACTTTTTGTTTTACCTAGAATTAATAATTGCCTCTTTGTTGTCGTTACTATTGTTTAATTGGTTTTCTATGTGTCTTTAATTCATCTTCTAACTATAAATTATAACTTAAGCATTATAAAATTCTTAATATTATAAATAACATAATTCTATAACTAACAAGAACTATAAAATTCTTCCTAATTCAGTCAAACATATCAGGCTCTTACTTTTTCCTTTGAATGTCTCTGAGATTCAGCAATCTTGGATTTCTCTGTCCTCCAGAAAGCAGATACAGACTGCTTTCCCCCTGGGTTTGCTACACAACTATGATTTGGAAAGTTTCCGTCATCTTCATTGCGGGAATTCTTTCCACCTCTCTCCTGTCTTTGGCCTATTTTTCAGGGATCTTGGTTTGTCTCTTCCTTTGGTAGGGAGGAGTACATCTTCCAGTAGCTTTTTGAGAATAAGAGAATGGCAAGTGAATTTTTTGAGACAACAAATGCCTGAAAAATATCTTTATTCTGTTTTCATAATTGGTCTACACTATGGTTGGGTATAGAAGTCTAGGTTATAAATCGTTTTCTCCTTTCAGTGCCTTTGGAAGGCCTTGATCCCTTTGTCCTGCTGTTCAGAAGTCTGAAGCCATTCTGACTCCTCGACTTCTCCGAGTGTGATATACTTCTTTCTGGAAGTTTTGGGTCTTCTCTTGACCCCTGAATTTCTGAAGCCTCCCAGTGATGTGAGATGTGTCTTTGTGTGGGTTTGCTTTCACTCTTTGTGCTGGGCACTCATTGGCCATTTTTAAAAAATTATTTATTTTAATTGGAGGATAATTACAGTACTGTGGTGGTTTTTGCCATACATCCACATAAGTCAGCCATAGGCACCCATGTGTCCGCTTTCCTCTGGGACCCCTACCACCTCCCTCTCCACCCCATCCCTCCAATTGACATACTTCAGTTCCGGGACTCTATCTTCATTTAATTTCTCTGTTTTCTCTTTTCATAACTCTCGTTTAGCAGATATTGAGTCTCCTGAATTTATATCCTTTTTTTTTTCATCTTTCTTACTTTCCAACTTTTTGTCTATTTTGCTTTTGGTAGATTCCCTCAACTTTACCTTTCAACCCTCCGAAAGAATTTCTTTCTCTATCATATTTGTAACTTCCATGACATCTTTCTTGTTTTCTGTACTCTCTCTCTCATTAAAAGGCATCCTGAAATTTTTAGAAAATTACTATCATTTTGAAAATGATATCTTTTTTTTTTACCTCAGTGTTATATTAATAGTATTTTTTTCTCTCCCTGCATTGCCTTTGTTTCTTCAAAGTGCTCCCTTTCCCCCTCCGTTTGTTTTAGTCTACCTTTTACGTTGAAGGATTCCCCCAAATGTTCAATGCTTTTTTTTTTTGGTGGCACTGTGTAACTTCTGGGATCGTAGTTTTCCAATCAGTGACAGCCTGGAGTCCTAACCACTGGACCTCCGGGGAGTTCCCTATTTGATGGTCCTCATTTTTTTATTCAGCTGCAGCATGCAGGATCTTTTAGTTGTGACACGTGAACCCCTAGCTGCGGGGTCTAGTTCCCTGGCCAGGGATTGAACCTGGCCGCCTGCATTAGGGTGGCAGAGCCTTAGCCACTGGACCACCAGGGAGTTCCGTTCTCTACGGTTCTTGATGGTGGTTCACAGTTGCCGGTGAGGCACTAAAATCTACTTGAAACTGTTGAGCATAACTGTGGGTTTGAAGACAGGTGGGCCGTGTCAAAGCCATTGAACCGGGAGACAAATGCTTGATTTTGTAGCATTTTTCTCTTGAGCTGGACCGTTTCCCAGTGAGATTACTCCTCCACATTCTTGCTAGGGGTTAGGGGTGGAAATTGTGAAAATTTAAGCTTTCTTCAGCAATTTTTCCAGCCAAATATAGATGGAGGCCGGGGCAAGTGGTGGCACTCTGTTCAGTACATGGGCTTTCAGTGACCACCCCTGGCTGTCATTCCACTCTCATTTCTGTCCTTGGTAGAACCTAGATCCTAAGCCCCAAGGCTTCCGTGTTCACTCTTCTTCCTCCTCATGCAAGCTTTCAACCCATCTTCCTGTTTCCAGCCCCACCCTAACCACACCTCCTCCACCCAGTTCAGAGGCTCCTGCTCCTTGAATTCTTGAGCCTGTCTGGGGCTTGGAGATGCTGAACTGCTGGTTTCTTGATGCTTCCAGTCTTCACAGGTCTAAGTTTTTCTGATATAGTAGGTTAGTTTCCACTGACGATAGCTTTTGTGTTTTTTAAAAGGTTTGACATTTTTTGTTGGTTGTTGCTGTTTTCACATTCTTTGTCCTTGAGGATGTATGTTCCCTTCCTCCTTTGCTATCATTTTAGAGGAGGCTTAAGAAAGAGCAGAGATAAAATTACGTGTCCAGTAGACCATGCTTAACTGGGATTTCCATGTGCCTGTTTGAAAATCCACTGTTCCAGCTTTCTTTCCCTCCCTCCCGTCCTTTTTCTTTCTTCCTCATTCCTTCCCCTCTCTCTCTCTCTTAGAATGCTCTTCCTCCCTCTTTGAATGTGTTGGGAAGGCTGATGTCCTCTGCTCTTTAAAATATAATACTTTGAATATAAACAGCACCTTGGACTCTGGCTTTAATTTGAACACATCATGGTTCTGCAGTGGATTTAGAAATACCAACAACCCACAGTCTGCGCTTCTGAATCTCTTGCCTCCCTGTGCTTGCTGAGAAAACTCTTCGGTATTTTTAGGAAGTGGAGTACTGGCATTTCATCCACTACAGGTCTGATGACCTTCGTTCAGAGTTTAAGTTTCAGAATGGTGGTCCAGGGAGCATAGGGAGAGAGGGCAAACAGGGCCAGGTGAGGATGGGACTGGGTATTAATTAGTTGATGAATTAATTTAAAAATATATATTGTCTACTATATTCCAGGCACTGTCATAGGTAGAGTGAGTATGTGCATGCTCAGTCACTCAGTCGTGTCTGACTCTGTTTGACCCCATGGACTGTAACCCACCAGGCTTCTCCGCCCATGGAATTCTCCAGGCAAGAATACTGGAGTGGGTTGCCATTTCCTACTCCAGGGGATCTTCCCCACCCAGGGACTGAACCTTCATCTCCTGCATTGGCAGGCAGATTCTTTACCACTGAGCCACTTGGAAAGCCTGTCACAGATAGAGGAAATGAGTAAGACATTCAGAGCCCAGTGAGAGAAGACAAACAGCTAAGAAAATGCAACATAAGTGTAAATGTCCTTTATGCTCAACGGAATTAATTTAGCATCTACTGTACGTCTGGCACTGTACTACCATACTTACATTTTATTTATTCCTTACAGTAACACTGTGTGTGGGGCATTATCATTACCTATTTTAATATAAGGAAGCTGTCAAAATAGAGGAATATACAAGTTTGCCCTCCATCTGTCTCTTCCTCCTTTCTTTCTTCCTTATTTTTTTCCCTTTTGTTTCTTTCCTCCTTTCCCAATTTCCCCCCTTCCTCCTTCTCTCTCATCTCTCTCTAGGGGAGAGGTGAGCCATATCTCCTCCTTGGCCAGGCACCCGAGTGCCCACCATCCTGGGCTCAGCGCCTACAGTCTCAGAGTCCACTGAGCCCCTGCTTTCTGCAGAACCGAAAGCAGGGGCTCTGGTTGGTGCCTGAAACTGGCTCTTCATCCCTGCACACCACCCCTCTCATCTCCTCCCTCCCAACTCCGAATCCAGCAAGAGCATCTCAGGTTGGACCAGAGAAAGAAAAGAACATCCCGCAGGTAACTAGCAGTGTTTCTGAGTGCTGTCTTCAGCTTGGAAAGAAACAGGGGAGAAGAAACAAGTCATGGAAACATTGACCGAAAACTGTCCCAAACAACAAAAAAACTCATTCTTTTTTCTCTTTCTCATTCCACGCCTCGCCCCCTTTCCTTATTCTTGTAACAAAAATGTGCCAGGGTATTGAGACACCAACTAAGGAACGGCTGTGAGCACAGAGGGCCAGGGAGGGGCTGGGGCTAGATCTAGAGAGATTTTTTTTTTGATCACACCACACAGCGTGTGGGATCTTAGTTCCCCAATCAAGGCTCGAACCTGTGCTCCCTGCAGTGGAAGCTGAAGTCTGAACTACTCAGCCACCAGGGAAGCCCCTAGAGAGGTTCTTTAGAAAAGAAGGGCAGCTGTCCCCCAGAGAAAGATCAAGGGGTCACGGGGGTGACTGGGGGAGAGGGAAACACATACACCCCCTCCTCTATGAATTTAGTCAGTTTTTCCATTTTTAAAACTGTCTCTGAAACAGGAAATTGCTTGGGTCTCCTGAACCGAGGGGCTCAGGTCTGGCCTTCCTCCTTAACGCTATCACCTTGTCCTTGGCCACGTGGAGGTGGCTTCCTACAGTTGATGAGAAGCTGGCTTTCTTGTGCAAAGAGCCTTGTTCTTCCCAAACCAGGGCAGGTAAGTGGAGGCCGGGGATTCCTGAGGGGCTCCTCTCACTAATGATGAGGTAGAGAAGGTTTGTGGCGGGGGGCGGGGTGTGGAGGTACCCGAACACCCCAAGTGTTGAGAACGGGAGGCGGGAGTGAGGTACGGACAGAGGTTCTGCTAAATTCTGGATGCCACCACGTAGATCCAGACCAATTCTCAAGGGAGGCCAAAAAAAGGTTTGAAATTCAAATTATTTTTGGTGCTTGGGAGATGGGAGGGGAGTGAGAGAGGGCAGTGATAGCAACAGAACAGAAGGGGAAAGAAAAAAAATGAAAGGCTTGATCTGCGTCTTTCCTAAGAAGCAGCTCAGGATGACGTGTGGCAAAGGTGATCAGACTTGCAGCTGGACTTGAATGATGTTTTCTGTTATGTATCCATGGGTTAGCCTGTGATGGGGAATATTTACAAATTTCATGTAGCTTTGGTGTCTGCCCTGAAAGCAGAGGCTTTTAATAAGCTCTCTCCTTTTTTTAGCTGCTGTTTTTGAGGTGACGGGGCAGAGATGTTTTGCCCACATTGTACCCACACACTCTCTGCTTCTCTCAAGACAGCTCCTGGCCTCAGTTTCCCCCGACAGCTTCCGTCCTTTCACGCATATCATAGCCTGTTTTGTTATTGTTGTTTTTGCTCTGGGTAAGGAGGACAGGAACACCGTAGGAGGGACGGATAAACATGGGCCCTGTGATGAGAGGCAAGAAAACATGAACTCTATTTGGGAATTCGGTGGAGGGAGCAATAAATGATCCTTGGCACTTTGTTCTTTTCAGGACAGTTTCTCTCATCTCTGAAAATGAATGATCACGATGAGCAAGGGTTGCCAGGTAGACCGTAGATACTAGACATGCAGTTCGATTTGAATTTCAAACAGCAAATACGTTACTAAAAGTCTGATGTTACAATTCTGTGTATTCGAGGTAGTTCTTAAGTCACCTTGGTGGCTCAGATGGTAAAGACTCTGCCTGCAATGTGGAGGACCTGGGTTTGATGCCTGGATGGGGAAGATCCCCTGAAGAAGGAAATGGCAACGTACTCCAGTATTCTTGGCTGGAAAATCCCATGGAGAGAGGAGCCTGGTGGGCTACAGTCCATGGGGTCACAAAGAGTCGGACATGACTGAGCAACACACTTAAGTCACCCCCCCTGGCTGATGTTCTAGGTGGTGTTTAAAGGACGGGCCCCCACAGGACTCAGACTTAGGAGAATCAGTTTCTCCATCTCCCAGAGACGGACAGACAGCCAGGTCTCACGTCTGCCTGCCCATCTGTCTCTGCTCCCACATGCCCTTTCACACCAGCCTTCTCTCTCTTCTAAAAAAGGAAACAAAGGCATTGCCCTTTGTTGTAAAAACCTCCAGGGTGGAGACAGGGGGTGAATAAAAATATCTCTGTTTGCACTGCTGTATTTAAAACAGATGACCAATAAACAAATGAATTACTTTTGAAAAAACGTTAAAATAAAAATAGGGCGAGGGACTTCACTGGTGATGTAGTTGGTAAGACTTCCTGCTTCCACTGCAGGGGACACAGGTTCCATTCCTGGTTCGGAAACTAAGATCCCACATGCCGCTCTCCATGGTCAAAATAAACATTTGTGTTTGCATTGAGAAAGCAAAAGCCTTTTGTAACTGAGGTGCAAATCACTTGGCAAGGTAGGTGGCTTCCCGTGTATGATCTTCTGTAAAACTTGGAAGAAAAACACCTAACTGAGTTGACCACTGATAGATCATTATAGTAATTTTAAAAAAAGAAGACTTTATTTTTAAGAGCAGTTTCAGGTTTGCAGGAGAACTGAGCAGACAGTACAGAGTGTTCCCATATGCTTCCCCCAACCGCCCCCACAGAGTAATTTTTGAAGTGATGGCTGACCTACAGTTCGAAGGAGTTAAAAAAAATTGAGCAACGCTGCCAAATTCAGCTCTGCTGAAAAGCAGATTTCTTTTTGTTTTATTTTTTTTAATAAACTTTTAATTTTATACTTGAGTTGTAGCCTATTAACAATGTTGTGATTGTTTCAGGTGGACAGCACAGGGACTCAGCCATACACATACATGTATTCTCCCCCAAAACTCCCCTCCCATCCAGGCTGCCACATAACATTGAGCAGAGTTCTCTGTGCTATACAGTAGGTCCTTGAGAGTTTTCCATTTTAAATATAGCAATATGCCCCTGTCGATTCTAAACTCCCTGACTCTCCTTCCCACCTCCCCCTCCTTCCCATAAGCTTGTTCTCTAAGTCTGTGAGTCTTCTGCTTTGTATCATGTCTTTTTAAGATTTCACATATAAAAGATAAGTGAGTGAAGTCACTCAGTCTTGCCATACAATATTTCTCCTTCTCTGTCTGATTTATTTCACTCTTAGGGCAATCTCTAAATGCATCCATATTGTTGCATGCGGCATTATTTCATTATTTTTAATGGTTGAGTGCACACATACAGTAAAATCCCATTGTATGTATGGACTACGTCTTCTTTATCCATTCCTCCGTTGGTGGACATTTAGGTGGCTTCTATCTCTTAGCTATTGTGAACAGTGCTGGGATGAACATGAAAAATAGATTTTAAATTCCCTAGCAAAGGTGAACTGGCTAGAAATCTTTGCACAGGGTTTGTGCTCACTCAGTCATAACAGACTCTGCTCGAAAAGCCTTTCTTCTGATTAACCCTAAACACTGCTGTAACAAAACTCCATACAGCCCCATCTATTTGTTCTGGTCAACAAGTTTCCTCAGTCCATGAAAATAAGAAATAGGGATCGTATTGGTGCTATACCTGCTCATTCTTGCACTAAGTAATATTAATTGATGAATATTTGAACTATTACATATATATGTAAATATATAAAAATAACATTTTAAAATTCATCCTCATCCATCTCATTAAGAGAATAATTTCCAGTAACATTTTATTGCTTCATGTTTAGTGATCAATGACATTTGTATTTATCTTCTTACAAATTATGGCAATGATGAATTAGTCTCCAAAACTATGTCTTCACACTTGGAGCCTGAAGGTTGCAGGATAGTTTTTAATTTCTAAATTGTAAAATCAATTTATAGAGGCATTTTTGTTTCAGAAAATGGGATGGGGTAATCGGTAAGAGATGTCCAAATAGTAGATGTTCAAGTAATAAAAGACGTCAAAAATATATGACATTTGGACAAACTTCTCTAGAAGTGGAATGAAAATAGAGTTTAAGGAGGAAAGGGAAAAATTTAACATCTCCAACTGTTAAAGAGCTACTTGTTCATTTCTAAAAAGGAATGGGGGTGTCAAGTTACTATGATACTTGATTTCTATTGGATACCTTTAAAAAGAGTGATATGACAGTTTCATTTAAAAATATCCTATGTTAATTAACGATTGGCAGAACACATTTTTTGCAATCACTCAAACTTGTGATTAAAAGTTACAAATGTCAGTTTGAAAATGTGTGTAGAGATATATAGTTTTCCAGCATTTAAAAAATTAATGTTAACTTATTTATTTTTGGCTGTGCTGGGTCTTTTTGCTGTAAGCGGGTTTTCTCTAGTTGCAGTGAACAGGGGCTACTCTCCAGCTGCTGGGAGAGGGCTACTCACTGCCGTGGCTTCTGTTGCTGTGGAGGCTATAGGCACAAGGGCTCAGTAGCTGCGGAGTCCTGGCCCAGCTGCCCCTTGACATGTGGCATCCTCTGGGACCAGAGATTGAACCTGTGTCTCCTGCAATGGCAGGTGGATTTCTAAACACTGGCCCACCAGGGAAGTCCTCCAGCAATTTTTAGCGGGTGTTAATGAAGAAGTTTGAAGATCACTGTTTTATATCATTGTCTCCCTGCCATTTCTGCTCATAATACTTATATTTCTAGACACTTTATAACTTTGAACAACAAAACATGTCAGCATCATTTTACTAAAATTTCAGAGGATTCCTGGTCCCAAGTTCTTGGTACCCCATCACGCTGCCCTTCTACTCTGAACTGGGTGGTAGTTGCAGGGTCATGATACAAGGGCTTAAATTGGAGAAACCAAAAATAAACCAGCCCCTGGAGCTCACCACCAAACTATTTCAAGAACACGCAGTTACTTTTCATTGGCCATGGTTTGACTCATGGTGTACTCAGTAACATGCAATTACAAAGCTACATTCTAACAGACTTGACTTCTACTCTAACGCTTGCTTGTCACCTTCTGAGTATAGGGGAGCCACCACAGTCCTGGATAGTAACTAACCAAAGTCATCTAACGGACCCTGATGCGAACCCCTCATAGGAGAGTGACTTTCTCAAATACCAGCTGAGGTTCTGGTGGATTTTCTTTTTAAGGAAGGCAAAAAAAAAAAAGAAGAATGGAAGCAACCATATGCCCATATGGCAGAAGAAATCCACATGGAGAAGCTGGGTCACAGGGACTGTAGCAGTTGAAGTTGGGGAGAAATGAGGAACTAAAGAGCCTCTTGATAAGGGTGAAAGAGGAGACTGAAAAAGTTGACTTGAAACTCAGTGCTAAAAAACTAAGATCATGGCATCTGGTTCCATCACTTCATGGCAAATAAAAGGGAAAAAGTAGAAGCAGTTACTTTTCTTTTCTTTTCTTGGGCTCCAAAATCACCATGGATGGTGACTGCAGCCATGAAATTAAAAGATGCTGCTCTTGGAAGAAAAGCTATGACAAACCTAGACAGTGTATTAAAAAGCAGAGACACCACTTTGCTGACAAAGGTCCATCTAGTCAAAGCTATGGTTTCTTCAGTAGTCATGTACAGATGTAAGAGTTGGACCATAAAGAAGGCTGGGCAACAAAGAATTGATGCTTTCAAAGTGTGGTGCTAGAGAAGACTCCTGAGAGTCCCTTGGACTGCAAGGAGATCAAACCAGTCAATCCTAAAGCAAATCTACCCTGAACATTCATTGGAAGAGCTGTTGCTAAAGCTGAAGTGCCAATACTTTGGCCACCTCATGCAAAGAGCTGACTCATTGGAAAAGACCCTGATGCTGGGAAAGCCTGAGGGCAGGAGGAGAAGGGGCTACAGAGGATGAGATGGTTCGATAGCATCACTGACTCAATAGACATGAATTTGAGCAAACTCTGGGGGAGAGTGGAGGACAGAGGAGTCACAGTCCATGGGATTGCAAAGAGTCGGACATGACTTAGCGACTGAACAACAACATAGTCATTTAACAATGTTGTGATAGTTTCAAATTTGAGAAGCGCTGTTCTTCACATCAGAACAGAAAAGTAAATGATAGTTCTTTCTGTGATGTGCACATTGAGCCCTACTCTTTTATTCACTTTTAAATATACAATGTGGTACAGTTAGCTATAGTTACCATGCTATACAACCCACCGCCAGAACTTCTTTATCTTATAACTGGAAATTTGCACCTTTTGACCACCTTCTCTCCCCCTACATCAACCCCCAGCCCTAGCTCCCACCACTCGCCTCTGGTGACCACCAATCTATTCTCTGTTTCTGTAAGTTCAGGGGTTTTTAGATTCCACATAAAAGTGAGATCATACAGAATTTGTTTTTCCTTTGTCTTACTTCACTTAGTATAATGCCTTCAAGATCCACCCATGTTGTTGCAAATGGCAGAATTTCCTTCTTCTTTATGGCTGAATAGTATTTCATTGAATATATGTCACGCTTTCCTTATCTATTCATTTGTCAGTGGGCACCTAGTTTGTTTCTATGTCTTGGCTATGGTGAATAATGCTGCAATGAATCTGGGAGTGCAGATATCTTTTTTGAGATAGTGATTTTGTTTCTTTCTGATATATACACAGAAGTGGAACTGCTGGATCATACGATCATTCTATTTTTAATTTTTTGAGGAACCTCCATACTGTTTTCCATAGTGGCTACACCAATTTGCATTCCAACAAGGCCCAAGGGTTCCCTTTTCTCCACATCCTTGCCGACTTGTCCTTCGCTGTCTTTTTGATAAAAGCCATCCGTATTCATGTGAAGTGATACTCATTGTGGTTGCGACTTGCATTTCCCTACTGGTGAATGATGCTGAGCATCTCTTCATGTACCTGTCAGCTATTTGTATATCTTCTTTGGAAAAATGTCTATTCAGCTCTTCTGCCTATTTAAAAAATCAGATTGTTGGGTTTTTCCTTGTTGTTGAGTTACATGAATTCTTTATATATTTTGGATATTAACCCCTTATCAGATATATGATTTGCAACATTTTCTCCCATTCTGTAGGGTGCCTTTTCATCTTGTTGATGGTTTTCTTTCCTTTGCTTTCTTCCTGGGTAGAAGAATTTTAGTTTGGTGTAGTGCCATTTGTTTGTTTTTGCTTCTGTTGCCTTTTTTGGCTTTTGGTGTCAAATCCAACAAGAATAATTTCCAAGACCAATGTGAAGGAGCTTACCCATTATGTTTTCTTCTAGAGTTTTATGGTTCCAGGTCTTCCATATTTTAATTTGTACAATTTTCTTTTCATGTACTTTTACTTTAAAGTCTTTTGTAGGGGCATTAAATAATTTGAAAAAAGTATATTACTAAGCAAAAGAAACATAATGGACATGATATAATATTTTAAAAATATATAAGAGCATGAATGAATCCTGTCCTCTCTTAACCACCTCAGAAATGATCTCCTCGAGTTCGCCACTCTTACTAGCAAAACTGTATGAAACTTCTCACCTAAAATCAAGGCGCCCATCACAGTTCAACCACTTTTTCCCACCCCAAAGTCATCACGGAAAGTGATACAGATTGTCTTGGGCACATATCACTTCGGGGAATGCTTATTAACTTTTCTCTGTCTCCTTTGTTGTTGTCAACTAATCCATTTACAGAGGGGAATCAACTGAATAAAGTCATTTTTCCCTCCCCCGGCCCTCTCCATCTCCAAAAGCTTTTCTATTTTCTTGGTTTCTAGTCCACTGAGGACTGGGAAACCACATAACTGGAACTTTTGAAATTAGATCTTCAGCCAGAATCAATAAGCAAGCCTAAAAAAGCATCTCTGTGAAGACACAGGGACTTGGCTACTCAGAGGCTCTTTCTCTCTTATCTTCCAGTTCAGAGTTCTCGTCCAGAGATTGAAGTTGCCAGAAAGTGACCTCCAGGTCAAGACCATGTTCCTGATATGTCTGGCAGCCAGACAGGACTGTGACATCTTCTGACATCAGATGCTGGAGGGAGCATTTGGCCACTTATCCAATTAGAACATCCAAACCATCATTATGTATTAGGTGTAAGGATAAATTTAGCTTGTTATTGTTTAATTACTAAATGATGGAATGAAGCTGAACTGGGTTTAACTCTCCAGCCTAGTGTTACACTTAATTTTAACAAAGTTTGACAGAGATGTGGAGTCATTGTACAAATTATGATGAAATTTGAAAGAAGATTCCTTAGTAAATTACCTGTCTCTGGTGACTCACACTGAACTTCACAGGTCTCGAGGTTCAAACTGCCAGTCAGGTTTCACATATATTTTCCAGTGGCAGGAGTTTTAATGTGAATGGATACAAAACTGGCTAAAATTTCTCGAAAAATATATCCACGGACTCACAAGTATTTTTAAGTTGAAGATAAAGTGAGTTCTTTTTTTTTTTTTAGTCACAGAGCAACTATAAGATGTCTGCGGTATTTTTAAATTAAAAGCTAGTTATTTGCCTAGCTTGGAAAGTTCAGAAATAGAAAAGACTTTTTAGAATAAAGTATTTGTTCATTCTTCCTCTTTTGTACCTTTTGAACTTTGTACTGTGTGCGTGTATTTCCTAATAACAAAATAATGGAAGGACATAAATCCATCTGTCCAAATATCCTGTTTGATTTTCTTTGTTTTGTAATCACCAGCTTGTGTTGAGAATCACTGAGGTAATAGCCAATCCGGTTCACTGACCACCACAGGCATCTCTTGGAATAAACCGGACAGAGTTTATTCCAGCTACCAACTTTGACCACCTTCACCCCAGTATTTTCTAATTGTAGCCCTCATGTAGGCTCTGTGCTGAGGAAATGAATTATGAAACTAGTCTAAGAAAAAATATGTTAACTATAGTACCAAAGCATGGTCATGGATCCAAACCTTAGGTATTAATGTCTGTCTATTCATTCTCTCTCTCTCTGATTCCACAGACCCAGTTCTTTCCCTGTAATCACAGGGAATGCAGGAATCCCAGCCATGCACTGCCCTTATTCAAACTGACGGAAAAACAATACCATCGCATGAATCAATAGGAACGGTGCATTTGGCCAGGAGACTGTGATTTCTGGGGACTGGACGGGCGCTTCGTTTTGAAGTTTATATTAGCGTCAGATTTAACAGTATGGCAATGTTTTCCAAACTTTGTCACTGGGAAGTAATTCTGGCATGTATCCGTATGCACTGTCTCTCTCCATATGTATGAGTATAAAAAGTACTATAGAGTGGGTGGCTTAAACAACAGAAATTTCTTTTCTCAGCGTTCTAGGGGCTGGAGTCCAGGAGGGGGTTGCCAGCTAGGTTGGGCTCTGGGGAGAGCTCTCTTCTAGGATTGCAGATGGCTGCCCTCTTGTTGTGTGTTCACACGGCCTTGGAGACAGGGCGAGATCGCTTCCTCTTCTTATATGGCTATCAGTTCTGTTGGATTAGGACCTCACCCTTATGAGCTCAGTTAACCTTAACTCCTTCTTGAAAGGCTCTATCTCTAAATGCAGTCAGATTGTGAGTTAGGTCTTCAACATACGTGTTTTATTTTGAGAGGCAGCGTAATTCACCATATAATATACACATATCAATATGTATATACTTGTGTATATAAAATTTGATTTTACATACACACTTCCAGGCATTTCATGGAAGTTTTCTCTCTTTTGATTTTACTTTATTACCATCCCTTACCACTCTTTCCCTTATCCATAAACAGAAATTGCCAGTGTTCTTCTGTCTTTTTCTGTTCTCAAAGCCGAGGATTGGAGCTAAGCAATAAAGCTGAGTGTTGGGCAGGGACCACTGAACCAAGACTCAGAATTCATGTCTGACTCTGTGATTCCAAGAGTGTACCTCTCTCCTTAAAAACCTAAATTCTTTCACCTGTGTAAAACAGGATTGATAATCTATAATCCTGTGAAAGTGTGAAGAAGGAACAGGTAATAACTTGTCGCGTAATGTGAGCTCTGTTTAGCAAAAGTTTCAAAATGAAATGCAAAGATTTTCATCCAAAGGTATGAAACTGTTAAAATTTAACTGACATTCTCAGCAATTACCATGTGCCCTAAGAACATTAACTCACTGAATCTCAACAACAGTGGTATGAGAGAGGTTATGTGTTATCACCACCTTTTCTATTTTATAGAAACACAGGAAACCAGAGTATCTGGTGCATGACTACACAGCTCATTTGGGAGAGTCAGGAGTCACATCCCTGGTGGTAGCTTTGGTGTTAGAGACCAAGTACCATGAAGCCACGAACTATGAAATTGCTGCTTAATCACTTCTAATTGTGTGACTCCCTTGTTCAAAAACCTCCACTAGCTCTTTTTTTTTTTTTGATGTGGACAATTTTTTAAAGTCTGTATTGAATTTGTTACAATGTTGCTTCTGTTTTCTGTTTTTTTGACTGAGAGACAGGTCAGATCTTAGCTCCCTGACCAGGCATCGAACCCACACCCGTTGCACTGGAAAGCAAAAATCTTAACCACTGGCCCGCCAGAGACGTCTCTCCAGTGGCTCTCAAAGCCTAAAGTAATATGTACAACTCATTTGCTTAACAATAAATACCCTCCAGCAACCTTTCTTTCCTGTTTTGCTCCCCATGAAAATCCTTCCTTCATTCTTCCTGGTCCCCCTGTACTCCGGCTGAAATGGACCAATCCCTTTATCTGAATCCACCTATTCTAACACCTGTCTCCACCGTCTATATTTTACACCATTCACATCTTCAAGGTCCCTCCAAAATGCAGTCTCTTCCTACATTTTCTCCTACACCTCTCAACCCTAGCTGGCTGTTTTTTCTTTCCCACAGAATTTTCTCTCTCTTCTCTGCATGTATTAATATGAGCTTCTGGCTTTTATGATATTTCTTTCTGTATGCTATATTCCCTCCCAGCTAAATGATGGGATCCTTGAGGGCTGAAATATGCTTTCTCGGAGCTCTTTAACACTTTTCATTAAAATTTTAAATCATTATTTTTTGGTAACCAAATGTATGCAGATTTGTTGGAAAAAATAAAACATTACAGAAATACATCTCTTAAAAACTGAGATCTATCATTAGAACCCTTCCTCTTCTGCCCAAAGAGAACTGTGGTTAACAGTTTGCAATGCAGTCTTTTAAACTTTTTTTTTCACTTAATAAACATACAATTTTTATGTACACAAATGGGATTCTACTATATAGGCAAATTTGTACCTCCCTCCCACTTAATTAATATTTTTCATATAAAGAGGTATCTCACTTTTTTTTTAACAGCCACTCAGTATAATACTAAATGAAATCAACTCTGAATATTCACTGGAAGGACTGGTGTGGAAGCTGAAGCTCCAATACTTTGGCCACCTGATGCAAAGAGCCAACTCATAGGAAAAGACCCTAATGCTGGGAAAGATTGAGGGCAGTAGGAGATGGGGGCAACAGAGGATGAGTTGGTTGGATGGTTTCACTGAGTCAGTGAGCATGAGTTTGAGCTAACTCCAGGAGATAGTGAAGGACAGAGGAGCCTGGCGTGCTGCAGTTTATGTGGTCGCAAAGAGTCGGGCATGACTTCGCGACTGAACAAAAACAACATAGTATAAAATTATGTGGCTATAACAGTACTTACCTGTTCAGTCCCTCGTGGAGGAATATGACAGTGATTTCCAAATTTCACTATTATGAGCAATGCTGAAGCGAATGTATTATTCGATATATATACTCTTCGTTGTTCTGATTCACCCACCACTTTGAGGGGAACTTGAAAGACTGAGAAAGCTGGGCAGATCACCAAGAAGCTGCCTGGGCCTGAACCAATGTGCTTCTTGTCATAAAGGAGGGCACTGGAAGCAGGAATGTCCTCAGCACTCTACTGGGGGACGCCAGAGAGGCAACCCTGACCAGCCCCAGTTCTTTGTGAATAAGTTGGATGAGAGAGCCCACACACCGAACGATGCGGCCCGAGGGCCTGCCTGGCTATGGATTCCACTTGATCCACTCTCATTATCCCAGCGGAGCCTTGGGTCACCCTTGATGTGGCAGGTAAAACTGAATTTCTCGTAGACACTGGATCTGCCTGCTCTGCTCTGACTCGGCCAGCCGGCCCCCCTGTCCATCTGTGGACCACACTGTGACAGGAGTTGGTAGACAGCCCAAGGGAGAGCGATTTGCATCTCTCCTTGGCTTCCCAGGTGGCACAGTGGTAAAGAATCTGCCTGCAATGCAGGAGACACAGGAGACTTGGGTTCAATCCCAGGGTCGGGAAGATCCCCTGGAGAAGGAAATGGCAACCCACTCCAGTATTCTTGCCTGGAAAATTCCATGGATGAGAAACCTGGTGGGCTACAGTCCATGGGATCACAAAGAGTCGGCCACGACTGAGCACATACTCTTTACATACACAGAAACATACATTCCATATATGTTATCTGTATCTACAGATGACTTTCTGTAGGACAAATCTTCTGGACATGAAATTGCTAGCCAAAATGGAATGGATATTCTAAATGATGATAATTATCGAATATGTGTAGGGAAAATATCTTGTTTTATGTCTTCCTGTATGTATCCTTCACAACCTCCGTGGTTAAGGGGGCTGGCTCTGGCATCCAACTGGACAGGTTTGTGACTGGGCTTCGTCCCTATGTTTTAGTCACCTCATCTATAAAATGGGGAAATAGTTGTACCTTACTCCTTGTGTTGTAAGACTTAAATAAAACAATACATGTAAAGCAATTAGCATTTAGTAAGTACCTGGAAAATAAGTAAGTGCAAGATATATGGGAGGCTTCCCTGATGGCTCACTGGGTAAAGAACTGCAGGAACTGCAGGAGACAATGGGTTTGATCCCTGGGTCTTGAAGATCCCCTGGAGGAGGAAACGGCAACCCACTCCAGTATTCTTGCCTGGGAAATCCCATGGACAGAGCAACCTGGTGGGCTACAGCCTAAAGGGTCGCAAGGTGTTGGATGTGACTGAGCACAAGATATATGGGAGGAAAACATGGTTAATAGGTTCAGATAACTGTTCGCTGAGTGAATAGGACTGAACAGAACAATAGTATTTTGAGTAATCTTTCGAGAAATGGATGGTATGTGGCTACTGAAACCAATAGCAACTCTACAAAATGACCAGCTAGCATTAGAAGTGTAATGGCTTTGGAACAATTTAACTTTGTGCAAAATGAACTGGTCTGAACCAGGATCAACCACTGACCTTGGCCTCTTCGGTCCCACACTTTCCCCAACAGAACTCACTGGCCCCAGCTGCAACCTGGTACCTTATATAATGCGTGTCTCTAAGGACAGAGAACAATGCGGTTCCCTGGAGGGAGCCCTGGCTCAGCACTGAAGGTTGTTAGGGCACCTGGTAAGCCAGCTGTGAACACTGAAAATGAATAGAAAGTGCATAAATGGCTGGAGTATAAGACTCTCTGTTTAAACTCTTAGGTTCTGCCTAGTCTCCATTGTCATGGGAAGGTTCCTGTATCAATACTAAGATTCTCCACCCTGGGTTCCAGAAACATCTCTGCCACTAACCAGCTGCAAAACCTTGAGCAAATTGTTGAACCTCATTTGCACTGACACAACAGGGGAGTGAAATAGCTGCTGTGAAAGGCCCTTTTTGACATTCCTTTCCCCACAGGCAGAGTCACATTTTCGACGTCTGGGCTGTCTATTGCACTGAAAAAAAAACCCGCATAAAATCCGTCAATGGAAATATTTTCAAAATGTGTCAGAGATGGTCAGTGGACCACAGCAGGGCTCAGACTCAATTGACCATCTTTGTCTCTATGGTAGAAGGTGATGGGGGTCTTCTGAGGAAGCACCAGAAATACAGAAGTCGGACTGGGGCTAGGTCCTGGCCAGGGACAAGTCTGGCAGTAAACGGGGCTTCCCAGTGAAGGATAAGCATCACTGGAAGTGTACCAGTGACCCTTCTTCTAGCCTAACATCGGAGTCGAACTGCACCGGTCTTCTCAGGCCTATTTCTTTTTTTTTTTTTTAATATAAATTTATTTATTTTAGTCGGAGGCTAATTACTTTACAATATTGTATTGGTTTTGCCATACATTGACATGAATCCTCCATGGGTGTACATGTGTCTCCCATCCTGAACCGCCCTCCCACCTCCCTCCCCATCCCATCCCTCAGGGTCATCCCAGTGCACCAGCCCCGAGCACCCTGTCTCATGCATTGAACCTGGACTAGCGATTCATTTAACATATGGTAATATACATGTTTCAATGCCATTCTCCCAAACCATCCCACCCTCCCCCTCTCCCACAGAGTCCAAAAGACTGTTCTATACATCTGTGTCTCGCATACAGGGTTATTGTTACCATCTTTCTAAATTCCATACATATGCGTTAGTATACTGTATTGGTGTTTTTCTTTCTGGCTTACTTTACTCTGTATAATCGGCTCCAGTTTCATCCACCTCAGTAGAACTGATTCAAATGTATTCTTTTTAATGGCTGAGTAATACTCCATTGTGTATATGTACCACAGCTTTCTTATCCATTTGTCTGCCAGTGGACATCTAGGTTGCTTCCATGTCCTGGCTATTACAAACAGTGCTGCGATGAACACTGGGGTACACATGTCTCTTTCAGTTCTGGTTTCCTCGGTGTGTATGCCCAGCAGTGGGGTTGCTGGGTCGTCTGGCAGTTCTATTTCCAGTTTTTTAAGCAATCTCCACACTGTTCTCCATAGTGGCTGTACTAGTTTGCATTCCCACCAACAGTGTAGGAGGGTTCCCTTTTCTCCACACCCTCTCCAGCATTCATTGCTTGTAGACTTTTGGATCGCAGTTCTTAGGCCTATTTCAAAATCCACCTCCTTCCAAGGACCCCCTCCCAAACGAATCAGCACATGTGGTGGCACTTTCTCACCGTGTGCCACTTTCACGACCCTTCCAGGAGGGATACAGGCTGCCTCTGAGTGACACTTGCATCCTTTCAGGGAGCTTTGCCTCCCAGGCATCCAATACAGTAGTGCTCAGGAAATATTTGCGGCTCTGTGAATGAGTGACTCAGGCAAGCTCCCCAGGGGACTACAGTTTTATGGGTTATAATATGAACCATACCATGGAACCTGAGACTTTTCCCTCATTGCTCCCACTGGAAACTGTCTGTTCCAGTCGGATTTGCTGGCAGTTGGATGGAATTTTGTTCCTTTTCACGCTGAAAACCATAATCTAATTTTTAAATTAAAAAAAAAAAAACATTTTCGTAGCACCTACCTCACATTCTACAAATGTTAATTCATTTATTCTTTGCAAGCACCCAGATGTAGAAAATAAGACCAGGAAAGGTTGTCACTTTGTTCTGAGATCAAAGCTAATAAGCTCCAGAGCTGGTGTTCAAACCCAGGCCATCTGGTTGTGGAGTATACGCTCTGCCTGAAATGTATGTGAGTAGCAAAAATCTTCATGAGCAGGAAAAAAAAAAAGATGTTGATGTATTTATTTCAAAGGAAATGCTCTTTCTCTTGTGTCCCCCTTTCCTTCCTCATTCAAAGCAAAATGTTCTAAAGCAAACAGTCTTTTTTCACACCTGAGAGAGCGAGGAGGCTCATTTTTGGTTTGGCAATCAAAATGGAAGAGGAAACGTGTGTGGTTTCATCACCAGTGTTTTCGGGGCGTGTGCTCTGCCTGGTCCTGCCTGCCTCCCGGCTCATCTCGCTGGGGACCCCCTTTCTCCAAGCTTTGCTGCCTCAGGTCGCAGAGACTTTTAACAGTCTGTCTTTCCCCTGCATCTCTGGGTCACGGACCAGCCTTTCCTGCAATCCCGCCCAGCCAGACTTTGAGCCTCGACGTCTTCTTAGGCCCTCCCCTCAGTCAAAGCCTTGCAATTAGGACTCCGACCTCATCAACTGCAACTGCATCCGAATCCCCAGAAACCGCAGCTCCAGGTCCTCCATCCTGGGGTGAATCCACTGCGTTTCTGGGTTTCGAATGTTAGGCGCTTGACTACACGTACATTTCAATTATCTGTCTTCTCGGTGCGAGGCTGGCGTCAGAACCCGACAGACCTGCCATTGGTAGCCGTGGGACCCAGGGCAAGTTACCTAACGTCTCTGACTCTCGGTTTCCTCATCGTGGAGGGGATTGATACCCACAGGGTGTCCGCGTGGATCGAACGAGATAAGGCAGAGGCTGCGCCGGCACCCTTGGGTTCTCTTCGGTCCCTCTCGGCAATAGGACGTCATACCTGCTTGTCGGTTTCCCATTTTTTCCCCCAGAGCACCCTCCAGCTCCGAGGGCTGGGAGGGCGTCTTGGCGCCACGCTCGGAAAAAAGCCCCTAGGCACCCTTAGAAAGTGAGACCCCTCCCCGGGCTCCTGGGGCTCATTCGTGACAACCCGGGAGAGCTGAGATAACTTGCTTCGACCCTAACCCTAAACCTCAGCCCCGCGGTCCCAGATGGCTAAAGACTCGGGGTCCGACGGAGGACCGCCTGAAGTCTCTGGAGGAGGGGGTTGGGGAAGAAGAAATGGAGTCAAGAGTGAGCCCGCGCTCCGGCTTGCCTCCCTCCCCCAAGGATGCTCTCATCCCGAGGCCCCCTTCCCACTCGGACACCTGCTGCCCGGCGTCCGAGGCAGGGCCTCCCTCCGCCAGGCTGGCTTCCCGGCCCGCGTCCCACCTGCGCGGCCGCCCCCCGCGGGCGAGGGCGAGGGTTGGGGGGGTGATCCCGGCACCCAGCCTTGGGGGCCGCCGCCGGGCTCCCCGCCCCCGCGAGGTCCGCGCCCCCGGCCGCCCCGGCACCCCTCTCCTCCCCCGGCGGGCTCGGCGGAGCTTTGTACTCACATCCGGGGCTGGGTTTTGCTTTAATGCGAAACGTAATTAACCCGGAAAAAAGGGCCGAGAGACAAGAGAGAAGGAGGGAGTGAGGGCTCGGGGGCAGAAGAGCAGGAGGAGCCGGAGGCCCCCGAGAGTTTGGCGGCGACAGAGACCACCTCCCGTCCCCTCCGTCCCCCCGAGAGCGACGGCCCGGAGGGCCCGAGAGGCGCTTCCAGCCGGATGTAACGCGCGCACCCTGCCCGAGCCCCGGCCCTGCGCGGCGGGGTAAGTGGGGCGCCCGCGCCGGCCGGGGCGCGCGCCGCCGGGGCCGGCAGGAAGGCCAGGCGGCGGGTTGGGGGGGTGCCCACCTGGGGACCCAGGACCCCGGGGCGGGTCGCCACCGCCCCCGACCGCCTCCGATGGCCCCCGGGGAGCCCGCAGGGTAGCCCCCCCCTTCGACTCTCGGGAGCGTCCGGGGTGGCCAAGGTCGCCGCCGCCAGGGGTCGGGCTGCGGGGGTGGGGCCGCCGACTGGGTGGGGGCGGGTGTTCTGCCGAGCTGCGATTTCTCACGTTTGCAGCGGCGAAACTTCTCGGCGGGTTCTGGCGCTGGGGTAGCCGCCCTGCAACGACTGCCCGGGCTGCAGGTAGGGGAGGCAAGCGGACGACGTCCAGGCAAGTCCCCCGGGGCACGGATGGGGCCTCGGAGACGCATCTTTCTCTTCCCCTGTTAGCCTTATTCCGTGGCAGGCCTAGAACGCTCTCCAGGGAGATCCCGCCCCTGCCCAGTGGGCCCAGCCCGAGCGCCCTCGGGCTTCTGGACCTGCGGGCTCTGGGGCGACTTGGAGGAAACGGCCCTAAAATGCAGGTGGGGTGCTAGATTGGGGAAAGCAGGCAAGGGGATCTGGCTGGCTGTCTCATCAACTTCTTCCCCTCCACCTTACACGCTTCCCTCTTCTGCTCCAGTTCTAAAGACTATTAATGCATCGATTTAAAAAAATAAAAAAAGAGGAAAGGGAAAAGAGAGGCAGTGTAGGAACGAAAAGTGTGCAGACACGTCCAGAGACGAGGCGCGGCCGGGCCATCTCCCCCGAGGCGGTCACATCTCCTCCCCAGGCCAGCCCTGCCCCCAGCCCCTCGCGGGGAGGTTTCCTTCCTACTTGGTGCATCTTCCCCTTCTAACTCCTCTCGCGCCCCTCCCACCCCGCTGTCTTTCTTTCGGACTCCAAATGGGGATTTTCGGAGGAGAGCAAACAGCGGAGCAGGGGGAGGGGACGGGCCTTCTACCCGGACGCCAGCTGTGGCTCCTGGCGGAAGGGGCAGGGGGCGCCTCGGGCCGCCGAGGGGTGGGTGCGCTTGGGCTGAAGTTCCAACACTGTACTCCTGTTGTGTTCAATGTATCTAAGTCAGCCACCCCTCCCCCCCGCCGCACCCCACCCCCCCTCTTTCCTCCTTTCTGAAGCTTCATCATCTTTCTTTCTTGGGGAGCAGAGCCTTCCGAAACAGTAAGGCCAAAGATCTGGGAAGAGTAATGTTTGTTTTCTGTTTCAGTTACATTCAATGGGTATTTTTTGGGTAATTAAGACACCGAAGACGGTGCTGAACAAAAGATACCCTCTGTCTTCAGGGGGCTTACCACCTGAGGAGGCCAGAGGAGATCCACCGGTATTTAAAACAGAGTGCAGATTGTGAAAATGGAGATCCAGCATGCTTTGAGAAGCCTGAGGCTTTAAATTTTTTAAAATTAATTACTTAATTTTTAGAATTAATGTTTGCCTGTGCTGGGTCTTCCTTGCTTCCAGGGCTTTCCTCCAGTTGCGGCAATGGGGGAGGTTGGCGGGGGGACTACTCTTCTAGTGGGCTTCCCGTTTCGGTGGCCCCTCTCCTTGGGGAGTCCTGGCTCTAGGGTGCAGGGGCTTCAGTAGTTGTGGTTCCCGGGCTGTAGAGCAGAGGATCAGTGGTTGCGGTGCAGGGTCTTACTTGCCCCATGCCATGTGGGATCTTCCTCAACCAGGGATCGAACCCATGTCTCCTGTACTGGCAGGCAGATTCTTTACTACTGAGCAACCAGGGAAGCCCAAGAAGCCAGAGGCTTTTTGAAAAAGACCCAACTTCATCCTTTTTCAGATATTAGCCTTCTCTGTTGTGTCCCACTTGAATGCAGGTGACTTTGGCCCTAGCTTGTAGTCTAGACTCTGTGCCAGCCTGGTGGTGTATGACGTCTGCTAGGTTCTAAGTAAATGTGTGTTGAATGAATGAGTGACTGACTGCAAGCACAGGAATTGTGTGCCCCGTCCAAATGGGAGAGTGCAGTGTGAAAGTGCCTCGGACTGGTTCAAGCGGGTTTGTGAGGATTTATCTCTGATGTTGCCTTTGGACCTAAGTGCCCTTTGCCCTCTTTGTAAGCCCAGCTTTTTTTTTATTTTATTAAATTAAGTCTCATATGGACAATATATAGCTGATACTTTATTTTTTTAATATTTTATTTATTTATTTTTGGCTGCACTGGGTTGCTGGGTGTGGGCTTTGTCGAGTTGCGGGAGGCGGGGGTTACCCTTTGTTGTGGTGCAGGGCTTCTCATTGTGGTGACTTTCCTTCTTGTGGAGCATCTAGAGCCCAGGCTCAGTAGTTGCAGTGTGCAGTTGGCCCACAGCTTGTGGGATCTTCCAGGACCAAGGATCGAACCCGTGTCCCCTGCATTGGCAGGTGGATTCTTAACCTCTGGACCCCCAGGGAAGTCCTAAGCCCCGCTTTTGACAAGTGTGTGTGGCACTCCTACTGCTGGGAGACTTGCTCACTTCACAGGTGGGTGGGTGATCACCTGGGTGTGGATCAAGAAGCCACCTGCCCTTTGGTGGAGAGTCTGCACCCTTCTTTTCTTTTGCCATTGGCGCTTGCTTCTCTCTTCTGTATAAGGAAGTGGGGCCTGCAAATCCCGTCATGTCATCATAGTGTGCTGAACTGTTCTCAGCTCAGTATTTCCCCCCGAGGTTAAAATAAATACTGGAGATATGCTGCTTTTGGTTGGTGCGTGCTTGTGGAGCAATTCTGCAAAAAATGAAAAGGGCGAAGCTTCAGCGCTATCACCCAAGCCCCTCTGAACAGCCTGCCTGCTGGCTTGCCTGATATTTGCTGTAAGTGCTGGGTCACGAAGGAGCCCAGATCAGCAGGGGGATAGTTTTCGGATGTGCATTCAGCTGGCGCTTTGTGGATCTCTGGTCTTCTTCGTGGGGCAGGTAGACAGGTGATGTTACTGTAACATCACTGTAACATCACATTAGATGTTACTGTGGCCCCAGTGCAGTAAATATCTCTTTGGTTTCCCTGAAACTGTGGCGTTGCTTATTCCGGCTGACATAGTCCTGGCATTTGGAAAAGATGGTCTCGGTGCTGGGATGCTGCTTTTCCCTGCCTCTTTCCTCCTCCACCACGAGCAGCTGTTGTTGTTCAGTTGCTCAGTCGTGTCTGACTCTTTGCAGCCCCATGGACTGCAGCACACCAGGCTTCCCTGTCCTTTACTGTCTCCCAGAGTTTGCTCAAACTCATGTTCATCAAGTCAGTGATGTCATCCAACCACCTCATCCTCTGTCATCCCCTTCACCTCCTGCCCTCAATCTTTTCTGGCATCAGGGTCTTTTCCAGTGAGTCGGCTCTTTGCATCAGGTGGCCAAAGTGTTGGAGCTTCAGCGTCAGCATGAGTGAGCACTTGGGGCCGCCTTACTTTCAGTTTTCCGTGCATCTTGGTGAGCTGGAGAGGACTCCGGTGGTCCCATCTGTTAGGCTTTGGAAAGGAAGAGAGCAGAGCAAATATTGTAGTGCAACAGCAAGAGAAGACTGCTAGCTCTGTCTGATACAAGCTCATCACTGAGCCAGGGAATTGGCCATGGTGGGGCGATGGGGTAGGAGGGGTGAGTCTCCACAGGCTGGTGGCTGGTGCGGTGGGGCAGTAACTGGGAGACTCCATTGACCTTTACTCTGAATCTTGGGTTGCTCTGCTCTCCCCTCCCCTGGTCCCTGCTGGTAAAACCATCCACCCTTTTGGGCTTTATAACTTCTCTCTCTCCTGGAAGCCTTTGCTTTACCCTTGACCCCCATTGATTAAATTGATGTGCAGAAGATTAAAGACTGAATTGGGCTCTTTCTTCCGGGGAGGTGGGGGAGATCCATGCCTGCTGGGACAGGAGCTTCCAACATTGCCCAGGGCGGCAGGAGGCTTTCAGGTCTGGACCTTTGTGCCAGTAGAGGCCAGCCAGCTGAGATAAAGAGGGTGGGAAGTGAGGTCCCCTTCTCCTTGAGACACACGATAGTTAAAGGGCAAAGGTGAGGGCTTGCTCTCCCATCAGTGCGGACTCCATTTGGCCGTCCGCTTGCAGAGAGCATCTATGATACCTCCCTCCTCACCCCCACCCCCACCCTCCCACCACACCCCCCCTCACCAACCCGGGCTGAGCAAGAGGTGGCTCCAGAGTCCCTTTCCTGGCACTTGATTGCAGGCCTGGGTCTGTGAACCTGCTGGGTGAACTGGCCCACGTGAATCCCATGGATCTCTTGCACTTTTTTCAATAACTTCTTGGAGAAATTTATAGGTGAGAAATATGATGGTTCTCTGAGGAGAACATTCAAATGAGACAGCTCGTTTGAATCCTTGTGAAAGATTCCAGCATCACTGCCTTCTCAGTGGGATTTGCTTACTGATATTGGAGGGCTGGAGTCAGTCTGGCAGCTGTCCGCCCTGTTTAAACTAGCGATGGGAGTCATATACTACTTGTTAGGCACTCCACACCTACCCAACCACACACACACACACACACACACACACACACACACATCCACACCTACCCAACCACACACACACACACACACACACACACACATTTACCCAGTGCTTCGTCTTTACCAGACCTCCTGTTAAGCACTTTTCACACATTATTTCATTTAATCCACACGGCAGCCTTTGAAGTCGGTACAGCAGTTCTCTCCATTTTGCACACGAGGAAACAGACCCCGGAAAGTTAAGTCTCATCTGTCTGGCTCTGAGACCCACGGTCTTTCCCCCTTTACCCCAGCACGTCGGTGAAGTCAGCACGCCCTCTTCTTGCAAGAGTTTCATCAGATGCACTCTAACCGACTGATCGCCGTCATCTGCACATCCTCTGGGCCACACCCAGCTCCTCCTCCTTCCCTGCTTCCCCGGGATGGAGCCCAAGGCATTTAGACTAGCAGGCTTAGGCTGTTTATATTCTCCCAGCACCTTGCAAAAGGCTAGTACCTGGGGGAAATAAGGATGCTCTCTTTGCTGCTACCATTAGGAAGCCCTACAGCGAAACTGAACTGTTGAATCTTCTAACTGAGGGACTGTCACATTCTGAAAGTGGAAAATCTCAGTATCTATAGGCTATTTATAGCCCCTGCCCCCCCACCCCTATCCCCTTGGCTGCTTCCAGTGCTGTGAATTCCCTGGGGTTAGGAACCTTGAGTCAAAGGCAGACCTTTGCTTCCTGCCAGCTCCATCCAGCAACCACATTTTCTCTGAACAGAGATGAGGCTGTTCAGAGAGATCATGAGTATGTAAAATATTTTGTCATTTTCAGTATCAGTATTCAGTCATTTCTGCGTTTTCTCCAGCATTTCCCCCCCCCCCGCCCCCGAAAACTTTCCTTGAGTGTTTCTTGCCTCCATTCAGGGTTCTCGGGTCCACTGGGGACTGGGCACCTTTTCCTCCCCTCCCCATTCCTGTGGATGTCTGCATTCCTCAGCCTGTTCTTCCGCTGGGAACGTGTTCTCAGGACATTCCCTTCTCTCGCACATTATTCTCCAGCCTCAGACTATTTGGAATGTGCTCTTATGACAGTTTCAGAATGCAGTGATATTATAGCCATAGGAAATAGATGTTCCCACACTTTCAAAGTTGGACTCTTTGGCCCAGTCTCAGGGCTGGGTTGCCAAATAGATGTTGCTTGTGTTGTTGTTATTATTGCTGTTGTGTTTTTACTGGGTCCCTGAGTGTTGCTGGGCCCTCCACAATGCCCCCTAATGTAGGCTGGAGTATTGAAACACAGGCGACCTCTCTGATCGTCTGGCCCAGCGTTTTCTAACTCCACAGCCCAGTTCCTGTCTGCTCATTACAGCCCTTGCTGAGACCTCTGATGTCATTTCCTGATTCACTTTCTCCTGTAGAAGTTTAGCAATTTCCTGCGGTGTCCCTCTCGCTCACCACCGATGCTGCCGTCCCCAGCTCTATCCTGGAGGGTGACAAGACAGCACAAGAAACACCTTCCTGACTTTTTTTCTGAAGCAGAAACCTTGGAATTCCCTGTCCTGCTAACACCAAGTCACGTGAAAGAAAAATCTCCAAATGTACAAATGGATGGATGTATTTTTTTTTTTTTTTTCAGTTCTGAACTGCAGGAGATTATAGTGGATTATTTCATCCTGGGACCAGTACTGTTTAAGGTTTTATCTCTGATATCACTTCTGTCGTTTGTATTTATCTCAGAAGTATCAGACCAATCAGGCAGATGACTATCCCTTATTTCCCTCTATTTTTTTTTTCTGTATCTTCAAACCCATGATCTTAAAAATAAGACATCCAGTACACTAAGCCGGAGCTTTCATGACTTAATAGCTCTTTAGCTTTTCTTTAAAAACTCTGTTTATCCACCTTTTCATTCATTTGTCTAAACATTTAGCTTAAACACGTCAGTCTCATCTCCCAGAGTTCAAGAAGGAAAGTTCACTGGGTCGGGGGGGCGGTGGTCTTTGTTGGGGGTCCTTGCTTCCCTTCCCCAGAGCACTTGGTGGGCTGTGTCACAGAGGGTGTAGCAGCAGCAGGAGCGAGGCACTGACTTGGCTGTGAATCTTCAGCTGACCCCCAGTACAGGGGCTCCTTTTATGAAGACCAGAGAGCAAAGAACCAAACCCACAAGGGAAAGAAAGAGCCTCTCTTAGAGGAGGTTGCAATAGGAAGTAAGAAACCCAACTAGGTTGGAGGGCGCCAAAGCCCTCTGGGTAGGTACCAAGCTTTTAAGCAGTTGTGATGGGTAGAATAGGGCTTTATTAGATTTAAGACTTTGAAACACCAAGAAGTCCCAAGAGAGCTATAATTTAAGCATGGTTTTGCTTGTTTATGGACTCTGGAGAATTGAGAAATTTTTTCTCAGCTTCAAAACTTCTACACTGGGGATGGGGGTATGTGTGGAGTTAAATAGCTTTCCTCCCTGCTAAATAAAGTAACCTGTACTTCCTGTATAAAAATTTGGAAAATATGAAAAACATACAGATATAGATAAAATTTGCCCATGACCTATGGATAATAGCTGCTAATATTTTAGTGTCTGGATGTCAGTCTTTTTCTATCCAAATACAGAAATATAAAAACAATATTTAGAGGCCTTGGGTTCATATTCAAAGTTGTGTTATTGTATCTTAAAGCTTATGGTGAGTTTTTTCCTAATTTATTTAAAATTATGTGAAAACAGTTTTTTAACGATTGTGCAGCATTTCCTTATGTGAATATCCGGTCACTTCTTATTACCTAATCATTGGAATGTTCAGGGTATTTCCAACTTTTTGTCACTATAAATTCAGTTGTAGTTGCCATCTTTAATTTTAATCTGTATTTGCATCTTTGTTTATTTACTTGGATGGAATGCTGGAAGTAGAATTATTGGGTCAGAGGGTATAAACTGTGCATTTTTGTTTCATATTGCCCTCTTGTTTCATATTGCCAAGTTTCTTTCCAGAAAGGTTGCTACTCCTGTCCCGGGTGTGTGAAAATTCTAGGCAGTGTCCTCAAGTAGATGTCATGTGTTTCCGGCTTTAGCCTTCTTACTTTTCTTCCCCACTGGTGCATCAGTCTTCTGCTGGGACATGTTCTACTTTCTTGGGGTCTTGGTCCCAGTGATCTATTATATATATATATTTTAAATTAAAAAATATTTATTTATTTGGCCGTGCCAGGCCTTAGTTGCAGTGCCTGTCCTCTGGTTTCCTGATTAGGGATTGAACCCAGGACTCCTGCGTTGGGAGTGTGGAGTCTGGACCACCAGGGAAGTCCTAGTTATCTGTTAGATATTAATGAGCCTGATGAAGATGTCAGTTGCCTCAGTTCCTAGGGGACGATTTTATTGGCTTGAATCTCCTCCTGTGACGGAGCCAAATGCCCTGGAAGGGGCAGTGGAGCGACGTTTGGGACAGGGGTGTTGCCCGATGCGCTCATCTCACTGAAAGGTGGGCAGCCATTGACTACTTCTCCTGACCTTTATCTCATCAGCGGGCAAGTGTTGGCCAGGAATTTCGGGTTAGGCCAGGTTGGCATTTAACTCATTTTCTGCTGCTGATCAGCAGGCAAACTCCACGCAAAGTCCCTTTCTTTCTAAAAGTTTCACTTTTATCATGAATTAAATATTTAACATATTTTCACCTGCAGCACATACTTGGAAACTTACAAGACACCTAGATTATGTAAAACTTGTCTCTTTTACTTTTCATTATGAACCAGTGTTTTCTTACTTGGATTATGTGAAGCCATGTTTTGGTTTTGTTTGACGTGTGTGTGTGTGTGTGTGTGTGTGTGTGTGTGTGTGAAAGGGAGAGAGAGGAAGAGAAATGGATTGTGTGCACACATAATTTTGATTTTCATTAAACAAAGTCTAGGAAGGAAGATGAAGCAGGAAGCGAACATGAGAAAATGTTCTGCCTCTCTGGCGTCGTTATATATTTAAACTAGCCACAGTTGAAAATAAGAACATTCAGTGTATGTAGGATTATAGCAGTGTAACAATATGTCGCTGGCTGCAGTGTAAACAGATGAAATAATTTTAGAAAGCAATTTTGTAATGGGTGTCAAGAGTTATAAAAGATCATAACCTATGATCTAGTCTTATTATGACTTAGAATTTATGTGGTATCCGAGTGCAAAAGAAGAAACAACGTATAAAAACATGAATTTTAGCATTAGAAAAATTGGATATCATCTAACTGTCTAATCATGGAGACATGGTTTAAGTAAATTATAGTAAGTCCAGTCCAGTGATGTTATGCAACCATTAGAAACACTGATTATAAAGACAGGGTAGGAACATGGAACATGTTTATGATATAATTGAAAGTTTTAAGAAGGTTGATTATGTGGATAGGGGCATGAAAAAGCATGCAAAAGTGTAAACGATTGGCTGGAGTGATTTTTTTTAATGCCAGCATTGTTATATGGTGAGTTTTGCACAAACAGAAAACACTAGGGAGGTTGGCGTGCTTTGGAAGGAGAGGATGCTGAAGGGGGTGTACTGAGGGCCCTTCCTGCACACAGTTTGCCCTCTGTGCGTTGAACTCCTTGCTAGGTGGTCTTGGCATTGCAGGTGGAGGGGCTGGCCTGAGCGAATGCTGCCTGGTGGTCTGACCCGACAATGAGAACACTTGCCATGTTGTCCCAAGAGATGGGACCAGAGTCATTGTCTGGTTGATGGTCCCAGGATACAGAGTGTGTGTGTGGGGCAACTCCTGGGACGTATCCCCCAGTGTTGCCATTTACCTTTTATTTTTACTTTGGGGAACTTGGTTAAAATGAAGAGTTTACAGGACAGGCTAGACTGTTACACCTGAGGAATGTCATGAGAGCTGGAAAGGACGTTTTGAAGGGGTGAGAGTTATGTGCGTGTTTCATCAAGGTGTCCTTCCCCCTTACGGACTGGGGGCTGTTTCTCCCCTCCAGGCCAGATGGTTGGGGCTGGGCCAGGGGCGTGGGGGGCTGGAGGCAGAGTGAATTGTCTTTGAGGAGCCTCTGCGGGAAAAAGGGGAGCACCCCCCGGAGACTTGGTTGATGATGGAGGCAGGCTGAAGAGGTAGGGAGAGGGGATTTGGAGTCAGGGGCAGCCGGCGCCCTGTACCAAATCTTAGCAGCTGCTGGGACGAGGATGCGCTGCCAGAAGACCGGGCTCAGGACCTCAGGTTTGCGTGTCATTCCTGTGTGGGTTGATCTAACCACATTTCTGTGTGATGCTTCGTTCTCCTGCCGCTCATTCTGTGTCCCCCCACCCCTCCCACCTCCCACAGGATGATGAGCTCTGTGACTCAGCTGCTTCTTAGGACATCTGAGCAGCTTTTTTTCGCTCCCCCGCCCCACCTCCCCGGGCTAGAACCACACTCAGGAGATACGTAACCAAAATTCTTCTTTTTATTGTCTTGCCTTTTGATCCCTGTGAGTCCTCTCCCTCCCTTGAAAAAAGTGAAAGTGAGTTGCTCAGTGATGCTGGACTGTGCGACCCCATGGACTGTAGCTTGCCAGGCTCCTCTATGCATGGGGATTCTCCAGGCAAGAATACTGGAGTGAGTTGCCATGCTTCTCCAGGGGATCTTCCCGACCTAAGGATCAAACCTGGGTCTCCTGCATTGCAGGCAGATTCTTTACCAGCTGAGCCACCTGGAAAGCCCACCCTTGGATCCATGCAAATAGGCAGCCCCCTGTTCACAAATGTTGATGGTGGAAAGAGTTTCTTCTCTGGCCTCTGACTTCGGTAAAAGACACTGATTAATCCTGTGGGCTAAAGAGAGGATATTGGAAAGGAAGCGTGAAGACAGATGCCAGTATTTTGGTCGACTGTGTTATCCGCTGCAGTTTATACCCTTCCTCTTAGAGATGTCCCAGGAGTGATGACAGTCCCGAAGCCCCTGGAACCTCTGTCGCTGTGGCCGGGCTGGCATCATGAGAATTTGCTGAGCTTTCCTGGGGGATGGGTGTACACTTACTGCAGGGCTGACCCAGCCTTTCTGCCCAGGACTCCTGATTTCCCCTGATTCCCTGGGGGAAGCTGCATCCTTTCTCAGGGATCCATCCACTTCCTCTCCAACCAGCCTCTGACCTCTCTCCCCTCATCTTTGACCTGGCATCTGCAAGACTCGAAGTCCCTCCTGTGGCATTCGTTCCTTAACCGTTGGCTTAAAAAGCCCATCTCATCTCCCTTTCCTGAACTCACTGCCGGGCCAGTTGTGAGACTAGAGCTGGGATGGAGGCTTAGTTTGGGAAGCTGCCCACAGGGACCTCAGACCACGTGATGCACTGTGTGCGGGGAAGCGGGGTGTCTCCCCCACCCCCACTCTTGGGGTCCCTCTGCCACCGTGCTGTTTCCGTCTCTCTGCCATCTTCTAAAACCTCTTCTTTCCACTTTCTCTCCCTTTCTCATCTCTTCTTCTACTCTCTCTTTCTAGCTGTGCTGTTTCATCTTTGTCCTGTTTCTCTGGCCCACTATATTTTTTGTACCCCATCATTACTTAGTGAGTTACCACCAGATCCCTGACCTGTCTGCCTCCTGCCTGAATTGTCTGCCCCACGGCCCAATTTCTGCCTGACCTTACCTAGAATCTGGGATTTGCTCTTCCCTGGCATCTTGGTGTGTGAGCAGAGTATTTTTTTCCCTTGGGACAGCCTCTCAGCTCCGCAGGGCCCCTTAGAGAGTCCATCACGGCATCATCAACATCCTTAGAATCCGCCTCACCTTTTGGGAATGCGTGTCTCTGCCTGTGGGACTTTCCTCCTGGCCTGGAGGCCTGCGGGTGTGGCATCTCCGCTCACAGGCTAACCCAGGGTCTGCAGGGCATGGCCCGAAGCCAGCCATCTCTCTGAGCTTAGTCATAGGCTCGGGGCCATGGCGGGTTTGTGTCACTGTGAATTTTGCTTGCTTGGAGCCAATGCCATTCTCTCAATTCATCCCACCCTCTCCTTCCCCCACTGTGTCCACAGGTCTGTTTCCTGTGTCTATTCAAGTGGGACCACGGGTGAGTGGCGTCTGTCCCCAAGGGTCTGACAGTCGCGTGGGGTTTTCTAACCCCCGGGCATTGCATCCCACTTCTGCAGTGTACTGTGCTCTCAGCTGGGACGTGCCTGCCTGTTGGAGGGCACTTATCCTCGTGGGGAAGAGAACGGGGCTTTTACATCGGCTAATCAGACAGGGGGAAACCAGAATTGGGGAGGCCCAGGGTGTGGCTTGTCTCAAATCGCTGGACCCTGTTCTGCAATCAGGGGAGCTGTTTGCAGATGGATGTTCTTCTGCTCTGTCACTCTTCCGATGACAAATGGCTTCTGGGAAATAGTGAAGTGAAGGAAGTGAGGCCGGGGCTGAGGCCTCTGGGGGCTGCTCTCTGCACCTGAATTCCCAGCAGAGTTTATCCAAGTATTTGTACTGGAGCTGAAGTCCTTTCTGGACTTCCCTGGTGGCTCCGTGGTAAAGAAGCCATCTGCTTTGCAGGAGATGCCGGAGACATGGGTTTGATACCTGGGTCGGGAAGATCCCCTGGAGAAGGGCATGGCAACCCACTCCAGTTTTCTTGCTTGGAGAATCCCATGGACAGAGGAGCCTGGGGGGCTACAGTCCACAGGGTTGGAAAGAGTTGGAAACAACTGAAGCAACTGAGCAGTAATTCTTTTTGTGATATTTTCTTTACATGTAAAGTTCGGTTATGACCTACTTTACAAGGCATTTCTGAAAAGTGATAATAATGCTTAGTGTTTATCAGTGCTTCATGTCTGCCAAGCATTTCAGTTCAGTTCAGTCTCTCACCTGTGTCTGACTGTTTGCAGCACCATGGACTGCAGCACACCAGGCTTCCCTGTCCATCACCAACTCCCGGAACTTACTCAAACTCATGCTCATCAAGTCGGTGATGCCATCCAACCATCTCATCCTCTGTCATGCCCTTCTCCTCCTGCCTTCAATCTTTCCCAGCATCAGGGTCTTTTCAAATAAATCAGTTCATCGCATCAGGTGGCTGAGCTATTGGAGCTTCATCATCAGTCCTTTCAATGAACACCCAGGGCTGATCTCCTTTAGAATGGACTGATTGGATCTCCTTGCAGTCCAAGGGACTCTCAAGAGTCTTCTCCAACACCACAGTTCAAAAGCATCAATTCTTCGGCACTCAACTTTCTTCACAGCCCAACTCTCACATCCATACATGACCACTGGAAAAACCATAGCCTTGACTAGACGGACCTTTGTTGGCAAAGTAATGTCTCTGCTTTTCGATATGCTATCTAGGTTGGTCATAACTTTTCTTCCAAGGAGTAAGCATCTTATAATTTCATGGCTGCAGTCACCATCTGCAGTGATTTTGGAGCCCCCCAAAATAAAGTCCGACACTGTTTCCACTGTTTCCCCATTTATTTCCCATGAAGTGATGGGACCAGATGCCATGATCTTCATTTTCTGAATGTTGAGCTTTAAGCCAACTTTTTCACTCTCCTCTTTCACTTTCATCAAGAGGCTTTTTAGTTCCTCCTCACTTTCTGCCATAAGGGTCCCATTACTCTCCCCGTTTTACAGAGGCAGAAACTGAGGCCTGGAAAGGTTAGACAGTTTGTGGCCACACAGTCAGTAAGGGGCCAGAACTGGGAACAGAACTCAGGCCCCTGACCCAGAGTCTGGGCTTACATTCTCCGTGAGTGTGAAGATGCTTCACACTCTGCCTGGCACATAGTGGAGCCTCAGGGAAGTTAGTGGAATACATGTTAATGGATTTTGGTGACCATTTGTGGAACAGAGTTGGTGGACATTTCCAGAGTCTGATTGGGGTGGGATGTCTGGGGCCCTGGGGAAGAAGGATGCCTGTGGGAGAGGGTGCCGGCCTCCCTGCTGGCAGAGGTGAGTCAGCCAGAGCGAGGCACCCGCTTTGCCCTTCTTCTCACAGCCTCTCCCTTCCACCCTCCTGCCATGCAGGGTGATGTGAGCAGAGCCCAGGAATGCCTTATGTGGATCGGCAGAACCGAATCTGTGGGTTTCTGGACATCGAGGAGAATGAGAACAGCGGCAAGTTTCTGCGGAGGTACTTTATTCTGGACACGCAGGCCAACTGCCTGCTCTGGTACATGGACAACCCCCAGGTGAGAGGTGGCATGGGAGGGCACAGGTGGCTGCCCGGTCATCACTGGGGGGTCCTCTCTCTTGGGTAGTACAGCCTACTGGTCAGAAGGGAGGGGAAAAATCCCACAACACACACACACACACCACACACACATACAACACACACAATGCACACACAACACAACACACATGTAACACACAACACACGTGTAACACACAACATACAAATACAACACACACAAATAACACAACACAACACACAACATATAAATACAACACACACAACATACACATACAACACAACACACAATGTACACATATAACACACAATACACACAATGTAACACACACAACATATACACAACACATACAACATACAAATACAACACACCACACACACCACACAATACACACAACACATGTAACACAACACACAACACACACAACACATACAATGTACACACACACCACAAGCAATACACACACAACACATACAATGTACACACACAACACACACAGTACACACACATCACATATATCACAACACACACATGCAACACACAACATACACACAACACACTCCACAAACACACAAATACAATACACAACACACACAACACACAACATACACAACACACACAACATACATATGCAACACACAGAACACACACACAACACACTCCACACACACAATACGCACACACACATATACATGCACAAGAAGCCACCCCAGATTGTAGAAAAGGAAGCTCGTCTCTCCTGCCCCGTGGGGATCTGGTGTCTTTTCTCACCATCCGGAATTTTTTAAAATTTCAATATATTTTATTTAATTATAACTCTATATAGTTTAGTTATTAATGATGGCTATCATTACAACTGGCTTGCAGATTTCCAGAAATGTAACAGCTGACTCCCGTGAGCCAGTGTGAACTGACTCTGTCACAACTATGAAGTAGGTATTGTTATCATCTGTTTTACAGATGAGAAGATAGAGCTTCAGAGAGATTATCTGCTCTTTTTAAAAAATTAGTCTCTATTAGAGTATAGCTGCTTTACAACGTTTCTCAGTTTCTGTTGTACAGCAAAGTGAATGAGCCGTACATATACCTGTGTCCCCTCTTTCTTGGATTTCCTTCCCATTTAGGTCACCACAGAGCATTGAGTTGTGGTCCAGTGGTTAAAACTCCGAGCTACCAATGCCGGGGGGTGCAGGTTCAATCCCGGCTGGGGAACTAGGATCTAGCATGCCGTGCAGTACAGCCAAAAGATTAAAATTTTTTTAAATTAAGTTAAATTAACATTTGAAAAAGAGAAAGGATGCAGGAATTTCACCCTTGCAGAAGTCCAGCAAGGCTGGCACGGCTGGATGCTGGCTCTGGGCAGCGCTTCCTCTTTCCTCTCGGCAGGGCTGAGTCTCGTGGCCACTCTTGCTCTTCTAGTCTGGGGCCCCGCCCCAGCAGAGAATGTGACCTGGCTCCCTGAACTGGACAAAGGTTGGACCTGTTTGGATCCTGGGTGGGAGGTGACTCTGGGGGCCACCCAGTTTGCCACAGATGAGAAACGGAGGCTCACATTGGGACTGCCTTTGGCAAGCACACAGGGGAACTGGGTGCCTGGCTCGGGGTTCCGTGGGGGTCAGGCACCGAGATGGCGCCTGAGGCTCTTTAGTGCTGTGCCCGGAATCCCTCGAGTCATCACTAGTCTGGGAAAAAGTTGCCCTGCTCCTGACTGGGGATCTCAGGTCTTTTTTTTCTGGCCCCGTGAGTGCTCTTGGCTCTTTCCTTCCTGCTGCCCTGGATGGGATGGGGCCCCAGAGCCTGGCATGGCCCCCGGACCCGGCAAGGTCATGGGTCACGGCCGTGTTGGGGTTGGGGGCTGGCATGTGGCTGAGGGTCGGCTCTCGTTCAGAGATTTGGGAAGAGGAGAGGCTGAGTGTCAGGGGAAGGCTTTGTGCCATAAGATGTGAAAGTGCAAAATATCCGGGGGCTCACCCACTAGAGACCTTTGGCATGTGTCCTGTGGATCCGATGGCTGAGAGAAAACGCTATAGATACGGACAGCCTACTCAAGTCACTGCCACCAGCTGCCTTTTCCCGGAAAGTTATTGTTGCTCAGTCACTCAGTCGTGTCCGACTCTTTTGCAGCCCCATGGACTGTAACCTGCCAGGGTCCTCTGCCGATGGGACTTCCTAGGCAAGAATACTGGAGTGGGTTGCCATTTCCTCCTCCAGAGGATCTTCTTGACCCAGGCATCAAACCCGTGTCTTCTGGCAGGCGGATTCTTAACCGCTGAGCCACCTGGGAAGCCCCTTTCAGGGAAAGACTTAAATAGAAGCCCTGTGGTTCACCCACATCCCTGGTAGCCCTTCTGTGGGAGTCTTTCACTTAAAATGCTGAGCTTGCAGAGTGAAACCCACACACAGTCTCTCCCATTCTGGGTGGATCAGGAATGCTGGCCTCCTAGGATGTGTTGGTCTTGGGTTTGCCTTCGGGCTCTGCTGCACCATTTTCCTGGCATTGCTCTGCACGGGTGCCCACGGCTGGGGCAATATGTCCGCTGGGAAAAGAAGTAGCATTTAAGGTGCTGCCTCCCCACCATGAGAGGGATTGCAATCAAGTCTTGGATGCCAGTAGACTTGGCTTCTGACGGGCCAGGCCTGAGCCCTGGGCTGGGGTCTCTGGGTCTTATCCTTCCCCTTTTCTCTCTTTGTGTACCTTCTGCTCACCTGTCTTATTAGCTTAGGGGATTAGCTCTTGCTTTCTACTAGGACTGTTTTTAACCCGAATTCATGCGCTTGGGTGGGGTGGGAGGGAGGCTCAAGAGGGAGGGGCTATATGTATGCTTATAGCTGATTCATGTTGTTGCATGGCGGAAACCAACACACCATTGTAAAGCAATTATCCTCCAATTAAAAACAAATGAAAAAAAAAATTCAGGTGCTGGGGGAATCCTGCCCAGCTCTCTTCCCCTGAGAGTGGATGGATCACCCAGGACCACCGGGTCACCGTCTCAGATCTGGACTGTTGCCAGTGCTCAAGAGTTCCCTGGCTCTGTGCTGCCCTCTGATCGGCTGTCTGTGGTTCTAGAACCTGCAATTCCCTGGGATGCTATGCCTCGGGCCTCCTTGCCAAGGTCTCTGGGGTCCACCTCTGAGGCTCTTCCCACCCTGCCCAGGGCAGCAGCCTCCTGAGCCTCTCTGACCCCCTGCACTGTCAGGATGCTCTCTGTGCTACAGCCTTCTTGAAGTCTGGATTACAAATAGAGCTTGTGGTCCCTGCTTGGGATTCTTTACATTTTCCGTGGAAGCAGAGGTTTCAGCTGGCTGGCAGATGCCTAAAAAAGGAGAGACTTGCTGTGACATAGCAAGAGTTCAGAACATCGTACTTCAGTTGTTAGCTTTAGCCCTTCATTTGTGTTAATGGCCAGACAGCTATCTTCTCTAAAAGCTAGATCTTTCTGTAAGCTGTAAAATGGTAGAGTGAGCATTTATTGCTATGTGCCAGGCACTATTCTAAAGACTTCTTTGTTTTTTTTTTTTTTCCTTTGAGTATATGCATGATTTTCGGCTTCCCTGGTTGCTCAGACGTAAAGAATCCATCTGTAATACAGGAGACCTAGGTTTGATCCCTGGGTTGAGAAGATGCTCTGGAGAAGGGAATGGCTACCCACTCCAGTATTCTTGCCTGGAGAATTCCATTGACAAAGGAGCATGGCGGGCTACGTGTAGACCATGGGGTCACAAAGGGTCAGGCACAACTGAGCAACCGACATGTAAATACATGATTTTATTGCATAATAGTTTGTAGACATTTTGGATACAAGTACTCTAGGACCTTTTCCAACAGTAATATTTAGAAAAATGTTTTTATTGTCTTTGCCTCACTCTCAGACTTATACTTTTATTTTTTAAATTTTATTGGTGTATAATTGATTTATAATGTTGTGTTAGTTTCAGGTATATAGCAAAGTGAGTCAGTTTTATATATATACACATGTATCCAGTCTTTTTTAAGATTCTTCTTCCATACAGGGTCGTTGGGTTTTCATTTCATTCTGACAGGTCTAGTTGGCAGGCATCACTGTCCTCATTCTAAAGGTGGGGTGGGTGAGGCAGAGAGGGGAGGAAGTTTGCCCGTGGTTATGTCATAAGAAAGTGGCTGAGCTGGGATCCTAACCCCGGCTATCTGACACCAGCTCCCCTGCTATTATGGCCGAGGCAGTCACCTTAGTGTTGCTTGGGAGGAAGGAGAGCTTGCAAACGTGAGTCTCTGATTGAGATAAAGAAGGCCAGGACACTCTCAGGGCTGGGAGGTCCTAGAGGGCATGTGCTTGTCTGGCTTTTGATCCCCAGTGTCCAGTATTTGATAAATGTGAGCTCACTGAATGAGTGAATGAATGAACGAGGCTGTTAAAGAGATGCCTTTGTGAGTGAAATGGAGAGTGTCCAACACTGCTCTCCTGGGCCTGGGACAGGAGCCTGTACCAAGCGGAAGCTCTGCAGAGTGAGGTGAAGCAGAGAGGAGGGGGTCAGAGAGAGGGGTGGAAGGTGATCCCCAAGAGCAAACCTGGGTAAGGTTGGTCCTTCCCTGTGGAGAGGGACACTGGGGAACGTGTGTCGTCACTGAACGTCTTAAGTTTATAGGGAAAAGGAGACACCTACTATAATGGTTTCGGTATTTAATAAGCTGGGTTTTTTTTTTTTTTTTCTGAACCCAAGTCTCTGATCTGTGCCTGTTTAAACCCCTTGGAAGTCTCTGGGAGCCTGTTTTTACTACCGCTGCTACCAGTATCACTGGCTGCAGGTATATCCACTGAGTGGGTGTGGTATACCAGCCATTGTGCAAAATGCTTTGCATGTCATCTCGTTAAGGTCCTCTCAGTAATCCTGGGACCCGGGAAATCCAGCATTTCCTCTTCAAGGTGCAGAGATGGTCAGCAGCTTTGTTCAAGGTCATGCAGATGGTAAACACAGAGCCAGGTCTGTCTCACTCCAGTGTCTACCCTCTTCACCTTTTTAAACAATATTAATTTGGCTGCATGAGATCTTTCAGTTGTGGCATGCAGGCTCTGAGTTGTGGCATGCAGGATCTAGTTCCCTGCCCAGGGATAGAACCCAGGCTCTCTGCGTTGGGAGCTCAGAGTTTTAGCCACTGGACCACCAAGGACCACCACTGGTCCCTGTATTCTTCACCTTTGTCCGCCTCTTTCCTCCTGATACATGTGCTCAACCCCATGTTGATGTGGAGGAGATGACGTGGAGGGGAATTCAGAGAGGTCTTTGCCACCAGAAAACTTCAGATTTTGTTGGCAAAATGAAAACAGCATACATAAAACTACAGTGGTAAAAATGCCAATCCGTCTTTACAACAAGGTAGCATGTCATCAGACTTCCCTGGTGACTCAGACGGTAAAGAATCTGCCTGCAATGAAAGAGACCTAGGTTCCATCGCTGGGTTAGAAAGATCCCCTGGAGAAAGGAATGGCAACCCACTCCAATATTCTTGCCTGGAGAATTCCATGGACAGAGAAGCCTGGCGAGCTATATAGTCCATGGAGTTGCAAAGAGTCGGACACAACTGAGTTACACACATACACACACACACACACGCACACGCACACACACACCATGTTGTTAAAGTGAACAGCCCAGATGCCACTAGTTTGGGTGCAGGAGAAGGAGCTGCAGTTTTCCTCTGTGCTGCTGGTCCAGGGAAGATGGAGGGCCTGGAGGTGGGGTCTCGGATGGATGGGCCTGGGAGATGAGAGATCAAGGATCAGGTTCTGACTCTGGCCCTGAGGTGTTTTGTATGTTAGGCAAGTCATTGTGGGCCCTTTGGGTGATCCTTAACCCGGCCTTTCACCCTTCCATTTCCTAAGGGACTGAGACTAGAGCGGGATCTTTGAAATTCAGCATCATTATTTATCACATATTTGCTAAATATGCCCCATATGCCAGGCACCAGCCTAGATGCTGACGCTGCAACTGTGCCTAAGACAGAGTCTGGGCCTTTTGTGCAGCTTGCACTGTAGGTGAGGAGACAGAGGATTAGATGAAATTGAGGCAGGGAGAAAACTGCTGGGCCCCCCTTCATGGAGGGGTGGCTTAGATCCAGGTCTGCAAGGATGAGGGAGGTTAGAGTCGTAATTGCTACAGGTGATGCACATTTGTTGAGCATTTTGCAGGTTGAAGTGTTTTCACATAACAGTAGCCTGGAGCGCTGCAGTCCATGGGGTCGCAAAGAGTCAGACACGACTTAGCGACTGAACAGCAACAATCTCGTTTGATTGCTGTGCACCCTGTCTGGAGCAGAGCCGAAGTGGATAAGGAAACAAGGGGACAAGGAAACAGTGCCACTATAGAGCAGGGGTGGCACCCAGGAGGAAAGGCGAGCTTGCCTGCCTCAAGGGTGTTCAGGGTTCTGAGTTCCCCAGAAGACCAGGACTCACCGAAGCTAGGATTCGTAGCAAGTTCTTTATTAAGAAGAGAGCTGGCAACAGGATAGGGAATGGGAGGGAGCAGATAGGGCCAGCGCTCCTGCAGAAGTTGGCAAACGATGGGCTTAGCCTTATGCTCTGGGGGACTCGAAGTTGTCCCAAGGGGGCTGGCTTCCGCATCCCCCAGGGTGGACTATCAGGGTTCCGGCCCTCTGCAGGTGGACAGAATGGATCCAGTAGCTGAGGACAGCCCTCAGATGCAAAACAGAGATAGGAGGCCATCGCCACATCTGCTGGGGAGGGTTGGTCGTGGGTGTGTGTTCGGCGGGTATGTGTGCCAGACCAGGTACAGCCTTGAGTGCCTGATAAAGAGTCTAGAATCTGTGTGCTGAAGTATGCAATCAAGTTGCTTTTAACTCCAGACAGAGGTGGCACCAAACAGGTAGAGGATGAAACCCATTAGCTCTAAAGGACCCTATAAATGGAAAGTTTCAACATTATTGATTATGGCCCCTGACTTGGTTCATGCATTTAAAAATCAATCTGCTGACAACGTCAAGGACACAGATAATGCCTGAATAGGGACAGACATTGGCTGGATTTCCTGTCAAACATTACAGTGAAGTCATGGCAGGTGTATTTTACTTTAACGTTGATCCCTATCATGACAGAAAAGGAGAAGTTCCTTCGTTAGGCTGCTCTACTCTGTTACCGACTGAGTAACCGGCTCTGTTTTAGTTGCGTGGCAACACTTACATTCCGCTCTTGTGATGCCCATTTGGATAAGTAATTGGGAGACTAAATTATATGGCCCCAAACAAAGGATAAATCGAAGCATGAAAACAGTATTATTGCACTTAGACAGTTGTTCTTGTCAGATTTACTCCATAGATTGTGTTTTCTCTCTTTTGCCAAAAAATAGGCAGATGCTTTTATTTTCCAAAGGCCATGATGTGAATTGTGGATCACCATAGTATCCAAAAAGATGACATCTCTCCTGGTAACTCTTGGACCCTGATAAAAGCCCTTTGCTTTTTTTTTTTTTTGAAGCTGAAAGCAGTTCTTTCCTTTGAAAGGGACGGAGAGCTTTAGCTGTATTGACATAAAGATGGATATTTGGCAGCATTTTAGTAGAAAGAATATGAAAGAGTGGTAGAAAATGATATTAACATGTACTATGGCATGAACAATAATTTTGTCTTAAAGGCTAGGCAAAATTGCCATGTTTAAAAACTTGTGCTTTCTGTATCAGAATCCTCCTTGAGCAAAATTTCGCTGAAATCCAACAATATTAAAAAGATTTTGGGGGAGTATACTATTTTATTAACATTTAATTTCTTTACCGAGAGTTCAAGTATGTACTCACCTTATGTTCAGATTTTTGAAATGAATGTAAAATGGAGCAACAGCTTTAAGGTTGCGGTGTATTGAACGCCGCATAGCATACTCACCAAGGACGCAATCTAGGGGAGTGCTGTAACTATGCACTTAGGAGCCCAAGTACAGGGAACAGCCCTGGAATCTGAGGAAAAATCCACTGTTCAAGACTGAACAGAGGCCCTTGGTTGCTAACAGAGTCTCTCCTTGACTTCAGACTTGACACAAACCGAGGGAGTCTGTCAGGGTACAAAGCCCACCGGATTCAGGATGAGCAGTAACAGGACAGATTGGTTCATGCCAGTTCGGATTGAGGGGATGGCTGGAGGCTGGGAAACGTTGCCGTTCAAGGCCGGGAATGGTAGATGGGAATAGCCGTTCTTCTGAGCGTTGCTGATTTCAAACAAGTTCAAACAATGTTTAAAAGATTTTGGGGAAATTCGCTGGCTGTCCAGTGGTTAGGACTCAGTGCTTTCACTGCTGTGGGCCCGGGTTTGATCCCTCGTAGGGGAACTAGGGTCCCTCCAGGGATTTTATGTGGCTTGGCCAAAGACTTTTGCACGATATGCTGAACCTATGAAAATGCCGAGAACCAGGAAGATAACTTGCTTTTAAAAATGGTCAGTACATACACATGGTATATAATTCAAAATCTGGGAGAACTGATTTAGTGACCAGTTTCTCCCTCCCACTCCTGGCCCCCAGTCACGCGTCCCGCTCACCAGAGGCGGCCAGTGTTTCCACGTTCTTGTGTGTCTGTCTAGAAATATTCTCAGCATATAACTTTTGTGGTGTAACTTTCACATCTTCAGAAATTTGGGGGACAGAGTGTTTTTAATGCATGGATTTTATGTAATTGGTATATTAACTATCCATGTAAACACATGATTTCAAGGGTTAAGTGGAATTTCTGGCATGCTTTTGTCCATTCTGGGTTAGAGTAAGAATGCAGAATTCCTTTGGGGAAAAAAAAAAATTCCCCAAAGAAGATTTCAAGCAACAGATCTCGCTTTTTTTTCCCACCAAAAAGCAAATTCTGCTCAGGGTAAATTATTAAGAAGTTGGTGTTTTAAGAATTAAAATAGTGTAGGGACTTTTTGAGACTTAGCATAGAATACTGTAAGTGCTCTGTGTGCTTTCTTTGTTAATGTTAGTCATTTAGAAAGCTTCTTGTTTTTATAATAAGATGTGCTTTGTTTAAATTAAAAAGAAGTAAAAACTAAGAAGCACTTTGGGATAATCGTGTTAGTCGTTTGCATTCAGTTCAGTTCAGTCGCTCAGTTGTGTCCAACTCTTTGCAACCCCATGGACTGCAGCACACCAGGCTTCCCTGTCCATCACCAATTCCCGAAGCCAGCTAAAACTCATGCCCATCCAGTCAGTGATGCCATCCAACCATCTCATCCTCTGTCATCCCCTTCTCCTCCCGCCCTCAATCTTTCCCAGCATCAGGGTCTGTTCGAAAGAGTCAGCTTTTTGCATCAGGTGGCCAAAGTATTGGAGTTTCAGCTTCAACATCAGTCCTTCCAACGAATATTCAGGACTGATTTCCTTTAGGATGGACTGGTTGTATCTCTTTGCTGTCCAAGGGACTCTCAAGAGTCTTCTCCAACACCACAGTTCAAAAGCATCAATTCTTCAGTGCTCAGCTTTCTTTATAGTCCAACTCTCATGTCCATACATGACTACTGGAAAAAGCATAGGTTTGACTAGATGGACCTTTGTTGGCAAAGTAATGTCTTTGCTTTTTAATATGCTGTCTAGGTTGGTCATAACTTTTCTTCCAAGGAGCAGGCATCTTTTAATTTCGTGGCTGCAGCCACCATCTGCAGTGATTTTGGAGCCCCCCAAAATAAAGTCTGTCACTATTTCCATGGTTTCCCCATTTGTTTGCCATGAAGTAATGGGACCGGATGCCATGATCTTAGTTTTCTGAATGTTGAGTTTTAAGCCAACTTTTTCACTCTTTTCTTTCACTTTCATCAAGAGGTTCTTTAGTTCTTTGCTTTCTGCCATAAGGGTGGTGTCATCTATATATCTGAGGTTATTGATATTTCTCCCTGCAATCTTGATTCCAGCTTGTGCTTCGTCCAGCCCAGCATTTTGCATGATATGCTCTGCCTATAAGTTAAATAAGCAGGGTGACAATATACAGCCAATATATTCCTTTCCCTATTTAGAACCAGTCTGTTGTTCCATGTCCAGTTCTAACTGTTGCTTCTTTACCTGCATACAGATTTCTCAGGAGGCAGGTCAGGTGGTCTGGTATTCCCATCTCTTTAAGAATTTTCCACAGTTTGTTGTGATCCACCCAGTCAAAGGCTTTGGCCTGGCCAATAAAGCAGAAGTAGATGTTTTCCTGGAACTCTCTTGCATTTTCGATGATCCAACGGATATTGGCAGTTTGATCTCCGGTTCCAAAGAATGTTCAAACTACTGCACAATTGCGCTCATCTCACATGCTAGCAAAGTAGTTTGCATTTAGCAACTGAAGAGACAGAAGCTATGAAGCTTAACAGAGGTTTTACTATGTAGAACCGTGGTGATGACTGTTCTTAGTTTTCTTAAAATTTGTTTTTGGTTATATTGTTGTCAGGTTTTGCTTTAGATTGCTTTAGATTCAGCATTTGTTTAGTATATCTGTTGTATACATCTGTTGTTTTGTATAGTATGTTTATTTATATACAAACAAATTATATTTTTTATTATTTTTTAAAATGCCTCTAACACAAAGCAGGTGATTTCGCCTTTCTGAGAAGTGCTGCATATCAGATTTTGCTTCAGAATCCATTGTGTTAGTTACATCAGCCAAGCACAGGACAGCTTGATGAACTCATTAAGCTGTGTGTTAGGAAAAAAAAAATCCCCTTTTCTGAGCCTCTGTTACCTCTAGCTCTGACATTGTTGCTGTGAAGATAAATGAATAGGAGAGTGCTCCGACAAACTCTAAAGTACTACTTTAGAGATGCTACTTGTTAAAGTTTGTTCTGCCAGTGACGTCGGGATGTCCAGGGAAGTGGGAGGGCCTGGGATTGAGGACAACAGTGAGGAATTTGTCCCAAACCTTCCCGCGGTGTCTGAAGGGGGTGGTGTGGGGGAACAGAGGGGAGGGGTCAAATCTGAAGGCTGTCTGAAGCAAGTCGGTGGCAAGCTTGGTGACTGACCCACGGGTGAAGTAGAACAGTCAGCGGTATGTTACCCAGTTGAGTGGGGGAGAATGCGGAGTGGCTGGTGGATGTGAGGAAGTTGGGAAGAGAACCATTTAGAGGGAGAGGGGATGTGATGATGGAGTTTGAGGCAAATGGGCTGGAGGCTGAGTTGAGCAAAGGGACAAGGAGACGGCGTGTCGAGTTGAAGGTTTTGGCACCATGTCCGTGGCCATCAGTTGGCGTCTTGGAGCTTGAACATGTCCAGGGGATTAAATAGAGCCCAGGCCTTCGACCAAGTCTGAGGTCACTATGACCAGCCTTGGAAGAGGGAAGTGAGGAGCTGGGGGTTGTGGTGGCCAAGAGACTGATACTTCATGATGTCCATCCTGGCTGAACCGGGGCTGGCGTGTGTCCACTAGAAAGAGACAGCCAGATAAGAGCATGAAAGCCTTGCCCCAGTGCAGCCGTTTACGACACATGATTGAATTTTTATTTTATTTTTACTATTTTTTAAAATTCAAATTTACTTATTTTTAAATGGAGGATAATTGCTTTACAATATTGTGTTGGTTTCTGCCATATATCAACTTGAATCAGCCATTGGTGTGCATATGTCCCCTCCCTTTAGGATTGACTTTTAAAAAAATGCTTATTTGGTTGCACTGGGTCTCAGCTATGACATGTGGGATCTAGTTCCCTGACCAGGGATCAAACCTGGGCCTCCTGCATTGGGAGCTCACAATCTTAGCCCCTGGACTACTGGGGAAGTTCCATGAGTGTCTTTTCTTGAAGGGAAAGATTGAATGCATATTTGACCTGGAGAATGGAGAGAGTAGCTTTTCACCTTTCCTCACAGCGTTCTCGTTTGGGCTTCCCTGGTGGCTCAAACGGTAAAGAATCCACCTGCAAGGCAAGAGATGCAGGTTCGATCCCTGGGTCAGGAAGATCCCCTGGAGGAGGGTGTGGCAACCCACTCCAGTATTCTTGCCTGGAGAATCCCATGGACAGAGGAGCCTGGTGGGCTATAGTCCATGCAGTTGCAAAGAATCAGACAGGACTGCGTATCTAAGTCAAATTGGTACCAGCAGCTGGGACTCCTGAGTGAGGGGAAGACATGTGTTGGTCTCAGAGCATCTGGTAGAGTATCTGGTAAAGCATCGCCCACCCACCTACCCACCCAGAGCTTGGGAGTATCTTGCTTACTTGCCTTTGGGTCATTCTCATGCCAGGCCAAGGCTGGGATGTGGACAGAGGGGATTAGGGTCTCCCCTCCCTCTGTTCCCATCACACCACCCTGCTTACTTAGCAAGTCTTGCTGTTCCGAGTGTCTGTGTCTGGCCTTGGCTGCTGGTGTTTCGAGTTGTGGTTTCAGTCCGTGGGCGGCCTTGGTGGCTCGTGCCCCGGCTGTGGAATTCCATGTCCACCCCTTCCTCCTCCCTAGGTAACCTTGGGCCAGCTGGTCCTGTCTGCCAGGCACCCGGGAAGCACAGAAGAGAAGGCGAGACTGGCCAGCATCTCTCCTTCCCTTTGCTCACTCTCTGAGTCCTGGTCTTTTGGAGTTTGGCATCCAAGAGCCAGTTTGACTAGTTCCTGCCCTGCCTAGTTTGGGCAGCTGTTTAGGGCCTCTTGGTGTAACCCTGCTGGTCCTGCTCTTGTGTTTACCTTTCGGTGATAATCAACTTGTAGATGCTGAGCAGGTCCTGGTCGATGTGAAGAACTGTCTCATGGGAGGTGACCTGGTATAAAAGATGGTGCATGGGATTTGAGAACCAGGCAGGGTTGGGTTGGAATCTACACGAGACTTCTGTGGGACCTGGTTAGCAACTTGCTTCACCTGCTCCATCCTGAGTTTCCTCATCTGTGAGATGGGATTGTCAGGGTGAAGTGAAGTGACCTCACGCAGCAAGCCTGGTGCATAACAGACTCAAAATATTTGTCAGTTTCGCCTTCCTTTCTCTGGCTGTGCTTGACCCCAGGAGTAAGGGGCTCTGTCTGTTTTTCTTCACTTGACTCCTTGGGGGAAGTCATTTCCCCAAGGTGAGGCTTGGAGAGCTCCTGGTGAATGACCAGGCAGCCTCACAACCTTCTAGCACTGACATTCCCTGAATTTAGGAATCTGGAGATGGGTCTTCTGGTCATTTCTGTGTTCCCGTTACTCTCACTAGAGGATGGGGACATTTTTCTCTTTTGAGAAGAAGCAGCATTGCTTCTAGAAAAAAAGGCTCCCCCGGGAGGTACACCCCATCTCTGTGGGCACCTCCATTCCTTCCTTGGTGTTCAGCCTCCCGCTTCCCACTCTTGGTAGTGGGTGCTCCCTTTGGGACCTTGGTGGCAGGAGAACCCTTAAGCAGAGAGCAAGGGTTGGCGGTCTTCATGAAACCATCTGGCTTCAATAGGAATGTGCCCTGTGCCCTACATTGTTCCAGAAAATTCAGAAGCCCCAGAAATGTACAAGCTGCTCCTGACTCCTAGACATCCAGCGGGGCCCTGGGATCTACCCCCAACCCCACTCTGCCTGCGGCCTCAGCTTCTTCCTCTTCCCTCTTGGTGCTGCTGCAGCCACAGGGTAACTCTCTGGGCCAGCTGGGTGTGGCCTCTCTCCCCAGCTGCCTGGGCTCCAGTGCAGAGTCAGCAGGCTGGGTGGCGTCTGCAGCAGGGGTAGGGGTGGGGAGGAGGAGGGGGTACTTAGACCTGGCCTTGCGGTGGGATCTCCTGCGAGCTTAGAAACCTGTCGCTACCAGGGCCCCTACCCTTTATGTTAAAACCCTGGGAGGAAGCACAGGCATTGAAGTGAAAGTTGCTTAGTCGTGTCCGATTCTTTGTGACCCCCTGGACTATGTAGTCCATGGGATTCTCCAGGCCTGAATACCAGAGTGGGTAGCCTTACCCTTCTCCAGGGGATCTTCCCAACCCAGGGATTGAACCCAGGTCTCCCACATGGCAGGCGGATTCTTTGCCAGCTGAGCCACAAGTACGGGCCTTACTTGTGGACAAATCTCCCCAGCTGATCCACACAGGCAGCCTCCCCATCAGCCTCTGTCTTTACTCCTGTCTGCTCAGAGGCCCCTGGTCCCCTCTCTAGTCCCTTCCTCAGCTCCTTCCCCCAGGTCCTTGACCCCCTCCTACTCCAGGCTGTCTCCTTTCATACCTCCTGCACCCAGTTCCTATCCACAGGAACCGCGCCCCCCCCCCCCCCCCCCCCCCCCGCCCAGGACAGGGGAACTGTAGACTCAAGTGACAGCCAAGTTCGAACTTGAATGTGTCTTCCCAAGGACACAGTGTTTCCCAGTGGAGAGAAGCTGTTCAGGTCATCTAGTGTCATATGAGTGTGTGCGTGCGTGCTCAGTCGCTCAGTTGTGTCTGACTCTTTGCAACCCCATGGACTGTAGCCCACCAGGCTCCTTTGTCCCTGGGATTCTCCAGGCAGGAATACAGGAGTGCCATTTCCTCCTCCAGGGGATCTTCCCAACTTAAGGGCTGGTTTGGGAACTTAACCACCATGCAAATTGTGTTTTCATTTAAAAATCAAAGAGTCTCCTGGGTAGAGGAAGAAGATACTACTCTTGTCCTCAGTGTGCTTAAAATCTAGCAAGAAGAGACTTAAAGGCATAGTAAAATACCCTCCAGTATAAAACTCAGGGCTGGGGGATTCCCTGGTGGGCTGGTGGTTAATTCGGTGCGTCCACTGCCAGGGGCACAGGTTCTATCTCTGATTGAGGAACTAAGATCCCTCAAGCCACCAGGCATAGCCAAAAAAAAAAAAAAAAAAAAAAATCCAGGGCTAGATTTTGTCCTGTAAACCAATTGTTCTCAAACTTGGGCCCATTGAGGGATCACTTGGGGACATTTAAAAAATGTGCATGTTCTGGGAATTCCTTTGGTGGTCTAGTGGGCTGTCACTGCTGAGGGCCTGGGGTTGAGTTCCTGGTTGGGGAACCAAAATCCAACAAGCCATGTGGCAAACAACTCTAGCACGTTCTGACTGCCTTCCAGTTGATTCTGATTCAGTGTTTTTCGGGTGGGTCTTTTAAAACAAGCTCCCCAGGAGAGGGTGATGTGCATGAGTTCAGGGAGGGGGCGGGCAGGCTGCTGTCAGATGATGCTGGGATGCGCTGCAATGTGGCTTCGTGAAGGCGGGGCCTCCCGAACGTCCCCTGGAGGAGATGGTGCGTCCGCAGGTGGGCTCTGACACCCGGCCCTCCCCAGGTGCAGGCTCCCAGCGTTCCTGCCCTGACATCTGGCTGCTCGGCTCAGGCAGCTGGCACAGTCCTCCTGGACCTGGAAGTGTCTGGCCTGGAGCTGCCACTCTGGCAGCGAGCTGTCACCGTTCATCTCTGAGGTCCAGCGATCGGAGCAGACACTGCGCTGTCAGTCTGGATCAAGCCTCGGTGATCCTGGGTGATCCTGTTTCCCCCCCGTCACTCACTTCCCCCTGGGTGAGGAGCACAGTTGGGGGCGGAGCAGGGGGGGAACTGCGTTCTCAGACATGCGTCAGATTTTCCTGGCCTCTGGTGGTGCAGGGAGGTGCCTGTGATCCGAGGAGCAGGCAGGCAGAGGGAGGACCGTGGTGAGGGGCTGGGGACACCTCCACCCTGGGCTCACTGGGCTGAGAGAATGACTGTGTCCTCTTCAAAGCCAGAGAGCTGAGGGCAGCCGGGGCTGAGGGTGGACTGCCCTCCCTCCGGAGGGAGATGAAGTCGTTGCAGTGGGATGGGTTCATATCTGGCAGGACGTGTGGGTTTGTGTCTTGAGTGGCTCCCTCAAATCCCACTTGATCGCTCATAATTCCAGCTAGGGCTCTGGAGGCCTCCGGCTGTGGTCTGGGGTGAGGAGACTGAGTTGGGCAAGAACAGCTCCTAGACTTGGCGTCTGCGTCTGGTAATTAGCACTGCTGGTCGGGGATGGAAGCTGCCCTGGGCCGGACTCCTCTGTTTACCCTTATGTAACTCTCACAACCAGCCCAGGAAACAGGGCTGATGAGCCCCGTCTTCTAGGTAGAGGAACTTGCCTGCGGGCCTAGGACACTGATGTCTCAGCTAGAATTCCAGCCACTTAAGTTAGAAGCGGCAGTGTGCTGCTTCTAGAGCTTTGAGGTGAAGTCAGGAGAAGCCGAGCCAGGTGTGTGACCTCGGGCAGATCCCCTCAACACACGACTCACTTCCCTCAAGTACACAACAGGGGCTGGGGGTGGGCCAGGCAGCCAGTGTCCACAGTGGCCGGTGGCGGGGTGTGTCCCCAGGGCTGTGCAGATGCAGCCAGCTGTGGGCAGCCTCTCTCTGCAGAGCTGTCTGCCTTGGGTGGCTCACAGCCTTCTCAGAGGCACTGTCAGCTGCTCACTGGCCTTTTGGGGTGCTGTGTTTCCTTTTTGGAATCAGATTTAGGGGGTATAGATTTCCCTGGTGGCTCAGACGGTAAAGAATCTGCCTGCAATGTGGGAGATCTGGGTTTGATCCCTGGGTGGGGAAGATCCCTTGGAGGAGGGCACAGCTATCCATTCCAGTGTTCTTGCCTGGAGAATCCCATGGACAGAGGAACCTGGAGAGGCTACAGTCCATGGTGTTGCAAAGAGTCAGACACGACTGAGTGACTAACACTTAGGGGTACTAGGCCTATCTGTTGTTACCCAATAGAGAGTTTTCTTTAAAAAAAAACAACAACAACAAAACAATGCAGTCATTATGTAGTTTAAAAAATGTGTAAATCCAGTCGTCCATATTCAAAATGCTGATTCAGATACTCAAGGGCAGCTTTTAGACTTATGGCCTCATTTGCAAAAGAGAGATGTCCTTTCTGGATCTCTTTCTCTAAATTTCTAGGGCTCTGAGAATCCTTTTATCGCGGTTTTATCTCCATCCATTTTCTTATGAATAGGAAGCTTCACACACTGCCTTACTTCAGGTGATGCCTGTGAATTTAGGTTGTTGGACTTGGAAGGACTCTTCCCCGCTATCTAAGATATTTCTTAAGGGCAGTCTCCTGGAATGACAAGTCATCCCACTGTTGACCCTTTAGGAAATTTGCTAGAGAGTGAAGGACCGGGAAGCCTGGCGTGCTGCTGTCTATGGGGTTGCAAAAGAGTCGGACACGACTGAGTGACTGAACAGTGATCTGCAACCATTATCCTAGATTTGCCTTTGTTTATTGCTTTGAGATGACCCCAGGTCTTCAAAATAGGGGCTCCCAGGTTATTCTTTGAGGCTTACGGCAATAGTTTAAGAGGTCACCAGGAGCTGAGGTCCCGTGCGAGTGGATTCGCCAAGTTATATGTGAGAAACTGCATAGCTGTGATTTCTAACGATGGCTGTTTCTTTGGTTCGCTCCCACCCCTGTGTTTCCATCCCTTCATTTCTGACAGTGGAGAAGTTAGAGAGCCAAGAGAGTGTGTCAGGGTAGAATGTTGCCAGACAAGGTGCCTGTTTCTTGATGTTTTAATAATGCATTTATTTTTATGCTGTACAGACATCATTCCATTTTAGTACTTAAAACTGCCCTTTGAAATAGACTGAAGAACTATGTTTTTCTTTCCTCCCCCCCCCCCCCCGCATATTGTGTTACTCTGTACCATATTTATTAAGAAGAGAATTTGAAGTGTCATCAAATAAGATAAAGCCAACAGAGATATCAGAGCAGTCAGGACAATATATATTTTATTTTATATATATATATATAACTAGCTAACACTTGTTCAGAGTCATATAGATGACTGTATAACTCTAAACAGAGACAATTCTAAGTGTCTTTTTAAAAGTATTTATTTACTTTATTTATTGGGCTGTGCCACGAGAGATCTTTAGTTGTGGCACGCAGGATCTTTTTCTTCTTTATTTGTGGCACGTGGGATCGGTTTCCTGACCAGGGCTCGAAAGACTCCTGCATTGGGAGCATGGAGTCTTAGCCACCAGGGAAGTTCCCGCAAGTGGTCTTAAGTCTATTAACTCATCCTTAGAACTGTCTGGTGAGGTAGGTGCTATTATGATCCCTGTTTTTACAGAAGGGAAAACTGAGGCTTAGAGATGAAGGAACTTATTCACAAAGTGGTGGATCCCCCACTTTTAACCACTGTCCTAGAATACCTCTCTGAAATAAATGAGGCTAAGGGAAATGTTAAGTCCACATACCGTGGCAAGAATGATCACTGTGGTGAGGTGAAGAAAGGTAAGTGACTAGAGAACACACTTATGGGGAGATGGTGGGGGAGGAATAGTTAGGGAGTTTGGGAAGGACATGTACACACTGCTGTATTTAAAATGGATAACCAACAAGGACCTACTGTATAGCACAGGAAATTCTGCTCAATATTCTGTAACAACTTCATTGGGAAAAGAATTTGAAAAAATTTGAAAAAGAATAGATACATGTATTTGTACAATTGAAAGGCTTAGGGCTTCCCAGGTGATCCTAGTGGTAAAGAACCTGCCTACCAATGCAGGAGATGGTAAGAGATACGGGTTTGATCCCTGGGTCGAGAAGATCCCTTGGAGTAGGAAATGGCAGCTCACTCCAGTATTCCTGCCTGGCAATCCCATGGTCAGAGGAGCCTGGCAGGCTACAGCCCTTGGGGTTGCAAAGAGTTGGACACGACTGAAGTGGCAGCACGCACGCCTGTGTAATTGAATCACTTTGTTGTACACCTGAAACTAATACAACATTGTTCATCAGCTGTACTCCAAAATAAAATCAAAAGCTAAAAAAAAAAAGTAAGTGACTAGTCAAGATTGCAAAGCCAGAAAGTGGCATCAACAGAATGAGACTCTCAGCCTTCTTTAGTCCTGTATCCACTGCCTCGCGTAGCATCCTTCTTCAAACGCAAAACCCATGTCTTTCAGAACCTGGCAATTGGGGCAGGAGCTGTTGGATCTTTGCAGCTGACCTACATCTCGAAGGTAATGTCGGCCTGGAGCTTTGGGACTTCATAGTCTGTAAGTAGGTTTAGTATCTAAACTAGAGGAAGCACACACCTCGGGCATCGGCTCCTGGGGGTGTTGCTGGGCTGTGATGTGCTCCCCACATGCCTGTGGAAGCGTGTAACTGACCAGGGCCGGGTGGCCTGTGGTTAGCAGGTTCTTGGAGGGCGGTCTTGCAGCCTCTCACTTCTGGGACCCATTAGTCAGTGATACTGCCACCTCCTGCAAAGGTGGGATGGGAGGTGGGTGGGCAAAGACTGGGACATGATCTTTTTTTAAACTGGGGCCAAAAGGAACACAAACACAACAGCAAAAAACCCGGTGACTGCAAAGGATTCTCCCAAAGTGTATGGTTTGACTGGGATGGCTCAGGAAGCGTTGGGGTGGCACTGAAAGCTTATCCATGGGCTGGATCGGATCACTGTGGAGGGGAGCCTGGGAAGGCCCCAACCACTCAGCAGCCAGAGAACAGCTGGAGGGGCTGGCAGGCCAGCCAACAGCCCATCCCCTTGTCCAGTCCGCACAGAAGAGGCGAGAGCAACCCCTCTTCTGGGCTGAGACCTGGGTGGGGCCTGGGGGCTCCAAGTGGATGGTGCCCACTCGTAGCTGCTGAATTCAGCTTTGTGTAGTGGCTCCTCCCTGGAGCAGGCACTGGCACTGACCTGTGATACTGCAGTGATTAAAAAAAAAAAAAGAAGGCCGGGGGATTTAGAGCCTTGCTAGAAAGAGGAACTGTTCATCCAGCGAGGAAAGCCAGGTGGCCCCAGCCAGCACCGAGGTTCTGGAGGGCCCTCACTCAGGCCTCTTGGGGACCTCAGCTTCCTTGTCCACGTTCTCCCCTCCTCAGGGGATGGGACTCCGATCTGAGTGGCTCCTGGCTCCATCTCATAATAAGCTTTGGGGGTCCTTGGGCAGCCCTCCCATCTCAGCTGGGCCAGAGGGGAAGGCAGCTGCAGGGGTTGCAGGCGGGAGTCCAGCAGAGGTGACTGGGTGCAGGGCAGTGTTTGGGCGCCTTAGAGCGAGGAGGGAAGGATGGGGAGAGGGGAAGGGCTTAGGAAAGCAGGCCATTTGCACGCTTTGTGGTCAGAATGTGGCTGCCTGGCCGCCCGGCCAGGGGCCTGGGCCCCTGCCTCTCCTGTCCGGTCCTGTCCTGTCTTGCTGTGAGCTCATTAGGTCATTTCATTAGGAGGTTGGAAGAGAGAGAATTCAGAGAGCGGGGAGCAGAGACCCCCGCTTAATGAAACTCCAACCATCTCCCGTTTGAGAGGGTTTTTTTTTTTCCTCCTTCCTGATGGGAGAAGAGGGAGTACAGTCTCGCAGAATCGTGATTTATAAATGCAGCTCGGATGAGGGTTTCTCAAATTCTCGGCTTGGGAGGCTGCTTCCTTTAGCAGGAGGGACCTGCCTTTTACCTTCCGTGGAGGGGAGAGGCAGGCAGGGATGGGTTTTGCAAAACCCACAGCTGCCAGTGGGTCAGGTTTCACCGAGAGGAGAGCCTTGAACTGCTTGCTGCCTGACCCAGTACCAGAAAGCCGGGGTTTTCCCAGAAAAAAAAAAGATTTAGCCTGTGCTGGTATCAAATTAGGCATTCCAGGTTATTTCTTGTTAATCCCTAGGTGTCCCCTCCCCAAGGAACGTGTTGCATCAGCAGCGGCAGCCCGGCCGTGGTGCGTGTGCCCTCCGCTAAGGGTGCTCGTCCTTGTGGGCTGGTGTCGGGAACATCCATCTTCAGAGGAAGGTTCTGAAATTGATGTCGTCACAGCAGCAGGGCCAGTTCTCAGGCCAACCAGAAAAAGATGGATACTGGCCTTTGACTCCACCCACCTCCCCGCTTTGTTTGCGGGTCCTCTTCCACGCAGCCAGCTCCACCTCTGTTAATGCGAATCCTGGCCTGACCCGTGAGGCCAACCAAACTGAAATGTGGGAGTCAGGAGCAGACAAAGCTTTACTGCAAGGCCATACAAGGAGATGAGGTGGCTCACGGCCTTCAGGAGTCTTAAGCTCCCTGAAGGGTTTCAGCAAAGCATTTTTAAGGGCAGATGAGAGGGTTGAGGGTCTCAGAGTGCACGTTTCTCTGACAGGTTGATGGTGAGACAGCTGGGCGGTGTCATGGGAGTTCATGTTAGCGGTCCTCGGGCTCCAGGAGACGTGGGACCATGTACTCAAGGTCATCTAGTCCTTCCTCCGTTTGCTGCTGGTTGTTGGGGGGGTGGGGTTCACATCTGCAAAACAACTCAGGAAATTTGCATCAGATACTGTTATCTGGGTACCTCAGAGGAGAGCTCAAGCAGAGGATACGGAGAAGGCTTTGTCTGTGGAAGGCCCCATAGGGTCCTGTTCGCTTACACTTCCAGCTTGTGGCCTGGCTCTCTGTTAACTGCAACAAAGACCTTCCTGGAACAGGGCTCACTCCTGGCTTTTGACGGGCAGGGGTGGGCGGGGTCATGGATCCTTAGGAAATTCTGATGAGAAGCGCGGATTGATGTCCCGGGTAAATCATGTGTGCATGCACATACCCTGATTTTGCCTGTGCCTCCAGGGGTCACTGACCCCTGGAAGCTGGTTCAGAGGCTCCGGCTTCAAGCCTGCTATGACTCTGGATGGCTGACTGCCTCTTCCCTGGCTCCTGATGCTGCCTCATGGGGCAGGGTCTCCCTGGGCAGCACCGAGGCTCCAAGGCCTTGGGCTGCTGCTGCTGCTGCTGCTGGAGGGGCCCCAGCCCCACTTCTGGCCCAGGGGGGCCAGGGTGGGGCGGGCTCACAGTGCCCCGGTGCCCCATGGCTTTGCTGCTCCTGTGGTCTGTGCATGATCTGATAAGAGCGAGTTCCTGAGAGTCTGTCGGGCTGGTGGGGGGGGGGGGGGGCAGGGGGCGGCCTCGCCTGTGTCACTCTGCAGGTGACCTGTGCCCCGTCTCTGCCTCACCTCCCCTGCCCCCTGACCTCTCCCTGCCTCCTCACCCAGGACCACCGGTCAACCACTGCTGTGCAGCGACTTACTTGTGGCCAGAGTCAGCCCATCCACCACGCCACTTCTTCAGGAGCCTCTCTGCTCCTTTACTACGTGTGAAGGAGCTGCTTGGGCTGGCCTGGTCAGCAGCAGGTGGTGCAGTGGGGCAGTGGTGCTATCCCTCCCAGGAGGCAGGGGTCCTGCCCCCCATCAACGGGATCTGGGGGGAGGCCAGAGCTATACTCCTCCAGAGTGAGTGAGACCGCCTCTTAGCCCCCACCTTGGCCTTTCTTTTTGAGGGCATAGCAGCCAATAGATGGGACTTGCTATGTTGTGTTTTTTTTTGGCCACACCAAGGTATGTGGGATCTTAGTTCCCCAATGAGGGATCAAACCCATGTCCCTGTATTGAAAGCCTGAAGTCTTAACCACTGGACCACCAGGGAAGTCCCTTTATTTTCTTCATCATCCCAGGACTGAAAGAAGGGGTGTAGTTGCTTCTCCTTTGGCTTTGCCAATCTGGGGGCTGATCAGAGATGTTGAGGGTCTTACCCTTGCTAAACAACCCATCAGCGTTGACCTAGAACTGGCGTCCTGTTAATTCAGCAAGAGCTGCTTGGCCAGGTAATCCTTCTGTGGTCACCACGAAGCAGATTACAGGTGTGCAGGCCTGTAATCACACGTACTCCCAACTGAACACTGGATAAACACGTAAAAGCAAATGGAAAGCCAAGTGATCTCTTCGAAAGTTTTGACTTCCGGTAATAAGCACATTTTCCCTCTGCTGGCTGGTAATGAGTTGTGGTCAGAGTGGACCGTTTGTCACCCAGCCAGGGTGAAAGTGTCCGGAAGGCCTGGATGGCCAAGGTAGTTCTGCGACGGTCAGGGTCATACAGGAACCAAGGGCGGGACACACAGGAGCTCTGAGCTTGAGGACCTGCAGGAACACAGGTGCTGAGGGAGGAAGCCCATGACAGATCAGAACACCAGATGCAAACAGGAGGAAAGCACACAGTGTGGCTCAGGTTGAATTCTGGGATCTGAATCCCAGGAGAACAAGATGGCATGGGGGCCAGGGCTTGTTCGCAGGGCTCCAGCGCACAGATGCTAAAGAGGCAATGGGATTTTCATCCTCTTTGAAGGCAGATATGCGGGCTCACCGTTGTCTAAATCTTCATCATCTGGGAGATGATTTTTCTTAGGCCCTCTAGCGTACACCTCACATCATGGTAAACATCAGAATGACTCCACTTTCCTCATTGACTGTAATTGTCTGGCTGTGAGATATTTGAAAGGATTTTCATCATTTTTCTTTTTAAATGATTTGACTCTGAGTAACTCAATTTATGATTGGCTCTAATTTCTCAGCTATCGTCTTGCACATCCAGGGATTCTCGTGAACCAAGAAAATCAAAGCTGCTAATTATTTTTGAATGTTGTGCAGTTTTTGTGAATGTTTAATTAGAATGTGAGTGAAATTAGCTTAATGCGACATCTTATAGGCATTTAGTTAAATACTTGCCGATGAGGTTGGTGTAATGTCATATAGACGTTCAGTTGAATAGTTATTACTGTTGAGTGTGCCATATTCATTTTGTGTGTTGGAGGCCAGGTCTCATACATGTTTTGGGGCCCGGAGAAGCTCACAAGGCCCTTAGCATTTTGTCCGTCATGCCAGGCATGAAAAGTGAAAGTTAGTCACACAGTCACGTCTGACTCTTTGCAATCTCATGGACTGTAGCCCACCAGGCCCCTCCGTCCATGGAATTCTCCAGGCAAGAGTACTGGAGTGGGTTGCCATTTCCTTCTCCAGGGAATCTTCCCGACCCAGGGATCAATCCCAGGTCTCCTGCATTGCAGGCGGATTCTTTACCATCTGAGCTACTAGTGAAACCCCTCATGCCCAGCATAGCATGGCTTGTATTGGTACGTGGAATGGGTGTAAACAGCCCCTCCTTGGTTGAGCAGCTTCTGCATGATAAGGTGGGTTAAGTGCTTCACCTGCACGGTCACATTTAATCCTCACCATGGCCCTGTGAGAGCATGATTTATTATTACTGTTTGATGGACTAGGAAATGGTGAGACAGCTGGGACGCCTGGGATGGGGGCCTGGCGCTCTGGCACCAAAGCCCAGGCTGTGCCGCCTGTCCTTCCTTTGATCTTTTATAGGCTGCCGCCTCGGTTCCCATCTTGAGTGTTCTGAGCAGTATTAATTTGGGTTGTTGAGAAATCTGGGCCAGGTCTGTAGAAAGAACTTAGAGCCAAGAGGGAGAATCCAGTCACCCTGGTGTGTCAGCTTGGTGTGTCAGTCATGATCAGATCTTGAGCCACTGTGAGCCATGATGAGACCTTAATTTTTTTTTTTTTTAATGTTGGAGCTTTCCCTCTTGTTTTTATTTTATTTTATTTTATTTGCCTGCACTTGGGTCCTTTAGTTGTGGCAGGGCAGGATTTTTTCCAGGTGGCTCGGTGGTCAGGAATCCACCTGCCAACGCAGGAGACACAGGAGACATGGGAAAGATCCCTGGGTTGGGAAGATCCCCTGGAAGAGGAAATGGCAACCCACTCCAGTATTCTTGCCTGGGAAATCTCATGGACAGAGGAGCCTGGTGGGCTACAGTCCAAGGGGTCGAAAAGAGTCGGACACAACTGGGCACACATACACTATAGGAACTCTCAGTTGTGGCATTTGGGATCTAGTTCCCCGACCAGGGATGGAACCTGGGTCCCATGTGTTAGGAGCACAGGGTCTTAGCTACTGGATCACCAGGGAAGTCCTGAAACCTTAATTTTGACTCCAAAGTTTTCTTTAGCTCTTGGCTTCTAATGAGCCTCCTGTTAAAGCTAGAACGACTCCAGGAGCCCCTGGGCGAGAGCAAGTTGGACAATGCCCCTGACCAGAAATGCAGGAATGGTGTGCATGAGTGGATGATAGCCACGTGTGAACAGTGGTTCCCAGCCTCGGTCCTGGGGGAAGGGGCTGCCCCCTTAGAAATCCCAGGTCCAGTGGGGGAGGCCTGCTCCAGGGACGTTCAGCCTTCATCAAGGGCAGTCGTCTAATTCCATATGATGGAATATGCTTTCCTTTCCTTGTTCAGAGTATTTGAACTCAAACGAGAGGGGCTCACAACAGGCACAGAATCAGAACGTACATGTGGGGGCAGGCTTGAAAAGGCAGGATGACACAGCAGGACGTAGAAAAAGTCCTGCTTTCTTATGCCTTTGTCTTCAATATGGGATGTGCCCTGATCCCGTCAGCTGTTCTCTGGGCAGGTGGGAAGCGCTTATTTTCATGGTGAAGCAGTCACGGTAAAGCTAAGGGAAATTGATCTGTGTGTCTCAGTGAGTGACTCACCTTTCTGTGGGCTCTGTTTGAAATCTGTGTATTTGTGACAATTCCACCTCTAATTCACAGAACTGTTTAGCAGAGGAGGTTGGTGGTTGGGAGAGGAGTAGGGTCTCGCTAATGTGAAAGGTACGTATCTTTGTGGTTCAAAGAGAATTTTCTCAGGACTCAGTGGCTTGTGAGCGTTTTTGCAGATTCAACACAGACATCAAGATAGCGGCTATCTTCGAGGGGTGGGGCCGGGATTCTATCTACCAGAGAGGGGCACAGAGGGCCTCTAAGAAATAGGATCGATAGTGGGTGATTTCTTAATCTGGATGATGCATGCAAGGCTTCCATTCAGTCATTAGTTTTTAAAATGTTCTCATATGTTTTTGTATACTCTTCTTTTTGTATCAAGTCTCCTAATGTATAAAGTTTTGAAGGAAGAAAAAGCACAACTTTACAACACTGTAGGAAACACACTCACATTTCTTTTCTTTCTTCATCTGATTTAGGTGAGCATAGCCACCCCAAAGCAGAAACCCAAAACTCCGTTTTGCTTCGGTAAGTCCTGAGCAGAGGGTGGGTTTTCTGAACACTCTTACAGCAGCTTCCTCTTTTGCGTGGAGATGGTCCTGTGATCGATCACATGTGACTTGTACCGTGTGTGTGTGAGGGACCGCTGTCCCAGCCGTATCCCTGGGCCTCACATGATCTTCCTTTCCCTGGTCTCCCTGTGAAGATTGTTAATAACATAAGACGGAGGCACAGGCGCCCATGATGTCTCAGTTCTCCTGGCTCTGCAGGGCAGGGTGCCAGGCATCTACCGGAAGTCTTAAAGAAGCTTTAACTCAGAGCAGAGGAATGGTATGGAGACTTGAGGGAACTAGGGAATGTTCTACTGAAAGTCTTACTGCCAGTGAGTGATGGCTGGGGGTGCCCCAGGAAGCAGAGCCGCTCAGTGGATGCAGGTCATTGAAGCATCAGTATTGACCTGGCTTCTACTGCCTGCTCAGTGCTGTACTAAGTGCTATGAGCAGATGCTAACAGATAGCTTCTGTTTTATGTCTGGGGTGTAAGCTCCACGAAGGTAGGGATGCTCCCCGGCTTTGTCATTGGTGTATCCCCAGCACTTAGCGTGTGCTTCCTGGCACAAAGCGGTTGCTCAGTAAATATTCGCTGAAGGAATGAGGGAATGAACTAAGGGGTTGTCTACCCCCCGATGCTCACCTCCTCCAGTTCTAGCTTATTTTTGCCAGGAGAGTAACATGGTCCTTTAAACTGTCCTCTTTTCCCACTCAGGTTGGTTCAAACTTCTTTTGCACTTTCTCCCACTTCCTTCAACTACTATTGCCAAGCTCAAAAATCTGACTCTCAGATTTTGTGGTCAGCAGATCTATAAAGAGAGAAAAAAATATAAAGAACCCAGAAGTGAATTGTTGACCTCATGGAGTGCTGAGGAAGGACCAGGAGTCTCAAGGTCACAGACTTGAACCTAGGCAACCTTAGTTCCATGTCTCAACCACAGACAAGACCCCTAACCCGGGTCAGTTGTGCTAGTGGAAACCAGGAGCATGGGGGCCAAACTTACATGTGTATTATCATGACTGTCCAGCGTTTGGTGCCTTGGAAAAGCTGTCTGGGCGTGTGTCTGGTGGACGGTGAATGAGCCGCCTTTCTGCACAGCAGCACACGAAGGCCATTAGTGTTGTCTTGTGGCCAATGGAATAATAATCCACAATTTTTTTTGAGATTGAGAGCTCTCTGCTTCCCAGTTATTCCCAGGTGACTTTGCACCATGGGGAACATCTTGGTCTCCCCGGCGGGAATCCTCTGCCCTGCTACGTCAAGCACCTTAGTTTTGGCGTGTGAGTTCTGACCTGGATTCTTCTCTCTTCATCCCATGCCTTTTGCAGTCATCAACGCCCTCTCGCAGAGGTATTTTCTTCAAGCCAATGACCAGAAAGATCTGAAGGACTGGGTGGAAGCCTTGAACCAAGCCAGCAAGATCACTGTACGTATGATCTTTCTCCTTTCTGGTGAGAGTCTCTCTGCAGTTGGCGCGTTTCAGGTGGGGAGTGGCCCAGGTGGCGACAGGGACTTTCTCAGGACCCATTCCAGACCGGTTCCCCTACCTCTTCATACCTTGGCCGACTAGCCGCAAGTTGAACTGAGAGTCTGAGTCTGAATCAGGTGCGAGGGGAAGTTTATGGAGTGTCCCGCTGTGCTTCCTGGGAGGGCTCCCAGGCAGTCGTGGTTTGGGTCATTCTGGGATGCTGATTCAGAATGTGGTGGGATTGGAAAATGGAGTGCTGACTCTGAGAAACAGAGTGGAGGAAACTCACATGAGGGGGGAAGTCGGAACTTTTTCCTGGCTTGCGGAGAGACTCTTCTGACTTTAAGAGGCCACCTGGGGACCAGTCCAGGCCGTCCACTGACCTGTCCTGGGAAAGCCTAACATTTATAAGCACGAGCTTGCTGGCTGTTCTATGAGGACTCTTGTTTTCCTTGACTTGGCTAACGAAGAACTCCTTTCTTCCTCCTTAGAAATACAGAAAAAGAAAGGGAGATGGGTATGAATAAGGAGAGGGGAAAACTGTTTCAGGGAAAAAAACTAGACCTTTAACCAATAATATAGGCCGACTTCTGGCATGTAAGCCACACTTTGCTGAAAAGCTTGATTTTCTGTATCATATCTTCAGAAGTGCTAACATTCTAGTGACTTCCAGTAAAAACCAGTATGTGCTGGGGCAGATTATTCTCCCCAACACCTCAGGGTTCCCGTGAACAATTTCATAGAAGAAACCTGTACAGTTATCCAGCACCTGTGATGCTGCCTCTGAGCAGAGTACATCGATGTGGTTTTGCTTGTCGGCTCGTTATTCTGATAAACCTTGGTAAGGAAGTGAAAAGAGAGGGAAATGGTGGGGGTCTGTGAAGGGGGGTAGCTGCTAACTCAGGCACGTCTGCTACCCACACGCTTGTGTGTGTCTGCAGAATGCTGACGTTATTAAAGGTTTCCTTCGTTCATGTTGGAGTCTTCACCCTTCTGGGTCTTCCACACTGTGGGGAGTTTCTTTCAGTGAATACTTTCTTCTCATTTAGTGTTATCTCTTTTTTTTTTTTAAGTTTTTTTGTTTTTTTGATGTGGATGATTTTTAAAAGTCTTTATTGAATTTGTTACAGTAATGTTCCTGTCTTATGTTTTGGTTGCTTGGGTGCAAGGCCTGTGGGATCTTAGCTTGGGAAGCTAAGATCCAGTCATACCCTCTGCATTGGAAGGTGAGGTCTTAAGCACTGGACCACCAGGGAAGACCCCAGGGTGTCCTCTCTTGGACCTGCCTGGTGAACTGGACTACACAGACTGTGAGGCAGCGGGGGCCTCTTTGTCCTGCTTTTGTGCCTTGAGCGAGGAGTTGCTCCAAGTGGCCAGTTCCACGCCCTCTTTCTGCCTGCTGGGATGTCCCAGCCTCTGCAGGGGCGCCATAACCTCTAGGGTCCCCCTGACTTTCCTCTCTCTGCTCTATTTATGTGTCTCTTTACTCCTCCTGCCAAAGATCCTGTGGGACAGAAGGAAGAGGAGGGGCACCTGACTTCCTCATTACGGGCAGATTTCTCTTAGTGCACCTTATGTGCAAAGTGAAGCATCTTGGGGGCAGGGGATGCAGAGATGAAGGATACAGACCATGTATCCAGGTGGGCTTCCTCACTGGCCACATTGCTCACCCTTCACATCACTCCTGTGAGGCGGGTGCTTTCGCTGCCATTTTTATGATGAGGAAAACGGAAATCAGAGTCTTGCCCTAAGTCTGCGAAGTCACTTCAGTCGTATTTGACTCTGTGCGACCCCATAGACGGCAGCCCACCAGGCTCCCCTGTCCCTGGGATTCTCCAGGCAAGAACACTGGAGTGGGTTGCCATTGCCTTCTCCAATGCGTGGAAGTGAAAAGTGAAAGTGAAGTCACTCAGTCGTGGCCGACTCTTAGCGACCCCATGGACTGCAGCCTACCAGGCTCCTCCGTCCATGGGATTTTCCAGGCAAGAGTACTGGAGTGGGGTGCCATTGCTCTAAGTCTGGAGTTTGCTAAATGACAGAGCTGGGATTCAAGCCTGGGACCTTCTGACTTCTGAGACCTGGAAGGGTTTATAAAAATATGAAAAACAAGCAGCAGACGTACAAGAAGTTAGATGACATACCACTTTCACTTTCATGGCTTCTTGTTAGCCTCATGAAAACCTCAACTAGGGAGGGCGGGAGTGATCATCTGGTTTATAAACGAGGCAGTGGAAATGCCTGGAGATCAGAGTGACCCACCCAGGTTCAGGAGCCAGTAACCACCGATCCCTGGTCGTAGAGTGCTGGGTCACTGAGTCCTTATGATTGAAGATAATGGTGAGCGTATGGTATTCAGCCGGAAGTGCAGACGCCAAGCGGGAGAGGAGTGGGGTGAACTGGGAGCCTGGGATTGACATATGTACACTACCATGTATAAAATGGATAGCTAACGAGAACCTACTGTATAGCACAGGCGGCTCTATTCAGTGCCCTGCGGTGACCTAAATGGGGAGGGAATCCAATAAAGAGGAGATATCTGTATACAGATAGCTGACTCACTTTGCTGTACAGCAGAAACTAACACAACATTGTAAAGCAGCCATATACCCCAATAAACATTTTTAAAAACAATAAAGAATTGGGTTTGCTCAGAGTAGTAGTATTCCTATATTAGTTTCCTAAGGGCTGTTGTGAAAGGTGGATGGCTAAGAGTAACAGAAATGTATTCTCCCACAGTCCTGAGAAGTCTGACATCAGAGTGTCGGCAAGGCCCTCCATGTACCCATTGAAGGCTCAAGGGGAGAATACTTCCTTGCCCTTTCTAGCTCTCAGAGGCTTCCCTGGTTTGTCCTGCATCCCTCCACTTCTGCCTCCGTCATTGTACAGCCTGTGTGTCTGTATGACCCCTCCTCTTAGGAAGACATGAGTCATTGCACTTAAGTGAAGTGAAGTCACTCAGTCATGTCCGACTCTTTGTGACCCCAAGAACTGTAGCCCACCAGGCTCTTCCATCCATGGAATTTTCTAGGGAAGAGTACTGGAGTGGGTTGCCATTTCCTTCTCCAGGGGATCTTCCCGACCCATTGTACTTAGGGCCCACCCTAAACCAGCATCAGTTCAGTTCAGTCGCTCAGTCATGTCCGACTCTGCGACCCCATGGACTGCAGCACGCCAGGCCTCCCTGTCCATTACCAACTCACAGAGTTCACTCAAACTCATGTCCATTGAGTCGGTGATGCCATCCAGCCATCTCATCCTCTGTTGTCCCCTTCTCCTCCCGCCCTCAATCTTTCCCAGCATCAGGGGCTTTTCAAATGAGTCAGCTCTTCTCATCAGGTGGCCAAAGTATTGGAGTTTCAGCTTCAACATCCGTCTTTCCAATGAACACCCAGGACTGACCTTTAGGATGGACTGGTTGGGTTTCCTTGCAGTCTAAACCAGCATGGCTTCATCTTAATTTAATTACCTCTGCAAGAACCCTATTTCCAAATAAAGTCACATCTGAGGTTATGGGTGGACATCTTGGGAAGACATTATTCAACTCACTACATTTTTTTCGAAAGGGTTAAAAATTGGACAGTGAAATTATAGCATACTTTCCCCTATCACAGTTAGACTATTCCTCATAGTCTTGCCCTGCCTGTGGCAAGACAGTCCTTGCAAATTTCATTTCCTGTTGGAAATGGAACCCTGTGGATCTCCTCCATCATGGCACCCTTCACCAGGGAGGGGACAGGGTGGTGGAAGAGGGCCCTGTTTCACTGGGATCTTGGGAGACGGACAAGCCAAGAGGATGTCCTTGTTTTCAAGACCTGGCGCATGGTTATTGGTAAGTTTGTTCCCTGCAGGCTGATTCACCGTCTCAGGAAGTATAAGCTGTTTTGGAGATCCAGGCCATTGGTCAGAGGGAGCCGATGATGCAGGGGTGTGAGCAGTGATCACCAGCAGTTCTCTGGGTGGGCTGACGGGTCGAGAGGCAACATGACAACCAAGCTGCCAGGGGTCCTTTCCCGGCCGTCATGAACTCTGAAAGGTTACTCCCCTCCTCCTTTGCTGGGTTTCAGGAATTTATTTGGGTCACTAGGGGGCAGGTGTGCTGTTCAACCCTGGACATATCACTGGACACCCCAGCACTCACCCACATCCCAAAAGGATTCCACGCACTGGAGCAAAACACAGAGGAACTGGCAAGGGTGGTCCCAGTAGGTGGTAGGTAGTGGTGTTTAGCAGTGGCGCCGACTTTTAACGAACTTTTGTTTACCTCATCTATGAAATAGAGAAACGGATGCCTGCCTGGTAAAGTGGCCTGAGATGAGTAGTAATGTAGGAAGAGACGAGTACTTCCTCCGCCTGGCACTGAGCAGAGGCCCAAAGCAACTGTTGTCTGAGAAGGAAAGGAGAGGGAGGGTTTCTGGCCTCATCTGGAGAGGTGGGGGGCAGAGGTCGCCCTTGACTATCTAAGTTGAGTGCACAGGCCAGGAAGAAGGGTCCTGTCCTCTTTCTGGGGCCCCAGTGTTGATCACGATGGTCTTACTCCTTTGAATTAGATGCATAGGGGTGTGGTCCTTCATTCTCATCCTTAGCAGGCAGAGTTAGTTCTCCTATGGCCCTGAGCTGTGAACTCCCCCCACCCCACTTCCTGGCTTACAGTAGCTTTTGAAAATTAATTAAGCTGCTCCAGGTCATGTATGGATGTGAGAGTTGGACTATAAAGAAAGCTGAGTGCTGAAAAATTGATGCTTTTGAACTGTGGTGTTGGGGAAGACTCTTGAGAGTCCCTTGGACTGCAAGGAGATCCAACCAGTTCATCCTAAGGGAGATCAGTCCTGAGTATTCATTGGAAGGACTGATGATGAACCTGAAACTCCAATACTTTGGCCACCTGATGCAAAGAACTGACTAATTTGAAAAGACCCTGGTGCTGGGAAAGATTGAAGGCAGGAGGAGAAGGGGATGACAAGATGAGATGGTTGGATGGCATCACCGACTCAATGGACATAAATTTTAGTAAACTCTGGTAGTTGGTGATGGACAGGGAGGCCTGGCATGCTGCAGTCCATGGGATCGCAAAGAGTCGTACATGACTGAGTGACTGAACTGACTGAGATCTTAGTTGCAGCATGTGGGATCTAGTTTCCTGACCAGGGATCGAATCCAGGCCTCCTGCATTGGGAGTGTGGAATCTTAGCCCCTGGAGCACCAGGGAAGTCTTGCAATAGTGTTTTCGTTTTTCTTTTTTAAACTTTTTTTTTTTTTACAGTTTTTAAAGGTTACTTTCCATTTAAATGATTACAAAATATTGGCTATATTTCCCATGTTGTATAATATAACCTTGAGCTGTGAGCTCTTGAAAGATCTGGATTCTTAGGTCTTTCTAGCTTCCAAGGCTGTCGAAGAAGTGAAACAGGATGTTAGGTTTTCTTCTGGGGTCTGCAGTTACTTTCCTGGCAGACTCACATGGGGTCTTGGGTCCTCGTGAAGGACGGGCTTTGTGGTGTGGTGGGGACTGAACCAGCAGAGTTCAGGGACTTGGTCTCTGCTTAGGTGTTAATATTAATCACGGCTTTGGGCATATGATTGGACTGTTCTGGGCCTCTCTGATGATGAAAGATTTTCCAGTATAAATGAGAAATGGACAAGGAGGACGAAAAGTGGCAACATGAATGAGGATAAATGACCTCGGGTTGGGAGAATGGTCAGGACTGGGACAAACTGAAGAATCTGTTCCCCATCCAAAGACTGAACTGCTGCTTTGCTGGAAAACAAGATTGTTTTGTATGAAATATTTCAGATTTTAATTGCAGGTTGAAAAACATACTGGATAGGACAGACGAGACACAGTTGGGGCAAGTCTGCCTTTGGACCACCAGTTTGCAACCTGTGGTCTCAAACGTGCCCTAAAAATTCTGTGACTCTTTGATCAGCTGGAGAGGATCAAAGATAAATCATTTTGCAGAAGGGCGATATTTGTAAGTGCTAGTACCATTAATAAAAAGTTATTTAGAGGGACTCCCCTGTGGTCCAATGGTTAAGAGTCCACCTGCCAATGCAGGAGATACAGGTTTGATCCCTGGTCCTGGAAGATCCCACGTGCCACAGGGCAGCTAAGCCAGTGCGTCACAACTACTGAGCCCAAGCGCTGTAGCTTTTGAACCCGCATGTTGCAAATACCAAAGCCCACACACCTAGATCCCAAGCTCTGCAACAAGCGAAGCCACTGCAATAAGAAGCCCAAGCACCATAACGAAGCATAGGGCTGGCTCACTGCAACTAGAGAAAGCCTGTGCAACAGCGAAGACTCAGCACGGCCAAAAATATATATAGATTAATTAATTTTAAAAAAGTTTACTTAGAATACCTTAATTAAAATACTTTTGTATTTTTATTCATATTTTAAGTGTTTGAATTTATATCCTCTCATCATTTGATGACCATGATAACTCTATGACGGTGTCACTCATTTAGTGACAGGTCAGAGGTTACACCCCAAGCCCTGGGACATGCTCCCCATCCTGTACCGTATGCCACAGGCGTCTCACCTACTGCTGAGCATCCTTTCTCCCGTCTTTATGGTCCTGGCTCCTTTTCATCCTCCAGGTCACTGTTTGAGCATCTCTTTCCCCTGGAGACTTACACCAACCATGCCCACAATTTTCTGCTGCCAGTCTCAGCTCCTGTTTATTGTCTTCAAGGCAGTCACCACGATTTGTGATTATTCTGGCTGTTCGTCTTGCTGTATGCTTGTGATCAGTCTCCCTGATCAGCATGGACGTGGAGTGAGGGCAGGACATGTGTCTGTGTGTGCTGGTTTATCTTTGGTCTCTAGCCAGGCAGGGGCTGACTCACTCAGAGTAGGTGCTCAGCGCATTTGTTGAGTAAGTGTGTGCCTCTGTGTGTGTGTGTGTTTGTATGGTGGGAGTGGTTTGCTGAATTCCTCATGGCCAGGTTTGGATGGATGGAAGGACATGGGGGGAAGGGGTTTCTCACTATAACTTGGCACATTAACTTTCTTCTTCCTCCCACCGTCCTTGGTCACCTCCCTGCTTTTTCTGGGCTTTCTTTCCCGGTTAACTGCGCTGTCGTTCTTCCCAGGTACCCAAAGCTGGGAACCTGCCTCTGACAACTGAAGTTCTCAAGAGCCTAGCAACTCCTCTGGCCTTAGAGAAGAAGCCACAGGTGGCCTACAAGACAGAGATCATCGGAGGGGTGGTGGTACACACGCCCATCAACCAGGTGCTGGGGCCTGGGGCTGCCAGGCTGGGGCACGGGGGGGGGGGGGGGGGGGGGGTTTGGTCCAGGGGTGTCCATGGTGTGTCAGTGACATGACAGGAGGGCAGGACCAAGGAAAGGGCAGGGGTGGGGGAGCCCGTGTACATGGGCTGATGGAGAATACCAACAGTGCAGAGACTGCGGCCGCTGCATCTGGACCTCTGTGGCCAGGACAGCTCTGCATCACCCGCGGGGACTGGCACCTGTGGAGCCCGCGGGAAGCGGGCGGAGGGTGGCTGGCAGCAAGCTCACTGTGCCTCTGCCTCGTCTGGTTTGCTTTGGCAGCCCTTCTCTTTCTCCTGGGTCTCCCGGCCCTTCCCAGCCTTGCTCCGTGAAAGCACCCTGTACAGTGCCTGCCCAAGACAAAAGTTTACTTTCTGGTTTATTTCTTATTTGACTGCCCTCGTGGGCCAAGAGGAAGAGGTGACTGGCCAGGGCGGGTGGGGCCGTGTCAGGAGCAGGGAGGTGCTAACCCTGCCCCGCCCCGTTTCCATGTAGAACGGCGGGGATGGGCAGGAAGTGGGTGAGCTCGGCTCCCACGCCATCCTTCGGAGGTCTCAGAGTTACATCCCCACGACCGGCTGCCGGGGTCCCACCGGGCCGCCCCTCATCAAGAGCGGCTACTGTGTGAAGCAAGGGAACGTGGTGAGTGTCCGCGAGGGGAGCTGAAGGGGGTTCTGGGGACCCCAGGAGCCAGTGGGTGTGGGCGAGCCCGAGGGGAGGGCAGATTGCTGGGAGGAGGTTGGAGCCGGCCACGCCCACATCGGCTGATTCCAGGAGGGGCTCAAAGGAAACGTGCGCCCTGCTGTCCGAGGTGCTCCCAGGCGTTTCCGCAGAGGAAGAAATCCTTGGTTCCTCACTCTGGTCCCCCAGGCTGGGAGCCTGGCCTTTGCGGGGAGAGGTCCCCAGAAGCTTAGAACCAGAATGCGCCCCCGGGGACCTCTTCTAACAGTCTGCTCTCCACCCTCTATTGCAGCGCAAGAGCTGGAAGCGGCGCTTCTTTGCGCTGGATGACTTTACCATCTGCTACTTCAAGTGTGAGCAGGTTTGTCGTGGCCCTGGGGCCCTCAAGAGACCGAGGGGTCTCACACGTGTGTGTGTGTGTGTGCATGCACGCGCATGTGTGTGAGCAGAGATGTGGGCACACAGACTCATTTGTGTGCTGGGAGTGTGCGGCATCTTAGCTCCGTCCACCTGGTGTGGGCAGCTTCGCCATGATATTAAAGTGGCCTTGACGAACTCCCTCCCTGTGTGTGCTGAGAACCGCAGAGCATCTTCTTAGATTTTTTTTTTTCCTCCTCTCTTGATTGTTTCGGGAACTTGTCTTGTTTGTGACCTGGTTTCAGCCAGTCATGTCTGATGATAATGGCCGGCTGGTCCCAGCGGTGGCCTTGGGCAGACGGCCTCATTCACTCTATCTCCCCGTTTCCTCCCCCAGGACCGAGAACCACTTCGTACCATATACCTCAAGGATGTTCTCAAGACCCACGAGTGTCTGGTCAAGTCTGGGTAATTGTCTCTGCTTCTTCTTCTGTGGTCAGAACCCCGTGTGCCATCTTAGCTCTCCCGATACTCCTTGTCTGAGGCTCTGTTCCAGAGTCTGCCTTTAAGAGCAGGAGGACTTCGTCTCCCTGACATCTGTGGCTGCCTGCCTCCATCCAGGTGGTCACAGCGGCAAGATGGTGCGCTTGGCCAACCTGCCCACTTCCCAGCCCTTTACTCTTACTCCTCAGATGAGCCTGTGTAACACTGTTCTCATGGAGGAAAAGAAAGAATATGGAACAGAGGAGAGAGAGGTCCTTCTCAGGTGTCGGATGCTCATTGCCCAGGTCTGACCTTCAGGGGAGGGGGCCACTGTACCCTTAGTCTCTCACGTTTTTGCACATTTGCTCAGAGCCTTGTTTGTGCCAGTGCCTCTGACCTGAATTGTTATGCCTTTTCTCTTCTCTTCCTTTTGACAAAGTCCCTGATACCTTCTTTAAAAAATATATATATATATTTTTGGCCGTGCTGGGTCTTTGTTGCTGTGTGTGGGCTTTTCTCTAGTCATGGCCAGCACGGGCTACCCTGTGGTTGTGGAGCGCACACCGGCTTTTCATTCTGGTGGCTTCTGTTGTTGTGGAGCACAGGCTGTACCACATGCAGGCGTCAGTAATTAGGCTTGTGGGCTCAGTAGTTCTGGTCCCTGGGCTCCAGAGCACAGGCTCACTCGTTACGGTGCACGGGCTTAGTTGCTCCGCGGCATGTGGGATCTTTCCAGATCAGGGGTCGTCTCCTGCATGGGCAAGCAGATTCTTTACCACTGAGCCACCAGGGAGGTCCCCCGATGTCTTCGTAACATAGGGCTGATTCATGGCAATGCTGTCGGGCAGGAAGAAGAAATATTTTTTAAGATGTTCTTTCCACCAGGAAATGGTTACCTTTCCAGGGCCGCGGAGGGCAGGACGAATTTGGGACCTGGGGCCTATTCAATGGCTCTCCCATATCTGGCACCCATACTGGTGCCCTTGGAGCCAAGCTTTAGAGACCCGGGGGCATTTGGGCACCTGGCGGTCCTCGCTCGGCCCTCCATCAGCAGTCTGCAGGGGCAGTTTGCTGTATCTCCCTCCCACGGACTGTGCGTGCAGAGCCAGTGTCACCAGGGGAGCTGTTGACAGCAGGCTGAGTGTTCTCACATGAGGCGTGGGAGGGTCTTGCATGAAAGCGAGGTGCGCTGTGGCCCATGGAAGCGGGGACTGTCGTGAGCCTTGCAAACAGCAGTTGCAGAGTTTAGAAGATAAGGAAAGTTCCCACCGACAGATTATCACTTGTGAGAGCAGCTACAGATGGAAGTTCCAGAAGCGCAGCTCTGGAGCTGACCATGGGTGGAGGAGAGATGGGACTTGTTCCCAACCCTGGAGGCCTGTGCAGGTCAACAGGCGGGCTGGGGTGACTTAGAGAACCCAGATAATGTTTGGTCCTGAGAGTGCTTCACACTTCACCTGAGCCGCTCACCAGCAGAGTCAGACTGAACTGTGGGAAAGAGAACTGAGAGACAGGCAGATCCCTGGGGAAGGAAGCTCCCAGACTCTGCAGGTTCCAGGCCTGTGAGACTAGGCTTCTCCCCAGCCCAGTCAAGGGGATTCTGGGCATCTGGATAGTCAGTTAATGTTTTATTGAATTGAATTGAATTAAAAGGCTTCATAGGTGAAGGAAATGGCAACCAACTCCAGTAAACTTGCCTGGAGAATCCCATGGACAGAGGAGCCTGGCGGGCTTTACAGTCTAAGGGGTTGCAAAGAGTCGGACATGACTGAAGCACCTGAGCACAAAAGGCTTCATGCAGCCTGAGAAATGGATGCAAAAAGGGTGGGGATTTCCTCCCGGTTTTGCTTTTTCCTCCCCAGCAGTTGATTACATGACCGTATGTACGTGCATGAATAGTTTGAAAGGTTAAACCACTTTAGCCAGAAGGAAGTGCCATCTCCTCTCAGATACTCAGAAAGGGACGACAATAGCTAATGACATGCATTTCAGATGAGCACCGTGTGGCTTTCTCGTTGCACCAGATGCCGTGTATAACTTATAACTGATCTTTGTGGTGATAAGCTTGATAGAGACGGGCTTCTGATTTCCATTGTACAGCTGGAGTGCAAAGGCTCACAGAGTTTTAAACATATTCCTGAAATACCATTTCCCAGTGGAGTCAGGATCAGGCCCTAAGTCTATTTGACCCCCTCACCCCCACCCCATAGCTGTACCCTCCCCTGGGGGTCTTTAATCTCATGCTTCTCTTTTGCCCACATGCCCCTGTCACTGGCCACGCATCTGCCATTTCCTTCGAAGCCTTGATTCCTGAAGCCAGCCTTGTCTGTGATCAGTCCTGTCTTTTCTTTCTTCCATTAAAAAAAATATTTTTGGCCGTGCCGCTCGGCATGTGGGATCTTAGCTCCTGGACCAGGGATGGAATCCGTATGTCCTGTAGTGGAAGCGCAGTCTACCGCTGGACCGCCAGGGACGTCCACCTGCAGTTAGTCCTTTCTTGGAATCATTCTAACTCTTGGCATGTAACACACACTTCAGCGTCTGACTCTATAGTTTTGCTTTTTAATGTTCTTTTATGGGGAAGGAGGTGGATCTCCTGCTCCTGTATGTTCCCCCAGAGACTGGATACACCAGGCAGGCATTTCACCCTGGAAATCATTTCAGCCATTTGGAGGCTTGTGACTAAGCATCAGCTACTTCTAGCCTTCTTCCTTGCAGAAGTCAAAGCCCTCTTACAAACCTCACCCCAGTTTGAAGCACCTTTAAGTGGTCCACACTCTCCTTCCCTTTCTCCTCCTTCGCATCTAGCCCCCTTCTGAGAGCTGGGATTTGGTGAAATGGATGTGGTTGCTGTGTGGATGGAGAAAGACTTTGGAAATGAGAGATTTGGGTCCCTGAGGAGAGGCCTGGTGGTGGAGTAATTAAGAGTGTAGACTCTGGAATCAGACCTGGATTCAGATCCTGACTCTGCCATTTATTTACTTCGGTGCCATGGACCAGTCACAGAACCTCTTTGAGCCTGGGTTTACCCCAGTGGGGAAAGTCTTACTGCCTCATTGAATGGTGGTGAAGATTGGATGAAATAGCGCATCTCAAAACACAAAGACAGGGATTTCCGTGTGGTTCAGTGGTTAATACTCTGCACTGCCAACGCAGGGGGCATGAGTTTAATCCTAGTTGGGGAACCAAGGTCCCACATGCCATATGGCTTGGCCCAAAGATTTTTTAAAAATCACAAATAACAGATTGGTGGTTACCAGAGGTGGATGGTTGGGGGTAACCAAAATGGATGGAGGGAGCTGAGTGGTACAGACCTCCAGTTATAAATAAGTCCTGGGAATGGAGTGTATAACATGGTGACTGTGGTTAAGGGTACTGTATGTGAACGTTGCTAAAAGAGTTGATCTTAAAAGTTATCATCTTATCACAAGAAAACAAATTGTAACTATGTAGTGTGGTGAGTGTTGCCTAGACAGTGATCATTTGCAATAGATCCAAATATCGAATCATGTTGTACACCGGAAACAAATTTACTGCTCTTTTTTATGAATATACTGTTCTATGTCTGTTATCTCTCTATAATACATACAAATAAATATATGTATATAATATATATATTTAATGTAGATATAATGGATATATAACAGCTTGTGTGTTTACATGTGTGTGTTTGTATCCAATAAGACTTTCATTACTTGACCCTAAAATAAAACCCCTCAAAATGGTACCTCTCACAAAGCACTTGGTACATCTTGGCCACTAAAGAAACACAACTGTAGGCAGTGTGGGGGTGTGGCACATATGAGGCAAGAGGTCTTAGAAGCAAAGGAGCTGTGTCTTGTGAGAACTGATGGCGGTGTGTATTGGGGAGGGGGTGTCCATGGGGATGGTTAAACCACTGGAGATCCTCCAGGAAGTGAAGCTGAAGGAAACATGGCAATGCTTTCTGAGGCAAGGGCTGCAGGAGGAAGGGCCTGTGAACCCCCTTTTGACGGTAGGTGGCACAGGTACCTGTCTTAGCTTGAATCAGGTCCCCAGTGGGTGACCAGCATACCTGGTAACATTCTTTCCCTCTCTCTGTCTAGCGATCTGCTGATGAGGGACAACCTGTTTGAAATAATAACCAGCTCCAGGACCTTCTACGTGCAGGTAAAAAGCTCCTCCTCCACCCCGAGAAGACGGGGACTTTCCTTCTCTGTGGCGAGTATACTTGCAGGGCTACCTTTCCCTCTGCTTTCTCTTTTATTTTGTTCGAAATTTCTCGGTGGTAAATTTAGGCCCCCGATAGTCAGTCCAGGTCCCATTTCATTCTAAACAGGATGTTTGCCCCAAGCTTCCCAACCATAAAATAATAAGAGTGGCCCGAGCCATCTCACTGGGGACTGTGAGCTTGTACCAGCTGCTCTCAGTTGCCGGGCGCCAGCTAAGCAGAGAAAAGGAGAACTGGTCAGTGGTTTCACTTCTCCCTTGGAGGGTATTTATAAGCCCCGTCTGTGTGTGGACGGCGCTGCGTGCGGAAGGACCAAAGCACAGAGGGCCCTGTGCGGGGACCAGGTGCATAGCCAGCTGCACAGAGAAAGCCATTGTGTGGGCGCCGACCGTTCAGCTCTCAGAAGCGTCTCCCCTCCGCCCACGGCTCTGGAGTTCTCCCAGCTCCTCCTCAGATCATGGGAGCTGGAAAGGCAGATTTCCAGCCTCTAGCGCGACCTAGACTTTCATGACCTAGTCCCCACCCCGGGCCACCTAGTGGTCAGTCCACAGATGGCATGCCCCCGGACTCCCCCGCCTTGCAATGACGCTGCCTTTCTAGTGCCAGGGCTGCTGTGGGGTGTGTTGGTTGAAATTTGGGGCCTCCCCGCACAGTTTCTCAGGGCTCCCTGCATGCTCCCCACTAAATGCCCTTTCTTTCGAGAGGTCGCCTCTCAGCCATTTCGTGAGCAGCCGCACCCTCTGAGCCGGTTCCCCTGGCTGAGCCCAGCAGACCTGTTGGCAGCTGGAGGCATCTGTGGGTTCCATTCATTCAGGTGAACACCCGGGAAGAGCCCTGGAAAGTGCTGGGGCCTTCGGGCAGCCTCCGTGCTGTTCGGGGCCAAAGTCTGAGCTGTAGGTACAAGAACTTCCAGTTCCTGGATTTGACAGATATTTGTAGATTCTTCTCAGAGTGCAGGCATTGCCTCATCCTGGGGACCCGACGTTCAACAGAACAGATCCTGAACCAGAGAGGGAGACAGTCAAGAAAACTGGCAATTAGAACAGTGTGATGAGGTGGGGGTCAGCGTGTTGGGGAGATGAACACAAGTGACCTTTTAGGGCAGTGTAACTATTCCGCGGGCTTCCATGGTGGTGCTAGTGGTAAAGAGCACCCATCTGCCAATGCAGGAGACATAAGAGACGGGTTTGATCCTTGGGTCAGTAAAACCCTTGGAGGAGGGCATGGAAACCCACTCCAGTACTCTTGGCTGGAGAATTCCCATGGACAGAGGAGGTTGGCAGGCTATAGTCCATAGGGGTCGCAAAGATTCGGCCGCGACTGAAGTGACTTAGCACGCAGGCAGCGGTTCTGTATGATGCTGTAGTGGAAGATGTGTGAAATTGAATTTTACAGCACAGAGTGTTAACTTTTAATATATGCAAATTAAAAAAATAATTTAGATGGTTGGGTGATCCCAGTATGGCATGCAGAATATGATCAAAGAACCTACATGTGTTAAAGTATGAAGCAACCTCACTCATGGAGGTGGGGTTGGGGGGGAAGAAAGTGTGAGAAGGGCTACCCTTAGAGTAGGTAGTGGTTGCTATGGGAACTCCTAAGAAGGGTACCTCCCCTAGTCTCAGGGAGTTAAGAGAAGTTTCCTGAAGGAAGATGGAGGAAAAGTGGCCCAGAGAGTTGTTCAGTCGCTAAGTCACGTCTGACTCTCTGTGACCCCATGGACTGCAGCACGCCAGGCTTCCCTGTCCTCCACTATCTCCTAGAGTCTGCTCAAGTTCCATGTCCATTGAGTCGGTGAAGGTATCTAATCATCTCATCCTCTGTTGTCCCCTTCTCCTCCTGCCCTCAATGTTTCCCAGCATCAGGGTCTTTTCTAATGAGTTGGCTGTTCGCATCAGGTGGCCAAAGTATTGGCCCAGGGAGAGGGAACAGCAAGCAGCATGTGAAAAAAAATGCCTAGAGGTGAAAGAGGCTCAGGTGCTGGAAAGCTGATATAGAGGGTCCTTGTTAAAAAGCTGTATTTTATCCTGGGGATTAGGCCCTTGGAGGTTAAGCTGGGGCAGTGACCCAATCAGATCCGCCTCTTAAAAATCCCATTTGCACAATGGCGTAAGTTTCAGAGCCTTGTTTTCCTCATTTGTAAAGGGGAGATGGTAGTCCTTGATCCTGGCCACTTCGATGGGACCCTGGACCCTGGCAGTGAATGTCCTGGCTGGTGTGGTGTAGTGGCTTGGCAGTGTAGGGGACAGATAAGAAAAGGGTGAGACAGGAGCCAGCAGAGCAGTTGGGAGGCTATTTATTGTCATGGTTTCAGTGACAAGGGAGGGATAAGGAAGCCTGATATCGGATGGGTGAAAAGTGGAGAAATTTGAAAAGTCCTTTCCAGGACTTTAAAGTTGATTGAATGTGGGATGAAGGGAGAGATGGGAGGTGAAGACCCTGCCCAGATGTCTGGCTGGAGCCTCAGGGTGACGATGGCAGCCGTCACTGCAGAGGACGAACATACGGAAGGAGGGGCTGTCGAGGGCAAAGGGAAGCCTTGCTCAGGTGGTTGTGGTTCCTGCAAGATGTCCAAGGTGACCTGTTAGGACAGCCCCAGATGGATGGTGCCTGACACGGTGGTGGTGCTGAGTAAACATATGCCAGGTGAATGATGATACCAGGTGAGGGTCTAGGACGGTGCTTTGGGTGGAGATAGTGACTTGGGAAACATGAACGCAGGCAAAAAGTGTTCAGAAGACACTGCGTCATTGGCAAGAGAGTCTGCAGTTAACAAGAACCTTATCATCACTTCTGTCCTCCTTTTCCATCTGCTGTCGCATTTCTAGGGTAAAAGAACCCTCACATGGCCCTGAGTAAATAAATGAGGGACTGGGCAAATCTGGGTATAGCAGCACACTCAGAAAGTTGGAGAAGAGTAGAGATGAAAACTCTTTAAGAATATGTATTTATTCATTTAAAAACAACCACCGTAAACTCATTTATGTTATCACAAGTAACATTTCATGAAAAATAACTGTGTTTCTAAAACAGAGGAGCAACAGGAGTAGCATTTTTTTTTTTTTTGTATTTTTTGCAAATCTCTTTAATGGCTGGCTTATTGGAAGACAGCAGGGTTCTCAGATCTGCTTCTGCATTCAGTCTGGGGCCATATGTTGTTTTGATAGAAGAGTGTGAAGAAAATCTGGCCCCGCAGAGACATGTATTTGGGAAAAGGGGATATTTTAATCTCTCAGATGACTGTGGTCAGTTTGTCCCTTTGAATGGATCATACGTGGCAGGGATGTATCTGAAGGTGGGATTTGCTCCTAGGGAGAGGGTAGGGGTTATTAGCTGTTGGGAATAGAATTAAGAAGGGCTGCCTAAAAATTCTGGGCAGTTGCAACAGAAGTAACCAGTAATATATATTGGAAGTCTCTTATTTTTTATTTTTGACTGTGGCATGAGGACCTTAGGTCCCTGACCTGGGGATTGAACCTGTGCCCCCTGCAGTGGAAACCACTGGACCACCGAAGGAGGTTCTAGAAGCCTTTTATTGATGACCTGTTAGAATTCAGTGCTTAAAACCGTTGCATCTGTTACCACGCTGATAGCAGATCCTCAATCAGAGCTCATGGACTGCAATAAAAATCACTGTCTGCAGTGATTCATTTAATACCCTTTGTTCCTCTCACCTCAAAAACTGCGCTCAAGGACAGAAACCCTACTTTTTCTTTTGAACCAAGCACCAGAAGCATAGCACACCCTTAAGCAGACCTGTAAGAGGTGAAGGTATAAGCTTGGCACTTCCCTTCTTGTTCTGCTGAGTTTTTTCAGCCTTTTTTTGTTCAGTCTCTTAGTAATTCACCGTAGGGTGGGTGGATTTCAGCTCTGGTTTTTACCTCTGGTTCATGAAACTACCTTTGTGATGTGGTTTTAAGATATTTTTGAGTTTCTGATAAAAGCTAAGCACAGGCTTTCCATAAAAGATAGATATACACATATATTGTAATCTTCACATATAGTTTTGGAGGTTTCACTGAATTTCTGTCGCCCATGGAGTCCAGTTCTTAAAAGTACTAATAGAGATTTTAACTGTGAGCTCAATAACATAATATCCTATTTCTTCTCATGTGGGATCAATATCTGCCTTTTTATTTGAAAAATATTTTAAGCACTAGAATAATGTTTATCCAGAGAAAAGCAATATCTCAAATGCGAGTTGAAATATAAGACAATTTTACTTTAAATGTCCAAACTATAGAAATAGAGGTGAGCATTTATGAATAACGTTATTTATACTAGAAATAATGATCAATATCTTTTCAAACAACCCAAGGAATCTGAGAGACTTCAAGAAATATAGAAATATGTACAGAAATCCTTAGGAAGGCTGAAAAGAATACCACAGGAAACAAGTAGGCAGTGAAGACCTGGTCAGCTTCCCGTCTGTAAACCATTTTATGGAGCTGATAAATGAGCATATTAAGACAAAGTATGTTATTTGATCCAAACAGTTTGATCCCTTTAGAATTATATGCAGTTTGAATGTGAAGAAAATGAAAAAAAAGTTGTAGGGGAGAAAGCCACGAAATATATTTATAATATTGGAATTTAGGGCTTCATTTGAGTCCCTCATATAACAATAATAACAACTGCGCTAACTAGTATGAAGCCCTTTCTGTGTATCAGGCACTTTCAAACTGCTTTGGCTAAATGAGTTCATCTAATATTTCCTAGTAGTTCTACTTGTGAAACAAGTCAGCTAGCCCTGCTGTACGTAAAATGCCTTCTGGAAGAATCTTGGAGACTGTCCTGGTTCTCTTTTTGGACTGGGGATGGGTTTCTTTTTCTGGTTGTCCAGTAACTGGGAAAAGTCCTGGGGAAAGAGGGAGCAGGTGGATTTGCGTGAGAAAGTCCTTCCACTGGGGCGCCCTTGCTGCCTCTCTTTGGCCCAGTGCGCTGGGGTGTGAAACTGCTCCCCTTGTAAACGTCCTGCACACATCTAACCAGGGAGGGTTGGTTTGGCGTGACAGGAAGGGGTAGGCGGGCAAGTTTGAGGGTTTAAAAAAAATTAGTTGTGTATTACCTTGGTGTGTAATGCAAAGAGAAAGAAACCTTTTAGGGGTGGGGAGAGTGAGGGGTGTATGTGGAAACTTTTGCAGGGCCAGCCTGTGATTGCACTCACGTGTGCCCAGGCACGCAAGTGCACACTGGTAATTTGGGGTGACTCTACCCGAGGAAAGTGCAGGGAGACAGAGAGGTGAACAAATGTAAGTTTCTGGATGTCAGGCCTTCAGTCTTGGTCCCAACTCTGTGCCTGATACCTTTAGCCACTTGCCACACCGGATAAGGCTTCAGTAAACGTTTGCCAGGATCACTTAAGCTCAACCTGGTAAAGTGGGAAGGCACTGAGAATTCCTGGGGCTCCAACCTGCTGTGTCGCAGCCTGGGACTCTCCTTTCTTCACAGAGCCGCTGCTGCCCCCTTCTGGCGTTGCTTGGTATTTCTCGGGGGGAGTCCTTGGGCTACACTGAGCATTTTGCAGGATTTCAATTCCCCAACCAGGGATTGAACACTCACCCTCAGCAGTGGAAGTGCGGAGTCCTAACCACTGGACCACCAGGGAATGCCCAGGGCAAGAACTTTCTAAGGGCTCAGCAGTGCGGTACACATTGGTGAAGCCAAGTGCTGCAAGTCTAGCAACTGTGGAGGCCTGGGTGGGACTCAGGACAGACTCAGATCGTTTGTTTTTTGAGAGAGGCCCTGTTCCTAGAGAAGCTGCCTCTCTGGGAGATTTTGCAGAGGATTTGGTTTCAGTGGGATTGGAGCTGGAAGTGGGATTGTTTGTTCTGATAGCTATAGTAAAACAGAAAGATGACTGCTTTGAGTATCTGGGGAGTGGAATCAAAACCAGCCCTAAACTTTGGGCTCTGGTTTTCTGAACCTCATTTTTACTTTTCTGTGAAACAGGAGGTGAGGCCAGGTTGATCTTGTTCCACAGGGGGTGAGGGACTTCACCTCTAAGCTCTCCCTCTCTCACGACCACTGTCCACTTTATTGATAAGGTGACGGAGACAACTTTGCTGGGGGAAAACAGATATCCTCAGAGGTCTGAAAGCCACTTGGATGATCTCTGAGATCCCCTCCCGCTCCAATGGTGTGGTGGCTCTGTAAGTGCCTTGGGTGTTTTGCAGGCGGACAGTCCGGAAGACATGCACAGCTGGATTAAGGAGATCGGGGCAGCTGTCCAGGCCCTCAAGTGCCACCCCAGAGTAAGTCACTTCCTTCCTGCTCACAGTCACTGTCAGCCTTGCGATGAGTTGTCCCGAGTGGGCGGGTTTTGGTGATGTAGGCAAGCAGCCCGGAGCCCAGATGCAGCAGAAGCTCCAAGCTGTCTTGTTTGTTTTTCTCTTTCCACTGATCTGGGTACAAATTTTTATTTCTGTTCAGTCATTGGAGGAGGTGAGGTAGAGTTGGATAGAGAACCAGGGCTTCTGATGTGTTCTACAGATCTCCCTGCCAGGCAGTCCTTGACATCTGCGGAGTGAATGCTGCCGCCGGACATAGTTGATCTCTGTAGACATGTATCTCTGGGCCTGTGAGGAGGTGATCCTGGGTGGAGGGCCTCTTCTTGGGCCTTTGGGACGAATATTGTCAGGAAATCCTTTACTTTTCTTTTTTTCCCCCCTCCCTCTTTTATTTTCCACAGGAGATGTCCTTTTCTCGGTCCATTTCTTTGACCCGCCCTGGAAGCTCCAGCCTCTCAGGGGGGCCCAACTCTATCTTGTGCAGAGGGCGAGCACCCGGGGAGGAGAGAAAGACCCTCTGCAAAGCCCCCTCCCTGGCCTCCTCCTGGCAGCCCTGGACACCCGTCCCCCAGGCCGGGGAAAAGCTGCTTCCCACCGAAGAGACTGCTGAGGACTCTTTGTTCACGCCTCGACTTGGGGAGAGCAGTACCTCTGGGGTGCTGCCCAGCTCCCGGATAAGACACCGATCGGAACCCCAGCATCCCAAGGAGAAGCCATTTGTGTTCAACCTTGATGACGAAAATATACGGACCTCTGATGTGTGATGAGGCGCGGTGCCTGGGAGGGAGGGCGTGGGCTCAGACAAGGGGCCGTGACTCAGTGTCTCCATCTGATGCAGGACAATCAGACACCTTCCCGGCACTCGCATCCCTGTGGAGTGGGAATCCAGCTGACTTTTTAAAGAAAACGAATGCAGTGTTTTTCATTTGGGAAGGTCACTAGGTTAGACCTGTAGGCTTGCTCAGTGTGCCTCTTGCTCGACTCTTCCACAGTCCACCTGGTGAGCGGAGGTTGGAAGTCCAGTTTCATTCCTAACCAATTTTTAGTTCCTTGTCTTTGTCTTAGCTTCTTCCCTTTGTTTTCAGGCCAGGCACAGAACCTTGAGGCCAGTCATCTGGTCTTATCCTATTCTTATACATTGGCGGAAGTTTGACTGTGAAGTGGGAGAGTGGTAACTAACCCAACTGAAAGGGTAGAGGGGGTGGTGGTGGTTAGGGGGGCGGGGGATCCAGGCTCCAGCTTGGTCAGGATACATTCTAAGGGACGGTGTTAAAATCTGGGGGCGTGTGGGAGGCCCCAAATGTCAACCAGGGAGATTCCCCCACCTCCAGGGGACTGCCATAAGGGAAGAAATAGGGGCCTTTTGAAGGTATGGGGAAATAATTCAACCTGAGTGGATCAGCCAATTTTGAGAATTACTCTGTTCTCTTTGAGATGTTCTTTGACCCCGAATACTGCCACCATGAAAGACAGACCTCCCCGCCCCATTTCTGTGTCAGACCCTTAGGATGGGCTTATCAGTGTTCAGTGTTGAGAACGAAACAGACATTGCCCTTGATATGGTGTTAACTGAATGTGTGGAAGGTTGATGAGCGTATGGTAATTCACTTGTGTGATCCATCAGATCTCTGTCTTAGAGTTTGAGAGTTGCTGTAAAGCAGGTGCCAGGAAGAGACGGAGTTTAGTTCACCCAGCTAAAATGTTTTGATTCATGTTTTCCTGACAGAGGAAAAAGTCTCTTTTAGCAAAGACAGATTATCTCGGGTCCTTGCCTCTCAACTCTTCTTTCATGGGGTGATACTAGTCTAGTTTTCAGTGTTGTACATGGTATACCTGGCAGATTTGATTTCTTTCTGTTCTTTGTGTCGCCTTTTGGATGATGCCTTGTGTCTGTACTTGCATGATGATACCTCATCATCTGATGAGGTTCTGTGTGCTTAACACCGAGGAGATGACAAAGATAGCCTTAAGAGATATTTATATTTTTAACAAAAATAGAAACTGTGCATAGAAACATTGATTTAGAGGCTCTGCATTGCTGGCTAGAGATTTCCCAGGTAGAAGAGCATAGATTGTATTTCCCATCCTGTATTTTAGGATGTACCTTTGTCCATTTGTCAAGAGATACTATTACCAGATCCCTAGAAGAATCTGTCTGTCCAGCTTATGTGGTGAACTGCTACCAGGGTTCCCTAAAGGGAGGGAATTTGACTCATTTCTGTCTATAACTTTGTATCAGCTAGATCAGTTAATTTTTGTCTTTAAATTAAAACTTAACAAATAGATCAGGAGACTAAGAGAAGCATTTTTACCTAAGTCAGTCCCTTCCCCTCCTGATGTTCACATCCAATGGCAGCAAAAAACATGTGGTCAGAAAATCCTTAGTGGCTTGAGGGAAATCTGTTTCTTTCAGGCAGGGTAGTTTCCTTCTCAGGTTGTGAACTTTTCTTGACTGAACTGCTTTAGAGATAAGCTTCACTTAAATTGTTTGGCCCACTGGTCCTGGTTTGAAAAAGGAAATCTACCCTGAATTTTACTCTTTTTCTCTTTCCTTTATTCTGCAGCCTCTTGTATACTTTTGTCTTAAAAATCCCTTGTTTGGGGATTATTTATTTATGAGTAATCAGGTGACAACATATTTCAAGTCACCTGATTTCAAGAAGCCATTCCCAGTTCTTCAAGTTCTTTGTCTCAGGTTTCATCTTCAAAGTTCCCGCAAGAAAATTCTTTGGCTAGGTCAAAGAAAGTGCACAGAGATACGGAACTATAAAAATAAATTAGGAACTTTTGAGATCTCTTATACATTCCCTGACTCATGGAAAGATGTCATCTCTTGGTGTGTCAGATGTGAAAATCTACCGATTTCTTCCTCTCTTTAAGCTCTCTGCTAGATTACTACTGCTGAATTAATTGGCCATTACAGTAAGCTGATCTGTTTCTTAGTAAGAGCTGTTTTGAGAATGTATTAAATTAAACATACTTATAAATCCAGATTGTATTACCATGATAGAGGGAAAACAAGGATTCTAGTTGGCAGATACTTGGGAATTCCAAGTTAGAATGTTGTTAATGTAGCTCCAACACCAGATAAATATAATTATCTTCAGTGAAGCCTAGAGGCATGCTCATTGCCAAATCTTCTTTCAGAATTCCTTTTGTGTCCATTGTTTCTTAGCCTCTGGTTAATTTCACATCATACCTTTTAACGTCACTACATGTGTGAGCCAAGGATGGTGCTTATACGACCAAAGCGTTTGGTTTGAAGTGTGAAAAGTGGAACCAAACGGGAAAAGTAGGGCAGGGATGCAGGATCGATTAGTAGTTAAGTGCATAGGCTCTGGAATAAGTCTTGTTTTTTTTAAAAAAGGAACCAAAAAAGATACTGCATTTTTTGTGTGTGTATGGGATAAAAGCATTTTCTGAGTTGCTGTTTTGCATAAGACTTTAGACTTGGTCTTCACCCACTGTGTCTAACAGTTTCAAGTTCTTGAAAGTTAAGGATTTGCTAGCTCAGAGCAAATGAGCTGATGGCTGGTGTCTGGTGAATGTAGTTTGGCCTTTTGCATTCTGTGAGATGACAGTCCTACTAAGATGTTGTGAAAACAGAAGAGGCACACATCGGTTTCTGAATAGCCTGCTGGGCTCCCAAAGAGTCCAATTTCATAGCTCACTTGAAGCAGAAGGCAGTTTTTTGGTTTTTCTTACCTCCCCTCCCCTACAATGTAATTGTGGTCTGATATGGACTAAAAGGATCCAATACATAAGTGGCAGATTCAGTAGCTGAACTGTGAGATTTGATATGTTTGTTTTCACTGTTAACCAGATAGACATAAAGAGGTAGTAACTAGCATTTTGGAAATTGAGTTTCCCAAATTAGCTTTGTTTATGAGCTTCCAACATGTCAGAAATAGTTTCTGCCAGCCATCACTTTCTTTTCCCTTACTCCCTTTTTCTGTGTTATTGCCTGCAGTAGTGAATTACAGTCACTCATGCCTGGTAGAGTTTGAGTAAAGCGAATATTTGGCCAAAAACCATACTGTTTGACCCCTTACCCGCTGTTCCAGAAGGTGTGGTATGATCCTGTGTTTTGAACCAGTCTGTGTCAGCTGAAATGCACTGACTTGCAGGCTGAGCTGAGTGCATGGAAACTCTTATGCTTCTCATTTTATGTGATCTCTTAATTGGTATGTAGCAAAAATAATTTTCTAAAACTGTTTTGTTGCTTGTTTTGTAATAAAACCACGTGAAATACTGAAATATGGTACATGTTTTCCTAACACTGACCGTCTGTCCGTGGGTGGGTAATGTGTCTTGTCAGTCTGCCCCCCGTTCTGGGTGTTAACTGGTTTCATGAGGTGGGTCCCTGGCGGGGTGCAGGGGTGCGGGGAGGTGGGGGGCGGTGTCGGGGAAGGGCCGAGGACATGTCTCCATCTCCTGGGACTGGTCGGGATGGGTTGAAGCGGGGGTTACTGGGGAGTGTGTGGAGAGGGCTGCCAGGCTCTGCCCCTTAAAGTCTGGGGCTGGCGAAGGCAACACCCCAGTCCGGAGACTGCTGCTCGTCTGAGTGGGTCCAGAGGGAAGGTGGGAGGCGAGCAGGATGACCAGACCCCTGCGGCAGCCTGCCGGGCTCGGACCGTTCGTTCTGCTGTGGCTGCTGCTGCCCGCGCCAAGTGGGCGCGGGGTCCAGGCCGGGCGGGCCTGGCCCGTGCCGCCCTGCCCAGCGGTCTGCGAACCCACGCGCTGCCCCCCGCGGCCCCGGTGCTCGGCGGGGACCGCGCCGGTGCTCGACCGCTGCGGGTGCTGCCGGGTCTGCGCCGCGGCCGAGGGCGAGGCCTGCGGCGGGCCGCTGGGCCGGCCGTGCGCCCCGGGACTGCAGTGCCGCGCGCCGCGCGCTCCCCAGCTCCTCGGCGGCCGCCCGTTGGGCACCTGCGGCTGCCCGGCGGCGGGGGCGACAGTGTGCGGCAGCGACGGGCGGACCTACCCTAGCCTGTGCGCGCTCCGAGCCGAGAACCGCGCCGCGCGCCTCCGTGGCGCGCTCCCCGCAGTGCCAGTGCAGAAGGGGGGCTGTGGGGACCCAGGTGAGCTGCGGGCGCGCGCTCTCGGCGCCCCCTTCTTGCTTCTTTAAGCAGCGAGTTCCCATCGTGGGGTTTGCCGCCGGCTCCTCCCGGCTGCCTTGCCAAAGGGAGTCAGTGCTTCCCTCCTGAAGTGTGGCGGCTCAGGGGTAAAGAATCCTCCTGCCAATGCAGGAGACGCAAGAGATGAGGGTTTGATCCCTGGGTGGGAAAGATCCCCTGGAGGAGGGCATGGCAACCCACTCCAGTGTTCTTGTCTGCAGAATCCCATGGACAGAGGAGGCCTGGTGGGCTACCGTCCATGGGGTCGCAGAGTCCGACACGACTGAGCACGCACGCTCCTGGTTTGGTGTCTGGTTCCCAGCTCCCACGTGGCTGCTCCCCAATTTCCTCCCCATAGCTGTTGACCACCGTTTTCCCTTTTAAGTAATTTCCCAGTCAGGATGACAGGTCTGGTCTCCTCAAGGTGTACCCTCGTGGGGACCCCAGTGAATACACAGAGGGACACGGTAGAGAGGAAAGGGAGGGAAAGACGGGAGAGAGGACGAGAGATCTGAGAGGTGATACTCCTGTGAGCAGGCAGCCAGGGTTCTACTCCTCCAACCCCTGCCCCAAGAATAAAGCATCTCTTCGCAGGGACCGGAAGTGCAGGCTGGCCCAGGAGCAAGTTCAACTTCATCGCCTCGGTGGTGGAGAAGGTGGCCCCTTCCGTGGTTCATTTACAGCTGTTCCGCAGGTAAAAGGGGTCTGAGGAGGAAGCTAGACCCCTGGGCTAAGTTTCTGAGAGCCTCTCTGCTCCATCCGCTCCCTCCGCCCCACTCCCACCGCATCGGCCCTTCCAACTTCAGTTAGTTTTCCCAGCATCACTTAGTCTTAAAAACCGCCCTGAGAAAAATCAAGGAGCTCAAAGACTTTGTATGGTCTGTTGGTCATTTCGCCAAAAAGCCCTAGTCATAAGGATTCCGACTTGCAAACCTGAGCTATTCCTCTGCCTCAGACAAATTCGAGGTCAAATGCAAGAGCCAGGAGGCATCTCGATGGTGATCTTGTCTGGGCATCTTCTGCATGAAAAGAATCCCAGACCCAGAGGGCAAGAGAAACTTGTCATATGTCAGTTCGTAGGCCAGTTCGTAGTGGAAACTAGGCGGGGACCAGACTTCTCTGACTCCCTCCCTGCTTGGGTGCTGGATAAAGTGGCACTAGGTCCACTTCTGACCCCAGGATTAGGTTTAGTCACTGAGTCATGTCTGACTCTTTTGCGACCCCATGGACAGTAACCCTCCAGGCTCCTCTGTCTGTGGGATTTCTCAGGCGAGAATACTGGAGTGGGTTGTCATTTCCTTCTCCACAATTAGGTTAGTCCTCTTTGAAGCAGAGGACAGCTACTTTGAGCAGCAAGACGGGGGCATTCCTGGTAAAGGAGAATGAATCAGCTCTCAGTCCTGTTCCTAAGGGATGGCCAGGGCACTGAACACACAGTCCAGTTAATGTGGAGAGAATGGAAACAGAGAGAATTAAAATGTCTGAGGAAGCTAGGATGAGAGAATGTTTGACAAACGCCAGGTTTCTTGTGCTTCCAGACTACAGCGGATGCCCTGATTTGCCTGCCCTTGGCTTATGCTGTTGTCTTGCTGAGACAGGTCACCTCTCGGCAGTGAGGATGTTCCTGCGTCCAGTGCCTCTGGGTTCATAGTGTCTGAGGATGGGCTCATTGTTACCAACGCCCATGTCCTCACTAACCAGCAGCGGATCCAGGTGGAGCTGCAGAGTGGGGTCCAGTATGAAGCCACCGTCAAGGACATTGACCATAAACTGGATCTTGCTCTGATTAAGATTGAGCCAAATGTGAGTCTGCGTATTTGGGGACTTTCATCAACGTGCTGGTCTTTTCTTCCCCACCCGATCACACATCTTTTCTTCTTGCTATGTTTCCTTCGTCTCCCACCCCTGTTCTCTTTCTTTCTGTTTGTCACTCCATCTTTTTTAAATTTTCTTCCGTGCCTGTCTGTCCGTCCCTAGCAATTTCTATTAACTACACAGCTGTCTTTTTTTCTCCTTCAGTTCCTTCTCCAACAGAGACTGCTTCTGGGAAACTTATTTCTCTGCTGTCTTAGAACACCAGACATAACTGTAATGGCTTCCAAGCTGCTAAGATGTGCTTTGAGTTCCTTGCTATGCAAAGTGGTCCACACCCCGGCAGCACTGACATCATCTGAGAAAGTGTTTAGAAAACTCAGATCGACTGAATCAGAATCTGCCTTTTCTTGTTTTATTTTATTCTCCTCTATAATGCGATGGTACTAGGCTCTCTTTTATTTTTTTTCTCTTTATTTTTTCACTGGAGGATGATTGCTTTACAATGTTGTGTTAGTTTCCGCTGTGCAGCAAAGTCAATCAGCTACTTGTGTACGTACATCCCCTCCATCAGGAGCCTCCCTGCCTCTCCCCCCACCGTCTCACCCCTCTAGGTCATCACAGAGCACGAGCTATGCTGCAGCTTCCCACTAGCTCTGTTTCATACGTGGCGGCGTGTATGTGTCAGAGCTACTTTCCTGATTTGTTCCACCCTCTCCTTCCCGCCCTATGTCCACGTGTCCACTCGCTACGTCTGTGAGAACCCACCTCTTAGCATGATTCCCAAGAGGTTCATGTGCACAGTTAGAGAAAGACTGCTTTGGGTGACCTCCTTTCTGTTCATGGCTTATTAACTTTGCAAACTCGTGAGCTGGAGTGGGGCTGAGTAAACTGCTAACGTTGGTTTCTGTTTCATCAATTAACTTCACTTTGTTTACTTATCATCATTTCTACAAGCAGTGATTTTAGATTTTAGGGATGGTCTGATCATCTTAACAAGTGAGAGTCTGGTGTAGTCGGAGTATAAGGAAGAAGCCTCAGGCAGTTGTAGAACCGAGGTGTGTGGTCGATTCTTAGATTCCGGGTGCTAAAATGGTAGTGGCCGTGTCATATATGTGTTATACACAAATGCTGATTGAGTCCATTCTTGATTTATCCACCTCATCCCTCCTCACCCACATACAGACTGACCTCCCTGTATTGCTGCTGGGAAAGTCATCTGACCTGCGAGCTGGCGAGTTTGTGGTGGCCTTGGGGAGCCCGTTTTCACTGCAGAACACGGTGACGGCAGGAATTGTCAGCACCACCCAGCGAGGGGGCAAAGAGCTTGGGCTGAAGGATTCAGACATGGATTACATCCAGACAGACGCCATAATTAATGTGAGTCACGGGGGTGGCTGTCCTCAGCCTGTAAGATGCAGTGGCCAGTAAGATCTCACTGGCAATGCAGTGAGAAGAACGCTTCAGGGTACCTTTGTTTCCCTTCGGCCTTTCAGGGATGTCCAGAGATCAGGTCTACCCTTGTGGGAGGGATGGAGTGCCATGCTGATAGAGGTCAGCCTGTGTGATGTGATGACTGGCATCCACGATACTGGATGGTCTCTTAGGGTCTGTCACAGAGGTCACCGCTGCCATAGGAAGTGGTGGTCCTTCCTCGGGCTGTTGTTCTTTTCTTTAAATTTTAAAAATATTGTTTATTTATTTATCTGTCTGAGTTTTAGTTGTGGCACTTGGGATCTAGTTGGGGCATGTGGAATCTAGTTCCCTGACCAGGGATGGAACTCGGGCCTCCTGCCTTGGTAGCGCAGAGTCTTAGCCTCTGGACCACCAGGGAAGTCCCCTCTTCCTATTGTTCTTTACCTGCACTGGTTTCGGAATTGATGATGATGTGGCCTGCCTTTGCCTTCCCTGGGGGAACAGGGGCTCACTAGAGCAGGCTGCTTTTGATAAACCTCTTTAGGGATTGTGTAGACATGACCAGGGAAAAAGTACTGATGGCTTTTTCCAATTCTGTCTTCAGCACGGGAATTCTGGGGGGCCTCTAGTGAACTTGGTAAGTAGCCACTTTTTTTGTTGCCTCACACCTCTTCCTAGCTTTCAGAGACTTGACATTTCATGGTGCAGATGGCCATGTTGCTCCCGTGTAGCGATGTGTGGTCTGGTGCTTTTCTATTATTGCACTGTAAGTAAAGAGTTAGGAAAATTTCAGATCTACGATGGGTTTGCCATCCTGGTGTGTGAGCTCATCCAGTTGAGGGTGCCAGAGTTTCCTTCACACCTACTTACATCTCTTCCACGTGTTCTCTGCTTTCGTTGGGTACTTAACAAAAGTCCTGGGTACTAAACCCAGTTATGTCAAATGACCACTGTACTGTGAAATGTATATCCTTGACGACCTCCTGCTTCTGCATGTGAAGAGCTAACTCTCACCCCACAATGCTAATTTAGTATTGACCTGCATAGAGATGATAAAGGCATCAACAGCAGTCCATTGCTCTGTCATGTATTTAATTCTTAAGTTTTAATCAACATCCCTGGTGGCAACGCCAGGGTTTCTAGTTGCTCAAATACATTTGACGACCTGAGACGGCAGTGCTGTCTGAAACACAGCCTGTGACCGTGGCCTCTGAGTCCCTTTGAGTGGGTCATTTTTGGTTCCTCTTTACATGCTACACTTGCTTGTAGGAGGATGAGTTGGGGGTGTGAAATCACTGAACACTTTTTACTTATAACGTTGTACGTGGTTTGGGGCCTGCTTTTTCTCCAGTAGACAATGAATTTACTAGAGTGAAGATGAGATGCAGAATTTCAAAGTCACACTCCAGACCTATTGAATTATAATCTGTATTTCAGTGTGATGGGAAGTCTCTCTTTTTTTTCCTCCTGCCCATTACCTAACAAAAGCTAAGGGATGATGAAATTAAGAAAAAGTATTTCCCACTTCATAAATTATGTTTAGGGGACATAAATTGACCTTATGTTCCTAAGGTCAATTTGGCGAATCTTCTGAATAGTTTCATTGAAGTGTGACTGAAAGTCAACAGCTTTTTGCCTTTTCCATGTTTATTTTTAGTCTCATTTAAGGAACGGAAAGGCATATATTCCTTATCCTCATATCTGTGTTGAAATATAAACTGTGGTTCACTCTGAAAAATCAACCTAATTTGAGCAAGAAAAAAAAAAGTGAGCTCAGGATTAAAACCCCAAACTCCTCAGCAGGAATCTTATGGAGTAGGTCTCCTCTGTAACCCACACAGTGCTGGTCCCCTAAGATGCCACGTGCTGCTCCACCCTAAGCTTCTCTCCTTCCTTTGCCTGTTCAGTCTGCACAGCTGGGCAGCTGAGTGATGTCCCCTCCTTTGGCAGGATGGTGATGTGATTGGCATAAACACACTGAAGGTAACTGCAGGAATCTCCTTTGCAATTCCCTCGGATCGCATTCGGCAGTTCTTGGCCGAATTTCATGAGCGCCGGCTGAAAGGTAAGGGGAGTTGGTTTGGACTTTTCTTTCCCTCCAGGCTTCCTGGTGACTCAGATAGTAAAGAATATGCCTGCAATGCAAGAAACCCAGCTTTGATCCCTGGGTCAGGGAAGATTCCCCTGGAGGACGAAATAGCAACACACTCCAGTATTCTTACCTGGAGAATTCCATGGACAGAGGAGTCTGGCGGGCTACAGTCCATAGGGTCACCAAGAATTGGATGTGACTGAGCAACTAAGGCTCTTGAGAAACCTGTATGCAGGTCAGGAAGCAACAGTTAGAACTGGACATGGAACAACAGACTGGTTCCAAATAGGAAAAGGAGTACATCAAGGCTGTATATTGTCACCCTGCTTATTTAACTTCTATGCAGAGTACATCATGAGAAATGCTGGGCTGGAAGAAGCGCAAGCTGGACTCAAGATTGCCGGGAGAAATATCAATAAACCTCAGATATGCAAATGACACCCTTATGGCAGAAAGTGAAGAGGAACTAAAAAGCCTCTTGATGAAAGTGAAAGAGGAGAGTGAAAAAGTTGGCTTCAGTTCCGTTCAGTCGCTTAGTCGTGTCCGACTGTTTGCGACCCCATGAATTACAGCACGCCAGGCCTCCCTGTCCATCACCAACTTCCGGAGTTCACTCAAACTCATGTCCATCAAGTCAGTGATGCCATCCAGCCATCTCATCCTCTGTCGTCCCATTCTCCTCCTGCCCCCAATCCCTCTCAGCATCAGTCTTTTCCACCGAGTCAACTCTTCGCATGAGGAGGCCAAAGTACTGGAGTTTTCCGCTTTAGCTTCATTCCTTCCAAAGAACGCCCAGGACTGATCTCCTTTAGGATGGACTGGTTGGATCTCCTTGCAGTCCAAAGTGCAACATTCAGAAAACTAAGATCATGGCATCTGGTCCCATCACTTCATGGCAAATAGATGGGGAAAGAGTGGAAACAGTGTCAGACTTTATTTTTTGGGGCTCCAAAATCACTGCAGATGGTGATTGGAGCCAGGAAATTAAAAGACGCTTACTCCTTGGAAGGAAAGTTATGACCAACCTAGATAGCATATTTAAAAGCAGAGACGTTACCTTGCCAACAAAGTTCTGTCTAGTCAAGGCTATGGTTTTTCCAGTGGTCATGTATGGATGTGAGAGTTGGACTGTGGAGAAGGCTGAGTGCTAAAGAATTGATGCTTTTGAACTGTGGTGTTGGAGAGACTCTTGAGAGTCCCTTGGACTGCAAGGAGATCCAACCAGTCCATCCTAAAGGAGCTCAGTCCTGGGTGTTCATTGGAAGGACTGATGCTGAAGCTGAAACTCCAGTACTTTCGCCAACTCATGCAAAGAGTTGACTCATTGGAAAAGACCCTGATGCTGGGAGGGATTGGGGGCAGGAGGAGAAGGGGACAACAGAGGATGAGATGGTTGGATGGCATCACTGACTCGATGGACATGAGTTTGAGTGAACTCCGGGAGTTGGTGATGGACAGGGAGGCCTGGCGTGCTGTGATTCATGAGGTTGCAGAGTCGGACACGACTGAATGACTGAACTGAGCAACTAACACTTTCACTTTTCACCTTTTTCTTCCCCTCCAGTAGTTTTCAGGAGCCCTCAAAGACCTTACCTGTGGTGGAGACACTCCTTCAAGTTCTGCAGAAAACAGAGTTGTGTTTCATGTTAGACGCGACTCAGATCACAGTGGGGCCAGGCAGCAATACCGGGCGCCAGGCACAAGGCCTGGCACGAGGTGTGCCCAGAAATACTCGGATTGAATTGATGTGGAAAGGAAAGCCTGGGGCTGGAGGTGGGGCGGTGAGCCTGCGCTAATGACGAAGGTTCTCTGAAGCACGTTTGTCTTGGCCTACAGCCTGAGAGGGCACTTATAATTGGAAGGAATATTCTGTGACTCCGGGTCTTTTAAGCTCTGCCAAAAGGAGAGAGGTCTTGTTGTCAGTAACACATTATAATTTTCCTTTCCAGGAAAGGCTCTCTCACAGAAGAAATATCTGGGTCTGCGCATGCTACCCCTCACAATGAAGTAAGCACGGGCTTTGACTATGTCTGGGTTGTATTTTAGAAGAAAAAGTTACAGATAGAGAGTCTGAACGGAGAAGGTAGAGGATGTGGTCAGCAGCGGATGAATCACCTACCACTTGTTACAGAGTCAGTGACCGCGTCTGCCGGCACCAACGCGCTGTATTTTCCATGGGACTCTTTCGCTTGTGGCTGTATTTTTTTAATTTACTTATTTTTTCTTTTGGCTGCACCACGTGGCACATGGGATCTTCATTCCCCGACCAGGGATTGCACCTGCTCCCCTTGCAGTGGAAATTCAGAGTCTTAACCACTGGACTGTCAGGGAAGTCACACTACGGCCATACTTTATAACGTCCAGTGGTTCTAGGCTTTGGCACCGAGAATCGGGGAAGAATGACTGTGGCCCTGTGACCAGCTAGATGGCGTCCTTGTCCCCTTGGTGCGAGCCTTGGGCCGAGCAAAGAGTCCCCACTGAGAGCTAGGGGCGGGCCAGGGCTAGTTCACTGTGCTTCCTAACCTCCTGGGGAATCTCTTGTCACTCTTCCTAGCCTGCTTCAAGAAATGAAAAGGCAAGATCCAGAATTCCCTGATGTGGCTTCTGGGGTTTTTGTACATGAGGTGATTCAAGGAACAGCTGCTGAGAGGTAAGAGCAGTGCAGGCCCTGGCCCAGGCTCCTCCGTTCTCACTAGACGTGTCCCGTGGTAAATGTGTGTGGGATCCAGGGTCCTGTCCCGTACTGTGGGCTCCACCCCTAGAGGCCACTGAACAGCTGAGGGGTGTGACTGACCGACTGTATTTTACGTTTTGTGCATGCTTGCGTGCTAAGTTGCTTCAGTCCTCTCAGGCTCTTTATGACCCTATGGACGGCAGTCCACCAGGCCCCTCTGTCCATGGGATTCTCCAGGCAAGAATACTGGAGTAGGTTGCCATTTCCTTCTCCAGGAGATCTTCCCAAGCCAGGGATCACACCTGCTTCTCTTAAGGTCTCCTGCATTGGAGGGTAGGTTCTTTACCTCTAGCCACCTGGGAAACCCCATTTTGCATTTTACTTAATTTTAATTGATAATTAAATTAAAACAAAACAGAACAGAAGCAATGTAAAATGTTTTCCCATGAAGCATATCTTTTTTTGTTGTTGTTGTTCTGGGAAGATTGCATTTTATTTTAATAACTGCACTGTGGAAGAAATTATCTTCAGGTATATGCTGTTTCTAGAAGATTTCAAAGAGTGTAAAATATGTATAATAATTATTAAAATATGACATGTTAAAATGATATTTTAGATATACAGTTAAGACATCAAAGTACATTTTTATATTATATGTTAGTTTCATCTGTTTAAAAATTAGAGAAAAACTTTTTTTTTTTAATGTGGCTACCAGTTCACATAAATTTAAATTAATTTTGCTAGAATTTCCAAATCTACTCTTTTGCTTAATACCTTACTTAGTAAGAATTAGAAGAATCTGGAGGGTTAGGAGTTTAGGAACATATTTTAGGTACTTTAAAATCCTGGATGACACTAAAGAATTCTCTGACACTATCAGAGGCCAGCCCAGCACTAAACAAGTACATAAAGTGAACAAATCAAAGGCTAGAGACATTTTGAGAGATTTCCAGTAACTACAGAGAGAAAAGATGACTCGGCCGACAGTTATTCTCCTGATCTCTCTCTTATGCTTCTTGCATACCCTTCCCTCACCGTTTTCGTTTTTCTAAGAGCTCAACAGTCTGCTTAGATTATGTTAACTCTTTTCATAGGGCAAGAATCTATAGGGTACTAACTGTTCAGAACAGCTAAGCATTAGGCTTCCAGTTACTATATTTGACTTGCCATTGGCATTTCTAGACTTTCTGGGTCCCTGCCCCCACTTATTTTTAACTTCTGGTTCAAGGCCGAAGCTATTTCTTTCAGCTCTTCAGTCCTTGCTCCTCAAAATTTGGTCTGTAGACCAGCAACAATGGCATCAGCTAGAGCTTTTCAGAGTGACAGGAGTGCCACTGGAAAAGAATTTGGAAAATAATAGATACATGCATAGGCGTAACTGAATCACTTTGCTGTACACCAAAACTAACACAACATACTCCAATATAAAATAAAAGTTTAGAAAGAATCAGAATCTGCTTTTTAAATAAGATCTTCAGGGGGTTCAGGTGCACATTACACGGTGGGAATTGCTGCTGGCTTGAAGTCTCTGATAAACTGGAAATCTTCCTGGTGTCACCCACTTATAATAGTGATCACAGTTCTGGTAATAACAGCTGGCATTTATCAACCACTTACTGTGTCAGGAATCATTTAAAGGGTCTACCCTGGTGGCTCAGAGGTTAAAGCGTCTGCCTGCAATGTGGGAGACGTGGGTTCGATTCCTGGGTTGGGAAGATCCCCTGGAGAAGGAAATGGCAACCCACTCCAGTATTCTTGCCTGGAGAACCCCATGGACGGAGGAACCTGGTGGGCTACAGTCCACGGGGTCGCAAAGAGTCGGACACGACTGAGCGACTTCACTTCATGTACTTGTTTCAAGCCCCCAGTAATTTGGGGATATAGGTGTTATTTTACAGAGGCAGCAAATGGGGTGCAGAGGTTAATTACCTTGGAAGTTACGTGATGTGTCAGTCAGAAGGCAGGGATGTGGGACCTAGCTTGGCCCCTGTATTATCCTACTCTTGCGGCTGCTGTTATTGTTTCTGAGAGGCAGAGTGACTGGCAAGAAGATGGGTTTTCAAGTCTGAAACATCCAGGATGAAATCCTGCTTTCGCTTCTTACAAGCTGACAGTCATGGGGGAAAGTCTCTTATTTGTCTGAGCCCCACTTCCCCATACTTGACGCATAGTTTGCATCCAGTAATACTTTACAGATTTCTTTTCTTTTTCTACTTACAGAACTATTGTGAATTAACTTCTTTCTTTGTGCACCACACCAGGCACCAACCCCTCCTCCTACGCACCCCCCTGCCCCGCCCCGCCCGGCAACTGTCCTTGTTCTCAAGGTTTTCTCTGCTTTTAGCTCTACCCTTGAACTTCTCTTCATAGGCACGTCCTTTACATTTGGTTTCTCTTTTCTTCTTTTTTTAATAAACTCCACATACCCTGATAATCCTCCCACATTATCATTTCTTCCCTGGGCTTCTCAGCTTCCTATTCCTCACTCTTTTTTTTTTTTTTGGCTGTACCTGGCGGCTTGTGAGATCTCAGTTCCCTGACCAGGGGTCTAATAACCTGCCCCCCTGGCAGTGAAAGCACAGAGTCCTAACCACTGGACTGCCAGGAAATCCCACCAACGCCATCACCCCCCATTTCCCTCACATGGTATCTCCTGTGGTCATTTGACTTCCAGCCTGTTTTTGACTTTAAGATAGATCGTCCACATGGCTATATATTTACTGTACTGTTTTGTATCTGGAACTAGTTTTGTTTCTAGAACATATATTCTATGTGAAACGAATATGTTGGAGGCTGAATATAATCACAACTTTGAGGAAAAGAAGCCTTAAATATTTAGAGCTTGGAGCTTCGTGACTGGTTTTTGACTTTCTGGAAACTGCTTCTGTAGTACAGCTCAGCATACCCTCCAGGTCCATAAATTATAAGTGAAGGTGGGGTAGGTAAGTGGGCTGTCAACACCCCACTGATCAGAGTGTAATTGTCTGGAAAAATATGTATTGCTTGGGCTTTTCACGTTTATTGGTAAGGTTGAGGGTATGTTTCAGGTTAAGTGAGGTCAGGGATTAACAGACAAGAAAAGCTCAACTTACTATTCCAAACCAAATCTAACATATGGGAGGTGCAAATTTCATACATATGATTCTGGTGGAATATGAATTCTAGAAAGGTGAATAGGGTTGTTGTCCTCCGGTGATTCTGCAGCATATATTAGAAGAGCCCCCATATTTGGAAGTGAAAAGTGAAAGTGAAGCCGCTCAGTTGTGTCTGACTCTTGCAACGCTATGGACTGGCTCTTCCAAAAATGGATTTTCCAGGCAAGAATTACTGGAGTGGGTTGCCATTTCCTTGGGATTTTCCCAACCCAGGGATCGAACCTAGGTCTCCTGCATTGCAGGCAGACTCCTTACCATCTGAACCACCAGGGAAGTGGCATATTTGGAAGAATGGAGGCTATTTCTGGTTCCCTGGTTTGCATGCTTAATGTAAGCACAATAGTAGTGCCTTGAGAGACAGACATTAAATTCTAGATGGGGATTAAGTCAAACTCTTACAGTTTCATGGTCCTTTTTTCTCCCCTCCCAGCTCTGGGTTGAAAGACCACGATGTAATTGTCAGCATAAACGGACTGCCTGTCACCACGACAACCGATGTGATTGAAGCTGTTAAGGCCAATGATTCACTTTCCCTCCTGGTTCGTCGGAAAAGTCAAACTTTGATCCTGACAGTCACACCTGAGATAATCAATTAAGAGCCTTGCTTTAAAGATAAATTATCTAACAAAGCCAAAGCTACATTACCTGGTTTGTATTGAGGATGTGCCAGTGATGGCAAGGGGTTTTAGGATCTCTTTCTTCTGAAGAAAAATGTGTGCTTTTAAAACACACATACACACATTCCAGAACCATCAGGTTGGGGGTATTACAACTGCTGATAAGGAGCCTAAGGCAAGTAGAAGAAGGACATGGTGCCAGGAAGTCTGGGGAGCTGATAAAATTTTATTTAAAGACAGGAAACAACTGAAAACAGGCAGTTTCTAATTTATCCTTGATGGAAGGACACTTTAGTACTAAAACTTCTTAATAGCCATAAACTGGATATAGCACTACACACACACACACACACACACACACACACACACACACACACACGCACCTATCTACCAATATTGAGAAACTGAATCCAGAGTGCAAAGGAAATCACATTTTTAATATTATTCCTTTACTCAGTTCTCCAAGTTTATCACAGTTGGCCAGGGTCTGTAAATACAGAGGATGCTCGTCACTTAAAATTCACACTGAAACTAACAAATATGGATGGTCACTGAGGAATATAGATTCTCAGGTTGTCAGCTAGCAGTGGAAACAATTCTGGTTCCCATCAGCTTTTCTGTGAGGAGGGCTTCTAGAAAATATTCTATAAAATAGAAACTTTAATAATTTACAGACTTTTACCTCTTTACCCAAGTTCTTCTTCCTGGAAACATTCATGACCAATGATTTTGAGTCTGAAAGCTGCCACAGTTTATTTTTTAAAAATAACTTTTGATGGGGTTTGTGAATATCTTTAAGGATTTTTTTTTTAAGTGTGAGATGAAGCAGTATTTGTGGTTTAAAGTAGTATCTTATTTGGGGCAGGATTTCAATTTTAGTTTTCCAGATTTTTCTTAAAAGTGAGTTTTTCTTTTTAAAAAGGGGCATTCTTGAACTCTCTTAAGTTCTATGCAGAAATTTTAAGTTTTTGTGCATTTTTCTGGGGAGAAGGTTCAATTTCTTCAGGACCCACAGCAATTTAAAATATACTGCCTTAGACTATAGAGATTATAAATAAGAATCTATCAATTTATAGTTATGAAGAAGTTGAGGTCAATGTGATACAGAACTTTCAAGACAAAAGAGAATAATCTGTTTTCATTTTTACATAATTGCCTCCATTTAATACCGTAAGAAGAGCGGTCATATTAATCAGGGATAATAAAGCTGAAACTTTCAGGAAAACTGCTTCATAATGATAGAGAGTATCCAGTTATTTTAACTGGGATTCTTGGCTTTAATGTCAATTATTACGAGACTAAACTTTGAGCGGTTCTACCTTGATTGTTCCTAGAATTTATACGTTGCCCAAATAGCAGGCTCTTTGTAAACCCCTCCTTTTACTTTACACTTAACAGTTCTTTTCAACTCAGATTGTAAGGGATGGGAACTAAGTTTTAAAAACCACAGTTTAGAACATTTTTTTTTTAATCCCCTGTGATGTGGAAGCTGGCTGTCTCTTTCCCTATGACTGACTGCTATAGCCCAATGAGAGACTTTGGTACCATGCTTATTTTGATAAATGTGTCCAGCTTCTTTTTGTTTCCCACAAGTCACATCCTAATTCTATCTAGCACTCAGCAGTAATATCCTTTAAGGAAGAATCTGTTTTTCTTTCCAAGGATGTTAGGCTCTTCATTTTATATTACGTAATCATGAAGAAGAGATTTAGTTACTTGTATGATTTCTTTTTTAAAATCAGTCTATAACATGAGCTTTCTAAATTGGTAAATGATACCTTTTCAATTGGAAAATTCTGCCAAGAGGATAGCTGAACCCAGACATGTCTGGAACTGTTGGCTTTCAAAACATAATTGGACATTAGAGGGAATTACTATACTGGATATATTGCCTCTCAGGAGTAATAATGATGAAACAATAGGGTTTATTAATAGACTCATTTCAGATGCTCAGCTTTAAGCACAACAGATATTGAGTTTCATTCTACCTATTGAAAAATACCCAAACAAGCATTCCAGGTTGGCAACATTCATTCCGCAATTTAAACTCAGAAAGTCAGAATTTCAGCATGTATTAAAATCGACTGTTGTGTCTACTTCTGCTGGACATTTTTGTTGGTTCAGCTTCTGACCTCCACTGCACGAAGACTCAGGGTCACAAAGGCACAGGCCAAAAACATCCTGTTGGGTCCAACTGCTCCAAAGGTTTGATGACATAGCAGCACACAGAAATAAAGAATAAGGAGATGCTTCTGCAGCTTATAAGTTAATCACTAGCCTTTATATTTTTGGTACACGAGGAAAGGTACAAACTTGATAGCCACAATACTGTCTGCTTGTCATTTCTAGTCTGCAGGGTCAAATTTGGGTCGAACATCCACAGTCTGAAGCCACCTTCCTAACCAAACCCATTCTCTCCAACGAGGGAAAATACTGGTCAGGCCTGACGTCCAGGAGTTCTGAGCCTGCAGAGATGAGTCCAACAGCCTTGCCTCTCTGGGCCGCAGCAGCAGCTCTTCTTAGTAAATGGTGCACCAATTGCTGCCGTCACTGGGCATCAGCCCTCCAGTGATCAGCAAAATAAGGTCAACAAACCACCAAATCCCAAGTCCTCCGAGGGTCAAGAGCTTCCCCACTGCTGTGCCAGTGTGACCCAGGCAGAAACGATCTACTCCAAAACATCCCAGGAAGAAAGAGTAGAGCAAAGTGGTTATGAAGTAGTGTCCGGTATACCTAGACAGAGGGAATCAAGAGGAAGATGCTTATCACGTGAAAATGAAAACACTTAATGCTTTATTAGTGAATTTCACATAGTGACAAGATGGGAAGATAGTCCCTCTGTGACTTCTTACCAACCCCCTCGCCCCCAAAGGAAGATCTCTAGTTAGTCTAGATTCTCAAAAAGGTACTTGCTAAGGCATGGAGGGGGCTTCCCAGGTGGCGCTAGTGGTAAAGAACCTGCCTGCAGTGCAGGAGACACAAGAGACGTGGGTTGAATCCCTGAGTTGGGAAGATCCCCTGGAGGAGGGCATGGCAACCCACTCCAGTGTTCTTGCCTGGAGAATCCCATGGACAGAGAAGCCTGGCAGGCTACAGTCCATAGGGTCGCACAGAGTCAGACACGACTGAGCGACTCAGCACACACGCACACAAGGTATAGAGGACCCAGAAGAACCAATACAGAGTTGGGCTGGATAAGAAACTATTACGGACATTTACAGGATAGGTATCCTGGTTGGAGTGGTGGCTGGCGCCCATCCCTTTCCTGCGTAGGCTCTTTTCCTGAGGGAGGCTGCAGTTCTGAATGTAGCTCTCTCATGAGGTGTGACCTTCCCTTAAATGAACATTAATCTCCATGCTCCTCTCCTGGCACCTGAAAAATGGGACTTCTTGGAAGGACTTCCGTCTTACATACTGTGATGACATTCAATTGCAGATACTCTAATGGCATCACCTAACACAGGCACAACTCTCCATCAGCGAATGGTATACATAAGTTCTGTGCCTTCAAGTGGAGTTTACAGAAACAACCCTAATTCGTTTTTTTAAAAGTTAATTAATTTTTGGCTGTGTCAAGTCTCAGTTGCAGCACTCGGGATTTTCACTGTGGTGTGCAGGCTTCTCGTTCTTAGCACGTGGGTTCCGTCATTGTGGTGTGTGGGCTTAGCTGCCCTGTGGCAAGTAGGAGCTTAGTTCCTGGACCAGCGATCGAGTCCACACCCCCTGACATTGGAAGGTGGGTTCTTAACCCCCGGACCACCAGGGAAGTCTCAATAACCCTAATTCTTCAAGATAATACTGCTTTTCAGGGAGAAAGGCCTGCACTGTTCATAATAAAATCTTTCCTCCTGAAATTCTACGGCTGTTTTCAAAGGATGTATGCCTATCGTAGGAGTTCTGAAGTTGGATCATCTGTTCCACCTCCTTCATTTTGTGGAGGAGGGGACAGAGACTCTGGGTGCCCAGAGGTCCTTTAGCTGGTTGATGAAAGGGACATTTAGACAGCCTCTGGCCTCCTGTCCAGTGTCCCCTACGTTATCACCCCATCGCTTGTGTCTGTGGAATATGCACAGCAGTAATCATGCTGCCCGTTTAACACTTAAGGTAAAAGAAAAAAGTCAACATCAAGAGAGGACAGAACAGCCCCACCTCCATCTAAGTACCAGCTACACCATGCAGACAGCACTTACTTTATACAAGGTTTGTTCTCTCGGAGGAAGGTCCTCGTGCCGGCACACTCGATTCCCTCCAGGGCCCGGCACTGCACGCGAGTGTGCTCCACATCTCTGTAGGCCTGACCCCCGAACTGCGGGGTAACAACCACAACAGAACAACCAAACTAGCCAGAGCGAGCAACACAAAACATCTCTTCATATGAAGTAACAAAAGCTGGCCCAGGACAGTAACTATTCTAACAAAGGTGGGGTAAAGCTGTGCTGAAGAGCGAGGAGTTTAGTGACATACTTCAAGCGATTTTCAATGAGACGATCCTAAATGGACATGGTTTTAAATAAACTTTTCATCCTTTTCATTTTCTTTCCTTGTGACTACCTTCTTTGATAATATAGTACAGAAGTTTAAAATCAGTTTCACTAAATGCCATTTTGGATTAGCGGGACACAGAGCTCTAATTAATCCTGTATTTACAGAAGAGAAGAGCACATGAGTGCATATTTGGGAATGGGTATTCAGAAAGTCAATGTGTAGAGACTATCAACAGAGTGAAGTCAGAAAGAGAAAAATGTCATGTATTAACGCATACATGAGCAGTCTAGATGGAGAAGGCAATGGCAACCCACTCCAGTACTCTTGCCTGGAAAATCCCATGGATGGAGGAGCCTGGTAGGCTGCAGTCCATGGGGTCGCTAAGAGTCGGGCACGACTGAGCGACTTCACTTTCACTTTTTACTTTCATGCATTGGAGAAGGAAATGGCAACCCACTCCAGTATTCTTGCCTGGAGAATCCCAGGGACAGAGGAGCCTCATGGGCTGCTGTCTATGGGGTCCCACAGAGTCGGACACGACTTAAGTGACTTAGCAGCAGCAGCAGTGCAGTCTAGAAGTGTGATACTGATGAACCTATCTGTAGGGCAGGAGTAGAGACACAGATGCAGAGGATGGGCTATGGATGTGGATGTGACGGGGGGGATGGGAAAGGAGAGGAGGGAAGGAACTGAGAGAGCAGCACTGACGCACATACACTGCCAAGTATAAAACAGCTAGTGGGAAGCTGCTGAATGGCATAGGGAGCTCACCTTGGTGCTCTGTGATGACCTGGGGGTGGGGATGGGCGGCGGGTGGGAGGGAGGCTCGGGAGAGAAGGGATATACGTATACATACAGCTGACTCACGCTGCTGTACAGCAGAAGCTAAAACAACACTGCACAGCAATTATACTCCAATTAAAAAAAGAGTCAGTGTGTATTTGAGGTCTATTGGCTCGGATGGAAAAGCATCTGCCTACAATGTGGGAGATCCAGGTTCGATCCTCTGGAGAAGGAAATGGCAACCCACTCCAGTACTCTTGCCTGGATAATCCCATGGACGGAGGAGCGTTGTAGGCTACAGTCCATGGGGTCGCAAAGAGTCGGACACAACTGAGCGACTTCACTTCTTCACTTCACTTCTTTTACATATATTATAAATGAACATCGTTAGGAAAGAACTCAGCATGTCAACTGACTCAGGACTTTGTATGGGTCTCGAAACTGTGATATTCAGCTCATATCCATAGTAATGTAATACATCTATATATAAGTTTAAATTCCAGCAAAAAATTTCAGAAGACCTCCGACCCTTTGTGTAACTGAATTCTAGCAGAGGAAGCACAGCTGGGCATTCTCCACTGGCACCTTATTAAGTGCTTCACTACTGTTCTTGCTGGAACATTCCTCAAAGGGAAGTGGGGGGAACGTGAGGATGTTTACTCTTGCCCCTCCCTTGGGACTTGGGGGCCCGAATGCTGACAGTCCCCCAGGACTTCCAGGGGAAGTGACAGTCTGAGCACCTTGACAGGATCAACCCAGTGTTGTAATGAAAATGGGCAAAAGTAAGTATTGTATAGAGATCACTTATTTTTGCCTATTTTCATTGAACACTGGGTTGATCCTGTCAAGGTGCTCAGACTGATCTCTATATGATACTCTGGGCTTCCCTGGTGACTCGGTAAAGAACCTCTGCCAATGTAAGAGATGAGGGTTCAATCCCTGTGTCAGGAAGATCCCCTGAAGAAGGAAATGGCAACCCACTCCAGTACGCTTGCCTGGGAATTCCCACGGACAGAGGAGCCTGGCGGGCTAGTCCATGGGGTCGCAAAAGAGTTGGTCACGACTTAGTGACTGAACATGAGCATACAATGCTCACTCAAACTTTTATCAGTAATTACCCATAGAACAAAATCTCATTGCAGTGAAAATATTTCTTTACTTGTGATTGCAGCAAGAGTTGCCTTTTTGGCCTTGTTACTTTCAGGTTTATTTCCCTGTGTTTGATTTAGTAACAAAGAATATTTTCCCATAATTCTCTTATAGCTGATGGTGTCTTGACTTGTATTATGCAGTGTAATATAACAGAATGGTGAGTCCACAGAGGGGAGGAAGTATATGAACTTCACTGGGTCTGGGGAGACTGACTAGGAAGTATGTGTCCAGCTTCAGGGATATTATTAATGGAACTGAAGGGCTTCTTTTCATTCTAAGAAGCCATTGTTATCCAAGGCTCCTCCTGAATGCTACAACCCCCTACAAAGACATATAATAATGAAAAGTGAAAGTGTTAGTCACTCAGGGTGTCTGACTCTTTGTGACCCTGTGTAGCCCACCAAACTCCTCTGTCCATGGGGATCTCTAGGCAAGAATACTGGAGTGGGTTGCTGTTTCCTTCTCCAGGAGATCTTCCTAACCCAGGGATGGAACCCGGGTCTTCTGTGTTAGCAGGCGGAGTCTTTACCACTGAGCCACCAGGGAAGTATACTGATAGGTCTGATCTATTTCCTAAGGACATGGTGGAAACTACTTGCCTAATGAAAAGAAAGGTCATTGGCAAGAGGAGCTTTGCCCCAAATGCATATGTAACGAAGATACTGCTCAATCCAGCATCAGTTTTAGAAATTGCATAAACCTTCCTTTTGCTCTTTCAGGAAAGTACGTGCCTTGAAGGGTAGTCAGGGGTGATATCTGAGCTTCAAATCCGTCAATCACAATGGCCAAAGGAACCAAAGACAGATTGGTCTTTGCACCTGGGTAGTTTTGGCACAGAGCCTGCTTCTTTCTGAGAAGGCTAAATGTCTTGTTCAGCCACTGACCCTGATCATGCTGGAAATTTTCAGTAACAGTCATTTCAATGAATTTTACAAAAAAATAATTTCATACTCCTCATACTTTTCTGTAATAGCATTTAGGCAATATTGTTTCTCTATGGAAGAGTTTGCTTATAAAACCAAACAAAAACCCACCTTGAGACAACCATAACCAAGTTCCTGGGATGCTGTTGTGTTTCCAACATGATCCACTGGGTCGTCACATTCAATAAATTCATCGGGTCTGTAAATCACCAGTAAGATCATCATTAAGGTCTTTCTAAATGGCTGTTTACAGGTATATAGTCGTAATAGGCAAGAGACATTTCTGCAAATTTTCTGGGGGTTAATGTCCCTCTGAGTCTTCCCCAAAACAAGAGATTCTGTCAATTAGGCTGAAGGACAGCAGGTCAAACAGCCATCCAATGACCCTTTGGTTAAGGCGGGGTGGGGATGAGGGGCGTTTCTGGTCCTTTTTCTACACCGATTCTACCTCTGCCAAGGCTTCATCTCTTCCCTAGGCAAACAGCCACAAGGCTATGGGGGCAAAATCCAGGCCAAAGGATTCCCAGCTCTCTCGCATTTTTCAAAAGCCTTTTCTTATTTGACTTAAAAGAGACGTTAAAAGTTTTGACTTGGTTTTGCAACACTAAGGTTACTGCTTTTATTTTTTTAAGGAGGTGCCACGTAGAGGCGTGTGATTTACTCCACTTGTGCACCACTCAGTACCAGCACGAACGAGGGTGTCTCCTACGGTTAAAGGGAGCAGGTACAACCTCGTACTCTTCTTCCGCAGGCTATATAATGTCACTGTTCCCTAGTTCTCCTCTTTGGGGAGCCCAAAGGATCAGCCACCGACACAGAGGGGTTTTCCCTTGGAGGAGTGCGTTGAGTGAGAAACCTGTCATGGTTATTTTTCTCCCGCGTGTCGACGATCAGGTAGGTCCTCCAGGTGGAGAGGGACTGGGGGGCGGGGGTAAAGCAGCCTCCCTCCCCCCGTGCCCCCGCACAACCCCCGTGTATCCCAGGGACCCCATCTCCATCTCCACCCGCCTCGAGGACCGCGTAGCTTACAGGTAAGAGCAAAGGATGACTGGAGAGTGGGGGTCGACATACTCCCAGCTCGCAGCGCCGGGGGAGCCCTCCGGGTGGACGGCGCCAGCGGATGTGAGCTCGGGCTCGGCGGTGGCGTTGTGCGAGTGGCTCCGAGACACACAATGCAGCAGCAGTAGATTTCCCAGCAGCAGAGCCGCCTGGCCGCACAGAAGTAAGTAACTCACCGGGCAACCCCCCAGGACCATCTTCCCAGGCCCAGAGGCGTAGACCCGGCCTCAGACCCCCAGCCCCAAGCCGGCAACCGCGGACCCAAGCCCTGCCTGGTCAAGGCCTTTCCGCGGAGCCCCACGCCTCGATGCCAAACAGCCAATGGGAGCTCAGATTTTTACGTCCCGCCCAACTCAGACAGCCAATAAGGAAAGGCTGCGCAGGAGGCGGGCCTGCGTTTCGTTTCTGCGGGTCAATTCCGCTTCTGGGGCTCACGCTCCGCCTTCTTTTCCGTGTCGAGTGCTTCTTCCAATAGGCTCCTTCGACCCGCCTCGGAGTAGGCGGGCCTTGAAGCAGGTGGGAGGGGAGAATGACGATGGGCGGGGTCGGCTCCTAAGAGGGTCTGAGGGGACCGGAGAGAAAGCCCGTTGTCGCTCGCCCGGGACGGAGCGCTTCGTACGTCAGTCAGGCGAGCGGGCGCCGCGTCGGGAGCGAGCTCGGACCGGAGCCGAGTTGCGTCAGTGCTGAGCGCGCGCGCATCGCTGCCGACCCGGGGCCCCTGGCGGGGCTGGGGAATCGTGGAGCGGGCGGAGGCAGGGGCGACCGAGTGCTGAGGCGAACCTGCGGGCTCGGGCTGAGATGGGGTCGGGCGTGGGCTCGCCCTCTGAGACTCTCCGCGTCCGGTGGCTGCTCTTGGTGGGCTTGCTGAGCCCGGCCCTCGGCGGGGTTCGGTCAGGTGGGTGTCCACCCCCAGGGACCTTTCGGGATTCCAGTTTCCTAGGGCCGGGATGCTCGGAGTTTTTACCCCGCGGTGCCTGAGAGTGGCGGGGCCTGGCCTGGGCACTGGAACCCGACCCGAGTCGGGAGGCGGAGCCGCTGGGCTGCCTGTGGACCAGGGCTCGGACCCGAGGCTCCGGGTCTGGGCGCCCCCAGTTCTCTTGGGCACTGTTCTCGGGTCTGGTTCCCAGCCCTCGGTCTCTTGCCTAGCAGAGCCTTTTTGGGGGTGAGCCCGACCCCCAGTCTCGCGCCAAGCTGGGTCCCCCCCACCCCCCAAGACCCTCCCGGGGCGACTCTCGGTCCGACCCCGAACCTCCGGGACTCGGCTGAGAGCCTGGGAAGCTGGCTGAATGCGCGCGGAGGCTTTGAGAAGTGCTTTTGAGAAATGGAGCTGGGGTTTGCTTGCAAGGTAAATGTCACTGGGAAAGAGACCGGGAGATGGAACTTTTTGCTCCAGGTTTTCATGATTTGAAATTTTGACCATCATTTTATTAGCGGAGTCACCAGTAGGTACCACTGGGCTGAATTTAGCGATGAAATAAGAGGAGGGGGTGATTGCGTTTTTTTTTTTTTTTTTTTTTTCTGGGCCATTTTGTTGTTTTAGTAAGAATACTTCTTTTTTTTTTTTTTTTTTGGAAACGAAGTGCTACATTTTTATAGCCAGTCTTTTATCTCTGTTTTTACTGGGTTGGTAATGTCTCAAATCCAGGCAGATAATCCCTCCTCTGCTTAAGTCACAGGCTTACGGTAAGAATTGAATCATTTATGTGAAATTGCTTTTGACTTGTGAAGCTTCCGTTAAATACATAAGGTATTTGTATTGGAGATGCTCAGACATAGTGGAAACATTTAAATCGCCAACACTAGCTTCTTTCTGAAAACACTTTTGTTTTGGCTCGTGTTAAATTATTGTTTGCGTGGCTGTGTTTTCTTTATCAGCCAGAGTATGATGGAGAATGGGGTTTCTACTAAATCGTTATCTTGAGAGTTTTTCAAAGGTGAGGATTTCAGTGCAGGACTAAATTTAGATTTTTTTTGCTCCTTATTTTATTATTTTTCAATTAAGAAAATTTGCACCATTGCAGGAATTTTAAAGCTCTCAGTACTGAAACTTTATTGACTGGGAAGGTACCAAATCTTTTCTATTTGAAACTGTTTTTGCTATGGTGTTCTGTTAATACATGGTTAACATTTATCAGTGTTTAAGGGGAAGTAGGTTAAACATCTGGAGTTTTAGTAATCCATGATTCTGTTTGGAATACTTTAAATAAGACTGATTTTTAAAGTTTATGTATTGATTTTTACATTGCTGCATATAGATGGATGGAATATCCTTATGTTTTTTAACAACAGCTTTAACAGTTTATAGTTTAACAGTCCCTCACTTAAGCACGTATATGCTTTTAAAATTTAATCAGCCTTCATCGAACACCTATGAACACCGAGCTCAGTGCTTGTGGAGGGGCACAGAGTGACCAAATGTGCTGAGTTTATCTGAAGGATGTAGAGGAAGGTTTTATTGAGAAACTGATATTTGAACTGATCGGTATGGGTGAATATTCAAGGACAGGAATTCAAAGCTGAAGGGTTTTTGCAAGAGTCTAGAGAGATAAGATGGAGAAGGCAATGGCACCCCACTCCAGTTCTCTTGCCTGGAAAATCCCATGGACGGAGGAGCCTGATAGGCTGCAGTCCATGGGGTCGCTAAGAGTCGGGCACGACTGAGCGACTTCACTTTCACTTTTCACTTTCATGCATTGGAGAAGGAAATGGCAACCCACTCCAGTGTTCTTGCCTGGAGAATCCCAGGGACGGGGGAGCCTGGTGGGCTGCTGTCTATGGGGTCGCATAGAGTTGGACACGACTGAAGCGACTTAGCAGTAGCAGCAGCAGACAGATAAGAACAGGACTAGTTAAGGAATGGTGAGAAATCACCAGGGGGTCCACCTGAAAGTGAGGCATGGAAAAAACTAAGGTAAGTTGATACCAGTTGGGGAGAGTCTTCTGTGATGAGCTATGGGATTTGGACTTTACCCTGGAGGAAGTTCTTTGGACAGGATGGTTTTTAAGTAGGGATGTGGGCTTTTCAGGTGAAGTGGTAAAAGTTTTACAGTGGTAAAGAATCCACCTGCCAGTGCAGGTCAAATGTAAGAGATGTGGGTTCAATCCAAGATCCCTTGGAGGAGGGAATGGCAGCCCACTACAGATTCTTGCCCGGGGAATCCCATGGACAGAGGGCTGCAAAGAGTTGGACACCACTGAAGCAACTTAGCATGCACTTAGCACGTGGTATAACTTAGATTTGCGATTGCTGTAACTGGCTACACATGGGAGGACAGACTATAGGAGGAAGGGACTGGAGGCTGGGAGAGACTGGTTAAGAGGCTTTGTACTAGTGTGCAGTGAAATCGACTCATGTTTCCCTACGGGAATGTTCTTCTAAAATCAGCTGACCAAATTTTTGCAATACAGGATGTTTAAAACATGCACTGAAACCATTTCAACTAATGAAACAGGAATTTGAATACTCAGTAAGAACCACCCACACATCAGTTACTCTAGGAGTTAAGTAGATTTTGTAGGATTTTTTTTAAAATTTTTACTATTTATAACAATTGTGTCAATGAGGAAGTGCAGTATACATTCCAAAAAGCTGACATAGTACACTTAAAAAAAAAAAAAGCTAGGGCTGACAAAGGTAACTTTGTATCATTGAGGGAATTAGGCAGATATGAAACCTCACTCTTATTTTTTCTTTTAAGGTAGTGATTATGATGTACAGATCTAAATCTTTTCCAAGACTACAATTCTAGAGGAAATGAGTTTTAAAGCTTACTCATGGTGAATCACTGTAAAATGAACTAGGTGGTAAGAACTTGGTCCATACTAATTTTGTTTTTAAGTGCCTGTGAATTGTTTGAATTTGGTATGTTTGTGCTAAATAGGAGAATGTAGTCTTTTAAATATAAAGATAATTTGTTTCATACTCTTATGTGAGAAAATAAAAGCATTTACAATGAAAATGTGTACAAAACAAGTTGCTGGGTTCCAAGACTGTTTTCCAAACATACTTTGAATTTTACCTTACCAGGAATTACCTGGCGGGCCAGTGATTAGGAACTGCTTATTTCACCATGGGAAGCATAGGTTTGATCCTTAGTTGGGGAACTAAGGTCCCATAAGCCACGTGGCACAGCCAAATAAAAATAAATAAATAAAATTTACCCTACCAAAGTTGACTATGTATGTATATGTTTTTAAATCCTGCTTTATTGTAGAATCCCCCCAAAGATGCAAGCTCAAAGTAACTGGAAGCTTTTTCTTTGGAATAGCCACAAGCTCAAATATATGACATAGATAGGCTCATGATATTTCTTTTCTTTTTTTTTTTTCCCTTTGATGCCTAGTATACAGCAGAGACTTGGAGTTATGCCATCTTTTGTGTCAGAACTATGGTACTGCCTAATAAGTAAATCCTGGTTCTCTTGGTATCACAGTAACTAACCCCTCCTACTACTCTGCCTTTGAATGGACCAACATGGACCCAATTAAAGTTGAATTGTACTTTAAATTGTATAGTCTTGTTCATATGTCAAGATTTTATTGTATCAATAGTTTATTTTTCATTTTGTGACATGTCATTTCAGTCAAATGGTTTTCCCCAGAGTGAGTTAGGGAATGTGAGAAGTTCACCTATTTTATTCAGTTTTTTAAAAAATATACAGTTGTTTTATATTTGTTTATGTGGATTTTAACATAAAGAATTAGAGTATATCAGCTTCTAGTAAGTAAAAATGATGTTACTGTCAAACATTTGTCATACTGTAGGACAAAACCCATTCCCATACATGGGAAATGCTTCCTTCTCTTTGATTTTTTTTTTTCCTTTTCATGAGATTTTTTTTTTATAGTTTAACTTATTTTAGAAAGGATCCTCCCCACCCTTTCCTTTAGTAGTTCCTAAGAACTCTCATACAAGTAGAGCCTTAGAAAGCCCATTTCACTTCCTTTGATAGGTGTGAATCTTGTTATGAATAGAAGCTCCCACCTCAGCTGCTTAAGTTGGGAGGATAAGCAGTGTATGATGTATCAGTACAATAAGTTCTCTTCATGCAAATGAGTTCTGTCCTGAGAGTGCCTTCCTAAGTCCAACAAAGTTAAACTAGGTACCCAACTAACACAGTCAACTGTATGATACTGTACTGTAATAGGCTTAGAAAACTTTTCACACAAATATACATAAAAACCAAAAATAAAAACATTTGAAATCTTACAGTACAGTACCTTAAAAACTACAGTAGTGCAGTACAACAGCTGGCATACAGGGACACATTTGCATCTTTGAAAGTTTGCAACTTCAAGGTTCGTATGTAGGGGGCTTATTGTACAGTGAAATATAGCATTGCATTAACATGGACAAATATGTGGGCATGAGGATTTGTGGGAAATTGCTATGAAAGATGTTGATCATAAAAAATAAAGCTTATTTTACGTAGTGCATGAAAATTTGCAATTATACGCTCTATGTATGTATAAGCTGTAAAGATCAAAAGAGGTCATTTACTGAGTATATTTATTGAATGTCTGTTGCACTAGTGCAGGAAACAGGATGAATAATGTACCGCCCTTTGTTTCCAGAAACCTAAATTTCTTGGTAGGGGAATTTAAATCCTCTGTGGTATTAAATCTTATAAATGGTGTTTTTTCCCGAAGGACTGCTTACACACAAACAATGACAAAAGCCCTGTTTGTTTTTAAATGTAAAAATAGGTAAATGTAAAACAAAAGGTGATAATGCAAAAAATGTCAGAATATAGGACATAGCAGTGGAAATTATGATTATGTTTGAAGATAGGTATTAATGTATATGTTCATTTGGCATTGACCTTGTAAATGGAATGGAAATACATGGCTCAAAAGGACAGTGATTTATGAATCTAATTAGTTTCTTTTCCAGAAATAATTCAGACAACAGAATTATCTTCAGTCAGTATGTTGAATCCAGGTTTATTTTCTGTAGTGAAAGTATTTAAGGGTGACTCTTTGTTGACATAGTAGTTGGGAAGGAAAAGAGAAAAGTCCTTGGCTGAGGGTTCACATTTGTTTGCTTTGCATTTAGGTAGAATTCTTTTAACTTATTTCTGTCTACAATCATAACGGAGGAAGGACTTCAGTGCCTGGGGCACAGATAGCCAAACTGTGACAGCAGGTGTTTGCAGTCAAGTCAGGATTTGTTGTACAGACTGGGAGACAAGTCTCAGATCCACTTCAGCTTGGCTTTTGAGTTTTTTTTCAAGGAGAAGAGCAAAGATGCTGGATCATCATCTTCTGGCATTTAAAAAAAAAAACTTTAACTTTTTTATTGGGGGTATAACCAGTCCATGGGGTCACTAAGAGTTGGACACAACTGAGCGACTTCACTTTCACTTTTCACTTTCATGCATTGGAGAAGGAAATGGCAACCCACTCCAGTGTTCTTGCCTGAAGAATCCCAGGGACGGGGCTAATCCTAGTGGGCTGCCGTCTGTGGGGTCACACAGAGTCAGACACGACTGAAGTGACTTAGCAGCATAACCTGTTAACAATGTTTTGACAGTTTCAGGTGGGCAGTGAAAGGGTTCAGCCATATGGATTCATGTATCCATTCTCCTCCTGGGCTTCCTGGGTGGCTCAGTGGTAAAGAATCTGCCTGCCAATGCAGGAGACATGGGTTCAGTCCCCGGGGTTTTGAAGATCCCCTGTAGGAGGAAATGGCAATCCATTCCAGTATTCTTGCTTGGAGAATGCCATGGACCGAGGAGCCTGGTGGGCTACAGTCCATGGGGTTGCAAAAGAGTCAAACATGACTTAGCGACTAAACAGCAACGACAACAACAATACTCCCCCAAACTCCCTTCCCATCCAGGCTGCCACATAACACTGAGCGGAGTTCCATCTGGTATACTGTGTCATTTCTGACATTTTGTAATCGTGGTTCTGGGAGTCAGAATGTGTCTGGTTTATGATCCACTGGCCAGGTGGTCCATGGCAAGAGGCCTGTGAGCTCATCCTGCCCTGGAGAAATGATCTGAGTTTATACAGGAATGATAGATAGTGTCTACAACAGCAGTTTCATCACCTCAACGGTGTTATCAGCAACTGCAGTCTTAGTCACCTGACTCTGGTTGATATGTACAGTTAGTGTAGGACTGAGGTCAGAGGGGACAAGAAGGGACAGAGTTTGGAATAGAGAGATTAATCATAAACTCAGTAAGGGGACTCAGTTTCACAGGTACTGTTATACAACATGTAGTCAGACTTCCTCCAAAACACAGTACATAAAAATACCTAAGGAGTTAGCGGAAGGAAAAAGTGCTACTAACTCACGCCTTTTTTTTCTTTTACTAAGTATAGGACATTTTAAGTTTCCATTTCAACTCTTACTTTTATCTCCAGCCCATGTTTCCTAGTAATGTGATTGTCACATATGCACAAGGTCACATAAGCATCAAATTCTGTCACATTTGAGCTGATTATATTAAGATTTTACTTTGCATTGTGAACTGTCTGCAGCCGCTAAGTCGCTTCAGTCGTGTCCACCTCTGTGTGACCCTATAGATGGCAACCCACCAGGCTCCTCTGTCCCTGGGATTCTCCAGGCAAGAATGCTGGAGTGGGTTGCCATTCTGCTGCTGCTGCTGCTGCTAAGTCACTTCAGTCGTGTCTGACTGTGCGACCCCATAGACGGCAGCCCACCAGGCTCCCCCGTCCATCGGATTTTCCAGGCAAGAACACTGGAGTGGGGTGCCATTGCCTTCTCCGGGGTTGCCATTCTACCAGTGGTTTTTTTTTTGGGGGGGGAGGTGGGTGATTTTGCTCCCTAGAAAGCATCTGGAGGATATTTTCTAGTTGTCACACTGGTGGAGCTTCTGGATGGGGTGGGTAGAGGTCCTCACCACCCTGCTTTGTCCAGAAAAACACGCACAGCAAAGAGTTTTCTGGCCCCAAATGTCAATAGTGCTGAGGCTGAAGCTTTGCAGTACAAATAATGTGGATGCATGTCCTTCACAGTGACATGGGAAACTTGGTCTTTTGATTCCCATGAGAAAGGGCTACTAATTAAAGACTAAAAAATAAAAGGAATTTGGGGAAAATCTATGCAAGGTATGAACAGGAAAAAGAATACAAATAAGCCAAGACTAGTGATAAAGGAGTGTTGAAAAAATATGGGAAGGAGGGTTTTCATACAACTAGTGTATATTTATTTTTGAATGACATAACCGTAATATGTGCATTTCTCATGATGTTTTGAACTCCTAAGGCACTCAGAAAGTGGATCTTTGGATTTTAAAACCAAAAAGTCAGTAACAGAATAATAGCTCTTATGTGTAGAAGTTATTTTGGTGTGTTGTAGTTGCGAAAGCCTTTAAAAGATAAATGATTAATTTTGCTTTCTTTTCCAAAACAAGAATTGTGGTTGAAAATGTATGGAAGGAAAGGATGTGTCTTATATTCCTTTATTGGATTTTCATTCTTGGCTAACAGTCTTGGTAAAAAAAAATCCATAGCTTCAGTCCTGGCTGGAAATTAGTCCTGACCTTAACAGGTTTCAGCGTGAGAGCTCTTTAGATATGTGCCTGGTCATTTGTAGTTATCTTTTCTGAGGTATTTCTTTTTCTCTGTGATCTTTGTTTCTGAGTTGTAACAAAGAAATTTCAGTTGAGTTGCATATGGTTTAGCTCCTAGTGTAACAGTTGCCTGAGCCTACTAACATTTATGTCCCTGCCTGTAATGATTTAGTTAAAAAATCTTTTATTTTGAAATATTTATAGAATCTCAGGAAATGCATATAAATGCACAGAATGATTGGCTTTTTATCACACACAGCTTCTCATCTGTTACCCATGGAAGGCATTTTATTCCTATCATTCCTTCTGGAGTGACTGTCCTAGTAGTTGAACAAATGACCATGATCTAGAACAAAAATATTAAGGGAATTTGAGAAAACTGAAGGTCCTTGAAAGGTTTATTTTGGGTGAGGAAATAGTCCTATACCTCAGTTAATTTAGGATTAAGGATATTTTTACTTAGTGCTTTGAAACCTATGTCTGTTAAGGCCATGGATTTCTTTTGAGATGGCTCCCAACTGACAACTCCAAATATCTGAGGGATATTTTGTCATAGTGTGTCGTAAGGACGCCTTATGTCAACCAGCCCTTGATTGCTTTTGTGAGTATTGGAATCCATTTCTGGTATTTTTATGTAATGATGTGAAGCCCCATTTAGTTGCTGTTATGCCAAACAGGGTAAAGAGTTTGAAAACTGTTAGTGTGACGTGTTGTATTGAACATGAAATAAGTTATATTTTCCTGTTTACATTGTATCTTTAAAAATTCCAAACCAGAAGATTATAGACATTTTAATGCACAGTGGTGTTTTGTGGAAGGTTAGACTTCATTTAAATCTGCATTTGAGACCTCTGAGGGACATAAGGCAGTTCAGGACTGAATGACTGTTAAGAGTTTGGATGGAAAGGAGGTGAGTGGGAGTAGAAGGTGTCATAATCTAGATGTGGAGTTAATGAGACTGATGGGTAGACATTAGATGATGAGATGCTAGATAATCAGTACTTTAAGTAGTTTATGCTTTTTTGTTTACGTTGAAGAAACACCTTTTTCCCTCCCCTTTTAATTTCAGCAGTAATTTGGGGTTTCAGAATACTCATTATAAAAACAAATTCAAACAATACAGTCAGGCTTGAGTTCAGGAAATAAAAGTCTGAGTCCTTATCTCATTACTCTGTAGTTCTATTCCATGGTGGTAATCGCTTAAACAAGTTTGGTATGTTTACTTATGATACCTCCATGTTTGTTTATGACACACCTTATGGTCTCATACATGGGGAAGGAAATGGCAATCCATTCTGGTATTCTTGCCTGGAAAATCCCATGGACAGAGGAGCCTGGAGGGCTGCAGTCCATGTGGTCACAAGAGTTGGACACGACTGAGCAATTAAACCACCAGCACCATGGTCTCAGGGCTTCCCAGGTGGTGCTAGTGGTAAAGAACCCGCCTGCCAATATAGGAGACATAAGAGACATGGGTTCCATCTCTGGATGGGGAAGATCCCCTGCAAGAGGGCATGGCAACTCTCTCCAGTATTCTTGCCTGGGAAATCCCATGGACAGAGGAGCCTGGTGGGCTACAGTTCATAGGGTCACTCAGAATTGGACATGACTGAAGCAACTTAGCATGCACTGTGGTCTCATATATAGGATACATGCTGTATTTTTAACATTTCATAGAGATTACAAATAATACAGAGTTTATGAAGTGAAGGTAAAAATAAAAGTCTCTCCCCTCCTCCCACTCCCTATAGATTATTACTTTTAAAAATATTATTTTACTATAAGAAATTTAAACATACACAACAGTAGAGAGAAGAGTAATAAAAAGGAAAAAGAAAAAAAGGGACTTTCCTGGTGGTCCAATGGTTAAGGCTCTGCACTTCCACTGCAGGGGGCGCAGGTTTGATTCCTGGTCAGGGAACAAAGATTCCTGTATGCTGCAGCCAAAAGGAAAAAAAAAAGTAACAAACTCCTGTGTACCCAGATTTTAATATAACTAAATATAATCCAGATTTTAATATAATTTCATGTGTCTGATCCCTCAAATGCACACTGAATTATTTTGATGCAAATCCTGGATATCATGTCATCTTGCTCTTGAATATTTAGAATGAATCTCTATGACATCAGGACTTTTAAAGAAAACCTTACCCACAGTATGCTTATTACACTTTAAAAAATTAACACTAATTCCTCAAGATTTTTGTATATCTATGCAGTGTTAAAATGAGACTATATCAGATGCCAGCATGGGGGTGTGTCTTCCTAAGGGATTTATATTGCCTGCTTTAATTATGTCCAAATTTTGCTTAAGTGATGACTTTATTTTTTTTATAGTTATGTTATTTTTCAAATGATACATGATTATTTAATACCTTTGGTAATTTCAAAAATACCAAATCGGATCCTAACAATAAAATTGTGTATTTATACGTAAATCCTGCTTGATTACTTCAGTGACAATGAAACAAGATGACTTTGTGCTCATTGTTTTATTTACTTATTTTCATTTTTATTCTTTTATGTAGATCTTATTTTTTAAAATTGAAGTATAGATGACTTACAATACTATGTTATTTCCAACGGTATAGCAAAGTGATTCAGTTATATATATTCATATTATTTTCTATTATAGATTATTATAAGATATTGAATTTAGTTCCTTGTGCCATACAGTAACATAAGGTCCTTTATTTTATTTTTATTTTTTTAGCTTTTATTGGAGTATGGTTGATTTACAATGTTGTATGTGTTTCAGGTGTACAGCAAAGTGATTCAGTTATATATATATATGCATGTATATTCATTTTTTTTCAGATTCTTTTCAGTAGTTCCTTGTTGCTGTCTGTTTTACATACAGTGGTGTGTATCTGTGAACTCCACACTCCTAGTTTACCCCTCTCCCCTTTCAAGTGATGATTTTAGAAGCCAGGCCCGGTTCAGCCATGATTCCACTTTGTGGTGAGCTGTACAGATTGGAATTGGGAGAAAGTCTTGTATGATGGTTCTGAGTTCTTCATTTTTTATACATTTTAACTATTCAAGTTTTTAGAACAGATTAATAGCAGTAATTTCATTGGAGATAATTACTACATTGTTAGGTGTTTACTTATTAGAGTTAATACATCAGGCATTAAAAGTAGCTTTTTCCTTTTATTGTCCCTGACCGTTTTGTAGGCATCCCTATACCATCTCGGGATGTCATTCATGTTGGGTAAAGGTGGGGAATGAGAGAGAAGTGAACAGAGCCTTCGCTCCATTTCCCCACAGGAGCATGTTTTTTCCTTTGTGTTTATATCTTAAGATTTCTTTTAAGACAGAGGGTTAGGGTTTATAGCTAAAAAATTGTTTGAAAATGATTGCTGTGTATATACTATTTGGATAAAGGCTGACATCCTTGTTTTTAAGAAATACATTTCTTCCCCTTTATACTATCTGGTATATTGCTCTTTTCCTATAAAACTATATAAAACAGAATATTTTATTTTTTATTACTAATTTTTTATTTTCTTACCTTTTGGTTGTGCTGCATGGCATGTGGAATCTTAATTCCCTGACCAGGGATCAAACCCACACCCCCTGCATTGTCAGCATAGAGTCTTAACCACTGGACCACCAGAGAAGTTCTAAAACTACGTATTTTAATGTGAGAATGTCAGATGATTCTTCTGTGATTTGAACATTCATCTCTTTTTGTTGAACATTTGGCTTTTGATTTCCGTTGTATTTTGGGGGGAATGTAGTTTTTCAGGTTCAGTTGTTATGTAATGTTTGTTGTTCCTTATTCTGTAGGCTTTCAACAGACCTCCCATCTCTCTTCTTATGAAATTATAACTCCTTGGAGATTAACTCGAGAACGAAGAGAAGCCCCTAGGCCCTTCTCAGAGCAGGTAAGTTATCTCTTGAAAAATATGTATGTATTTCAGTTTCACTCGTTTTAAGACAATAATGTTATTTTCATTACTGATTGGTTCAGTGAGTAATGTTGATCCATGCTTATGGCACTCGTATCCATTGGACATTATTCTAGTAAAAGTGACATATTGATTCTTAGCAGCTTTTTTTTTTAAAAAGACAATTAATCAGCTTGAAACATAAGTGGGTGAAATAGTCAGTTAAATAAAAGTCAGTGACCAGTATAGGATGCTGGTTACATAGACCTCTGACCCTTACCTGACTGGTGATGGTTACAGTGGTCTTCTTACAACAAGAGTTCACCTCTCTATTAGCGTATAATAGGTAGAGTACTGTATGCTGAATCTTCACTGACACTGGAGAATGTGTGTTATATGCATGTATTTTTATGTCTGGGAATGCTTGCGAAAGTGAGTTTTATTGCCATATTGGAAGAAACATACTATACTAACAGTGCACAAAAATTATTTTTCAATACTATTTTTCTCTTATTGTAAAGTTTAGAAATAATGTATTTGGATATCAACTGATTTTGCAAACCCTTCAACTTCATTGAAATATAATTTAACCTTATTATGATTTACCAGTAACAAGTGATGAGAATAAAGAGTTTAGCTTATTACCTCTGAATTGACCAAGTATTTCTAGCTGTGAGATAGGTTGTATATTGTTTAGGGACTAGGCAGAGTGAAGAGTACACTGGAGTTAACATCAGGAACTTTCAGAGTTACCCTCCCTCTGGGCATTACCATGGATTGGGTAGATCATTTGTCTTCGTTTACTTCTTTATAAATGAGGAGTATATAACTCTAAGATCTCCTTCCAGTGGAACGGTTTATAATTTTTCCTTGCTTTGTTTTGAACTGGACATTCTCCTCTTTAATTTTGTTTTGCCTTTATTAATTTGTGTTTTCATTGTTATTTTCCCCCTTCAGTTAGTAGCATAGGGACAGTATTTTTCTACTTCGTCGTGTCTCTGATGATCTTCATCAGCTTTGCACTCATAGATACTTGAGATTGTAGTGAATGTCTCACATGTACTCTGATAAATAATCGGGAAAGAGATGGAAGCACCATTTAAGCCCTAGGGATATAGTGTGAATAAAACAGACAGAATTATGCCCCTGTGGAGCTTCCATTCTCATGGGAGGAGAGACAGAGACAAATAAGAAATATAATTGTAAGATTAATAATAGAAATTACTTAAGATGGTAAAGAGTCCATCTGCCAGTGCGGGTTAGACATGAGAGATGTGAGTTCGAGCCCTGGCTCAGGAAGATCCCCTGGAGGAGGAAATGGCAACCCACTCCAGTATTCTTGCCTGGAGAATCCCATGGACGGAGGAGCCTGGCGGGCTGCAGTCTATAGGGTCGCATGGAGTCGGACACGACTGAAGCGACTTAGCACACACGCGAGATGGTAATAATCATTGTGGGCAACATTAAACCAGCAAGGAATTGGGAAGTATTGGAACTGGGGGTGAGGGGTAGGAGGGTTTGTCTTTTTTACTAGGACAGCCTGGGAAGGCCTTCCTAAGAAGGTGACTGTAGGAGAACAGAGACTAGAAGGAAGGGAATGAGCAATGCAGGCAGCTATTTGGGGGAAGAATGTAATGTTATGAATTCTCAGAATTCTTCTCAGGGGAGATGAGTGGTGTTTTTATATCCTATATTTGCCCAAGAGCAGAAAGGAATAGAAAGACACATGCCAAAACTGTGCAAGGAGATTGGTGTTTTTGTAGCCTCTAGAGATGGAGGTCCCCACGCAGAATTTGGAAGTAGAACCCCAGGACGTGGATCCGGTCTCAGCCTTAGGAGTCAGATGCTAAAGTGCCCGAGGAAAGTGGATCCTGCTGTTTCTTGGCAAAGTGTTCACTTGGAGTCCAGAAGCAGTAGGGAGAATAATAAGCACTTATTATTTTAATTATTACTTAATTCTAATAATAAGGACACTTCTGATAATATTATTGTTCATTGAGTCCCTCCATGACTTTCTTTTTTATTAGAATTAAGTTTCTAGAGATCACATTAAGTGCTTCTGGCTAATGAAACGGTAAGTCACTTAATGTTTAAGGTAGAGAAGAGGATCCCACAAGCAGAGGATATGTAAGTTGACTTATCTCAGTTCCTTGATTCTGAGACACGGTCTTCATGAGGTACACTGTTATTTAATGTGCCAGTAATTAAGAAAGAAACAGACTGCTGCCAGTTAGACTACTTTGCCTCTGTACGATGTGTCCCAATTTCAGAGATGTTCACAGAGCTGTGAGGGGGAAAAAGTAGGTTTAGAACCGATGAAATGTGTTAAGTCCTGTGAAGATATAAGGTTATAAAAGTGTATTAATTTCATCTAGCTTTCAGATACTGAGAACAAGGGATAATCTTTTGAAACTAAGAGGTTCATTAGATTTAAACAAAAGGAAGAATTACTTTTCACTATAGGTAATACAGGAATGGATTTAGTAAAAATAATCCCTGAAGTTATAGCTCAATTGCAATTGTAAATTAATCGAAGAAGACTTTAGATAAACACACAGGTCATTTTCCATAATAGGTTATTAAAAGAAGATAGGGATAATCAGAGTCCATTTTTATTATTTATGGGCATATTTCAGGTTGTTTCATAAAAGAGTTCCAGTCAGTACCAAATTATTTTCATTCAGGATGGAATTTCTAGTGTCCTTTAAATACCTGTTGTTGCAAAGTTATTTAGAAGATAGTGTTTTATTGTTCTTTTCTCCTTTGTGCATTTAGGTATCTTATGTCATTCAAGCTGAAGGAAAAGAGCATATAATTCACTTGGAAAGGAATAAGTAAGAAATTTAATTTACTTTGCCTTTTTGGTAATTTTTTTCTTTTTTCAATACTATATGGGTTTCTTTTCTAGTTAGATATTGCTTAGTAGGTTGTTAAGAAGGTGAGACTAATAAGAGTAGAAGTATGGAAAAATCCCTACAGTTTTGCGTTTCCACTGACACTTGAGCAAAGGAAAATAAATCTAAATTAAAGGAAGAGAAGGTTGTACTTAAGAAAACTTTAAAATCATGACTGGCCCAAGAAACCACTGAGCAGGTGGTAAAGAAGTCTTTAGTAGCTTTATCTGTCTGCTAGAGCTGCCACAGTGAAATACTACAGACTTAAACAACAGACACTTATTTTCTCCCAGGACTGGAAATCTAAGATCAAGGTGCCAGCATTAATGTCTGGTGAGGACTCTTTTCTTGGGATGCAGGCTCTTCTGGCTGGGAAGTGGGGTAGATGGAGGAGCGAGCTCTCTGGTGTTTCTTCTTATGAGGATGCTAATCCCATTGGCTCAGGGCCCCATCCTTATCACCTCATTTAACCATAATTTCCTTAGTGGGCCCCATCTCCAAGTATAGCCACACTGGAGGTTAAGGCTTCAGCATAGGAATTTTGGAGGGGATACAAGCGTTCAGTCCACAAGAGTGGTCTCTTGCCCTCCTTTTTAGTTTTGGCATATTTTCACCTGATCCTGCCTTGGTAATCTGTGTACTTCTGTTGCTTTTTTGAAATTCTATGCTTCTGACTGTGCTGAGCCAACCACTGTCTTGTGGCCCATCCTTCCCTGTCCTCCCTTTTCTTATGAAGCTAAACTTCCAGTATCTTTTCGTGAGAGATTTCAGAAAAAAAGCAGCCTAATAGACTCCTTTACACGGAGGTATGATTGATGGGATGTAAAGTGCTGCTCAGAGATGTCTCCCAGAACCAGTAGCAGCAGCTCCTGGGAGTTTCTAGAAATGCAAATTCTCAGGTCCACCTCTGGAATGAAGCAGAATTTGGGGAGGTGTCACAGCCATCTGTGTTTTAACAAGCTTCCATCCTGGGCGATTTTTTACCGACCCTCAAGTTTGAATAACACTTTTTATCTTAGAAGAGAATGCTGAGCTGAAGAGAGTGAGATCTCTCTGGCAGGGCTTTAGGCACTGCGACAGATTTATTCAGACAGAGAGGCTTTTTGAGTCCTGGGCACTGTACCCGGTACTTTTAATTGTATTACTTATTAATTTTCTCAGAACTCCTGAGGTCCAGCTTGTCTCCAATGTAATGATGTCACTGTATACAAGAATTTTTAATAGATATAAATATTTTCTACTCTTTCTATAGGAAATGCAAATTAAAATGATATCAACATAATAACATTTCTTATATTTGCCTAGTTTCAGCTTATAAAACATTTTCCTCAACTGTATGTCATTTATTAGACTATCATATCAATTTGATAATAGAGGAGTCTTGTGGCCCTTGCTTCATACTCAGAATGCTAGGGTTCAGGAAGTTTACTTGATTTACTCAGCATCACATAGTTTGTGAAAGGAGCACATATTCTAGTTATTTGACCTGAAGTCTAGTGATGTATATGTGTGTGCATGATGTTGTGTCTACATTCCTATGCTTCTTGAATTGGGGGGGCAAATAGTACTTTTCCAGGCATTTGTTGAGAGTTGCCAGGTCTTTGAATGTCTTCGAGAAGCAGTCATCAAAGCTAATGATCACTAGTGAGAAAGAGTTAGGGTAGATAGCCTATTATGGCTCTGAGTGAAGAAGTGAGTATGTTTGAGTGCTTACTTTTTTCCTCCCAGGGCCTAACTTGTTTTGGACCATGAATCTCTTGGTGAAAACAATGAAGCCTCCTCACAGAGGGATGTACATAATTGCTTACATTGGGGTATTTGGCCGGGACTCGGGTGTTGTGTGGCAAAAGATAGCACACCTCTTCTCTCCCTGTGCTGAAAAAATTTAAAGATAAAATAAAGGAGTGAGTTAGATAGAAGGTTAATATATCCCTCTCATGGTTGATGAGGGCTGGGTTAGGGGATTTACCAGAGAACGAGAGCCCAATGGACCTGTGAGTCCTGAACCCTGGATTAGGCAGATTCAGCCACTCACATCAGTGCTGTGCACCGTGGCAGTCCTTGTCCTAGAGGAGCATGGGGGAGTTCGTTCCCACTGGCAGGCAGTGACTTCTAAGGAGGACGAAGGGCAGAGCAAGGCCAAGTACCCTCTTCAGTTTATTCTTTCTAAATTCACCACCAGAGGGAGCAAAGAGTGTGTATATGTTGGGGAGAGAGGAGAGATGGGGCAGCGACTGAACACGGTTGGATAACTGAAACGACTCAGGACGCCACAGGCTCCTCCCGTGCTCACTCAGAGAGACTTTCATAAAGGTAAAGGGGACAGGACTCAGGACGAAGACAGCAGAGGAAATCATCGAAGGTTCAAGAACTTCCAGGCAGAGTCCCCTGGGGTCCTTTCTCAGTTGTACAGATGTGCATGTGTCTTCAGATTACACATCACTGAGATATGAGTGAATCGTCACCTTTTCAGGGTAGCCCAGGCACGTGTTTACCAAGGGGGTCGTTTTATACCACACTGGTCACGTGGCTGAAGTCAGGCTGTGTAACTGATTAAATGCCATGCCAACCATCCATCTCTCCATCTGTTTAAACAGTCTAGACACCTGGAGATTTATAGCCTTAAGAGTCGCATTGTAAACCACTAGCTGGCACCTTGCATCCCTGACTTGTCCGTAAGCCCTGAAGATAAGTATATTGCTGCTCCAGTTCTGTGAAGGACACAGAGCCTTTGCTTGACCTAAGTTTGGTCAGGCTACTGAACCTTCTCTTGGGCCCGATCTGTACACTTTGTTGGAGAATCCGGTTTTAGCAAGAACCCTGCTAAGTGAGGTTAGCAAGAACCCCCCGACCCTCAGTATCTGATCGAATTCCTCATCTTCCACCATCCTTCCCAGGTGATGTCTGATCACCATGGTCTGTCTTCAGTAAGAATCCTTTTAATTGGTTTAGCCAGAGTCTCCTTCACCCTGATGTTTCATCTTAGTAATTTTGCACCCACCGACCTCCCACCTTGCTCATTGGGTACAAATTCCCACCTGCCCATGCTATGCTTGGAGTTGAGCGTGACCTCTCTCCCCCACTATAAAATCCCATTACAGTGGTCCCCATAACTTCTGCCAAGCTCCTAAATAAGATTGGCCTCACCATCTTTAACAAGTGTCGTGGAATATTTTTTTCTTTGACAGTCATGGTGGCATGACTCAGGTAGGATCAGATTCATCACTGGACCCCCGACCTCTCACTCTGGACACCTTCAAAACCCTCATCTTCAGTCCTGACTGATTGGGGATCCATTGGTGAGTCTGACTCCTGAACCTTTGTTCCGGACAAATGTCCACCGAAACTGGTGAAGACAGACTTGATTCTTAAGGTTTTGAGTGTATACTCTGAAGTTGGGTCAGAATGCCAGGCTTCTTTTGACAGGTACCTCCTGGGCTGGCAGTTCTCCTTGGCTCCTTGTTCTGACTGGGGATTACTCCCTGGCTCCCTGGGCTGGAAGTCCATTCCTCTTGGCTCTATGTGAGGTGTCTTTTTTCTCTTTCTTGTATCTGGCTTCTCCCATTGGAACTTCTCAGCCAACTAAACCACCTCTTCTCCCATCCTGCTGACTCTGCTATGCCAGCTCTGTCTGCTTCCTTTCTTCTTAATATATTTTGCTGAACATAATTTGGAACTTTGTTGGTATCTTTGGGAAACTTGAGAGCTTCCCAGATTGACTGCTCCCTCTTTGTTGCTTCTGCTCCTCCTTCCTCTTCCTGCTACCATCAATCTCCCCTGCCACCCCGTTCCCTAGATCCTTCAATATGTCCCACTTTGAACCCCCACCTCCTACATTCCTCTGTCTACCCTTGACAGACTTCAGACTTTCCCCTTCCACGGCAGCACCTCAGCTTCCCACAGTCATTTTCAGTTTTAGTTCCTTGCCCTCCATCAGGGGCTCTCACGAAACTCAAGTAGCTCTGAAAATAACTCTACTTGAGTCTGAAAAGAACAAATGGAAATAGGTTATATGACTCACGTGGGTTTTGGAAACATCCAGAAAGCAGTTAGATGTCTCCTCAGTCACCTGCCTAAAAGTTAGACCACGGCAAAGGACGATTACGTACCATGGTGAAAGAAAATCTTAAAAATCTCCTCCAGTAATACTGGTAGGCAGGTAACCTTAACTTGTTTTATTTGCCAGAGTCAATTCAGTTGAAAATACAAAATGGAGATAAACCAGTGAGATTATATTGCTGCTTTACTAACTCATGGCTAAAATTTTAAAATGAAAACCATGTTTTCTATTTGTGTCTGTCTGTATGTTTATATATGTCTATGTGTATGTATACATGTGAGATAGTTTATTCCTGCTGGAAATGAATCACATTAATTTATAAAATCCCTTAATATCCAGTTCAAATAGGTTTAGAGGTGGAATGAGCAGTTACATAAATTATTTTCTTAAAACTCTTGGGAATACAGACACTAACCCAAGTTTTTTTTTAAGTTCGCATGATCTTGAATAATCTTCTTGCTGGTTTTTATAGTGTAGACACAATTGTTGATAAACTCTGACAACTTCAGAGTTGTTAGTATTAAATATGTAATGCAGATATGCATTTTTTTTCTGCCTTTGTTTACTATTCAGATAAGCTTATGTTATCTCTATCAGATGTTTAAGATTATAAATTATAAATCGACCCAAAGAACAAGATATATAATACAAAAAGAATTGCTTGATGTCAAGCATGGCAGTTAAAAACAAAGGGGGAAGAACCATAAATATATTATTATTTTTTTTTGCTTTTGTGATTTTTTTTTTTGGATACTTGCCTGATTTGTCAATAAGAAAAACAACTTAAGATGATGGATTGCTAGCTAGCTTTGTTTAATTACTGGCTCATGAAATTTTCATGACTCATTCAAGAATAATTGTTCAGAACAAATAAAATAAATAGATGTAAGTGGCATAGAAGTTAGTAAGTGAACTTTTCAATGTTAATTAAGTTTTATGTCTCCTTAAAAATAGTTTCAAAATTCTTTTTCATAACATGAAACCTAAAAGCTATACTAAGTTAAAGATGGATAATCATTGACTAGATAATTTCTAAATAAGATAAAATATTGAAATATTAATTGCTGAAGAGAAATTTAACTTTATTTACTTTAGCATCTTGTTTTTATGTGGTATAGAGAAGCTAAATATATTTGTGTCTGTTGATAAGCATGAGAAATTATACTATGAAAAAGATACATCTCAAGAAATTTATGAAATAATATATTCATAAATTTTCTACAGAATAATAGCATGTAGCAGACAGTTTGCAATTGCCTGCTTTTTAGCTTTTACTGAAAATTAGGATTACTAATGACTAAAATCTAATCAATATACATAAATGAAACTTTTAGGAATAATAAAGGTAAAGAAAACAAACTATATGCAAGGAAAATAAGGTGTATTTTTGATAAGAAAGAATATAAAAGATGTTTTGCTAAGGGAAAAAGAGAATAATTTTGTCCCAAAGTAGAATAAATGGTAGTTCCAGAATGAAAAAGAAGAAAAATGTGGAACAGAAACTGAGTGATATAAAAAATTTGTGGAAAAGGGACCTTGGAAAAAGAATCTTTCCTTGTGTGGTCAAAATTGGCTACTGTTGGATGGATTTATTTGTAAGGCTTTTTGGTTTGTTTGTTTAATTTGCCTAGTATTAATAGTACATTGATGCTTTTTCTATTAAAACAAGGTTTCCTTAGATTATTGGTTTAGTTGTTTTTCTTTATGTTTAAGTACATAGCTTGAGAAGATAAGATGTGTTTTAAGATAATTTCCTATGTGACATGTGTTTATCAGGTCTTTGATCATGTGAGAAAACCAAACCTTCTCAGTATTAAGAGAACTAAGAGTTTTGTTTTTTTAAATAACTATGTAGCTTTCTGTGTTTGTCTTTGAAAGTTTTTAATTGTGACTTTGGCTAAATGGGCAGTTAAGTGTTTGTTGTTTCACAGTGACACTTGTGATCCAGTTTAGTCAAATGTTGAAACCTTTTGGCATGTTTGACAGTTTCCCCAAATCAAATTCTAGTTGGAGTCTTTTTGACCTCAAACTAACTTTGAGATTTCTGAAATGGATCTTGGAAAATCTCAAAGGATTTGTCTCTCTCCTTACAAAAAGGGATACTGAACTAATAAGGGTTATTTGATATGTTAACGCATCTTATTTTTCATGGCAGTATAAGTTATTTGCATAAGTCAGTTAAAAATCTGCCCTTGTAGTAACAAGAAACAATTGGAAACCTTGGTTTTATTACCAAGGCTTTGATTGTAATGTCATATTTGGGAATGATGTGTTTTGAATCAGATATGACCAGATAGCTTTAAGGAACTAAGGTTGACTTTAAGAAGGCAATTGTCTATACACCTCCCCTTGGAAAAACTGGCTTGTTCTGGCTTACAGGATTTCTTGCCTTACAGGTGAGTAAGGAAGATCACTTGTGGCAGGGCCAGGAACCTCAGGATATTTAGGGGACCTCAATAAGAGAGTTTATCCAAATATATAGATTGTAGGCATATCTGGTGGCAAGTTCTTGACTTGGCTTCCTAGCCTTAAGCGTCTTTGGTTCCTTCTGAAATGCTCTAGCAAAGCAAATTCAAATGAAATACTATACGGTCAATCACAATTTTTACTGTACTTATGTGATAACTAGGCCAAATTTAATGAGACCAGACTTATGTGCAAACAAATTAGTCTTACTTTATGTTTCACAGAAATGGGGGTGACTATAGAGAGAATGTGGGGTTTTCTTGTTTGTTTCAGTGGAAACCTGTAGTGAACCATTGCTGCTTTCATCTTGCATATTTTGCCAGCTTTACCAAATCCTGAATTCTTCTAGTTTCCTTCAGTATCTGGCTATAACCGTCTAAGTTATCATTTCCAATTTTTATCCTTTCTGACTTGGAGTCATTGAGAACTAAAATCACCCTTTTCTTGAAACTCTAAGCTGTAGCTGGAAGATTGATGGAGTCTTCAAAAAAAGGCTGTTTCAACAGATCACATGTAGGCAATCTTTATGCCTCCTATGGTGTCGGCCACTCAAGAAGTTCATCAGAATACCTGATGCTGTCACTAGTGACATTCAAACCAGGAAAATTTGTCAGGTGACCAGTGCCGCTTTCACTGTACCATCTGAAGATGCCCTATGGCAAAACCAATACAGTATTGTAAAGTAAAATAAAGTAAAATAAAAAAACAACAAATTAAAAAAAATAAAATACACACCACATTAAAAAAAAAAAAGTGAAAGTGAAGTCGCTCAGTCGTGTCTGACTCTTTGCGACCTCATGGACTGTAGCCCACCAGGCTCCTCCGTCCGTGGGATTCTCCAGGCAAGAGTACTGGAGTGGGTTGCCATTTCCTTCTCTAGGAGATCTTCCCAACCCAGGGATTGAACCCAGGTCTCCCACATTGCAAGCAGACGCTTTACCTTCTGAGCCACCAGGGAAGCTCGAAGATGCTCTAAGCTCAAGTCTAAAAAAAATCTTGATGGCTGCCCATTGAGCTCCGAAACTCAGTTTCTAACTATTCGACTTTGTTTTTCTTTTGTTTTCATAGCTACTCCCCTCATTAACCGCCTGACTGCTAGCTCCACCCAGTAAATATCCCCTTCTACCAAGTTCCAACAGATGATTCAGCTGGTCTGTAATGAACAAAAGACAACTGAATGAGGAAATGGGCTTGTGTTATTCGGAGGAAAGAAGAATATAATTTCTTTCCTTAAACAACAGAGGAGATTGACAAAGGTTTTTTGCTTGACCAAACTTCAGTCAAGTTCCAGAACCTTCTCCAAGCCCTATCAGTGTGGTTTGTTGTAAAATCTAGTTTTAGAAAGAATTTCCCCTCTCCCTCCATATCTGATCACTCTGGATGTCTGATCAAGTTGTTTATCCTCCACCCCACTTCCCCACCCAGTGATGTCTGGTTACTCTGGCTGTCTTCAGCAAGAATCTGTTAGGTTGGTTTAGCCAGAATGCTCCTCATCCCTGATGTTTCCTCTTAGGAGTTTTCCATCCACTGACCCCCACTGTGCTCCTTGGCTAAAAATTCCCACTTGCCCATGCTGTATTTGCAGTTGAGCCTGCTCTTTCTCCCCAACCCTCTGTAAAATCTCTTTGCAGTGGTCTCTATACTTAACATTGATAATAAAGTCGACCTTACTGTCTTCAACAAGTGTCATTGGATTTTTATTTTTATTTTTTTGTACTAAAGCTAACCCTGTCTTTGCACGTGTGGTTTACACTGCAGATCTCCCTTAACATGGGAGGAAGATTCAAGGATCAGCAATAATTGCTTCTTTAAATAATGGACAGAAATTTTGCCCCTGTACTTAGAGATTAAACGCAGTGAGTGCTGCTTTATGCAGGACATTTAAAAGAGGGTAAAATAATTTATTTTCTTCTGGAAATATGATGTACCATATAACCAAATTTATACTTTTCCTATGAGACAAATCAGAAAACTTTTAAGGACATTACAAATGTTTTTTGCAACCACTGTTTTATGACCATGAGAACAGATGAGCAACTCAAACATTTCTTTCTGATTGGAATGTACACAATTTCAGATGCAAGTCCATTCATAGGCTTTATGTTTTATGGCAGCTCCTTCTTTAAACAACAGTTTATCAGGTGAATGTTTTTATTCTTGCTCATCTCTTCTATGAATAATGTCTTATAAAAGTTGTGTTCTTAGCTATGAAGAGATAAAATAATCTTATATGGTGTGTTTTATTCTTCTTGCAGAGACCTTTTACCCAAAGATTTTGTAGTTTATACCTACAGCAAGGAAGGGGCTCTGATCTCTGACTACCCTAATACACAGGTAATTTATTTTCCTCTTGACTATATACAGAATTTAAAACAATTATAATTTTAAAGTGCATTCTCTTCACCTGCTCTGGACTGTTACCTGAGGGCATCCTTTGATATGATAATATATGGTGCTGTCCTGGGGTGGGAGTGGTGGGTACATTGACATAGATTAAACTGTACCTTATAGCTCTTCTGGTTCTTTAAGGTCAAGTGTTTTTTTGAAAGACCAGGAAAATAATCTTCTACTTAATGATAACCCCTATTGATCATGAAGGGGAAAAGTTTGATTTATATTTTGATTTTTGATTTTGCTGAAACTTGATGAATAAAGCACATCTCAACTTCCTTATTAAACCATTTGACTTACCATTAGTACGCAAAGAACAAGAACTTGTTTGCTATTAGATATTCTACTTTTTTGTTGAGAATTGTTTTATAAAGAAGTGTGGTCTTCTCTGCATTAGAGAACAGAGTATTCCTGAAGATGGAACTGGAGGAATATGTGAAATAATTGACAGATGTTGACTTTGGCTTTATGTATTATTTATTTAGAGCATAAGGACTTCTAATTTTAGTTGGAAGGACTGTCTTAAAGTCCCTTTTGGCAGTTAGGTGTTACCTGTTATTATTATTATTATTTTTTGCTATAGTTTTCAGGAGAAATCTTTACCTCTGTTAAGCATGTATTGTTTGTCCCCTGAGTTTTGTTACATTTTGCTAGGTGGAGTTGTGTTAGTTTTGTATTTTTGCAGCACTCTTCAAATAAATAGAAAGCAAAAGCTTTATTTTAGATTATTTATAAGACTTTTTTAAAAAAAGGCAATGCTGACTTAGACCTATTCTTTTCTGGCCAATTTTCTGATTTTTTTATCTTAGTGTTCTGTTTGTTCATTTTATTTTTTTGAAAAGTGCGTTGTTTTATTCTTTTATTGTTTGTCTGGTGTTGAACAGCAAAATAGTAGAGCAGTTTAAATGTATTGATAGCATTAACTGGACTGCAGATCATCCATTCATCGATCCATCCATCCAGTCATCCTTCTGAAGATTACTATAGCATAAGACCAAAGACCACATAATTTATGCCACTCAATGAAGGCAGTGATTTTTTAAAAAGGCATTCTTATTCTCTTGGAGAGGTTTCTTGGCCTGGATTTTGGTGACACACACGGCTTGGACTTGATTCCTGTCTCTATTATTTATTTGCTGGTCAAGTGTCTTTAGCCTGTTTGGTGCCTTAGTGTCCTCACCCTAAAATGGTATTAATAATTGTAACTTCATGTGGTTATTAGAAGTTTAAATGAGTTAATACTGGTAAGATATTTACTAGTCAGTCCAACAACTATGAACTCAGTAAATATTTTTTGTTACTATTATTGAAAGTTTATATGCTAAAAATAGATTTTAGTTATATGGAAATTTATGCAACTTTTATAAAGTATTACAATTTAATTATGTTCTCTTGGGTGTTTGAAAAATATAAACTAAGACAAATGAAGCCTTTCACTTATTGGCTATTGAGTATAGATAGTTTCAGATAGATAAAAATGGAATACTTTTGAATTCAGATAGATAAAATTGTGACTGTGGATCTGAGCTAGCAATTAAAACTTTGGTACTAGGGTTTTTCTGTGTGTGACAACATTGTGAGATATCATGATGACATAGACGTTTAATGTTCAGAAAATGCAATTAAGTTGGACTCTGTGGGAGAGAGCAAGGGTGGGATGATATGGGAGAATGGCATTGAAACATGTAAAATATCGTATGTGAAACGAATTGCCAGTCCAGGTTTGATGCGTGATACAGGGTGTTCAGGGCTGGTGCACTGGGATGACCCAGAGGGATGGGATGGGGAGGGAGGTGGGAGGGGGATTCAGGATGGGGAACACGTGTACACCCGTGGTGGATTCAAGTCAATGTATGGCAAAACCAATACAACATTGTAGAGTAAAATAAATAAATAAATATATTAAAAAATACAGTTAAGTCACACTGAAAAATGTAGATGCTTTCCCTTGTGATTCTTCTATTTAAATTAATTTGTAAATCTCTCATGTGGCTTTCATCATCAGCATCTTTTGCAAGGCCATATTTTTTACAAAGAAACACAGTTTTAATAACCACTTGATATAAGTTGCTATGTGAAGTCAAAACTCCAAATTAGCATTAGTCTTAGACCTTTGGGTACCTTGCAAATGCATTAGAAAGTGCTTTAACTTACTCCCTCTATTAATGAATGCTCCTTCTTTGCTCTGAAAAGACTGTCTCAAGCTCTCTGGCTTTATGCCATTTTACCTTTACTATAATCATCGGATGCAATTAGGTGTTTTGCAGACTTGCAAAATAGGATTTGTTGTTTTTTTAAAAACTAAAGATTTAATAAAACCAAATTATTAAAGAAATACCATCAAGCTGGTAGATTAAGTGATCAAGTGCTAAATTTCAGTCATGTCAAATGATGAGCGCTTCTATAGTAATTGAAGTGAGAAGCTTCCCTAACAAATTTAACACACAAATTTAATTTTGTGAGTTACTGTGTTACTATTTCATAAGTGCTACCCCATCTGTAATAGAAGAGATAGTTCTTTCCCTCTGGTGAGAAGACAAACTCAAAGCTAGACTTTAACTTCAAAGTGCTAGAAAGAAAAACAGTGGTTGTAAATAACCCCACACTGGAAAAAGCTGTAAAATGTTGATATTTAGCCTGTGTTGTTTAGTGCATAATTTTTTAATTTTTTCAGAAATTCTCACATTAGTTGCAGGAATAATAGAAAACAGTCATGTGTACCCTTCACCTAGATTCTCTGAGTGTTAACATTTATCATACGTACTTTATCCTTTTCTCTCTATTTTTTTCCCCCTGAAGAGTATGTTGTACACCTGGTGTCCCTTTACCCTTTAAATATTTCAGTGTAAATATCCTAAAAACAAGAACTTCAAAAGAAGTCACCATAGTATAGTTCTCAGAATTAGGAAGTTAACATTGAAGCAATACTGTCACTCAATTACAGATCTTATTGATGTTTGTTTTAGTCCATTACCCTAATGATGTACTGTATAGTGAAAGGAAATTCAAGTTCATGTGTTGCACCAAGCAGTCTTCCATCTGTTTTAGTCTGGAAATCCTTGGTCTTCCCTTGTATTTCATGACATGGGCATTTTTGAGAAGTACAGGCTGACATCTTGTAGAATGTCCTGCAGTTTGAGTTTGTGTGATGTTTACTCACAATCAGATTCAGGTTATGCACCTTTGGCAGGGATCCACCCTGAAGGGTTCCCTGTATCGTATCATGAGCATGTCCTGTAATTAGTTTATCACTGACAGTATTAACGTTGATTATTAAGGAGTTGTCTGCTCAGTTTCTTCTCTGTGGAGTTACTGTTTTTGCTTTTTTAGTTAATCTTTTGGCTAGATATTTTGAGGCTTTGTAACTATCCCATTACTTCTCAAATTTGTACTCACTGGCTTCAGTATTTAATATTTGCCTCAGTTGTTATGGTGGTTGTTAAAATGGTGATTTCCTAACCTCATCAGTGCCTCTATATGCACTGTTGTATTTGTTTTTCCTGTCAAGAAGAGTTTTTCCTTCTTATTTGTTTACATCAGCATTGATGCACGGGTTCTTACTTTATCATGAGTGAAACTGAAGTCTTTTCATTTATATAGGGGCATTTTTATACCTTTTGTAAATTGTTTGTTCAACGCTTTTTTTTTTTACTTTTACTTTATTTTACTTTACAGTACTGTATTGGTTTTGCCATACATCAACATGAATCCGCCACTGGTATACATGAGTTCCCAATCCTGAACCCTCCTCCCACCTCCCTCCCCATACCATCTCTCTGGGTCATCCCAGTGCACCAGCCCCAAGCATCCAGTATCGTTTTGCACCATCTTCTGTTGGATTTAATCTTTCCCCTTTAAAGTTTCAAAGTTCTTTGTATTATACTATAGTATAGTTTTAGCTATGATAAAAGTTACAAATAATTCCCTCTAGTCTGTGAGTTGTCTTTTTACTTTTTCTTGGTGTTTCTTTTAATGTAGAAGTTTTAAAATCTTTTTTATTTTTTTAATGCAGTAAAAATGATCGGTCTTTCCTCCTGTTACAGCAAGATTTTGAGTGATAGAAAGTCTTTCTCTACCCCAGGTTAAAGAGGAATTCAGCTACGTTTTCTTTTAGTTCTTGCATAGGTTCATCTTTTTTAGTGTTTCGATTCTTGATCCATTTGGAGCTTTTTCTTCTTTTAATTTGTTTTCTTCCATATGAGTTCACATGTATCTCCCCGTCCTGAACCTCCCTCCCCACCCCATCCTGGAGCTTATTCTTATGTATAATGTGAAGTATGGATCTACTTTTATCCTTTCTCAAACGTCTAATCCGTGGGCTGAGCACCAGTTATTACAAGTGCATGTTTTCCTCGGTGATTTGAGACGACCACTTTTATCATATAAGGTTCCACATGTATTTTGATCTGTTTTGAGACTATGTTCTGCTCCACTGGTTGGTCTCTCAGTTAATGCACCACCAGGACCCTACTGTTTTATTTTTTTAAATATAAATTTATTTATTTTAATTGGAGGCTAATTACTTTACAGTATTGCATTGGTTTTGCCATACATCAGCATGTATGCGCCACAGGTATACACGTGTTCCCCATCCTGAACCCCCCTCCCTCCTCCCTCCCCGTACCATCCCTCTGGGTCGTCCCAGTGCACCAGCCCCAAGCATCCAGTATCACGCATTGAACCTGGGCTGGAGACTCGTTTCATATATGATATTATACATGTTTCAATGCCATTCTCCCAAATCATCCCACCCTTGCCCTCTCCCACAGAGTCCAAAAGACTGTTCTATACATCTGTGTCTCTTTTGCTGTCTGGCATATAGGGTTATCGTTACCATCTTTCTAAATTCCATATATATGCATTAGTATACTGTATTGGTGTTTTTCTTTCTGACTTACTTCACTCTGTATAATAGGAGGACCCTACTATTTTAATTATTAAGGGCTGGTGATATGTCATAATATCTAGCAAGTTTAGTCCTCCTCCTCCTTCTCCTATTCCCCTTGGCTGTTGTTTTTTTTTTTTCCCCAGTGCTTTACAATTGTTTTAAAGAGAAAAAAAAAACTCCTTGTGTACTAAAAAAATCTGATATTAATAAGTGATATGCTTATATTTCCACTGGTCAATTTCTTGCTCAAAATGAAGAATAAATGGTCTTTAACTTATCAAGATGGTTAAATGTATAACTAACAATAATAATATAATCAATATGCTTAGGCAGAAAAAGAAAGTCCAAGTCACTGTTTTTGCCATGTACTGAACTGTTTTCCCCCTTGGTGTCATTAGTCTGTCACAAGATCCTCTTCTGTACTGGATTTCAGTTGGCTGCTGTGGTGTCTTCTTACCTGTGATTGAAAATGTTAAACATGACATTATGCTGCCTTGTTCCGCCTCTAGGTTTAAAGGTTATGGGGGTAGAGTTGTTTGTACTTAGTATCCTCTGGACTTCTGCCTTAAAAATTTGGCAGAAATTCAAATTCTTTGTACCCATAGGGTGATAGACAGTCTGAAGATAGTCCAAAGACTGCCATGTGATAATTATGGGATGCCAATAATAGAATTGGAGAAGGAAATGGCAACTCACTCCAGTATCCTTGCCTGGAGAATCCCACGGACAGAGGAGCCTGGCGGGCTACAGTGCATGGGGTGTCAAGAGTCAGACATGATTTAGTGATTCAACCAATAATAGAATAAGAAGTTTAGTTGATTGGCCTTAAATAACTTTTAGTTCTACACTCTCTTTGATGATTTTCAGCAAGGTAATAGTATTTTGAAGATGACACTTTTTTTTAAATCATTTAGAATCATTGTCATTATCGGGGATATGTAGAGGGTACTTACGATTCATCCATTGCACTCAGCGACTGTTTTGGACTCAGGTAAGGAACTTTCTTTATCAGCAGTTTTTCATTCCCTTAATTCTTTTCCCTTTACTTATCTCTGTCTCCAGCACAAGTCATTTTAGGGTACTTAAATTTAGATTTTACTTTGATGTTGCTGAAGGTCTTTCTAACTGTGTTTCAGATGTCATTCTTGGCATGTTTATTTAGGACAGTATTACAGGTGATGAATTTTAGTACCTAAATAAAAAATTTCATTTTTTCTGAGACCACTAAATAAATTTTGCTATTTTAAAATAAAGCATACTTTAAATTTGTTACCTTTTAGGTTTATATAACTTTTACTTCTGTTCTTTCATCTAAGTCTCATAATGACTGTGAGAAGGGGTTGATTGCTTCCATATTTAGGTGAGCAAGCTGAGGTTCAGAGAAATCATACCATGTGCCAAGTGAAATGATAATAATATTAAATTTATGAAGGGCCTGGCAATATCACACTGGACTGGTTGATTGGTTACATGATTAATTGAACTAATAAATATTACTTTAAATTCTCAAGCAAACTGTATGAGATGGCGATGAGTACTATCTCCATCTAAGCTGTGACACTTGTAGAACAATTACTGTGTACCAGGCAGTGTCCTAAGTATTTTTTGTGCTCAGTAAATAGTTTTCAGGACAACTCTAGGGAGAATGTCTACTACGGCTAGTAGGAAACATTCAGATTCAAACTTTGGTCCTCTGGCCTCCAGACTCCACGCTTCTAGCCACTGTTCTGAATTGCCTTTCTTTATACAGTGATCTCACAGAGGGGTTAAGTAACTTTCAGGCCAGTTAATAGTTGTCTTGAGCTTTTAATTTAGGGCTGCCCAACTCTAAAACCTCTCTATTTTTCTCAACACCATGTTATCCCTTCTTACATATGTTAAGAACTAGGACTTGAATTCATGTTTCTTAATTCCTTTTCCTGTGTATTTTTTTTTTCCATCCTAAAAAACTGTGTATGTGTAATACAACACTTAGAGGCTTGCTGCATATAGAAAATGTGAGTTATGGGATTGAACCCCTGCAGAACAGCTCTCATTTTGAGCACATCTTTTATCGAATGGATGATGTCCACCAAGAGCCTCTGAAATGTGGGGTTTCCAATAAAGTTATGGAAGAAGAAACCATAAAGGATGAAGAGGAGCATCCTAGCATCACTCAGCTGCTTCGAGTAAGGAGCTAATGTATTTCTTCATGGCTCTGACTCAGGTTTAAAAACAATCATCTATTTGTGCATTAAACCAATACCTATTATTACTGTGTTTTTGCCAGCTTTGTGCCAGACATTGTGATGGGTACCAGGGGATAAAAAGATGAGTAATATGTAGTTCCTGCCACAAAGTTGAATACAGTCAGACTTCTGTGTTTTGGAAACGAGGGCTTAAGTCTTAAACAGTAACTATATTTCTTTTTGTCATTGCCCTCTAATAATCCATTACTGTGACTTTGAGAGAGCACTGGACTTTTTAATGTGAATACCCTTTACACAGACTGGAGCTCTAAAGTGAGAGAGAGGGAGAGACAGAGAGGGAAAGAGAGAGATTGAGTTTTAGGACTTTAATGATCTCAGATGTTTTCCTGGGGCACTAGTGGTATCCCTGTTTTGAGACTTCTTTAGGATTCCTTAGCTTCCTCTTAAGAGGGGTCTCTTAACCTGAGCTGTTTCTGAGACCAGAGGAACCTCAGTTGCAGACAAAGGCAGCTTTCTCTATAATGAGATGATGTAACTGTGCCTCTACAAGAGGCTTGTGCCTCTTCTAGAGTATTTTAATTAACTCATACTAATTTATGGCATTGTTTTCATCATCTGTTCTGCCATTCATTCTTTTGATTCTTGGATGGTTCTTTTTAAGTTTAGTCATTGGAAAACACTTAAATTTTAGCTCATTCTGTACTTTACATGGGGGCTTCCCAGGTGGCGCAGTGGTACAGAATTTTCCTGCCAATGCAGGAGATGCAGGAGAACGTGAGTTTGATCCCTGTGTCAGGAACATCCTATGGAGGAGGGCATGTCAGCCCACTCCAGTATTATTGCCTGGGGAATCACATGGGCAGAGGAGCCTGACGGGCTACAGTCCATGGGGTTGCAAAGAGTTGGACACAATTGAGTGGCTGAGCATATATGGACAGTTTATGTAAGTTTTTGAAAATCACAAAACTAGTCATTTTTTAAAAGTAGCAACCTTGTATGTCAGTGCAAATTGTAACTCAATAAGACTGGAAGGAAAAAAATAAAGGACAAGAATAAGAAAATAAAGTGCAGACCTTGTCCTTCCTTTTCCTTGGGTTATTAGCAGATATTCTTTTTTCCACTCTTGACAGAGTAGTAGGGCATCCAATTAAAATATGTGTATGTGTGTATAGTTTTGATATTAGAGAATCAATAATTCACCTTTGGAAACTTGAATAACTCATGTTATCTTTAACTAGAATTTTTCTCAGAGCACTACAGATGGCATATATCACTTTTAAAAACACATGTCTTTTGGCCTTATTGATGTAGGATGTGTTAAAAATCATTTTATGAAATTCTTAGCAGACATGAAACAAGTGACTAGAGGTTAGGATAAGATCATTGTGTGTTAAAAATAGGAGTCTTATACGTAGTCATCTTATATGTAATCTGAAGAATGTAGTCTTTTAACTTTTTGCTTTCCTTTATGGTGTTTGTGTTTTTTTTGACAGAGAAAAAGAGACATCTTGCCACAGACCCGCTATGTAGAGTTGTTCATTGTTGTAGAGAAGGAAAAGGTAGGATTGGTGACAGTTTTTCTCCTTTTTCATGAAAAGAAGATGAGAAGTGAGGATCCCATGAAGGAAATATGAAATATATTTGTATTGATTTTTGTTAAATGACTTTTCCCTGGAATATTTATACATGATATTCGTAATACGTCCAGAACTGAATGTAGCATTAACGTTACCTCTATCTTTATTTTTACTGGTGATGTTTTTCCACTGTTTGTTTTGGGTAATTTGCAAATGTTAAACTTCTCCCTTCTTAGGAGGGAGCAGAGTTTAGATGATAAGTTTAGAAGGGAGCAGAGGAGAATGGGTCAGCTTAGCATTTACTATTTATTTCATTATACAGGATAACACAGGACATTTTCCTTATTTATACTTAAGATTGTGCTTTACTCAACTAAGAAAAGTTACGTATTTATTTTAGCATTTGCAAGATTATTAATTTTAGATATAACTGCTATATATTTTAACCTATAGATTATTTAAAATGTTTTATCTGACTTCTGCCAGCTTTGCTGTTGCTGTGAACCAAATTGTTTGCAGAAACTTAACACAACTGACAAGTCCTTTTTTGTAATCTGCAGAGTCAGTTTTGAGACTCTTTATGGTTTTTTAAAAAAACCCTTATTGTATATAGACTAGAAAATAATAAGCCATACTTTTAGGAGATAGAAATGTATTCTTATTTGTTCGTTATAGGTTCATTATCCTCAAGTGTAGAAAGAAGCATAAGGGAATGTGAATAAGCATGAACTCTGTCCCAGATAATGTATTAAAGGTTCCAGTAGAATATGATGGACAAGTGATAAAAAAAGGAGACTTGAAATATTTTTTCTCATTACTTTCTCCACATAGGTAGAAAATGGTTTAAATAAAATATTTGAATTCTTATCTTGAGATTATAGAATTTTTTTTCTTATATTGCTTTGGTGATCATGAGTTTTCTTCTTTGCTTTTCAGTATGATAACATGGGAAAAAACCAGACTGCAGTGCGAGAAGAGATGATAAGCTTAGCCAACTACTTGGATAGTGTAAGTTTATTTTCTATCAGCTGGGATTATTCTGTCCTTTCCTCTCACAGCCTCTGAATAGAATTTTAAAATTGTCTGATTTGGAGCTGTGATTATTCTAGAGGATAGAATAATCAGTCTTTCTGGGGTTTGCTCTCAAATTTGTTTTGTAACTTTTCTATGTTTATAAGGAAAGTATAATTTTAGAGAGAGTGAGACAAACGAGATTTCAAATTAGCATCTACTTTATCTTTAGTGTTGAGGAGAAATTCATCAGTTGATCTAAGAAAGAAATGAGAAGTTTATTCAAGCCAAATTTGAGGATTATAACCCAGGAAGAGCATCTCAGAAAGCTCTGAGAACTGTTTTTCCCATTAGAAGTCAAGGCACAGTTATGTAAGTTTTTTTGAGACAGAGGAATGTGCATTCAATGAGGTATTATTGACAGTTTACACAATCTAGACCTAAGCATCATCATGGCCCTAGCAAGGTTAAGAAGGAATGTTATCTTTAAGGAGTTGCCTTTTTGATGTTAGGAGAATGCTGCTCTTTATGGTTGAGCAGGTATTTCTGCCGATGGGGAGGTTTGGTTGATGCCTTATGCAGATAGAGAAATGCACAGTAGGGTAAGAGAGGAGGCCAAAGGGCAGAGAAAAATTTTTCTGTGTAAATTTTTCTTGTCTTGCCATAAAATACGACTTTTATTTCACAGTAGATAGACTGAGGTTCTCTGGCACTTATGCAGAGATCTTTGAATTTTTGCTGAGAAACTTATTTTATTTTATTTTTTTAATTTTATTTTTACTTTATTTTACTTTACAATACTGTATCGGTTTTGCCATACATTGACATGAATCTGCCACGGGTGTATACGAGCTCCCAATCCTGAATCCCCCTCCCACCTCCCACCCCATATCATCTCTCTGGATTATCCCTGTGCACCAGCCCCAAGCATCCTGTATCATGTATCGAACATGGACTGGCGCTTCGTTTCTTACATGATAGTATACATGTTTCAATGCCATTCTCCCAAATCATCCCACCCTCTCCCTCTCCCTCACAGTCCAAAAGTCCACTCTACACATCTGTGTCTCTTTTGCTGTCTCGCATACAGGGTCATCATTACCATCTTTCTAAATTCCGTATATACGTGTCAGTATACTGTATTGGTGTTTTTCTTTCTGGCTTACTTCGCTCTGTCTAATCGGCTCCAGTTTCATCCATCTCATTAGAACTGATTCAAATTTATTCTTTTTAATGGCTGAGTAATACTCCATTGTGTATATGTACCACAGCTTTCTTATCCATTCATCTGCTGATGGACATCTAGGTTGTTTCCATGTCCTGGCTATCATAAACAGTGCTGCAGTGAACACTGGGATACTTGTGTCTCTTTGAAGCAAGAATATACAATGGAGTAAAGACAATCTCTTTAACAAGTGGTGCTGGGAAAACTGGTCAACCACTTGTAAAAGAATGAAACTAGATCACTTTCTAACACCACACACAAAAATAAACTCAAAATGGATTAAAGATCTAAACGTAAGACCAGAAACTATAAAACTCCTAGAGGAGAACATAGGCAAAACACTCTCCGACATAAATCACAGCAGGATCCTCTATGATCCACCTCCCAGAATACTGGAAATAAAAGCAAAAATAAACAAATGGGATCTAATTAAAATTAAAAGCTTCTGCACAACAAAGGAAACTGTAAGTCAGGTGAAAAGACTGCCTTCTGAATGGGAGAAAACAATAGCAAATGAGGCAACTGACAACTAATCTCAAAGAAACTTATTTTAAATAAGGCTGTCTCCTGCTCTGAAACCATATATGACTCTGTGTGTGAGAGAGGGATAGACAGAGGGAAGGATTTGGTTTGAGATTTTAGAGTTTATTCATCTAGTGGGAGATATTGAAGAATTAGATACATGTTCCTTTTTAAAGTTTTTATTGGAATACAGTTGATTTATAATGTTGTGTTAGTTTCAGGTATACAGCAAAGTAAATCAGTTATATATATATCCACTCTTTCTTTTTCAGATTGTTTTCCCATATAGGCCTTTACAGGGTATAAAGTAGAGTTTCCTATACTATACAATAGGTCCTCGTTAGTTTTACATGCAGTGTATATGTTGGTCCCAATTTCCTAATTTATCCCTCCCCCCCTTATCCCTTGATAACCATGTTTGATTTCCCCCACCTTACTCAACTTCTTTTTTGTAAATAAGTTGATTTGTACCCTCTTTTTTTAAGAGTCCACATATAAGAGTGTGTATCATACTGAGTGAAGTCAGACACAGAAAGACAAATGTCATACAGTACCACTTGTATGTGGAAAAATTTAATCTCTAATATGAATATGAATACCAAACATAATAATGATGATGATAGTGATTTTGAATGTTTATAATGTACTAATTTCTGCTTTATTGACTATGCCAAAGCCTTTGACTGTGTGGATCACAATAAACTGTGGAAAATTCTGAAAGAGATGGGAATACCAGACCACCTGACCTGCCTCTTGAGAAATCTGTATGCAGGTCACGAAGCAACAGTTAGAACTGGACATGGAACAACAGACTGGTTCCAAATAGGAAAAGGAGTACGTCAAGGCTGTATATTGTCACCCTGCTTATTTAACTTCTATGCAGAGTACATCATGAGAAACGCTGGACTGGAAGAAACCCAAGCTGGAATCAAGATTGCCCGCAGAAATATCAATAACTTCAGATATGCAGATGACACCACCCTTATGGCAGAAAGTGAAGAGGAACTAAAAAGCCTCTTGATGAAAGTGAAAGAGGAGAGCAAAAAAGTTGCCTAAAGCTCAACATTCAGAAAACGAAGATCATGGCATCTGGTCCCATCACTTCATGGTAAATAGATGGGGAAACAGTGGAAACAGTGTCAGACTTTAATTTTTTGGGCTCCAAAATCACTGCAGATGGTGACTGCAGCCATGAAATTAAAGGATGCTTACTCCTTGGAAGAAAAGTTATGACCAGCCTAGATAGCATATTCAAAAGGAGAGACATTACTTTGCCGACTAAGGTCCGTCTAGTCAAGGCTATGGTTTTTCCAGTGGTCATGTATGGATGTGAGAGATGGACTGTGAAGAAGGCTGAGCGCCAAAGAATTGATGCTTTTGAACTGTGGTGTTGGAGAAGACTTTTGAGAGTCCCTTGGACTGCAAGGAGATCCAACCAGTCCATTCTGAAGGAGATCAACCCTGGGATTTCTTTGGAAGGAATGATGCTAAAGCTGAAGCTCCAGTACTTTGGCCACCTCATGAGAAGAGTTGACTCATTGGAAAAAACTCTGATGCTGGGAGGGATTGGGCGCAGAAGGAGAAGGGGACGACCGAGGATGAGATGGCTGGATGGCATCATGGACTCGATGGACCTGAGTCTGAGTGAACTCCGGGAGATGGTGATGAACAGAGAGGCCTGGCGTGCTGCGATTCATGGGGTCGCAAAGAGTCAGACGCAACTGAACGACTGAACTGAACTGAACTGATAATGTACTAAAAACTGAGTCAAGTGACTTATATTTATAACTCATTTATTGCTCACAGTATCTCTGTGAAATAGAGATGAGTTCCATAAGCCTTTATCTGAAACCTTTGGGGTACATGTCATTAGAATTTTAGATGAGTTTAGAAAGGTAATATTGTTCACTGTACAGTGTATGTATAACATGTAGTTCACTATGTATTGATCTTACTTTATACCTCCAAAAGGATCCTGGGGTAGCACCTTGTAATCTAACTCATTGATATTTCTATAGTGAAATATATGAATATTTATATTAAGTGAACTAAAGTGAAGTGAAGTCACTCAGTCGTGTCCGACTCTCTGTGACCCCATGGACTGTAGCCTACCAGGCTCCTCTGTCCATGGGATTCTCCAGGCAATAGTACTGGAGTGGATTGCCATTTCCTTCAGGGGATCTTCCCGACCCAGGGATCGAACCCGGGTCTCCTGCATTGTAGACAGGCGCTTTATATATGAATATTTATATTAAGTGAACTAAAGGTGAACAGTAAATAGACTTTCACTAGTTTAGGGAAAGGTTTGAAACCAAAATACCAAAAACTTTAAATATCCAGAGTTTGTCAGATTTTGGAATGGAAGATAAAAAGGATTTCAAACCTTTGTTACTTTTGTTTTATGAATGAAGAAACTCAGACCCTTGAAAAGTTAGAGTTCCATTATATTGAAGGAAACATTTTTGATAAAGAGGAATCCTGTTTTTAAGTGGTTATGTTACTTAATTAGAAGTTCAAAGATATTCTCATATTCTTTATTTTATTATATTACTTTTATTGAAGTGTAGTTGATATACAGTTTTATATATATTACAGGGGTACAATATAGTGATTCACAATTTTTAAAGGTTAAACTCCATTTATAGTTATTATATTGAGTTGGCCAAAAGGTTCAGTTGGGTTTTTTAATACCTGTTTATGAAATGCCTGACAGAACTTTTTGGCCAACCCAATAAAATATTGGCTATTATTCCCTGTGTTGTACAGTATATGCTTGTATATCCTTGTAACTGATAGTTTGTATTTCTTAACCCTGTACACCCTCCCTTCCTTCTCCCCACTGGTAAGCACTAGTTTGTTCTCTATATCTATGAATCTATTTCTCTTTTGTTACACTCACTAGTTTGTTGTATTTTTTTAAGATTCCACCAAGAAGTGATGATGTTATTTAGTTGCTAAGTCGTATTCGCCTCTTTGTGACCCTATGAACTGGCTTCCCTGTCCATGGATTTCCCAGGCAAGAGTACTGGAGTGGGTTGTGGTATCCTTCTTCAGGGGATCTCCCTGGCCCACGTCTCCTACAGTGGCAGGGAGATTCTTTATCACTGAGCCACCAGGGAAGCCCTCCTATAAGTGATACCATACTGTATTTGTCTTTCTCTGTCTGACTTACTGCACTAAGCATAATACCCTCCAAGTCCATCTATGCTGTTGTAAATGGCAAAATTTCATTTTTTATGGTTGAGTAATAGTCCATTTGTGTGTGTGTGTGTGTGTGTGTGAACCCAGTCATCTGCTGACAGATACTTAAGTTGCTTCCAAATCCTGGCTATTGTAAATACTGTTGCTGTGAACATTGGGTTAAACATATCTTTTAAATTAGTGTGTTTTTTTTTTCCCCCAGATATATACCTAGGAATTGTTCCCATATTCTTTAATAAATTTTGTATATTTTTGTTTTCTTCCCAGATGTACGTTATGTTAAACATTCGAATTGTGCTAGTTGGGCTTGAGATTTGGACAAATGAAAATCTGATCAGTATGGCTGGAGGTGCTGGTGATGTGTTGTCGAACTTTGTACAGTGGCGGGAAAAGTTTCTTATAACACGTCGGAGGCATGACAGTGCACAGCTAATCCTGTAAGTGATGTTTTTAAAGGTACTCTTTATGATATGGTCAGAATAATAATTTTCGCTTTTTTCTTTTTTTGCAGTCATATCCTCTTAAAGTTTTTGAGCATTCATTTAAATGAGGAAAAAGTTTGATTTGTAGAATGAGTGCAGTGTGCTAATAAGACCTGTTTTTGTTGGATCTCTTGTGACCTTTATCCCGTATCCTCTTCCTCTTTCCCGGGTATACTTCCTTATTTAGTATGGCATGTTTTCTAGTTTCTTCTTGTGAAAGGATATATTGGGAAAGAAATATAGTTCTGACCTCTTTCATGTCAGAAAATGTGCTTTACAATCTCAAAACAGAATTTAAAAATTATCTCTGGTACACCAGAAACAAAATATAAATCAACTATAATTTAAAAAAATTATCTCAATTTGACCTCTGATTATCCTAGTGCTTAAGTAATTCATTGTTTCAGGGCTGTGCTTTTTCATTTGCTTTGTACATTTTAGGTTATTTTGTCAGGTCTAACATTTTTGGCATGAAATCTTTTTCCTTCAGAATTTTGAAGGCATGGCCATTGGTCTTTTGACTTCCAAATTACTGTTGAGAAGCCTTAATTCATTTTTAAAAAAAAATTCTCTTTAGAATGGGTGAATTTTTTTGTACATAAATTCTATCTCAGTACAGCTTCACTGAGAAACTTTAATGCATTCTGTTTCCTGTTTTTTAGTATATGCCTTTTTTTTTTCCTTCCTTCTTTGAGAACTTGTAGGATCTTCTCTAGAGGTTCCCAGACCTCTAAATTGTCTTGATGGTATGCTTTGGTGTAGGTCTTCTATCATTCGTTGTGCTGTGTTCTTAGTGGGTAATTTCAGTCTTGAAATTGTAGTTCTAGGAATTTTTCTCAAATTATTTTGTAGGTGATTTCATTCTCTCTATTTTTATTCTTCATTCCTTCAGGGATTCCTTTTACTCAGCTGTTGAGTTTCTTGTGGTTGTCCTCTAATTTTTTTTATCTTTTGTTTCCTTTCTTCTCATTGTCTTTTTGTTCTGTTTTCTGGGATATTTCCTTAAATTTACCTTCTAAAGTTTTTATTGTGTTTCTCATTTCAGCTATCTTATTTTTAATGTTTAATAGCTGTTTTTGTTTCCCTCAAAATTTTTATGTAGTTAAATTCTTATATCATGGATACAATAGTGTTTTTAAAGTCTCTTTGCCATCCTTCTGATATGTTTTAAACATTTTTCTTTTTTCTACATAGCATTTTCATGGTACTATAATAAAACTTAAGCTTATGTGATTAGTTAATACAGATATATTCCAAAAGCTTATAGCAAAACCCTCACTTAAAATATAAAAAATTTTTATTCTTCTTAGAAATTTTCTGGTTGATAGGCTGACTTTTTGCCAAAAAATATTTTATGTAATAATCTTTCCCTCCTTCAATGTTGAATGGTACCTAAAATAATTTTTTCTGAGGTGAAATTTCCCTTGATTTTTTTTTTTTTTGGTCATATGAGTTAATTTAGAGTAAGGCACTGAGAATGCCTACATGGATTTTTATGACCTCATAACCAGAAAAGCTTGATCCTGACATTTCAATGAATTTTTAGTAAAACTGTACCCAGAAGTGTCCTCATACCCCGACAGTGAGTATGCCTTCTTGTTCACAAAAGACCAAAAGGAACGGACAACAAGCACTCCCTGTGCTTTGCCCAGCCACACCTACCAAGCCGTCTCTCTCTGTTTGGTCTTCGATTGCCATGTTAGAGGTGTTTCTCAGATATCTGATAATCCCTGATCGGTTGTAGTTGAGAATGGGATACTAAAAAGCCTTTCTTGAAGCATTGAGGACATAAAAGTGGCTCACTACAGGGTGATCTGGCTAAAATGTTTCCATGGCAATCCCCTTATGTCAGTAGCAGACTCTTGTCCTGGCTGGTCAGGTGTCCCAGAGAATGGTTTATTCATTGATTTAAAAGATGTTTGTTATGTGTATAGCCTAGGCCCTTGGTTATGGCAGTGAACAAAAGAGACAATTCTTACTCTCATGGAATTCATACTCTGTTGAAGGAGAGTTATCTTGTAAGATAAATAAGTATATGTATTGGGTCAGCCAAAAATTTTGTTTGGGTTTTACCCTAACAGCTTATAGTGTGCTAAATAACGATAAATGGTAAAGAGGAAAAATAAAGCCGAGAGGGTAGAGGTAGAAATATTGAAGGAGTGAGGTTGAAATTTTAAATAACATGATGAGGAAGGCCTCAGTGAAGAGATCACCTTTGTGTAAAGACCTGAAGATGAGGGAGTGATATGGGTGTATATTGGGGAAGGCACAGGGACCAGGTCCTGAGATCAGGTGTATTTCTTATGTTCAAGGAGCAACCTGGAGACCATTCTGATTCTTCTGTTCTCTGTGCTTCCTGCTCGCAGCCTCCTGTATGAATATGCCATTGAGTTTGTTATCTGTCTCTTTTCACTAGAATTTTTGAATAAATAAATATAATGCATTTTAGGAAGGTTTTTCATCTAAAAGGTAGAAAACGAGTTGGTTTGATATATCTAATGTATATCTTCATTTGTCTGAAAAATGAACTTGTAATGTTAACTTTCACTCTCTGAAAATAAAAAAGAGATAAGGCTTTAATTGAACTCTGATTTTTAAAGTGCTATTTATCTTTGTCATTTTCCCCCCAGTTTTTATAGGTTTACCAATTAGTTTAAGAATACCCGAAGAAATAGGAGCAACGTGTACCTTTTTCTCCTCAAGTACATTTTATAACTTTTCCCTGTTCTCTTCATTTAGGAAAAGAGGGTTTGGTGGGACTGCGGGAATGGCGTTTGTGGGGACAGTCTGTTCAAGGAGCCATGCGGGTGGGATTAATGTGGTACGTTTTCTTGACATCTTTGCATGTTTGCATTATGAAATGTCCAGCAATTGTTTATTTCCTCTCCTAGTCCTTACAACAATATTTTGAGTGTTACAAGGGCCATAGAATATCTGTTCTTGCCCTAGAGACTGGATTTAAGTTTTCTAATACTTATTATGTGATCATTAATGCCTCACTTTTTATGAATTAAGAAACAGAGACTCCGTCTGAGGAAATTAAGTTAGAACCATGAGCTTGTTTTCCCATCAACCACCATGAATAATCTGTTGGTACTCCTGATCTGTTGCTTAAATGGTCTACCTCCATCATCAGTATGTTAAGTCACTCCAGTTTCTTACTAGACTGCAGTGTTTACAATCTGATGTTGGTTGCTTGCTTTATCATGTCAGCTGCCAACATTGTGGTGGTGAGTCTCCTTTTGTGAAAAAGTAATTTTAGAAAAAAAGAATAATCCTTTTTGTTCAGAAACTTAATTAATACCTTCCTGTGTTTGGACAGTTTGGGCAGATCCCAGTGGAGACATTTGCATCCATTGTTGCTCATGAGTTGGGTCATAACCTTGGAATGAGTCATGATGATGGGAGAGGTTGTCACTGTCCTGTAAAGAGCTGCATCATGAATTCGGGAGCATCGTGAGTAACTGAATTCCTTTTATTCTTCTTCCTTTTTCTTTTTTAAAACCATTTACTGAACATTTGTTTAATGCTAAAAATAAACAATGAATGTATCCCTCATCAGTACTCAAATTTCTGGGAGGAAATTATTTGCCATGTTCTATAAAGCATCAGTATAAATTTTCTTTCATCTGAATGGTATAAGAACTCTAATTATTGATTAATTCATCTCATTTAAATTAATTTAATTTATTATAGTTAATATAACGTGTTAATTTCAAGAGAACAGCAGAGTGATTCACTTGTAGATACATGCATATATGTGTGTGTGCTCAGTCCCTCAGCAGTGGCCAACTCTGCGACCCCCTGGATTTAGCCCACTAGGCTCCTCTGTCCATGAGATTTCCAGGCAAGAATACTGGAGTGAGTTACCATTTCCTTCTCAGGGATCTTCCTGAGTTAGGGATCTAACCCACATTTCCTGTGCTTACCTGCATTGGCAGGCAAATTCTTTTACCACTGAACCACCTAGGAAGCTCTATGTACACACACACACACATATTCTTTTTCTGATTCTTTTTCATTATGAATTATTGCAAGGTACTGAATATAGCTCCCTGTGCTATACACTAGGTCTTTGTTGTTTACCTGTTATATATAATAGTGTGTATATGTTAATTCCAAATTCCTAATTTATTCCTCCCCCTGCCTTTCCCCTTTGGTAACCATAAATTGGCTTTCTGTCTGTGAATCTGTTTCTGTTTTATAAATAAGTTCATTTGTATCATTTTTTTAGATTTCACACAGATGTGATATATTTGTCTTTCTCTGTCTAACTTACATCACTGAATATGATAATCTCTAGGTCCATCCATGTTGCAGCAAATGGCATTATTTCATTTTTTCTTATGGGCTAATGGAATTCCATTATATACATATATGCTGCTAAGTCACTTCAGTCGTGTCCAACTCTGCGACCCCATAGACGGCAGCCCACCAGGCTCCCCCGTCCCTGGGATTCTCCAGGCAAGAACACTGAAGTGGGTTGCCATTTCCTTCTCCAATGCATGAAAGTGAAAAGTCAAAGTGAAGTTGCTCAGTCATGTCTGACTCTTAGCGACCTCATGGATTGCAGCCCACCAGGCTCCTCTGTCCATGGGATTTTTCCAGGCAAGAGTACTGGAGTGGGGTGCCGTTGCCTTCTCCAATATACATATACACATACCACATAAATACACAGCACATCTTCTTTATCCATTTATCTGTTGGTGAGTGTTTAGATTGCTTCTATGTCTTGGCTGTTGTAAATAGTGTTGCTATGAACATTGGAATGCAAGTATCTTTTTGAATTAAGAGTTTACTCCAGATATACATCCAGGAGTGGGATTGATTGCAGGATCATATGGGAGCTCTGTTTTTAGGTTTTTAAGGAATCCTCACATTATTTTTCATAATGGTTGCACGAATTTACATTCCCATCAACAGTATAAGAGAGTTTCTTTTTGTTCACTCCAGTGTTTATTATTTGTAGACTTTTTAATGATTGCCATTCTGACTGGTATGACTCATTGTAGTTTTGATTTGTATCTCTCTAATATTTAGCAATATAGCATCTTTCCATGTGCCTGTTGGTGATCTGTGTGTCTTCTTTGGAGAAATATCTATTTAAGTCCTCTGCTCATTTTTTGATTAGGCAGTTTTTTTTAAATGTTAAGCTGTATGGGCTCTTTGCATGTTTTGGAAAGTAATCCTTTGTTGGTTGCATCATTTGCAAATATTTTCTTCCAGTCTGTAGGTTGTCTTTTTGTTTTGTTTATGGATTCCTTTGCTGTGCAGAAACTTTAAAATTTATTAAGTCTTACTTTTGTTTATTTTTTGTTTTTATTCCATAACCCTAGAAGAGGAATCCAAAAAATATTGCTGTAATTTATGTCAACAAACGTTCTGTTCTGTTTTCCACTAAGAGTATCTGGTTTAATAGTATCTGGTTTTACATTTAGGTTTTTAATCCATTTTGACTTTATTTTTGGTGTTAGAGAATGTTCTAATTTCATTCTTTTACATATAGCTGTCCAGTTTTTCCAGCACCATTTATTGAAAAGACTGTCTTTTATCCATTGTATATTCTTGCCTCCTTTATCATACATTAATTGACCATAACTGTGTGGGCTTATTTTTGTGACTTTCTATCCTCTTCCACTGACCTATATGTCTGTTTTTTTGTCAGTACCATACTGTTTTGATGACTGTAGCCTTGTAGCATAGTCTGAAGCCAGGGTGTGTGATTCCTCCAGCTCTATCCTTCTTTCTCAAGATTGTTTTGGCTATTTGGGGTCTTTGTGTTTTCATACAAATTAAATTATTTTTTTTGTTCCAGTTCTGTGAAAAATGCCATTGATCATTTGATAGGAATTGCATTGAATCTGTAGATTGCTTTGGGGAGTATGGTCATTTTTAACAATACTGATTCTTCTAATCCAAGAACGTGTTATATCTTTCCATTTGTGTCATCTTCAATTTCTTTCATCAGTGTCTTATTTTCAGGGTACAGGTCTTTTGCCTTTTTAGGTAGACTTATTCCTAGATATTTTATTGTTTTTGATGAGATGGTAAGTGAGATTGTTCACTTAATTTCACTTTCTGATATTTTGTTGTTAGTGTATAGAAATGCAACAGATTTATGTGCATTGATTTTGTATGTAGCAACTTTACCAAATTCATTGATGAGCTCTTGTAATTTTCTGGTAGTGTCTTTAGGATTTTCTGTTTATAGAATCATGTCATCTGCAAAGAGTTTTACTTCTTTTTCAATTTGAATTCCTTTTACTTCTTTTTCTTCTCTGATTGCTATGGCTAGGATTTCCAAAACTATGTTGAATGAAAGTGGTGAGAGTGGTCATCCTTGTTTTGTTCCTGAGCTTACAGAAAATGCTTTCAACTTTTCACTATTGGGATGTTAGCTGTGGATTTATCATAATATGGCCTTTATTATGTTGAAATATATTCCCTCTTTGGCCACTCTCTGAAAAGTTTTTGTCATAAATGGATATTGAATTTTATCAAAAGCTTTTCCTGCATCTATGGAGATGATCATATGGTTTTTATTCTTCAATTTGTTAATGTGATGTGTGACCCATTTAAAAAAATTGGGTCATCTGTATTTTTGTGGGAGAGCTGGATTTGTCATGAATACAAATCATGTATTTGTATTCCTCAGGGTATGCTGACAGCTATCACCTCGGTAGGGGATGGGACTGGAGACGGGGGTTCTGGAGCTAGAGCTGGGTATTTATTTGATGGCACTTCCTCTCTGCTCAGTGGCCAATATTGCCTTATTGGAGGTGGGGTTTGGTCCCAAGTTGCCAGAGTACAAGCTCTGAGGGTTGGGTCTTAGCCCGCTCTGTTCCCTTTACATGTGTGGTATCCCCCTCTCAGTACCAGTACCCTCTCCCCAGAGGGGAGTAGTATTTGGGCAAGAGGGGCTGGTGTGGACACTTGGCATGGGTCTGGGCATGAGCTGTGGCAATCCAACCACAGGAAGAGATTCACAAACAAAGGCAGTTCTGTTTCTTTCCTAATTTGTATGTCTTTCATTTCCTTTTTTATTGCATTAGATAGGACTGTCAATTTTGCCTGATACTAATCTACCTTCCACAGATGTTCTTTTTTGGTTAACAGTATATATTTTCTATTCCTTTACTTTGAACTTTTCTTTATTCTTATGTTTTAGATATATCCTTCTAAACAACCTACATTTAGGTTTTTTTTTTTATAAACCAGCCTGGAAATATTTGTCTCTTAATTGAATCATTTAATCTGCTTATATTTAATATGATTACTAATGTACTATATTATGCAAATGTAGATGCCATTGATTATGATACCCTTACAGCATACCACTTAGAATGAAAAATGCCAATTAAATTAATACAAATTGTAAGATGAATTCAGAGTGTTTTAAATGTTAAAAAATATATTTTAGAAAAACACATCAAATTTGCTGTGTTAATGACTGTGGATTTGTTCCCTGCCCAAATTTTCAAGCTTCTCATTTTTGTCTCTGACCAAAGCATGCAGAGATTTTCTTTTTGGGTGGTTATTGTTTGATAATTCTAGTATCTGGAGACTTTATTGAGTTTATCTGTTTTTTTTCTCATAGTGTCTTCATTTTTTTTATAGTTTTTGTAATATCTTGTGTCTTTGTGTTATGTTTTGATAATGCATTAGACATTGTATTTGAACAGGTTTTTTTAAGAATAATTTGAGAAGTAAGATTATGTTATCCTTAGTGTATTAAATCTCCTTTTTGAGGACAGATTTCCCACCTTCTACTTCCTATGCTATTTAGTGAACATTAGTTGACTGTTAGAAGTTGGGCCTTAAAAATTTTTTTTTATTTAAAAAATTTTAAAATATATTTTTATTTTATGTTGGAATACAGTTGTCTAACATAGGGCTTTATTTTTGATGCTAGAGATTTCCCAGATAATCAGTTGAAGCCACCTCTGTTTAAAAGGTAGATAATCTAACTTTGTAATGTAATTTTTATATTTAAGATATTTGAGGGACCTGGTAGTATGCTCCTTACACTGTTCTTAGATGCCTGGTCGTATGAGTGGTGATCTTCCTGGGAGGTGTCTTTTCTAGAGACAGGTCTTTCTTAACTCTGCCCTTCAGTATTATCAGAAAGCCTCCATAATCAGAGTGCTCTTTTTTTTTTTTTTAAATTGAAAAAAATTGTTTTTTTTCTGTCCACACTGTGTGACATTTGAGATCTTAGTTTCCTGACCAGGGATCAGACCATGTTCCCTGCATTGGAAATGCAAAGTCTTAACCACTAGACTGACAGGGAAGTCTCCAGATTGCTCTGGGAAAAAAAAAAATCTGAGTGCCATCACTTAGAATTCTTTCTTAGGACTTCCTATTCCTAGGCTATGGGGATTAGGACGGAAATGGTGGAATTGTGTTCTGTTTTTTTCCAGATTAGTCATAGAGAGAATATTCTAAATGATAGTTGATTTTTGTGGGTCATATCCCAATAGACCACTTCCATCCCTTCTACCTTCTTTTGCATCAGTTTTATAAAACTCACCTCGATGTGACGGAAGAGATGTAGATATGCTTTAGATTAATATCTTAGTACCCAGAGGTGATAGATGGAGAGTAGGAATGCTTTAATTGGTATTCAAGCCAAGAAAAGAGGAAACTCATCCTTCTTATTACTGTTGGTGATGGCCAAGGATGTCTAGGGAAAAGAAATATCTTTGTTTTATTATCCAAAGTGTTTATGAAGGCCAACATGGAGATGTTTGTTGTTATCTTGATTTACTAAACTGCATAAGAAGTGGTGAAGATTTTGTGATCCTTCTCAGTACTATAGTCAACTTCCTTGTGTATGAAACAGATTCTTTTGTAGATTGCTTTAGAATCACACAAATAAAACATTGTTTCTATGAGAAAATGTGTCCCAAGGACTGAATAACAAGTTTATTTCAAGAATAATCTGTTTAGAAGTGGTACACTCTGTAGATTAAAATTAGGGACTCAACTGTAGGAAATATACACGTCTGTGACTATTAGCTAATTAATATATTCTTACATTATTGAAGAATGTAAGAATATACATTGTTGCAGGCACTTGTATTAACCATATAAAGAACAATAATAGGAAATAAAAATAATAAGAAATAAAAAAGTGACTGTTTAAATTGAAGTCTTGCTTGTTTATCAGGTAATTATCTTATGCTCTAGTTTGACATTTCCACTTGACATCCGTTAGACTCAAAATCTTGTTGCTTCTAAAACCTGCTCCGTCCCCATCTTCTCTGTGTCAGTTAGTAATAATGCCTTCTTTCTAGTTGTTGCCTCCTGTGAGATTTTCCTGCCTAGTATAGCCAACCTGGTGATCTTATTAAGACATAAATCAGATCATGTGGTTCCTGTTTCATGCTTTTCATTGTGTCACTCCCCTGCCTTATTTCACTCATTGTAAAATGTCAGATTCATGCAATGGCCTCGTCCCACCTTTCTGATTGTACCCTCACTGCCTTAGTCCACACCAACTCTACTGGCTTCCTTATTTGATCCTTGAGCATAGCAGGCAGACTTCTCCCTTAGGGCTTTTGCACTTGCTATTTCTTCTCCCTCTAATGTTCTTCACCCCCAAAGCCAGTTTTCATTCAGTTGTCCCAGTGTTTGAAGCACTTGTCCTGACAGCTCTTTGAAAAACTCTACTCTGATCACTCTGCCCCCAACAAAGGTCACCCCCTTTACCTCCTCACCTTTTCCCCTGGTGGCACATATCTTCTAATGTATTATTGAATTTATTTATCCATTGTGTTTATAGTCTGTCTCACTCAGTAGAATGTCACCTTCACAGGGGTGGGGATTTTATTTTTGGTCTGCTTTGTTTACTGTTTTCTCCCTTGCACAAAGAAGAGTGTCTTGTACATAATAGATGTTCCACAAATATTTGTTGAAGGAACAGATATTGTTCAAAAGGACTCCTCCTCCTCACAATGTTCTTAAGCAGAGTAGCAAGAAAAAGAAGAATATGGAAAACAAGTGTTTTCATTATTGTGGGAAATCTTGTGCTAGGTCTTTACTTACTGTGTGACTGCTTTCCAGTCCTAAGAGCCAAGAGGCAGGACTGAATACTTCCTGGGAAGCTCTGGTCTGGTTAGCAAGGGAAGAGTTTTCCAAGAGGACAAGGTCTCCCAAGAAAGGATCTGTTTCTTTGATTCCCTGGATGTACAGAAGACATGGAATCAATAGAATGCCTTCTCAGTTGTTACCATGTAACACGGTTCTCTTCCCCATGGCTGCTTTTGGCACCGTTGCTCAAACCAATGAAAAGGAGATTCTTTTAGGGCACCAAATGCCTCTGATAAACTTTTAATATGACTTGGATTTCTCTAAGGTTCTTGTTATAGATGAGTGTGTTTCCCACTAGTGTTCAAAGTGAAAATAGCCAATGGGACCATCTGAAAATACTGTTATTGAATAAAACAATAACTAAAAGAACTCCAGCAACACATAGAAACATATCAAAATTGTATTTATATAATGGGGCTTCCCTGGTGGCTCAGTGGAAAGAATCTGCCTGCAAACAATGCAGGAGATGCAGGTTCAGTCCCTGGGTCGGGAAGATACCCTGGAGGAGGAAATGACAAGCCACTCCAGTATTCTTGCCTGGAAAGTCCATGGACAGAGGATTCTGGTGGGCTAGAGTCCATCGGCTTGCAAAAGAGTAAGACACAACTTAGTAACTAAACAGCAACAAAATAATATAGTTCAAATAATATAGTTCAAATTGGACCATTTCTAGAAGCCTGTCTAGCCTTCAGAGTATTAACTACAATTCTTAGGAATTACCGTCAGAGGCAATTAAACCTCAAACTGTGGCTGACATTCTGCGCCAGCGCCTGCTGCTTCTCTGTGACAGTGTGTGCCTCCTCACTGGGTGCTCACATTGTTGCCACATAGCTCCTGGTGTTATAAGGGGTGCACAGGAATGTCATTCAGTGGAGTGACAAGAGGGTGGGGAAACAGAACTCGCTTTGCATTTTTGAAGGAACTTTTACTGTAGAAGATAAACTTAATTCTAGATAGGACTAGATAATTTTTGAGCAAACTCTGGGAGATAGTGAAGGACAGGGAAGCCTGGAGTGCTGCAGTTCATGGGGTCAAATAGAGCTGGACACGACTTAGTGACTGAACAACATCAACAATTTTTGAGGTCTCTTCTGCTGATGAGATTTATGATTTTGTATTTTCTGTATCTTCTGCCATTTTATTTTTTTTTTTTTGGTCACACTACATAGCTTGCAGGATCTTGGTTCCCTCACCAGGGATTGAAACTGAGCACTCGACAGTGAAAGTGTTAAGTGAAAGGGTTAAATCCTAAACTCTGGACTTTCAGGGAATTCCATCTGCCATTTTATTTACTTCTATTTTTGCAAGTAGTCAGTTTCTTTCTTTTTTATAATTTTTATTTATTTGTTTATTTTTGGCTGTGCTGGGTCTTTGTTGTTGTGGGGGCTTTTCTCTGGTTGTAGTGAGCAGAGATGAGTTCTCTAGTTCCAGTGCGTACGCTTCTCTTTGAGGTGGCTTCTCTTGTTGTGGAGCACGAGCTTTAAGGCCTGCAGGCCTCATTAGTTGTGGCACATGGGCTCGGCAGTTTTGGCCTCCTGGTACTAGAGCACAAGCTCAGTGGTTGTGGTGCACGGGCTTAGTTGCTCCATAGTATGTGGGATCTTCTCAGATCAGGGATCGAACCTGTGTCCGGTGCATCGGCAGGCAGATTCTTTACCACAGAGCCACCAGGGAAGCCCCCCTCTGCCATTTTAAATATTCATTTCCTGTTGGTTGAAGACATGACTTAAGATTTTCAAAGTGTTTAATTGCTATGACTTAAGATCTTTTTCTTTGTGTTTATTACAGAGGTTCCAAAAACTTCAGTTCTTGCAGTGCAGATGACTTTGAGAAGTTAACTTTAAATAAAGGTGGAAACTGCCTTCTCAATATTCCAAAGCGTGATGAAGCCTACAGTGCTCCTTCCTGTGGTAATAGGTTGGTGGATCCCGGGGAAGAATGTGACTGTGGAACGCCAAAGGTCAGTTTAACATGTGATGTTCACTTTGCAAGCTTACCTTGGGATTTGCAAAAAATAAAATAGCTCACTTTGCGTGACTCTAGCATAGTTTGGATAAACTCCAGGAGTTGGTGATGGACAGGGAGGCCTGGCGTGCTGTGATTCATAGGGTCGTAAAGAGTCAGACACGACTGAGCGACTGAACTGAACTAAACTGAGTATAAGAGGTAAAGTAAAATTTAGTGGCAAAATGAAGATTGGTATTTTGCTTGTGGGACTATGTTCCTGGGGGGTTGATTATCCCTTCCTTCCTAGAACATAACCAATGGTGTCATCTGTTCTGGTATCCAGGAAAGTACCGTGTTTATTTTTCTATTTTTGCTACCTTCTGCCATTTCTGTTATGGTTATTGAGTCATTTATTTATTTTAAAGAACAGCTCAGTTTTTCACTTGGCTCTTTACTTGTAAGTGTTCACTATTCTGTCACTGTCAGAAACATTTATTTAGTTGACCTCATTTCAATAATAAATTGAAGCCGACCCATTCTGCAGAATTCTTGGTTAACAGAGTTCTTGCTACGCAAGTTAGCATTCTCCCTCTGTTAATTAACCTTCAGTTCACCTGCTGCTGTCTGGCTTTCTCATACCTGTTAACCACACCTAGAGCCATAAGTCTGGACCCATCTTTATTATTAGTGTTCTGCATCTCAACCATTTTCCTGTCAAAATGGCCTACTTAACACCACGTAGACAAGGCTTAGGAGGAAAACAATTTTTAATTACATTTAAAAAATTAAAAAATTAAAATTTAAAGGAGTTGGTTCAGTTGTATGTAAACTTTACTATATTCTCAATTTTTTCCACAAGTGGAATTTCTTTTCCCTTGCCTGATCACACAGTGCCTGGCTTTTGCCAGAAGACTTCACATTCTAGAAAGGCAGTATGTTTTTCTTTGTGTGTTCTGTTTTATTTTGGGGCCATGCTGCATGGCATGCAGGATCTTAGTTCCCTGACCAGGAATCAAACCTGGGCCCTTGGTAGTAAAAGCACAGGGTCCTAACCTCTAGACTGCCAAGGAATTCCCAGGCAGTATATATTTTATGATGAAATTGTGATGGGCCGTCATTGCACTATTCCTGCATGTTAGCAACTTCTCCTTAATGTTTTATATGGTACAGTCCTCTCAGTAACCTTTGGAAATTCATTATTTCTTTATACGCTCATTTTCAAGTGAGGAAAATAAAGGCTAACGAGGTTATGTTTAATCTCTAAATTAATGTTACACTGTTAGGATGACTAAGCTCTTCTTTCTAGGCATTCTCCTTAATTATCTTATATGTTTTGATTTCTCCTGTTTACTTCATTATCAAACTAACTGAAATAGTCTGTATTTGCTTCTTGAACTTTTGTACTACAAATTACTCTAGAAAAAAGTACCTCTTCCCCTTCAAATATCACAGTTATTTTTCTTGGTATTGAAATTTCAAATAGTAAGCACAAGCAAAATTCCCTTCATACTTTTATTTCTTCCATATATTTTTTTAACTTCCTTCTGCTGTGGTAATTATTCTTAGAAGTTTAGTGTGTTTCTCTATAGATTTTATTCTGTGTTTATAGTCTTATGTACAGTATGTATATTTGTATCATAGTTGGGTTTGTTTTAGGATTTTATTTTTTTTACATAAATAAAATCTGACTTAGTATGTTATATATAATTTTTTTGTATTAATATATCCTGGAGATTTTTTTCCATGTCATTGTTATTTGGACATAATCCTTTGATCTGTTGACTAATATTTCAGTATAAGGAATATATTATGATTTATTTTACCATACTCTTATTAAAGACAGTCACTCACTGTAGTTAGTATTTTTTTTTTTGTAGTGAACAGTACATCCTTGTATATCCCCTGTGTATGTGTGTGTATGTTCATATATATATACACACACACAGAAGTTTAAGATAATTATATAAAGGTAGAATTATTGAATTGAAAAGCATGTGGTTTTTATTTTATTAGAGACTATCAAGTTTCCTGAAGAAGGGTGTGTCAGTTTGTACTTTTGTCAAAAGAATGTCATGGCATTTAGTGTGCTGCCCTGCCCTCCCCCCCATAATTTTGTAACCGATCAAGGTACACATTTTACTCCTATTTCAAGATTTTCATCATATAGCCCCTCTATGTTCTATTATTTTTTCCTAGCATTTTTGTAATTTAAATTTTTTATATAAGCTCTATAATTGGGGGGGGGGTGTCATGTGGAGAGTGAGCTACAAAACCATTTAAAATGGTACTTTCACCATAAACAAAATTCCTGTACACATAGTCTGTTTCCTGATTCTCTTTTCTTTTATGAAGCCATCTGTCTGTCTTACATAGTATTTTTGAAAAAAAATTAACAACTTTGCTGAAGTATAATTGAATACAATACCCAGGATTCGGACTTAGATAAGAAAAGGCTTTATTCAGAAGAAAGACTGTTGTAACGGGAATACGCTGATCTCAGAAATCTGGAAGCATCTCAAAATCAAACAAAAAGAGTTTTCTTTTATAGGGTAAAGCTGGGGCAAATGTAGGTAAGCAGAATCTTTTACGGGGAAGGTGGATAAGCAGGGGCAAATGCCCAGTGAGTTCTCATAGGAAGTTGTCCTGTGGTCTGGTGATTTCCAGGAGAAGCTGATAAGGGGTGGGGATACTTGCCCTCAAGTACTTGGGGGAGGGGCAAGTATCCCCAAGTATCTATTTTTGTGCAGACAAGTAGAGTTCGAGGGTCTACAGGAAAGAAAGAAGCCTCACTAAAGTTTGGTCAAGACAAAGCAAGAGTAAGAAACCAGCAATTATGAACACTTGTCAACAATGAACTGCACCTGTTTAAAACACAGACGTTCTTTTTAAAAATTGCTATTATCATTTTTTATCTTTATTTTGATTTTCTTGTCATACTGCATGGCATGTGGAATCTCAGTTTCCTGACCAGGGATGGAACCCATGCTACCTGTGCTGAAAGTCTTAACCACTGGACCTCCAGGAAAGTCTCCCTTAAAACATCTATTATTGCTGTTATTTTAATTTATTTTTATTATTTTATTTGTTTTAATTTTTAAATTTGTAAAAGATTTTCTTTCTCTTTTTGCCACACTGCATGGCATGTGGACTCTTTGTTTCTTAACCAGGGATCAAACCCACACGCCCTGCAGTGGGAACAGAGTCTTAACCACTGGACTGCCTGGGAAGTCTCAACTAAAAGTACTAAAGCATACAAGTTAAGCTTTGATACCTGTTTTCATATGTGAAACTGTCACCACAATCAAGATAATGCACATATCATCTCAGAAAGTTCTTTGTGACGCTTGGCACCTCCTATTATTTCCCAATCCTCCTTATGCCATCACTGATCTGCTATCATTGTACTACCGATATTGCTGTCATTAGTGTGTGTTTCCTAGAATTTCATGTAAATGGAATGATTCTTTTTTATCTAGGTTCATTCACTCAGCATAGTTATTTTGAGATTCATCCTAGTTGAATGCTACTGTGTCAGTGGTTCATTCCTTTTTATTGTTGCTCATCATTGAGTAGTATGGAGATACTACCTACTGTTTATCCATCTGTTGATAGGTATTTGGGTTGTTTCCACACCAAAAGCTGCTGTGAACATTCACGGTCAAGTCTTTATATGGGATTTATGTTTTCACTTCTCTTGGGTAAATACCTTGGAGTGAAATGACTGGGACATATGGTGGGTGTGTATTTGACTTTCCAAGGAACTTTCAAACTGTTTTCCAGAGTGGTTTTCCCATTTCACATTCTTGCAATCAGTGTACCTGAGTTCTGGTTCTTTTTAAGTCATTTCTTCCACCTCATATGGTCAGTCTTTTCAATTTTGGCTTTTCTGTTAGATGTGAAGTGGTGCCTTATTGAGGTTTTAATTTCCTTTTCCCTGATGACTAGTGATGTTGAACATGTTTTCATGTGCTTATTTGCCATCTCTATCTCTTTTTTGATGACATGTCTCTTATAAACTCCTTCCTGCCTTTAAAAATTGGATTGTTTTCTCATTATTGAATTTTGAGAGTACTTCTTACATTCTAGATAACAAATACCTAATCAGATATATGATTTGCAAGTATATTCTCCCATTCTTTTCTTTTAAGTACTTTAACAGTATCTTTTGATGAGTAGAAGTTTTATATTTTGATGAAGCCAGTTTGTGCCTAATGGGTTGTGCTTTCGGTGTTGTATCTAAGAAATCTTTGCCTAATCCAAGATTGCAAATGTTTTATCCTGGAAGCTTTATCATTTTAGGTTATGTACTTACTTAGGTTTATGATTGATTTTCTTTGTATGGTGCATGGTTTTAGATAATTTTCCAAATTTTCAGATTTTTATTATGAAATAATTCCAAACTGACAGAATGTTGCAAAAACAGTCTGACGAGTCCTATGTATTTTACACCCACTTTCCCACAAAGGATGACAAATTGTGTAGTGATAGAGCCAGTCCGCTTGCCTGGAAAATCCCATGGATGGAGGAGCCTGGTGGGCTGTGGTCCATGGGGTCACTAGGAGTCGGACACGACTGAGTGGCTTCACTTTCACTTTTCACTTTCACACATAGGAGAAGGAAATGGCAACCCACTCCAGTGTTCTTGCCTGGAGAATCCCAGGGATGGGGGAGTCTGGTGGGCTACCATCTATGGGGTCGCACAGAGTCAGACACGACTGAAGCGACTTAGCAGCAGCAGCCTGCCATATAGAGACTTATGTAACCACCAACATCAACACAAAGGACTCCCTCCTGCTACCTCACTGTAATCACATCCACCCTGACTCTGGCCCTTATCCCTGCCTGTGGCTTCCATCTGTGGTTTTGCCATTTAGTAATGTTTGTCACTGCAGTAATAATGGAATCATGCAACATACAACTCTTCTCACTAAGCATAATGCTTTTGAGGTCAGTCTGTATTGTTGTTTCATTACTTTTTATTGGGGAGTAACAGTCCATTGTATGAATGTTACTTCAGAGATTTGGAATAATGTTTAGGCTGGTATTTCCACTAGCACAAAGGGCCTATCTGAAGTTTGTTAAACTATTCATCCATTAAAAGACATCTAGCTTCTTTCTAGTATTTTGCTATTATGAATAATGCTTCCATGAATTATATTCTATTCTTTATCATCAGAGAATTAAAGGAAAATATGGTTTTCATGAGTAAAGAGATGAATCTCATCAGAGAAATGTATAATAGAGAACCAAATGGAAATTATAGATATAACTTACCAAAAAGTTTAATAAGTGAGATTCATGGATATAATTAACAGCAGAGTAAGATGGCAGAAAAAGAGTCAATGAACATAAAGTAGAACAAAAGAAATAATCCACATCTAAAGGAAAAAGAGAAAAGATTAAAAAAAAATGAGCAGAATATCAGGGACATGTAAGCAATATCAGCTAGCTTAATGGAATTATAAGTGGAATCTCAAGAGGAGAGGTAGAAGGAGAGAAGAAAAGTATTCAAAGAAGTAATGGCTGAAAATTTCCCATATTTAACAGAAAACATTGAGTTACAATTCCAAAACACTAAGTGAAGCCAAATCAGAATCATTACAAAGAATGATTGTGGGTACATTATAATCAAAGTGCTGAGACAAACAGAAAATAAGGCAAGAAGTCAGAAGAAAATCTGAAACAAATAGATCAATAGTGGCTGATTTTGGGGCCAGAATACAATAGAACAGCAGATTTATGGTTCTGAAAGGAAAAAAACCCATCATCCTAGAATTCTGTAACATAGGAAAATAAATATTCGTCAATAATTAAAGCTTATTTCCCCTACCTCCTTCTTGTCTTCTTGTCCTCCTCCTCCTCCTTTCTCCTTCCTTTCATAAACAATTCAGACCTCAAGACATTAGTTTCAACACAGGAGAGTAGCTGTGTCTGGGTGAGAGGTTGGAGGGTGGGAATGGAGAGCCATGGTGGCCCTAAGTGGGGTGAGAGAAGTCAAGCAGTATAATGTCCATGTGGGTAAAAACCTACCCTGCAGAGAAGTCAGACCCTGAGCATGAAGAGAAATGCATTTATGGATGCTTAATTTCCTGTGGAAATTGGAGAAGGAACGGGCTACCCACTCCAGTATTCTAATCTGGAGAATTCCATGGTCCATATAGTCCATGGGGTCACAAAGAGTTAGACACGACTGAGCGACTTTCACAATTTCTTGTGATCATTAAACTACTGTTATAGACTGAATGTTTATGTTCCCCAAATCCATGTGTTGAAACCCTAACCCCCAAGTATATCTGTATTTGGAGAAGGGACCTCCAGGAAAGTAATTAAGATTAAATGAGGTCATAAGGGTGGGTCTTGATCTGATAGGATTAATGTTCTTATGAAAAAGAGCTTGCTTGCTCCTGTCTCTTGACACATGCTCTGAAGAAAGGCCATATGAGCACACAGCGAGGAGGCATCTGTCTGCAAGCCAGGATGAGAGTCTGTGCCAGAAACTGAATTGGCTAGGACTTTGATCTTGGGTCTCTAGCCTCCAGAGCTGTGACATAATAAATTTCTTTTGTTTAAGCCATTAGTCTTTGGTATCTTGTTCTGGTAATCCCAGCAGACTAAGACACATACTCTCAGTCCTTTGAAATATGTTGAGACCTAGATAATAGCGGAAGAGTCTCTGGTAAATTCAGAAGGATAGTAAGTGACTGTCTCCAGGGAGTACCTCTTACAGCCAGGTTAGAAAGAAGCATAGGTTGAAAGGAAGAATTTTGTTAACGAGCCTTGATGGCAATAATTTCTTTCTTTATTGACAGTCATTTTCTCTTCTCAGGAATGTGAATCGGACCCTTGCTGTGAAGGAAAGACCTGTAAACTTAAATCATTTGCTGAATGTGCATATGGTGCCTGTTGTCAAGACTGTCGGGTAGGGAATTCCTCCCTATTTGGGGGGGGGCGGAAAAAAACAAACTAGGAAAAGGAAAAATGTGCCTGTATCAAAATTGGGTTTCTCTGATTTGTAAGAGAGCACTATTTTTATTACATGAATAGATGGAAAATTTTATGATTCTTGTTTGCAGTTTTATATCATCTTCTTTTATGGCAAATAGTCTAAAGAGATTTTTTTTCTGATTTATGAGTGACCTATGTTTTTCATTAGAAATTCAATAATAGAAAGTTGACACTGAAAGACTATCATTTTACCCCCTTCATTTAGCCATTGTTGATAATTTATTAATTTAGTCACTTTTTCCTATGTAAATATGAATATGTGTGTGTGTGTAAGTAGATAAACATGGGTATACATATTTTTACTATGTCCTTTTTTCAGTAATATACTATTGATTTTCTTCCATTCATTTAGTTCTATAGGTTTATATAGTTAGTGTTCCTTTATATGGCTGTACCATAATTTCTTTATCTGGTCAACTAATGATGGACATTTAGATTGCTTCCAATTTTTGCTTATAAGTAGAATTGCTGGAGTATGCATGTGAACATTTTGATACACGTTTCTATACTGTCTACAGATGTGCCAGTCTGTATTTGCCAGTGTAATCAATGCACTGATAACTGTGCAGTGTACAGTACTGATTATACCATATAATCATTATTCTTGTTTTCTCTTACTAACATGTCTTCCTTGGTGGCTCAGACGGTAAAGAGTCTGCTTGCAATGTAGGAGACCCAGGTTCGATCCTGAAGTTGGGAAGATCCCCTGGAGAAGGAAATGGCAACCCTCTCCAGTATTCTTGCCTGGAGAATCCCATGGACAGAGGAGCCTGGTGGGCTGCAGTCCATGGGGTTACAAAGAGGTAGACACAATTCAGCGACTAACATTTTGACTTTACTTATTAACATTTGTTGTTAGCCAGTGTTATAATCCAGGTTAGTTTGATACGTGTAAAGTGCTTTTTATCTTCGTTTAATTTGCATTTCTTTTGGTCATCTAAGATGCTCTGCTTTTTTCATTTTCCATATTTCATGACTTTTATAAATTGCCTGTTACTGGCCTTTGTTCACTGTTCTATTGGGTTATTTAATCTGCTGTTTTTGTTAAACCTTCTTATAGATATAATTACTGTGGTTTCAGATTTGGTTAATTTGTGGGAATTTTCCTGATATTCCTGTTCAATTTCAATCCTATTATCCTAGTTCCGTCCAGGAGGCACTTTGTGCCGAGGAAAAACCAACGAATGTGATGTTCCAGAGTATTGCAATGGTTCTTCTCAGTTCTGTCAGCCAGATGTTTTTATTCAGAATGGGTATCCTTGCCAGAATAACAAAGCCTATTGTTACAATGGCATGTGCCAATATTATGATGCTCAGTGTCAAGTCATCTTTGGCTCAAGTAAGATATTTTTTTAATATTGATTGCTTTGCTTTTATTTATATATTTTTTGTTTTAGTTTTTGTTAAGAATGAAAATTGAACATTATTGCTAAAATTGAAGTTCATTTTCCTGTCTCCTATCACATCTCCATCTTTCCTTCTCCATAGGCAGTCAAGGTCATGAATTTGATGCATCCAAGTTCATTTGGTGATTTTTGCTTTTACTTTCTCACCGCCCTGTCCTGTATATTAACATTATATGTATATATACATGCACAGTATTGTATTTTAGCTTTAATAAACTCATGTAAATAGTATGGGGATATACACATGGGTCTTCTGTTTTCATTGTTCACTCAAAAAGTTTTTGCATTCTGTCTGTATTGCTGTATTTAGACCACAGAGCATTGTGTTATATACTCAGAATCCATTCTTTTCCTAGTAGTATATATATATATTTTTATTTTGTGTGTTAAAAAAAATTTTTTTTAATCAAAGTTACACATACACTAGATTATAGAGTCAAATTATTCATCAAGGTTTTGTGAAAAAGTAAAATGTACTTCCAGGCTTCCCAGGTGGTGCTGTGGTAAAAGAACCCACCTGAAAAGTGCAGGAGATGCAAGAGATGAGGGTTCAATCTCTGGGTCTGGACGATCCCCTGGAGTAGGAATGGCAACCCACTCCAGTCTCTCCTGGAAAATTCCATGTACAGAAGAGCCTGGCAGGCTACAGACCATGGGGCTGCACGACTGAGCACGCACTCATCAAAGTACTCCCACTTAATAGCTCATCCCTGAAGGCCACCACTTTAACCTTTTCTTCCTCCCTTCTAGTTAATTACTTTGTTACTGGCTCTAGGGCTTTAGATAATTTCTTGGTCATGCTACTTTTTTTATTTTTCCATTCTAGGTATTAAATGTTAATTTTTCACTATGGAGGATAAGGATTAAATTTCTTCCCTTCTCTTCTCCCAACACTTGTTAACTCTTATCTACTCATGTTCATTTTTCATTCTCCATTTTCTTAATATGGACTAATTATAATTTTAGGTAGAGCTGTGTTGACTCTTGTAATCTTGTGATTTATAACAAACAAATAAAAAAATTGGTCTTTGTTCAGTTCCTGGCAGGAACTCCTAAAAGCTTTGGAATTTCCCAAATGATAAGAGCCTTGAAAGTGTCTTTTGTTACGTCAATCAGATGACTTTTTGGCAAATCCCTTGGTAACCTAAGGATAGGCTGGTTGCCAGAGAACAAACCCTGTGGTTAGTGGTTGGAACTTAAGTCCCCTTACCTCTGGGTAGGGGAGAGGGACTGGAGATGGAGTTACTCTCCAGTGGCCAGTGGTTTAATCAGTCTGCCCATATAATGAAGCTTCTGTAAAAACCAGAAAGGACAGTTTGGAGAGATTGGGACTTAGTAAACTTGTGGAGAGGCAGGAAGAGAGCCTGGAACCTCTAAGCCCCTTTCTCCATACCTTGCCCTGTGCATCTCTTCCATCTGTCTGTTTCTGAATTATTGATATATGCTTTGATAATAAACCAGTAATCTAGTGAGTAAAAGTTTCTCTAAGTTCTGTGAGCTGCTCTAGCAAATTAAATCCAAGGAGGGGATCATGGGAACTATGACCAGATAGGGTCTGAGGAGAGACCCTCTTAGGAGAGACCTGCTCAGTTGTGTCCAACTCTTTGTGCCCCTAAAGACTGTAGCCCGCCAGGCTCCTATGTCCATGGAATTTTCCAGGCAAGAATACTGGAGTGGGTTGCCATGCCCTCCTCCAGGGGACCTTCCCAACTCAGGGATCAAACCCAGGTCTCCTGCATTGCAGGCGGATTCTTTACCATCTGAACACCAGGGAAGCCCTCTGATATATTGGTTTGTCCAAAAAGTTAATTGGTTCTTCTCTGTTACGGAGAAACCTGAACAAACTTTTTGGTCAAACCAATATTTTGCACTAATGGGCAGTTTTGTTGCTGTCTAGTCACTCAGTTGTGTCCAACTCTTTTGCAACCCCATGGATGGTAGTCCAGCGGGCTCCTCTGTCCATGGGATTCTCTAGGCAAGAATACTGGGGTGGGTTGCCATTTCCTCCTCCAGGGAATCTTCTCAACCCATGGATCAAGCCCGTGTCTCTGCATCTTCTGAATTGCAGGTGAATTCTTTACTGCTGAGTCACAGGGGAAGCCCTGATGAGTAGGTTATTGCAGACCAAAATAAGTAATTACAGATGGGGGGTTGTTGTTAATTTAGCTGCATTTTCTTATATAAATGTGAACATGTGTGTTTTGCTAGAGTTATTGCCATGTGACATTTATCCTGGGCAAGTATTCTGCATCCATTTTCAGATTACTTCATCCTCTGCCTCTTTTTTATTCCATCTTCTTTCACTGCATGTCCATTTTCTTTGAAGCTGAACAATATTGTACCAGGTGTGTAATATAGACACATGAATTTCCATCATTATTTGGAAAATACTGCCATTTTGGCTGCAAAATATTTCCAAGTAAAATATTTTTAGGAATATATATAAGCGGCAAAGTTGAGCATCAAAGAATACATATATAAAATACAAGAAAACAAGAATGGATTGATACTTTGACAGTGTCATGGCTGTTTGTCAGTGTAATTAATACCTAAATTAAGCTTCCATATATGGTAAATTGGGCTGCCCTGGTAGCTCAGTGGTAAAGAATCCACTTGCCAATGTAAGAGATGCAGCTTTGATCCCTGTGTGAAAAAATAATAGCTGGCAGTGTTTTTACCAACCCTCCCCAGCCTGATCTAACCAGGGGTGCAGTGGAGCTGTGAGAACAGTGAGAATAAGTAGACTGAAAGTGCTGCCATACTGTGCATGGTTTTTGACTTATGTATAATTTCATCTTCTTTAATGACACTTCTTTGAGGACTTGAGTGTTCGAGTCCATGCTAACATGTAAGTACCAACCAGGCTTTATCTTTACATTTTGTTGTTAATTATAAATGTGGAGCAAAATGTTTCACCTGTAGGTTCTGAAATCTTTTCATAGTTGTTGAGGCAGTTTATCCAGGGATATGGACTGTTGCGGCGAATGCTTTTATTTCTGAATTAAATTGCCAAGTCTTAAAAACATTAAAAAAATTTTAAAAATTTTATTGGAGTATAGTTGATTTACAATGTTGTGTTAGTTTCAGGTATTAAAAAAAAAATTTTTTTTTTGATGTTACAGAAGCCAAGGCTGCCCCGAAGGAATGTTTCATTGATGTGAATTCCAAAGGAGACAGATTTGGCAATTGTGGTTTCTCTGGCAATGAATACAAGAAGTGTGCCATTGGGTAAGTGGAGGCAAAAAAAAAAAAATAAGAAAAGCACATGAAAGAATGTGATATCAGTCATCTGTAGGAAGTTTTATAGCTCCTTGTGGCTGTTTTCTCCTCCTTAAATATATAACTTTTCAGACTTACAATTTTGTAAAACATGGCTTCAGAGAGACTGAATATGAATGGTAAAATAATTCATAGCTTTTGACATTACCTGTCTAAAATGTAATGTTTTTTATAATGTCACTTTTGTTTATCCTTGTTCTATAGTGAGAACCTCAAATAAACATTCTTCTTCTTTTCCCTTTTGTTGAAAGATTTTGCTGCTAAACCCATATATAAAGGTATCTGCAGAATTAATTCAGAACTTCATAATTTTCTTCTGGCTCTATATAATTTTAAAGTGATTAATTAGAAAACTTTTTTGTTTCTATAACATTTGCACATTGTGAAAAATAATATTGCAGAGTTATAAACAAGAGAAAAGTTATCATGATCTCTCTTTCTATGTATGTCCACTAATTTCAGTGTATGTACGTCTTCCTTTATTTTGATTCTGTGCACTGTACACACACACACTAACGTTAATTTTATAAAATTGGAATTAGTCTATAATACTGTGCTTTCCAGATACACAGATAGATATGTGTAGGTATGTAAATATATAAATCATTCTGAATGGAGCTCTTCTGGTGGATGTGAGGGCAGGAAATTCCTACCAGCTGAGGTTTACCCAGAGGTTTTGACCATGAAGCCATGGGGCTCTAGTGAATGAGCTGGAAACTCACTAGATTGTATTATATCTGTTGCAGTGCTAACATTCTCTATCAATTATTTTGTTTTTTGTAATATTCATATTTTTATTCTAAAAATGGTTATAAAAAGCCAAAAAAATTAAATATATAATGCTGTGCTTCTCTTCTACCCACTTCACCTCCTACTCTGTTAGTTAATAGCGAAGCCACTGAGGTAAAACAATGCTGATGAAGAAGAAATAACAACCATGACTTCCTTGTTCCTAAATCTAACAGAGTATCTTTAGGTCTTCAAGCTTCTGGCCCTTTCAGTAGCATTCATCTATGTTGACCATTTTCTCCTTGAAGAAGCCCCTTTCGTTGGCTTTTGTGTGGAATGCTCTTCTAGTATTTTTCTCTGTTTCTCGATGCTTCTTTAATGTATTTATTTGTAGACTCATCTTTCTCTACTGAGCCATTAAATGTTGAGAAATATCCCCACTCTGCTGATCTGGCCCTTTGCAACAGGGCCTGGGCATGTGCTGTGCCTTCTGCATAGTTTGCTCTTCTGTGTCTGCCAGGTCTCATTTTAACTAACTCCTTTAAGATAGAAGAATAGCAAGGAGAGATAAGAAAGCCTTCCTCAGCGATCAGTGCAAAGAAATAGAGGCAAACAATAGAATGGGAAAGACTAGAGATCTCTTCAAGAAAATTAGAGATACCAAGGGAACATTTCATGCAAAGATGGGCTCAATAAGGACAGAAATGGTATGGACCTAATAGAAGCAGAAAATATTAAGAAGAGGTAGCAAGAATGCACAGAAGAACTGTACAAAAAAGATCTTCACGACGCATATTCTTGATGATGTGATCACTCACCTAGAGCCAGACATCTTGGAATGTGAAGTCAAGTGGGCCTTAGGAAGCACCACTACCAACAAAGCTAGTGGAGGTGATGGAATTCCAGTTGAGCTTTTTCAAATCCTGAAAGATGATGGTGTCAAAGTGCTGCACTCAATATGGCAGCAAATTTGGAAAACTCAGCAGTGGCCACAGGACTGGAAAAGATCAGTTTTCATTCCAATCCCAAAGAAACGCAATGCCAAAGAATGCTCAAACTACTGCACAATTGTACTCATCTCACACACTAGTAAAGTAATGCTTAAAATTCTCCAAGCCAGGCTTCAGCAATACGTGAACTGTGAACTTCCAGATATTCAAGCTGGATTTAGAAAGGCAGAGGAACCAGAAATCAAATTGCCAACATCTGCTGGATCATCAGAAAAGCAAGAGAGTTCCAGAAAAACATCTATTCCTGCTTTATTGACTATGCCCAAGCCTTTGACTGTGTGGATCACAATGAACTGTGGAAAATTCTGCAAGAGATGGGAATACCAGACCACCTGACCTGCCTCTTGAGAAACCTGTATGCAGGCCAGGAAGCAACAGTTAGAACTGGACATGGAACAACAGACTGGTTCCAAATAGGAAAAGGAGTATGTTAAGGCTATATATTGTCACCCTGCTTATTTAACTTATATGCAGAGTATATCATGAGAAACACTGGGCTGGATGAAGCACAAGCTGGAATCAAGATTGCCGGGAGAAATATCAATAACCTCAGATATGCAGATGACACACCCTTATGGCAGAAAGTGAAGAAGAACTAAAGAATCTCTTGATGAATGTGAAAGAGGAGAGTGAAAAAGTTGGATTAAAGCTTAACATTCAGAAAACTAAGACCATGGCATCTGGTCCCATCACTTCATAGGAAATAGATGGGGAAACAGTGGAAACAGTGGCTGACTTTATTTTTCTGGGCTCCAAAATCACTGTAGATGGTGATTGCAGCCATGAAATTAAAAGACGTTTACTCCTTGGAAGGAAAGTTATGACCAACCTAGACAACATGTTAAAAAGCAGAGACATTACTTTGCCAACAAAGGTCTGTCTAGTCAAGGCTATGCTTTTTCCTGTGGTCATGTATGGATGTGAGAGTTGGACTGTGAAGAAAGCTGAGCGCCAAAGAACTGATGCTTTTGAACTGTGGTGTTGGAGAAGACTCTTGAGAGTCCCTTGGACTGCAAGGAGATCCAACCAGTCCATCCTAAAGGAGATTAGTCCTGGGTGTTCATTGGAAGGACTGATGTTGAAGCTGAAATGCCAATACTTTGACCACCTGATGCGAAGAGTTGACTTGTTGGAAAACACCCTGATCCTGGGAAAGATTGAGGGCAGGAGAAGGGGATGACAGAGGATGAGATGGTTGGATGGCATCACCGACTCAATGGACATGGTTTTCGGTGGACTCTGGTAGTTGGTGATGGACAGAGAGGCCTGGCATGCTGCGGTTCATGGGGTTGCAAAGAGTCGGACATGACTGAGCAACTGAACTGAACTGAACTAAGACTTCCTCAACTTCCTTCACAGGGTCAGATGTCCCTCTTATAGAAGTGCTTACTGCCATGTGCTTTTGGAAAAAATTAGTCAATTTATGTTGTTCTAATTCTTTACAAATTAGTTATTCATAGAAACTATTTCATGGAGTATTTGCAATATATCTTTCTTGATATAAAAAGCAGAGTAGGTTGAAAGAAGTTAGAAAAATAAGAAAGTATATGACTATCTTGAGTAGTCTCAAAACTAGTTGTAGCACTCTTTTTCTAGGGAATTTTTTTGTATATTTAAATTGCATGGGAAGGCTTTATTGCCTTACTATTGCCTTAGCAAGAACAATCTTTTAAAAATGATACTGCTTTAGAATAAAATAGATGCTGTAATAGGTAATTTTCTAGATAAAGGGGAAGTCAGATACAAAACCAGTCATAAGCACAGCACTTTCAAGATTCTTTTATGATGTTTAAGAAAAACCAAGGAAGACTCTTTCCTGCACTTTGGGGAGTTTGATCCATCTTGACTAACATAATTAGGCTAAATCAAAATGAGAAAAGTAGCAATTTGAAAGTTAAAGGAAGGGTGACTGGGTTAAAAAGTTGCATGCTTCTTTTTCATTGAATTTGATATATTGTGTTTTCCTTATTGTTCACTTCTTAATATTTTCTCAGTTACATTGTGATTTCTCCTTTGACTCATGAGTTATTAAAAATGTATTGCTAATTTCCAAGGATTTGGGAGTATTCTGGTTTTCTGTTTGTTTTTGGTTTCTAGTTTACTTCCATTGAGAACATACTTTGTATGATTTCAGTTCTTTTCGATTTGTTGGGATGTGAATTACTGTCCAGCATATGGTCTATTTTGGTCAATGTTCCATGTCAATTAAAAAGCAGAGTATTCTGCTGCTGTTGGATATATTGTTCCATACATGTCAAGTTAATTAATTGTCATATTCAAATCTTCTGTATTCTGGGTGTATGTGCGTATTTATTTGTTTCCCCTTCAGTTTCTGAGAGGGATATGTGCAGATCTCCAGCTATGATTATGAAGTTGTCTACTTCTTTTAGTTCTGTATATTCTTCTTGTATGTGTTTTAAAGTGTGTTCTTTGGTGCTTATATTATTAGGTGCATACACATTTAGGATTGTTATATGTCTTCTGAAGGAACTGAATCTTTTATTATTACCAAAATCTCTACGTTAGACTTTTTTTTTTGGCAGTATTTGTCACATAAATATTTTATTTGCTTATATGACTATTTGCCTGAAGCAGTTTTTCTATTGGTGCTTGCGATATAATATTTAAATGAATATAACAGTAAGCATCTCTTAGCTTTATTGGCTGTTTGCATTTTTTATTTTGGGAATTGCATATTTGCGTCTTTGCTATTTTCTGTTGAAGTTACTATCCTTTTAATGATTTGTGATCAATTTTAAAAAATACATTGAGTATTTATTTTTCTTTTTTAAAAAATTTATTTTTTATTGAAGGATAATTGCTTTACAGAATTTTGTTGTTTTTTACTAAACCTCAACATGAATCAGCCATTTTCTTTTTAATATGTCACCAAGACTATACATGAGACATTGAGAACATTATAGAAAAATGGATTTTGGTAGGTCCAATAGATCCAACCAGTCCATTCTGAAGGAGATCAGCCCTGGGATTTCTTTGGAAGGAATGATGCTAAAGCTGAAGCTCCAATACTTTGGCCACCTCATGTGAAGAGTTGACTCATTGGAAAAGACTTGATGCTGGGATGGATTGGGGGCAGGAGGAGAAGGGGATGACAGAGGATGAGATGGCTGGATGGCATCATGGTGATGGACAGGGAGGCCTGGCGTGCTACGATTCATGGGGTTGCAAAGAGTCGGACACGACTGAGCGACTGAACTGGACTGAACTGAACAGATGCTAACCGAGATCTGTTTTATTCTATGCTTTGTTTTAGAGGTTTTCATAACTAATTTCAACTAACTATGTGACATTGGGGCTTCCCTGGTGGCTCAGATGGTGAAGAATATGCCTCCAGTGCAGGAGACCTGGGTTTGATCCCTGGGTCGGGAAGATCCCCTGAAGAAGGGCATGGCAACCCACTCCAGTATTCTTGCCTGGATGCTTTCATGGTCTGAGAAGCCTGGCAGGCTACATAGTTCATAGGGTTGCAAAGAGTTGGGCACGACTGAAGCAACTTAGCATGCATGCTTGCATGTGACATAGACATCATTATTTAGCTCTTGTTTTTCAGATGAAGAAACTGAAATTCAGAAAGTTTAAGCATTTCACTCAGGTTGCCTCGTAAGTAAATGGTGACATAGGAATGAATATAGGGACTTCCCTGGTGGTCCAGTGGCTAAGACTCTCTGCTGTCAATGCAGGGGGCCTGGGTTCAATCCTTGGTCAGGGAACTAGATACTGCATACCAGAATTAAAGATCCCAAGTGCTGCATCTGAGACCTGGTGCAGCCAAATAAATTAATTAATTAAAAAAAAGAATAAATGTCAAGTTGGGATAGAAGAACTTAACTCTTAAGTGCAGCATGGAAGGAAGAGCAGGCTTAATAGCAGCATGTGCAAAAAGCAAATAGAGGTTTTAGCTTAGGATAAATTGAAGGACATCAGTAATATAATGTAGTTTCCATAAGAGCTACTGTCATCCTCGGTTTCATAGAAGTATAATATCTCAGTGAAGTAAATGACAGTTCATCTTGTTCTTTATCAGACTGTAACTGAAGTTTCCTGTTTCACTCCGAGCACTGTGCTTGATAGGTAGTGAGACAAACTGGAACATACTTAAGAGGGGAGCTTCCTTGTTGCATGAGAAATAATTGTAGAATATTTCCCTGGTGAAGTAAGTCATTCGGACCTGCATGACAATTGTCCTAAAAGTTTGCCATGTAGAGGAAAGAAAAGATATTATCTGTGTGATCTCATGTTGACCATCTGGGACCAATGAGGAAAAGTTACAGAGAGAAAGATGTTAACTCAGGAAATAAAAGAATGTTATGATAGTGTGAGAATATTTAGGAGGTGATGAATTAGAGGAATTGAAAAATCATATCCTACAATGACTTGGTCGTGATATCATAGGGGAGATTTAATAGGGTAGGTGCTTAGATCAAAAGACAGGCAATTAAAAAGGAAATTTCAGTGCGGCATCTTAAGAGTTGATATTAGGGATACTTAATGTATCATGAAGGGATATAGGAAGAACATTAACTCACACACCCTTGGTAATAGGAATTATAGTCAATGAGGTCTTTGTAGAGTTCTAATACTGAATTAGTGAATTAATGAACTAATGAATTGAGTCAGTAAGTAAGAGTTAGCCAGGTGAAGAGCGATTGAGTTCCTTCAAGCTTGTTTAACATTACAAAATCTGACTCCTCTTTATTATAACTCAATAAAGAGACACCATTGAATTTCTGTATAGTTCTGTTATTTTCAGTGTAAAAGTATTTATAAAATTATATCACATTTAAAAGCAACTACATTAGTTAGACTTTTTTGAGCCCTAAGCAGATAGTGAAGAGGGATTCTTAGGTGTCGGCATCACCATCCCTGGTACCCTAGGAATTTGCGTCTTTACATGCACTTACCTCTTCTCTTTGCCATATTTAAAGAGAGCTACTTTGATCTCTGTTGCTGTCACACACTTTCTCTGTTGAGATTTCCTTCAGCTAAATAGAAATAAACTCTCTGTACAAAAATATATAATTTTTCTTTTGTATCTACACCAGATGCATTGCAGTTTGCATTATTTCTCTTTCTTTCCAGGAATGCTTTGTGTGGAAAGCTTCAGTGTGAGAATGTACAACAATTGCCTGTATTCGGAGTTGTGCCTGCTATCATTCAGACTCCTGGAAAAGGTACCAAGTGCTGGGGTGTGGACTTCCAGCTTGGATCCGATGTTCCAGATCCTGGTATGGTGAACGAAGGCACCAGATGTGATGTTGGAAAGGTAATAAAAATGTTTTTGAAAACAAAGAAAAAATTTAAAAATTAAAAATAAAATCATTATACAAAGTGAGTGGTTCTTTTCTGGTTATAAAAGAAATCTCTACTCATTGTGGAGATTTGGAAAAACAGAAAGCCACCAAGAATAAAATTAAGAATGGCTATACCTCCTGATGATTTATAGCCATATAAAGCTTTCTTTTCATTTAAAATTTTTATTGGAATATAGTTGATTTACAGTTGTGTTAGTTTCATATAATGCTTTCTTTAACTATGGAAATGATCAATTTTTATAATGGTCACTGAGTTGGAATATTCATTATCTGCACCTAATATGATAGTTTCCACAATTTCATTAAAGAAATATCTATAAAAAGAAGCTATAATTCTGTTATTCTGATTTCTTCCTTAAAGTCAGGTATTATAACCTGTTGTTTCTATGTTGTAATATACTGGGCACCTCCCCTACCCCCCTTTCAATGTGCTGTAGTTTATTAGCCAGGGTACTACTTGCTGGGATATTTAGGGTATTTTCAGGAGTGTGTGTGTGTATGTATGTGTGTACGTGTGTATGTGACTGTACTAAAAATATTGTAATGCTTGTCCTCCCCACGCTTCCTACTATTCTGATGACAGCTGTTTGGATCAGATGTAAGCCAAGAGTTAGCTGCTGAGTTACTACCAGTGGTTCTGGATAAGATGAGCTAGGCCTAATTCCATTTGTGCGGGGAATACATAAGTAAAGAAAGGCAGTTGAGAGTAGAGCTGAAACTGAGAAGTCTCTGAGAGATGCCATAATGTAGGAGTAGGGCTAGAAGGGTGATAGCAAGCTTAAGCTATATAGGATAGATCTAAGGGTGCAGGATTGTTGAACAAGTTAAAGAAACCAACTCATAGGAGAACAGAGGAGGAAAGAGAGAACACAATTGACTGATTATGGGACCATGGGACACATGAAAAAGACAGAGACCTTCAGGTTACCTCAGTTTCTACCAAGTTTTCAATTTGCATTCTGTTGTCCCTCATTCTTACAAAAAGACCCTTGTGTTTTTGTGTCTGCCTTTGCCATGGGCTTCCCTTGTGGCTCAGCTGGTAAAGAATCCACCTGCAATGCAGGAGACCTGGCTTGTGTCCCTGGGTTGGGAAGATCCCCTGCAGAAGAGAAAGGCTACCCACTCCAGTATTCTGGCCTAGAGAATTCTGTGGACTATAGCCATGGGGTGGCAAAGAGTCGGACATGACTGAGCGACTTTCACTTTGCCATGCCATTAACTCAGCTGCTGAGGTTAGTATAAACAATGTTGAGGTAAAGGACTTTATAAGAAATTTCACAACATCCTGGTGGTTTTCTGAGGTTAAAGACTAACCTATTGGGGTACATATGTTTAAGGTTTTATATATAGTTTTACCAAATTTCTCTGTAGAAAAGTTTTTCCCTGTTTACTTTCTGAGCAGTTTTCAATAGTTAGTGTTTCAATTCTCTATATTGTAATCAGGATTAGGTACTATTGTTTTTAAACTTTCATTGGTTATTTTCTTTTTATTTTGCTCTTTCTTGACTGCTAGTGACATTAAATTTTTTAGTCTCCATATATTTATTCCTTCTTTTGTGATTTGCTTGTTAATATTCTTTGCTTATTTAAAAAATGGTGTGTTTTTCTTATCAATTTTTAAAGAGCTATAACTTATGTCATATAAAACTTAATATAATACATTTCAAAAATTTATTTGCCCAGTTTGTTACTTGCCTCTTTCTTTTGATTTTAGTATTTTTTTCCATGTTTACTTTTTCATATAAACAAATCTATTATTCTTTTCCTTTAAGAAAGGAAAAGTAAAGAAAGTCTGACTTTACTTTCAAATTTTAAAGACTTTTCTTAGTGTAGTATCAGAGAATTATTTTCTAGGACATTAAAATTTTTTGAAATGCTTATCTCTTTAGTCCAGTTTGAGTGTATAGTATGAGGTTGGCATTCTTTTTTTCTTTTTATCATTTTATTCATTTAGAGATGATGACTGTATGCTGACTTCTATTGTTACTTTTTTAGAATGATTTGTTATTTGCCTACACCTCAAGTATAATCTCTTTTAATTTAAAATCTTATTTAAATTGCTTATTAAATTTTTATATATACTTGGGCTTGGTTTCTGCTTTTTCACATCATGTCCACTGATTGCTCTGACTACTCATATGTCAGTATTGACTTCTTTTAGTTTTTATCAGTTTTATAATGTATTTTTAATATTTGGTTTTATAAATGCCCCTTCATTCTTTTTTCATAGTTTTCTTCGCTATTAATATTCATTTATTATTACAGATGAACTTGAGATCATTTTGTCAAGGTGCCAAAAAAAAATTAAAAATAAAAGCGCTTTGGAATTTTGGTTGGGATCAAATCAGATTTATAAATTTGTAATGGGGAAAAGTGACATCTTTACATTATTCAGTCTTCTCATAGAAGAACATGGTATGTCTCTCAATTTCTTGGGGGTTGTATTTTAAAGCTTTAGTTATAAAGCTCCTTTTCATTTTTTTGTTATTCCTAGGTATTTTATATTTTGATTGCTATTATGAATAACACAGATTTATTATGTTTTCTAATTTGTTACGTTACATTTTTAATTTGTTTTTATTGGTAAGAGAAGCTATTTTGTTTATATTTTTATTGGCTATTATTGATATTCAGAAAAATATATTCATTTGTATATATTTACTTTGTCACCAGCCATACGCTTAGTGTTACATATTATTGTATTAGAATTTTTTAGGTAAGCTGTTATCTGTAAATGATAGAAAGTTGATTTCCTTTCTGATACTTACAATTTGAATTTTTTTCCTGTGTAATTGCAATGGTAAAACTTGCAGGATAATTTTAAATAATAATCATGATAGTGTACTTTGTCTTTTCCCTAACTTGACTGGGAATATGTACAGTCTTTCAGGGTTATATGTGATTTTGACTGTTGACTTGGGATAGATAATGTTTTTCATTTAATGGAGAATCCTTTTAGTTGTAATTAGTAAGAAGAAAAGAACAAATAGTTTTAAAATTTTATAAGTATTTTCCAATAGCTGTTTAAATAATCACTACATATTTTCCTTTGACTTGTTCATGTACTGAGTTACGTTGATAAATTCCTTGACATTAAATTGTCTTTACAACCCTGGAGCAAACACTGGTAATGTAGATTTATTTCTCAGTCTTTGTGCTCTTGAATATACTTCTATATTTCTGAAGCTGTCCACTTATGCTTTTTTAACTGATGAAAATTTACTCTGTGAATTTTAGTCAGTACTCTTAAATTTCACAGAAACTCAGCTAAGTCTGAATTAAATCATAGCAGGAAATTTACTGATTCAAATCACAGAATCAAATACAGAGCTTTGGAACCCCAGAATCTCAGATAATGTTCCTGCGGTTTTTTTTTTTACTGTATCTTTCATCTTGGTTTTCCACTGTTGTCATCCCTCGCCACCTCCCCTGCAGCCAAGCCCAGCTTTATTAAAATACAACTGATAAGTAACATTTTGTAAGTTGGAGCTGTACCATGTGATGATTTGATATATATTGTGAAATAATTAGCACAGTAAAGTTAGTTAACACATCTGTCACCTTGCATACATTTTTTTTGGGTGAGAACATTTTAAGATTTACTCTTACCAACTTTCAAGAATATAATACAGTATTGCTAACTGTAATCACCATGCTGAATATTAGGTCCCCAGAACTTATTCATCTTATAATTGAAAGTTTATACCTTTTGACCAACATCTCTCCATTTCTCCCATTTCCTGGCAACCACCCTTCCATTCTCTGAGTTCAGTTTTTTAAAAAATCCATATATAAGTGAGATCCTATGGAATTAATCTTTCTCCATCAGACTTATTTCTCTTAGTCTGAATGCTCTGAAGATCCATCCATATTGTTGCAAATGGCAGGACTGGTTGTTCAGGAGTGTGTTGTTTAATTTTCAGTTTTGTGAATTTTCCAGTTTTCCACTAGTTATACTACTGTGGTTGAAAAAGAAACCAGATAGGATTTTGATCTTCTTAAGCCTTGCTTTGTGGCCCAGCATATGGTTTATGACATGGAATGTTCTGTGTGTGCTTAAGAAAAATATATATTCTGCTGCTGTTGTGTGACATATTCTGTATATATCTTTTGGTCTATAGTGTTCTTCAGGTCTGTTTCCTTATTACATTTCTGTATGCATCATCCATCCAATATTGAAACTGAAGTCCCCTATACTGTTATTGTATTGCTGTCTATTTATTTCTCCCTTCAATTCTGTTATTATTTGGATTAAATATTAGATGCTCCAATATAGGGTGCATGTAATTGTTATATACTCTTGATGAACTGACCGCTTTATTAGTATATAGTAACCTTCTTTGTCTCTTGTGATTGATTTTGTCTGAAAGTGTATTATATGTGATACAATTGTTGCTACTTCTGTTCTCTTTTGGTTACTATTTGCATGGAATATCTTTTTCCATCTCTACTTTCAACTGGTGCATATGGTTAAAGTTAAAGTGAATCTCTTGTGGGCAACATATTGTTAGATCTTTTTTCTTTTTTTTTAATACATTCAATCACTTTGTGTCTTTTGTTTTAGGAATTTAGTTCATTTATGTTTAAAGTAACTATTGATAGGTAAAGACTTATTTAACTGTCATTTTGTTAAATGTTTGTTGCCTGTTTTGTAGTTTTTTTGTTCCTCCCTTTCTGTCTTTTGATATATTTTATTGTAGTGCATGCTTTAATTCTTTTCTCTTTATCTTTTGTGCATCTACTATAAGTTTTTTTTTTCCTTTTATTGGAACTTTATTAGTTTCCTTTGGTGATGTCATATTTGCTTGATTTTTCCATGTAGCCTTGCATTGGTGTTTGTGTATTTGAAGGGGGTAAACACCTCTTCCAATCTTTACAGAAAGGTTTCAGCTGGTAAAGACCTCCTGTCTGTTTTGTGTGCAGATGGGATTATCTCTGGAATCTTAGTCTACTTGGTTTGGAGCTGGTTTCAAATCTGTCTCTAGATATGCAGTGGGACCTATGGTTGGTGAACTTTTTATCAGGAACTTGGTAGGGTATGGGTGCTAACTGGTCCCTGGGTATACTGAACTGCGCTTTTCAGGAGGTAGCCCCCAAGACATGGTCCACAGTTGGGTCCTGAAACAGCAGGCCTATTACCAATTGCATGGATGGATGGAACTCCTATCAGGTACCTAAGAAGGCTACTGTCTGTTCACTAATTGAGTCCCTGGATGGGCAGGACTGGTTTGTGGACTGTGATTGAAATGGACTGGAATGAAATCCTAGGAGCCATTTCACATTTTGCAGCCAAAACTGAAGTCTGTAGACCTGGTTCTTGAGGCATGGATATGCATGTCCCCAGCGAGGTACTTGGATGTGCTGGGCTCCTTCCTGACCATGGCCTGACCAATTCAGGATCTCATGAAGTAGAGACATGACTGTCTCCTCTCTGATATCTATTCATACAAGGGAACTAATCCTATTGCACCAGGGTTTCACCATCATGACATCAACACACCCTAATTACATACCTTCAGATATCACCACACATGGATTAGGGCTTCAGCATAGGTGTTTTGAGGCGAACCCAAACATTGAGTGTAACAGACAGTCACTAGAATAGACTTTAGTTAATAGAAGTAGAAAACTATTCATTCTTGTCTCATGCCTATGTAGCTTTTGCTGTTGAGTTGTGCATTGTGCTCAGTGTGCTAAAGTGTGGTTTACCTCAACACGTGTACAGTTTAATTGTTTTTGGTTTGAATATAATAGAGAAATAATTGGTCAAGGTTCTCCAGAGAAACAGAACCATTAGGTTGTGTGTGTGTGTGCGTATGTGTGTGTATAAGGTTTTTTTTTTTTAAAAAATAAGGCGTTAGCTTACACAATTATGAAAGATAACAATCCCAAGATCTGCAGTGGGCAAGTTGGAGACCCAGAAGACCTGATGGTGTACTTCCTGTTTAAAGGCTAGTGAGTTTGAGTCCCAGAAAGAGTTATGATTCAGTCTGAGTCCAGAGGCAAGGAAAAAAAACAACAACAGTGTTCCAGTTAGAAGACAGGCAGCTGGAGAAGTTCTCTCTTATTTGGAGGAGGGTCAGCCTTTTAATTTTATTAATGCCATTAACTAATTGGACAAGACCAAGATAAGGAGGGTAACTTATTTTACATTTGATCAACTTATGTGTTAATCACTTCCAAAAACGTCCCACAGAAACATCTAGAATAATGTTTGACCAAATATCTAGGCACCCTGTGAGCCAGTCAAGTTGATGCATGAAATTAACATCCCAGGTCCACATCTTGTTAGCTTGGGGTCCTTATGCATCTCCTTAAATTATACATAATCTTCAGCATGATAACAGTCTTTGAGATAATCTTGAAGACAATAGCATGGTCATAATTTTGCATAACATGGTAGAAGTGTGTACAACCATTGTATCTCGTGTGTAACCAAAAATGCACTAAATCCTACCTTGAGGAGATTAATTCTTTGGCTACTGTGTACTTTTCTTGATGGCCTGTAACTTAAATCCTGTCATGTAAAGTTAGCAATACTTAAATACTGTGATATAAAGGTAATACATTGTATGCTACCTGAGGGACTAAGAGAAGAAAAAAGTATTTGATACACGTACACACAAGCATGTTTATAACAAAATGAGGGAATGGTCATGATAATTACAGTTTTCATTTCTGTAATATAGTTATAGCTGATGTTTCATTTTTTTCTTATTTTTGGCTGCACCATGTGGCTTATGGTATCTTAGTTCCCCAAGGGATCGAACCCATGCTTCCTGTAGTAGAAGCACAGAGTCTTTACCACTGGACCACTAGGAAAGTCCTTATAGCTGGTATTATTTAACTGTCTTCTTCCCTAATTCTTTATTGTCTTTGCTTTCAGCAAGGACTTCAGCTGATTAGGATTTTTTACTTGGCAGGATGCTGTAAAGCCTTCATTCCTGAAGGCTCTGGACTGTTAGTAGTCCTGTTAGGATTGGGTGGTTGTAGTTTTCTATCGGTCTTTATAATGGTCATACTAAGAAACACCCTAAGGGATCTCCTATATTCCACACATACTCTTCCTTATTCCATTGTGAAGTAACAGTCCAGTTTTCCCTTGGGAATGGATCAGTCACATCAGCTCACAGTAACTCCCTTCTTTGTCTGTTCATTTAGAGGCATGAGAAATCTGGAGTGGGTGGCAGTCTTAACTTCCAGTTCAGTGGAATCACTGAAGTGTTTCCTGATGGAAGCATTCTTCCCTCTAGAATTAAGACTTCTAGATTAACTATAGAGCATAAAGTCGTGGGAGCAGGGAGCAAACATTTTGCTAGTGGGTCATGAAGAGAAATAGTGAGTGGTGCCACTCCACTTCCACGCCTTGATTCCTGGACTTCTGTCTTATACAGGCAGACACATAAAAGTAATCATTACAGTCAGTTAGAATAAGTTATTGCAAGTTCAGAGTGAAAATATGAATTGGAAAAAAGCCTATAAAAGATGCTGGATTGCGATATTCATTTATCCTGTTTGTCTGCCAATTTCTCTCAAAATATAAAGGAACTAATTAGGGAATAGATTCCGAAGTGTGAAGTATATGAGATTGCATCAGTAGATAAAAATTTCAACAGGTTTTGAAAAGTTGAAAGAGGAAAAAAAAAAGTTTGCCAGAGTAGTAGGACCTACAATTCACAGTGCAGACTGATAGAGTGTGAACAAAGAGCCTGTATCTTAGCCTGGCAGAACCCTAAACAGATTGGTGATTTGGAAACCATGATTATAGCTGAGAGGGGTGGGGGAAAACATGATATTGAAAATGGACTTACATTTAGTTGACTGATGGAGAAGCTAGTCCTTCTTCTGTCTGTCTGCTTCTCCTGTCTTGCCAACAAAGCAACGAGTTGCCTGTTACCCTAGGAGCAGATTGGAGATGAGAAGATAAGATTTTTGGTATTAGTTGGTCATCCTCCTAAGAGATGTCTGTCTCCCTGTCCTAACCCTAGTACACTGTTCATCTTCATGCATATATAACTGAACTATAGATTTATTGTTATATAAAGTTGGAGGATTTTGTGAGGAAGCTGAACAGAAAGACTGAAACAGAAAAATGAGAGAAAAAGTAAAAGGTTGCAAGGGTAAAGTAAAGATTTTAAATCCAACTAATTTAAATCTCTAAAGAAAGAAAACATGAATGAATAGTTGTGGAGTTTCAGAGCCTTTTCTATAGTAGTGGGATTATCTCTGTCTGATTTGAAAAAATCCATTTGTGAATATTTTACTTTAGATTTTTACGTGTATATTTGTATAGAAGAATAGATTATAGTTTTGTTTTAGGCCTTTGTGTCATCTTTGTCCTTTTTGATTGTTAGTTCTATGTCAGTTAGTTAATTTCATCAAATATGCAGTATGGGAATTAACTATTCCTTAAAAGTATGAAAGAATTCACCAATGAAATCATCTACACCCAGGTCTTTTTTTCCCCTGGCTAGTTTACTAATGTGTTCAAGTTTTCTTTATTCATTACTTCTTTTTCTTTCAGATCTGTAGAAATTTCGCATGTGTAAATGTTTCTGTTCTGAATTATGACTGTGACATTCAGGAAAAGTGTCATGGACATGGGGTAGGTAATAGTCTCTTGGTTTGTTCATGAAAGTAGTGCTTGAATAATGAGAGTTCTCCATGGGGATGCTCAGTGAGATTTCTTAAGGTTTTTAGTTATTGGGGAATTTAGATACCTGATAAATTCTTCATTCTTAAAAAGAATGTCTATGGATTTGCATGAATTTAGTCTTTTCTCTTGGTTTCTATCCTTGCGTTCATGATTTAGAACATAATTCACAATTAACGAAAGTGGTATTTTGATTGTTTTGAAGGTATGTAATAGCAATAAAAATTGTCACTGTGACAACGGCTGGGCTCCCCCCAACTGTGAGACTAAAGGATACGGAGGAAGCGTGGACAGTGGACCTACGTACAATGGCAAGTAGTATAGAGGAAAAGGAGTGTGATCTCTGTGGTCCATGTCAGAAACTGGGCATCCTTGTACCTTCCCCTCACTTCCCACATCAGTTAATCTGTTTGTGTCTTTATATTTAAGGTGGGTTTCTCTTAGGCAGCATTTAGCTGGGTCTTGGCTTTTTTTTTTTAACTCGGCCAGTTTCTGCCTTTTAATTGAGTTGTTTTGGCCAATTATATTTTGTTTGATTATTGATATGCTTGGGTTTAAATCTAACATAATGATATTTTTCTATCACAGTCTCCCTTCATATGATATTGTGCCATTTCAGGATGCTTTCATTTCTCTCCTCCTGGCTTTTGTACTGTATTATCATACTATATATGTTTTAAACCTATAATACATTGTTGTCACTTTTGCTTTAAACAGTTGATTATTTTTAAAAGAAATTTAGATACTAGAAAAGATCTTTATGTTTACCCACCTAGTTATCATTTCTGGTGCTCTTCTTTTTTGTGTTAAGTCAGATTTCCATGTGGTATCATTCAGTTTCCACTTGAAGGACTTCTTTTCACATTTCTGCCAGTGAAAAATTGACTTTTAGCTTTCTTATATCTGAAAAGGTCTTCATTTTGCCTTCCTTCTTGAATAATAACTAGGTAAAGAATTCTAAGGTGACAGTTTATACCCCTTTTACTCCTTCAGAGATGTTCCTACATCGTCTTCTGACTTGCATTGTTTTTCCTGAGAAATCTGTCTTTTTTTTTTTTTGTCTTCTGTTTGTAGTGTGTGTGTGTTTTTTTTTTTTTTACCCTCTGGTTGCTAATAAGATTTTATCTCTAATTTTTAGTGTTTGATTATGGTGTGCTTGGGGTTTCTTAAACTTTCTGGATTTGTGCTTTTTTCTTTAAATTTGGGAAAAGTGTGGTCATTATTTCTTCAAATATTTTTTCTTTTTTTACTCCATCCCTCAGGGACTCCAGTTATATGTACATCTGGCTACTTGCAGTTCTTTCACTTCTCAGTGTTTTCAGTCAGTCAGTTCAGTCGCTCAGTCGTGTCCGACTCTTTGCGACCCCATGAATCACAGCACACCAGGCCTCCCTGCTGCTGCTGCTGCTAAATCGCTTCAGTTGTGTCTGACTCTGTGTGACCCCATAGACGGCAGCCCACCAAGCTCCCCCGTCCCTGGGATTCTCCAGGCAAGAACACTGGAGTGGGTTGCCATTTCCTTCTCCAATGCATGAAAATGAAAAGTGAAAGTGAAGTTGCTCAGTCGTGTCCGATTCTCAGTGACCTATCCATCACCAACTCCCGGAGTTCACCCAAACTCATGTCCATCGAGTCGGTGATGCCATCCAGCCATCTCATCCTCTGTCGTCCCCTTCTCCTCTTGCCCCCAATCCCTCCCAGCATCACAGTCTTTTCCAATGAGTCACCTCTTCACATGAGGTGGCCAAAGTACTGGAGTTTCAGCTTTAGCATCATTCCTTCCAAAGAAATCCCAGGGCTGATCTCCTTCAGAATGGACTGGTTGGATCTCCTTGCAGTCCAAGGGACTCTCAAGAGTCTTCTCCAACACCACAGATCAAAAGCATCAATTCTTCAGTGCTCAGCTTTCTTGACAGTCCAACTCTCACAGCCATACATGACCACTGGAAAAACCATAGCCTTGACTAGATGGACCTTTGTTGGCACTTGATTAAAAAAAAATTCTTTATTTTTTGTGTTTAATTTTGGATAGTTTCTATTATTTTTCTTCAAGTTTACTCTTCTGTGATGTCTGATCTGCTATTAAATCCATCCAGTGTATTCTTTATCTTTGATGTTGAAGTTTTTATCTCTGTAAGTTCTATTTCTCCCTCCCCTTTCTTTTCCTTGCTCTTTCTTTCTTTCCCTTCCTTTTTTCTTTTCTCCCTCACCCTCCCTTCCTCCCTTTCTTCTTTTCTTCCTTTTTCGTCTCTACGTAGCATGTTCAATCTTTACGCTAGCTGCTTGAACATGTAGAATACAGTTATAGTAATATCTAATGTCTTTGTCTACTAATTCTGTCACCTGTATCATTTATTAGTTTTTATGAATTAATCTCCTGATTTGGGTCATATTTTTTCTGCTTCTTTGTATGTCTTGTATCTTTTTTACTGAATTCCAAAAACTGTGAATTTTGCCTGTTGGATATTAGGTATTTTTGGATTTCTGCTGATGAGCTTTGGATGTAAGCTTAAGTGGGCTTAATTTATCTGGATGTAGTACGGTTCTTTAGAACCTTTTTTAAAGCCCTATTGGGGAGGACCTGAGCAGCATTTAGCCTCGGATTGATTTTACCCCATTACTGAGGCAAACCCTTTTCTGTTTATTGTATTCAATGCCGTTAACTATGGAGTTTTCCACTAAAAGTGGTAGGAAAAGGCATGCTTTCTAGTTCTGTGTGAGTTGTGTGTGGGGTTTGTTCCCACTAATCCTTTCAGGTGATTCTATCTCTGGCTTCAGGTGATTTCCTTACATGCATACATTGATCAGTTCTCAACTGAGTATCTGAGGGGAACCCTCTGCAGATCTTTCAAGTTTTGTCTGTGCAGCTTTCTCCCTTCTGGTACTTTGCTTGTGAACTCTAGTTATCTTGACTTCTTCCTCAACCAGAGTCTATTCCTCACCTCAAGGAAACCACTGGAGTTCGCTTAGGTTCCCACACCCCTCATCACAATCTGTTAACTTTCCCTAGGCAGCGAACTGGGGCAATTGTAGAGCTCCCCTTGTAAAGCTCTAAGGGATCACTGCTCTTCATTGCCATATGTCCAATGTGTAAAAACCATTGCTTTAAGTATTTTGCCTGATTTTCTGGTTGCTATAGCTAGCAGGATAAATCTGGCCCCTGTTACCCCATTTTGGCTAGAAGTGGAAGTCAGAACTATACATTTTAATTCATTGATGGATTGTGTCATAACTTGACTTAGCTGTTATCTAATTATTTGACATTGAGGTTGTCTCTAAGTTCTTGATATGCACTGATGACATTGTAGTGTACATCTTAATACTTAAACATTTTTCCCAACTGAAGCATAAATTGCCATAATGAGATTATTAGATTGAAGGGTATAATCCTTTTTATGGTTCTTGATAAAAATTCCAAATGAGCTTATGTAATGCCACTGACAGTATGAAGGTGCCAATTTTAATATAACCTGGCCAGTGTTGCTTTAAATTTTGACCTTTTCTTATTAGGTATAAAATGATATATCAAATTGGCTTTAAGTTTTCATATTTTTATTTTTAATTGTGTTGAGTATTTTGTGTAGTTTCATATAACTTTTAAAACAAAGTTTTGGTACTTTTACAAATTTAAAATTAGGATTATTTCATAGTTTACCACTTATGTTCATATTTGCTATATTCTTTCACTGAAGAACATGAAGCAGACAAAATTAATGTTAACTAATGAATTTTTAAAATTATAAGACTTAAAGTCCATAAGCCACAAAAAATAAGATTGATAAATTTAGCTACCTTGGAATAATAAAATTATGCATGGAGAAAAGCATTGTACCATAAGACATGACAAAATGGGAAAAATATTGCCAATTTATCATAGACAAAACTTTTCTCCCTAATAGATAAAGGACTTTCAGAAACTGAGAAGAAAAAGAAATATAGTATTTTCTTAAACATGAAAAGTTGCTCAAATCATGGTACAAAAAGAGAAATCCAAATTAAAATCATATAAGATATACATTTTCACCTGCCAGTTTGGCAAAAATGCAGTAGTTTGACTCTATGGGTGAGGTTGTGAGGAATTCTTGTACATTGCTGGCTAGCATGCTAACTTTTTAAGAAAATTTATTTTATTGAAATATAGTTGATTTACAATGTTGTGTTAATTTCTGCTATACAACAAAGTGATTCACTTATACATATATAAATATATGCATTCTTTTTATGTTCTTTTCCATTGTGATTTATCGCAGGATATTGAATATAGTTTCCTGTGTTATAGAGTCAGTTCAGTTCAGTCGCTCAGTTGTGTCCGACTTGTTGTAACCCCATGGTCTGCAGCATGCCAGGCTTCCCTGTCCATCACCAGCTCCTGGAGCTTGCTCACACTCATGGCTATTGAGTTGGTGATGCCACCCAACCATCTAATCCTCTGTCATGCCCTTCTCCTCCTACCTCAGTCTTTCCCAGCATCAGGGTCTTTTCTAATTGTCAGCTCTTTGCATCAGGTGGCCAAAGTATTGGTGTTATAGAGAAGGACCTTGTTTATTCAGTGTATATATAATAGTTTGCATCTGCTAATCCCAAACTCCCAATCCATTCCTCCCCCTCCTCCTCTCCCTCTTGGCAACCAGAAGTGTGTTCTCTGTGTCTGTGAGTGAGTCTGTTTCTGTTTTGTAGATAAGTTCATTTCTGTTATATTTTAGTTTCCATATATAAGTGATACCATATGGTATTTGACTTTCTCTTTCTGACTTCAGTTAGTATGATAATCTCTAGGTCCATCCAGGTTGCTGCAAATGGCATTATTTCATTCTGTTTTATAGCTAAGTTGTATTCCATGGTATTTAAGTACCACATCTTACTTATCCATTCATCTGTCAGTGAACATTTAGGTTGTTTCCATGTCTTGGCTATTGTGAATAAAGCTGTCAAGAATATAGGGGTGCCTGTACCTCTTTGAATTATAGTTTTGTTTGGATATATGGCCTGCTAACTTGTAACTACCAGTGTGGTAGACAAGTTGATGATGGCTTTAAAAAACAACAAGTACGTTTACCCTCTGATACGTCAGTTCTACTTTTGGGAAATTATTCTATAGGTACATCTATGTGATATGACATGTATACAAGGCTATTCATTGTAATATGTTTTTGTAATAGCAAAGATTGGAAAAATGAAGGTATTAGTGGGTACTCACTGACTGAATAAACTATAGGGCATCCTTGCAATGCAGTTTTGTATAGCTATACAGAAAAAGAGGTGGTGCTCTGTGTATGGTTTGGGAAGATATGTAGTATGGCTAAGTGAAAAAATAACAAATGGAATGGCATTTATGCCATGCTACATTTTGTGTAAGAAAGGTTCACAATAAAACATATTTTGTTCTTGCTTAACTTTGCATGAAGAAACACTGTAAGATTATAGAAGAAATTAATAAAAGTGGTTACCTTTAGGATGGAGAAGGAAATGGCAGCCCACTCCAGTACTCTTGCCTGGAGAATCCCATGGAGGGAGGAGCCTGGTAGGGGGTCGCAAAGAGTCGGACACGACTGAGTGACTTCACTTTCACTTTACCTTTAGGAAGGCAGAAATGAAGTGGGTAAGCAGGAGGAGTCAATAAGACTTCTCAGTGTTTTTCAGTTGATATCAGTGTGACTTTTGAACAATGTGAAAATGAATGTAAAATATATCATCATTTAGTATGTTTTAGTTAATACAAGTTAACTTCTAATTTAATTATCATTAATATAAACTCCTTCTCTCTAGAAAACAATGCTGCACTGAGGGACGGACTCCTGGTATTCTTCTTCCTAATTGTTCCTCTTATTGTATTGGCTGTTTTTGTCTTCATTAAGAGAAACCAGCTACGGAGAAGCTACTGCAGAAGGAAGAGATCACAGACAAATGAGTACTTAGATTATTTTTTTTAAATTCTTACTAAGTAATTATGTATGATGATAATCATATCATAGAAGATAGTTTAAAACTAGCATTCTAGTTTGTGTCTCTATTCTTTTGACATGATGAGCAGGAATTAAAGGGTAAGTGGTGATTCAGCCATCTCTTATAATGATGAGGGAAAAGGGTTATGATGACACCAACCTGTATACTACTGAAAATGGCCCCTAGGCTTCATTTTACTTGACTTTCATTTCTGATAGTGGGGTAAGTAGAATTTGGGGCTACAACTTCTGATTTGCATGCCATTAAAATTTTTTCTTCCTTGTCTATTTCCAGTATCAATTCTCCTAGAAGTATTCTTCAAGTCTGTTTTGAAAACAGATTTTATGTATCATCAGCTTTTAAGAAATAATCTTTGATGAAAGAAAGGGTTGTCATAATTCAGACACCTGACATTTCTAGTCTACATGTTGGACTCTTGTACTGCTGTCTCTCAACAATCATTTCTAATACGTTGGCATTGGAATGTAGCTTGTGTTAGCAGGGACCTTGCAGTCAGACCTAAGTTCAAGTTCTAGCAAAGCTATCATTTGCTAGAATTATGAACAGAAATAATAAGTATCTGAGCCTTGGTTTACATCCTCTACAATGAGAATAATAATATTATCTATCTCTGGAGGGCTTCATGTGAGGATTAAATAAGGAAATATTAACAAATAAAATCCATAGCACAATGCAGTTACTTAATAGCTAGTTTTTATTATGGTAATGATTCCAAAATGTTCATATCTTGCCTGGAATGCTCACCTTTACTTCATTGCCCTGTTTCTCACTTACCTCACTTAAAAACTGCATAATATTTTCCTAGAGAATCCTCATGTTAGCTTTATTTTTTTAATGTGTTCTAAAACAGATGTAGATTTCTTTTTGTTTTTAAAATATAGTTTATTGAGACATATGCCTGTACCCCCTTTTTTTTGACCACACTGAGTGGTTTGGCAGGACCTTGATTCTCTAAGCAGGGATTGAACCTGGGTCCCTGGCAATGAAAGCACCAAGTCCTAACCACTGGATTGCCAGGGACTTCCCCAGATTTATCTTTCTATCCTTTTTTCTCTTAACTTTCTTTCATGCTTCAGACTGACCAATCCATGTAGATAATTCCCCAGTCTGCATCTCTGAAATTTTAGTTTCATAGCAATAGCTGTCTTCTGTACATAGCTTACTTACTATCCTTTTGGCAATGTCTAACTCTTAGCTGACATCTTTCCAGCCAGCTTGTTCTGCTTTTCTTGGACTTCCTGATATTCAGAGTGACTACTTTAGACCTAAGAATATTATTTTAGTAGTCTCTGATTTCAGGAAGACTTGAGGAGTTTGAGAACACTGGCCTGATGGTCTAAATTATTTCTTAGTATTTCAGTTTATTTAATTGTAAAATGAGATTAAGAAAACTTTCTAGTACTCCAAGGATTAAAACTGGATGAGAACTATTAAAAGTGCCATATGAATTTTAGCTGTCATCATGATCATATCCACTGCCACTACCAGTATCATTCTTCTGTATTTGGAAAAATACAAGTCTGTATATTAATGCTATGTCATGTAGAAATGTCTTAATCTTAATTTAGCTCAAAAGTATTTGTATCTTTCAGATCAGGTGGCAAAAATCAAGGAAAAGATTCTAGACAGCCAGCGAGTGTTCCTGGACCTGCTTCTTCAGTGACTCCTCCCAGAAACGTTGTAAGTTTAAATGAAAAATTCTTTTCCTTTATTATACTATGGTATCACACTTTTAGGGCTTCCCTGGTAGCTCAGCTGGTAAAAAATCTGCCTGCAATGCAGGAGACCTGGGTTTAATCCCTGGGTTGGGAAGATCCCTTGAGGAGGGCATGGCAACCCACTCCAGTATTCTTGCCTGGAGAATCTCCATGGATAGAGGAGCCTGGTGGGCTACATTCCATGGGGTTGCAAAGAGTCAGACATGACTGAGCAACTGAGTGCAGCACATCACATTTTTAAAGCTTAAAAAATTATTACATAATATACCAGGTGGTGCAGTGATAAAGAATCTCCCTGCCAGTGCAGGAGACACAACAGAGTTGGGTTTGATCCCTGGGTCAGGAAGATCTCCTGGAGTAGGAGATGGCAACCCACTCAGTATTCTTGCCTGGAGAGCCTGGAGGGTTACAGTCCGTGGGATTGCAAGGAGTTGGACACAACTGAGCGACTGAACATGCTCAACAAGCAACTGAATGGAACACATAGGAATAAACATAGATATTTTCCAAAGAATTTAGGGGTGTGGTCTGCAGATGGCCTCTGGGTTAGTTAATGGAATAGCACTAGGGTCCCTGGCTTAGAGGAGATGGGAGGAAAACATTGTCTCAAGACACTGAGAATGTCTTGCCTTGAAACCAAGCCTAGAAAATGTCCTGGGTTTTATGCTGTCACTTTTTTCCCCTATGTCTGCTATCTTTCTGTTTTCAATACCTGGCTTCCCCAGGGCATCTAACTAAAAATCTGATGCTGAGCTCCTGGAGTAATAGGTCTAGTTGTCTCAGCAAGAGGACCAGCAATCACTGTCCTTTGGAGTATATTAGGGAGTACTAGGATAGTAATACACTTCTTCTAATATGCATATATCCCTAAGAAATAACAAAATGTTGCTTTATCTGCTTTTATTTATTTTTTTGTGTTAATATCTTCTTTCTATTTTTATTATTATTTATTTATTTATTTTTACTTTACAATATTGTATTGGTTTTGCCATACATCAACATGAATCCACCACAGGTGTACACGTGTTCCCAATCCTGAACTCCCCTCCCACCTCCCTCCCCATACCATCTCTCTGGTTCATCGCAGTGCACCAGCCCCAAGCATCCTATATCCTGCATCGAACCTGGACTGGCGATTCGTTTCTTATATTATACATGTTTCAGTGCCATTCTCCCAAATCATCCCACCTTCTCCCTCTCCCACAGAGTCCAAAAGACTGTTCCATACATCTGTGTCTCTTTTGCTGTGTCACATACAGGGTTTTCGTTATTATCTTTCTAAATTCTGTATACATGCGTTAGTATACTGTATACACAATGGAGTATTACTCAGCCATTAAAAAGGATACATTTGAATCAGTTCTAATGAGGTAGATTGCCGGGGTCCAGCCCTGGTGGATCCAGGGAATTTGAAGTGGGGATGGCGTTGGTGAGGAAAACTTATTTATTTATTAATATAAGATTAGATTAGGAAGAAATAGTGTAGTAGGAAAATTAAGTGGAGAAAGAAGGCTGAATAACTTGGTTTAAATGGGAAACCAATAAAGTTCCAGACAAGGAGCTTGCACCATCTACGTTAGGCCACCGGTGTCCTCTTGAATATTGAGGGGTGCCCCGCCTTGGGCTCCCCCTCACGTGGATCTTAAAAGCTGGGGCAAGTAAGTAGACATGGTGAGCCTCCACGCCCCAGATGGGAATTCAGCCTGAAATTAGAGTAAAGAGGAGACACGGGGGAAACCAGTCCAGTGACTGGCCCCATCCTCTGTTGTTCAGAAGGCCTTTTATACTTTTGATAAAACATGGAGATCAATGGGTAACACAAAGTTATGCAGCATTAGCAGTCCAGACTCTTATCAAAACCAGGCTTTTCTGTCTGCATACCTAATTGTATACACAAGTCTTAGGTAATTTACATCATCTTCTGGCCAAAAGGGCCAATTAACATTTTATAGCCTTTTTTCTGATAAGAGTTTGTCAACCAGAAGACTTATTTGTGTTGATCTTCCCAAAGTCTGGTACCCCTCTCAGAAAGCACTAAATAAAGTTACATTCTTACATAGCAAGGACACAAGAGGAGTGCAGTGATATATAACAAAGAGAAAAGTAATTAACTCAGAAGTCTAGTGTTGCTAACATCAAAGCTATTATATATCTTTTTCCATATCCAGTTTACATTGATTAACATCCTCCCAGGTGCCTAAAAGATAAACAATATGGAGGCCTGGCAGCAATCATTGAGTCAACAGTGAAAACCCTCTACCAATAGGATTTTTAACTCTTTAGAAAAGGCTCTGATGCTTTAAGCTTTGTGCCTCTCCCGGTTGGGGGTCTGTAAGCAATTCACAAGCTGTAAGAGGTCCGGGGAACCTGTTAGGCAAGCTAGAGAGCTATCAGAGGGGGTTTGAGCTGAAACATCCCTTTCAAATGCAGAAGACTAAAGCCCTGATTTGACTTTTTCCAGAGAATATCAGAAGAGTGGAAAAGCAGGCAGATTCTTATTTTTTCGGGGGGTGGATGCTCAGGAGATTCCAGGGGGAAAACCTTGCCATCAGAGCTCTGCTGCATGACCTTGTCACGGGTGCAATTCCTCACGCTGCCTCCCGGCATCAGATGAAACTGGAGCTGATTATACAGAGTGAAGTAAGCCAGAAAGAAAAACGCCAATACAGTATACTAATGCTTGATCTGCTTTTAAACGTTGTATAATGTTTTGTTTGCTGTTTTACACATGTATCTGCATCATGCGTTTTCCCCATAACATTGCTTTGTGGTTTATCTCTATCAATAGATGTAGCTCTAATGCATTCATTTTCACTGTGGATATTATATTACATAAATTCCACACAGTTTAAAAATCCATTTTTCTTTTACCAGTTTCCAGTTGTTCATTATTACAAATAAAGCTGAGATGAACATTCTGTATGTTACTCATGCATGTGTGTGAGTTCTAGGGTGGTACTATTACAGTGGTTACTATCCACATGTGGCCACTTAAATTTTATGTTATATTAAATAAAGTTAAGAATTCTATTCCCCACTGACATTTTAGATGCTCAATAGATCACCTGTGGCTACTATTGTAGGGGCACCATAGGCATAGAATGTTTCCATCATTACAGAAAATTCTATTAGAGAACTCTGATATAGGAATATACCAAAGTTAAATTGCTGGGTTGAAAGATATTTGAATGTTTACTTGAAAATGTCAAATTGTTTTCCAAAAGGATTATGCCATTGGGTGATTGCATTGTCAGTGGTGTATGAGCATTCCTGTCAAAGTAAATTTTGGCAGCATTTGGTACTGTCAAACTTTTAAAGTCTTTCCAATTACAAGGAGGTTAAATGATTAGATATGCTTCTAAAATGGAAGGATATGTATGAAATCTCTCTGTTCTTCTCCCTTTCCTTTTATAAAAAAGAAACAAATTGTTAAGCCCTTTTCCCTTAACCGTAAGTCTCGGGGATTTTTCCATATTTCTACATATATAGGATGATCACACAGTCCCTATATACAAGTTAGAAATTATGTAGTATATAATTTTTTGTCTTTGACTCTTATTTTCATTTTCAATTGTGGTAAAATATACATGCTATAAAAGTTGCCGTTTTGACCATTTTTAAATATACAGTTCAGTGGCATTAATTACATTCACAGTGTTGTGTAATCATCACTGCTATTTCTAAAACTTTTTCTTTACCCTAGACAGAAACTCTGAACCCATGAAGCAGTAATTTCCCATCCCTGATGACTCCGGTGTTCTACTTTTTAAAAATTGAGATAAAATAGACACATCACAGGCTTCCTTTGTAGCTCAGCTGATAAAGAATCTGCCTGCAATGCGGGAGACCTGGGCTTGATCCTTGGGATGGGAAGATCCCCTGGAGAAGGGAAAGGCTGCTGCTGCTGCTGCTGCGTCGCTTCAGTTGTGTCCAACTCTGTGCATCCCCTACCCACTCTAGTATTCTGGCCTGGAGAATTCCATGGACTGTATAGTCCAGGGGGTTGCAAAGGGTTGAGCACAACCAAGTGCCTTTCACTTTCGCTTTCAGACATATCACATTATATAAATTTCAGGTGTACAACGTGGTTCAATATTTGTATACAGTATGAAATGAGCACCACAGTAAGTCTCATTAACATCCATTGTTGTACATAGTTATACATTTTTTTTCCTTGTGATGAGAACTTTTAAGATTTACACGCTTAGCAGTTTTCAAATATGCAATGAAGTATTATTACCAAAGGCACCATGCTGTACCTTACATCCCTATGACTTATTTTACAACTGGAAATTATTATCTTTTAACCACCTTCATCTGTTTTTATCCATTTCCCTCTCTGCCCTCTGTGAGTCTCCAATCTGTTCTCTGTATCTAACCATTTGGTGTTTTTTTGTTTATTTTTAGATTCCACATATAAGTGAGATCATACGATATTTGTCCTCTTTCTGACTCATTTCACTTAGCCTGAATGCCTGTAGTCCATCCATGTTGTCACAAATGGCAAGATATCGTTTGTTTCGTGGTTGAATAATATTCGTATATATGTACGTGTGTTTGCCACAGATGGACCCTTCAGTTCAGTTCAGATCAGTCGCTCAGTCGTGTCTGACTCTTTGCGACCCCATGAATTGCAGCACGCCAGGCCTCCCTGTCCATCACTAACTCCCGGAGTTCACTCTGACTCACGTCCATTGAATCAGTGATGCCATCCAGCCATCTCATCCTCTGTCGTCCCCTTCTCCTCCTGCCCCCAATCCCTCCCAGCATCACAGTCTTTTCCAATGAGTCACCTCTTCACATGAGGTGGCCAGAGTACTGGAGCTTCAGCTTTAGCATCATTCCTTCCAAAGAAATCCCAGGGCTGATCTCCTTCAGAATGGACTGGTTGGATCTCCTTGCAGTCCAAGGGACTCTCAAGAGTCTTCTCCAACACCACAGTTCAAAAGCATCAATTCTTCGGCACTCAGCCTTCTTCACAGTCCAACTCTCACATCCATACATGACCACAGGAAAAACCATGACTAGACGGACCTTAGTCGGCAAAGTAATGTCTCTGCTTTTGAATATACTATCTAGGTTGATCATAGCTTTTCTTCCAAGGAGTAAGTGTCTTTAAATTTCATGGCTGCAGTCACCATCTGCAGTGATTTTGGAGCCCCCAAAAATAAAGTCTGACACTATTTTTACTGTTTCCCTATCTATTTGCCATGAAGTGATGGGACCGGATGTCATGATCTTCGTTTTCTGAATGTTGAGCTTTAAGCCAACTTTTTCACTCTCCACTTTCAATTTCATCAAGAGGCTTTTTAGTTCTTCTTCACTTTCTGCCATAACGGTGGTGTCATCTGCATATCTGAGGTTATTGATATTTCTCTCGGCAATCTTGATTCCAGCTTGTGTTTCTTCCAGTCCAGCTTTTCTCATGATGTACTCTGCATAGAAGTTAAATAAGCAGGGTGACAATATACAACCTTGACGTACTCCTTTTCCTATTTGGAACCAGTCTGTTGTTCCATGTCCAGTTCTGACTGTTGCTTCCTGACCTGCATACAGATTTCTCAAGAGGCACGTCAGGTGGTCGGTATTCCCATCTCTTTCAGGATTTTCCACAGTTTATTGTGATCCACACAGTCAAAGGCTTTGGCATAGTCAATAAAGCAGAAATAGATGTTTTTCTGGAACTCTCTTGCTTTTTCCATGATCCAGCGGATGTTGGCAGTTTGATCTCTGGGTCCTCTGCCTTTTCTAAATCCAGCTTGAACATCAGGAAGTTCACGGTTCACATATTGCTGAAGCATGGCTTGGAGAATTTTGAGCGTTACTTTACTAGCATGTGAGATGAATGCAATTGTGCAGTAGTTTGAGCATTCTTTTGCGTTGCTTTTCTTTGGAGTTGGAATGCAAACTGACCTTTTCCAGTCCTGTGGCCACTGCTGAGTTTTCCAAATTTGCTGCCATATTGAGTGCAGCACTTTCACAGCATCATCTTTCAGGATTTGAAATAGCTGAACTGGAATTGTATCACCTCCACTAGCTTTGTTCGTAGCGATGCTTTCCAAGGCCCACTTGACCTCAGATTCCAGAATGTCTGGCTCTAGGTGAGTGACCACACCATCGTGATTATCTGGGTCATGAAGATCTTTTTTGTACAGTTCTTCTGTGTATTCTTGCCATCTCTTCTTAATATCTTCTGCTTCTGTTAGGTCCAGGCCACTTCTATCCTTTATCGAGCCCATCTTTGCATGAAATGTTCCCTTGGTATCTCTAATTTTCTTGAAGAGATCTCTAGTCTTTCTCATTCTGTCATTTTCCTCGATTTCTTTGCATTGATCACTGAAGAAGGCTTTCTTATCTCTTCTTGCTACTCTGGAACTCTGCATTCAGATGCTTATATCTTTCCTTTTCTTCTTTGCTTTTCGCTTCTCTTCTTTTCACAGCTATTTGTAAGGCCTCCCCAGATAGCCATTTTGCTTTTTTGCATTTCTTTTCCATGGGGATGGTCTTGATCCCTGTCTCCTGTACAGTGTCACAAACCTCATTCCATAGTTCATCAGGCACTCTATCAATCAGATCTTGGCCCTTAAATCTATTTCTCATTTCCACTATATAATCATAAGGGATTTGATTTAGGTCATACCTGAATGGTCTAGCGGTTTTCCCTACTTTCTTCAATTTGAGTCTGAATTTGGTAATAAGGAGTTCATGATCTAAGCCACAGACAGCTCCTGGTCTTGTTTTTGTTGACTGTATAGAGCTTCTCCATCTTTGGCTGCAAAGAATATAATCAATCTGATTTCAGTGTTGACCATCTGGTGGTGTCCCTGTGTAGAGTCTTCTCTTGTGTTGTTGGAAGAGGGTGTTTGCTATGACCAGTGGTTTTTCTTGGCAAAACTCAATTAGTCTTTGTCCCGCTTCATTCTGCATTCCAAGGCCAAATTTGTCTGTTACTCCAGGTATTTCTTGACTTCTTACTTTTGCATTCCAGTCCCCTATAATGAAAAGGACACCTTTTTTGGGTGTTAGTTCTAAAAGGTCTTGTAGGTCTTCATAAAACCGTTCAACTTCAGTTTCTTCAGCGTTACTGGTTGGGACATAGACTTGGATAACTGTGATATTGAATGGTTTGCCTTGGAGACGAACAGAGATCATTATGTCGTTTTTGAGATTGCATCCAAGTACTGCATTTCAGACTCTTTTGTTGGCCATGATGGCTACACCATTTCTTCGGAGGGATTCCTGCCCACAGTAGTAGATATAATGGTCATCTGAGGTAAATTCACCCATTCCAGTCCATTTTAGTTTGCTGATTCCTAGAATGTCGACATTCACTCTTACTATCTCTTGTTTGACCACTCCCTATTTGCCTTGATCATGGACCTGACATCCAGGTTCCTATGCAGCATTGCTCTTTACAGCATCAGACCTTGGTTCTATCACCAGTCACATCCACAGCTGGGTATTGTTTTTGCTTTGGCTTCATCCCTTCATTCTTTCTGGAGTTATTTCTCCACTGATCTCCAGTAGCATATTGGATGGACCTTTAGACTCTTCCATATATTGGCTATCATAATTCATGCTGCAATGAACATGGGGTGCAGATAATTATAGAAGTTAGTGTTCCATTTTCTTTGGATAAATACTCAGAATTACTGGATCATATGGTAGTCCTGTTTTTAATATTTTGAGGAACCTCCATACTGTTTTCTATTGTAACTGGACCAATTTACATTCATATCAACAGTGCACAAAAGTTCCCTGTTTTCCACATCAAAATCAAGAGTATTTGAAAATTGATGGTATTTACAGTACTAGTTAGGTACTATGTATACGTTTGGCAATACATTTTTAAAAGGTTTTATTTAAAATATATTGACCTAGGAAATATTAATATGTTACCTTTTAAGTAATGGAGTTGATCAAGGCCAAGATAATACTTTGTTATTATTGAATTTAAAAACTATAGTTTAAAAGGATTAAATATTCCACACTCAGTAGCAAAGATACGTTGAATAAGCAAAATATTTTAAATGTTAAGATTATAAGTCATCTATTCATTGATTTTTAAATAGATTATTTTTATGTGGAAAATAACCTAAATAGAAAATATATTGATGAGTGCATTGTCGTAATAACTTTTTTTTTTCTTTTTAGCCTATACAAACAAACAGATTTCCAGTACCAACTTATGGAGCCAGGCAGCCTCAGCAGTACCCATCAAGGTCTGAAGTGAATTCACTTAGATTACTTGATCAGGATACAACCAAGGGTTAATGTCACAATAGTTGCCTTGTATTTTAATTTAATTTAGGACACGGTATTTATTACCAACAGTATAGATAGAGCACAGTTTGCAGAAAAGTTTTTAAGAGGTTTTATTTAAGTTTTGTCATATTAATGAAGTGTCAGAATGAAATTTTAAAGAGGCCCCAACAAGACACTGCACAGCTGCTGTAGCCTCTGGTATCCATAAGATTCTGAAGCAAGGATCTTTATAATCACCAGCAATGGCAAATCACATAAGTTTGGCCAGACCTCCCATTAGGAACAGCTAGAAAAGCTAGACAATATAAGAAAATATGAAGGCATCAGAAAACTACTAAAGAAATGAAGGATTATTTTTTAAGGTCCAGGAGAGGAAGGTATTCCAGAGATGACCTCAGCTTTGGGGACCATTTTTCTGTCCTAGATTGTGTCTACATATTCTGCATGGGCGAGGATAGAAAGCTGAGGAGAGTTTTCAACAAACTAGGGCTGAGGGGACAAAACCTGGAGCCCTGCCAGGGAGATGGTACCCTAGCAAATATCCCAGGCTTTGTGTTGGGACCCAGGGGCAAGGGTGAATCAGACCCTCGATTTATTTCCTACAGGTTTGGTTGTTTTCTTTCACTGTTTGCCCCCAATTTAAAATAGCTTAATTGGTAAAAAATCCTGCAGTGCAGGAGACGCCGGTTTGATTCCTGGGTCACGAAGATCCGCTGGAGAAGGGATGGGCCACCCATTCCAGTATTCTTGGGCTTCCCTGGTGGCTCATCTGGTAAAGAATCTGCCTGCAATGCAGGAGACCTGGGTTTGATCCCTGGGTTGGGAAGATCCCCTGGAGAAGGGAAAGGCTACCCACTCCAGGATTCTGGCCTGGAGAATTCTGTGGACTCTATAGTCCATGGGTTGCAGAGTCGGATATGACTGAGCAATTTTCACTTTCACTATCTCAATTTAAAAAGCTAGACATACAAGAAAAGAAAATGTGACTAAAACCAAGAAAATGCACTCAGAGGGTATCCAGTTAATAGAGTTTATTAGGTACAGACTTTAAATAACTATGATGACTGTATCACAGAATTGATAGTCAAGATTGAGAATTTCACACAGAACTAGATGTGCTGAACTTAAAAACCTAAAAAAAGAATCAAATGGAAATTCTAGAACTGAAAAGCACAAGAAAAATGAGGGACTCAATGTATGGGCTTAGCATCAACAAGAAAGGAGGAGATTTTATTACAATATTTTGCATTGCATAAAATACTTCACACCCCTCCCCACCCGCCCAAAAGTCCTTCAAATTATGATTGAATTGCACACTGAGTAGTGTCCTCCAGTATAATGTTTATTATGCAATAAGAATGCACTGAAATCCAAGTGAACATCAGGAGAAGAATATATAAATTGTGAAACAGCTGCTCACCAGGCAAAATTCAGTGATGGTTTTAAGAATGGTGTCATGAATGTAGCTTTATTTCATTCAGTTGAGACATACGATTAACTGTCTTTTTTACCTCTTCACAGGCCACCTCCACCACAGCCCAAAGAATCATTTCAGGGAAATTTAGTTCCAGCTCGTCCTGCTCCTCCGCCTCCACCTCCTTTATATAGTTCCCTCACTTGATTATTTTTTTAGCCTTTCATTTTGCAGACATCTTCAGGGAACTGAGCTAATACTTTCTTTTTTTTTCCTGATATTTTCTTGAAAAGCCTTTCTTCCTGCTGCAATTATGAATGAAAACAAAATACCACAAAACAGACTTTATTAATACAGAAAAACAGAACTTGAGTAGTGGGAAATGAGAAATAGAAGAAATGCAGTAAAGCCAGGGAATTTAGAATAACATTTTCATTTCCATTACTGAATACATTTTATTCAGTCATCTGTGAGGTTAATGCACCTGACATGAATTATGTTATTTTGAACATGTTATTATAATGATTCTCAAATTAACTATATTGTTTCAAGTTTTGTCATTATGTGCTTAAATGTAACTCTGAATTTTGACCTTAGTTGTTATTAGTGTAGTTTCTGGTTGAACATGTAATAATCAATACCTGTGAAAAGTAATTAGCTGCCAATTAATATGTAATATTTTTAATCTTACACAGACTAATAATCATCATACATTAGAATTTTATCTCATTCACTTCATGAATAAAGGAATACTCTGTATTCAGAAGAATGCACAAAATACACAATTAAGATATCATAATACTATTTAAAAAGTGCAAAAACACACTATAAGTGTGTATGTGTATACATACACACAGTTGTTATCTTCCATTTTTATGAACATTCTATGGATAAATGCTTCTATGGATTCTGGACAATGGATTCCATGGATCTATCTATGGATAATGAATATTAGCCAAGTTAATTTAAAAATAGAATTTCTATTATGAATCATGTTAAAACATAGCATCCTTTTACAATAGCATCATTTTAAATAAATTATAAACTTTAAGGTACGAAGTATTTAATAGAACTAATCAGATATGCTGTTGATTCATAGCTGTAATAAAAAGCAGGAGCAATTATAATATCTTCAATCAATTGAGCTATCATAAAACCACTTGAGAATCTCATGAGCACTTTAAGTCCAAAATCTGAAACTTCAAAGATTGCTATTAATATACTTTTGAATGTTTACATTTACTAAGGTGTGCTTGATTTTGTCTCTGTTGATTCTAATATTTTTCAAGAAATTAGGCTGGAGAAATAAAGAAACAGTTTTTTTAGAGAAGTGCAAGAAAATTAGTGGTATCTGTGAGTTATTGTCTCAGCTGTGATAAAAAGTGAATTTTTACTATGGAAGAAATGGTATGAATGATGAAAATTTAAGCACCTAAAATTTTTTCACAACCTTTCATAATAAAGTTTATTAATAAGTTTATTAACTGAATTTTAGTTTTTTAAAAAATTTTTGGTTTGTGTATATATATATATATACATACAAACATAAGATTTACAATAAATAAAGTACTTGAAATTCTGATTTGTGTTGTCCATGAACTTCTTAAATACTCAGCTATTTATTACCTTATTAATTAAAACACATTAGTTTTAGAAAAAACTACTAGTCAAATGTTTACAGATACTGTCTCACTAATTTTCAAGACTTCTGGCAAATTGTGAACAAAGGCTTATTGTTTGAAAAAGCCTTGGAAAACAGATTGGTTTTGAAGAAGACACATATCTTAGTCCTCTGAAGATGGTACATTATTTTAACAATCAGCTATATAATAAAAATTGTAAACAACCCCAAATAGTCTTCAGTTTAATCTCTGAATGAATTAATATACAACTAAAAAGTTTTGTGTTTGTCACTGATATAGTTCCACAAATTTTGTAATTGTAATTTATATCACTGAAATTTTACAGTTAGTAAATATTAACTCTGCAACTTAAAATTTTCTCAGGATTAAATAATTCCTTGGATCTTTGGATGTTTAGGACCTTTTTTTTCTGGCTGCACCACAGGTCAGATCTTAGCTCTCTGACCAGGTATCGAACCCATGCCCCCTGCAGTGGAAGCATGCAGTCTTAATTGCTGGACCATGAGGGAATAAGCTATTCTAAAAGATTATTTGATCAGCCTGAACTTCTTTTGCTCTTATATGCATTTTGACATTTTATATGCTTTTTTTTCACGTAGGTTTGTCCTTGATTTATCTAGGATTGTTATTTTAAAAGTTGTAAAATTTCTTCGTCATAGATGCCACTTCAAAATTTGAAAATAATAAAGGTATTCTTTGTCATCTGCTAAAGATGTTTTAATAATCAAGGATAAATTATATGTAAGTTTGGTGTCACTGTATGGCTATGTTCACAGACTTACTACATTGTTCAAGATACTACATTTTCTCTTTCTGTCAGACAAATGCCTGGGTTTACTAACTATATAGTTAAGCACAATCCAGGTTTTCTTAAGCACGGATCAGATTTTATAAAAGTCTATACATGTTTACTGAAATTACTATCTTGCAGGTACCATATTAGATCATGTGATATATAAATTCTGGATGGGACATGCCTTCCATTATAGAGAGAGCTATATACATACATAATAATATAAAGTCTGCTTTTTAAAAGATTTAAACAGGAAAGAGTAAGGAGGGGAAAACAAATGGGATACTGAAAATTCATTCAAAATATTTAGCACCAATTAACAAGTCAAAGGGAGAAGGCAATGGCACCCCACTCCAGTACTCTTGCCTGGAAAATCCCATGGATGGAGGAGCCTGGTGGGCTGCAGTCCATGGGATCAGGAAGAGTTGGACACAACTGAGTGACTTCACTTTCACTTTTCACTTTTATGCATTGGAGAAGGAAATGGCAACCCACTCCAGTGTTCTTGCCTGGAGACTCCCAGGGATGGGGGAGCCTGGTGGGCTGTGGTCTATGGGGTCGCACAGAGTCGGACACAACTGAAGCGACTTAGCAGCAGCAGCAACAAGTCAAAGCATTTAGTATAACAGTTCTAATACTGTGAAGTGAGGTGAAACCAGCTTTTGGCTCAACTACACCCAAATACTAAGATCATGGCATCTGGTTCCATCACTTCACGGGAAATAGATGCGGAAACAGTGGAAACAGCGTCAGACTTCATTTTTCTGGGCTCCAAAATCACTGCAGATGGTGATTGCAGCCATGAAATTAAAAGATGCTTACTCCTTGGAAGCAAAGTTATGACCAACCTATATAGCATATTGAAAAGCAGAGACAGTACTTTGCCAACAAAGGTCTAGTCAAGGCTATGGTTTTTCCTGTGGTCATGTATGGATGTGAGAGTTGGACTGTCAAGAAAGCTGAGCACTGAAGAATTGATGCTTTTGAACTGTGGTGTTGGAGAAGACTCTTGAGAGTCCCTTGGACTGCAAGGAGTTCCAACCAGTCCATTCTAAAGGAGATCAGCCCTGGGTGTTCTTTGGAAGGAATGATGCTAAAGCTTAAACTCCAGTACTTTGGCCACCTCATGCGAAGAGTTGACTCATTGGAAAAGACTGATGCTGGGAGGGATTGGGGGCAGGAGGAGAAGGGGACGACAGAGGATGAGGTGGTGGAATGGCATCACCGACTTGATGGACATGAGTTTGAGTGAACTCTGAGAGTTGGTGATGGACAGGGAGGCCTGGCGTCCTGCAATTCATGGGGTCGCAAAGAGTTGGACACGACTAAGTGAACTGAACTGACACCCAAAAATAAGTGTTAGTATAGCATTGGGTTTTCCTGTTGAGGTGCAAGCTAGATGTATACTGTTGACCCTTGAACCACGTGGGTTTGAACTGCACAGATTGACTTACAGGCGATTTTTTTATTCCCAATAAAAATACAGTGACACTCTGTATCTGCAGGCTTGCGTCAGTGGATTCAACTAACCGCAAGTGGCAAAACAGTTCAGTGGCAAAACGGTTGAATCTGCAGAGATGGAAACCAGAGGGCCAATTTTGGGACTTGAGCATCTGGGCATTTTGGCATCCACCAGGGATGCTGGAACCAATCTCCCTGTGCATACAGAGAGGCCAACTGTTTTCATTGCCATGTTTCTGCTCATTCCGTTCTTTTTCAGGCTGAAATAACCGTGTTGAAAGCCTTTGCGTCCATAGAATCTCATCTCCACTGTGAGTTTAGATGTGGGACTTCTCCAAGTGAAATTTTTGTTACCACTGGACCTTTTTGTTTGTGTACCTGCCGTTCTGTTAATTGATGTGAGAGACAACTCATTCTTTGGGATTTGAAAAGAATTAAAAGATAGTGCATAGAGGTAAAGACTGGGTAGTGAGTCTGGGAGGGAGGAGGTCTTGCAGTCCAAGGTAATAAGGCAATTTTCATTCAGGAAAGATTGGAAGTCGTAAGTGGTCCTAGCACAGGGGATGAGAGGAAAAGAGGCAGCAGCCTGAGCTACAAATTTAGAAAATTTTGAATACTCTGTTGAGGAATGTGGTTAGAATTTTCTACTGGAACATATGTACTGTAATTATGGGCAGGAATCTTGTCCATCTCATTCATTACCTGAGTATTCACTGTACCCAGAAGTTAACTGAACAAGGGCAGGCCATTAAGTGAATTGTAGCCAATGGTCTGCGAACCACATGGAAAGTAGACTCAGCCTGGTTACAAGGTGTATTTGGGCAGTGGATATAGAAAGTGCCATGGCAGGTGCTTTTTTATGATACCAAAACCTACTCACTTCCCCCCTTTTTTGGAATTCTTTTTTTTAAAAATCTGCCCTTTTTAAAATTAAAAAAACCCGATTTTAGTAAATATGAACGCATAACTCATGTGTGTGTGTGTGCACAGTTTTCTATCCTTTATATCCAGCAAGTGGTGTTTGATAACAAAACAGCGGACAATAAATGTGTTAGTCCTTTTAGGTCCATTCACAAGAAGCAAAAGGTTTGTGGAAGGACGATGACGGCGACGGAGAGGGCTGGGGTGGTCTGGTACCTTCAGATAACTGGGGTTGGGGGTGGGGGCACCGGGCCGTCGAGAAGGGCGGGCTGTCCGCAAAAGAGCGCGACAGAGGCCAGAACGCAAGGACTGGAAAGTCGGTGCGCCCCTCAGGCGACTGGTGGGCGGGGCGCTGAGTACCCAGCTCTCTCGTAGGTAGCCTCGCGAGAACGCAGCTCACCGAAGGCCAACGGTCGTAGCGTTTAGTGTCCTCTCAAAAAAAAAAAAAAAAAGCCCAGAAGTCACGCTATGTTCCGCTTAATGATGTTGCTAGCGGGTCTCCGTGGCTTGCTAACGTCAAGACCCGGTAAGCCCATGGATGCCCTGTGACTCCGGTGCGGGGAGTGAGAAGGTTTTTCTTTTCCTTCTTTACACGCGTAATCTGCTTGGGTCACACTGCGCGGCAACTGGACACTCAAGTCCCTTTCCTCGCTTTTGGTTTCTTTTGCCCACCAGGGAACCGGGCCGTTTTCAGGGGCTGCGTAGGCATAGCGAAGGGACTCCTGAGAGAGGAAGGTGATTTTAATAAGCTCCAGGACAAATCTCTGATGCCTTGACTCTAAATCTGAATTGAGGGGCCTCCTCTTTTTGTAGTTCTGTTATGCACTACCTCAAAATTTCTTGCACTCAGAAGCACTCCAAAAACTTCATGAACTCAGACTCCAAAAAACTGATCTTCCTCAGATATCATCTGCTCCAGTAAAATAACTTGCCCTGTATACAATAATAGTTTGTCCTGCAAAAAATGTATACAAAAAATGTATACATATGCAAAAAAGGTCAGTTCTTGGAATTGTGCAAGATGGAGCCGCTTATGCCATGTCTACAGTCGGGTCATCACATTGACTTCTCCCACATGGTCGGAGTTTCAGGAGCTACAAAACCACTCAAAGGATATTATCTACAGCTCAGAATATTGTCTCTAGCTCTTGAAGAGGAACTGAAGGTCCTTGACCTTTTTTAATGGCCGAATTATTATTATTTTTTCTTGCTTGACTACTTTGCTTTTGTATTTCCAACCCCCGCCCCTCCTCTGCCCCTTCTCTGATTAAATTTCTTCTTTGGCTACAGTTTTTCTGTAGACGAGAGGTAGGCAGAAGACATGGAGGGGAGGTCTGTCCAGAGAAGACCCATAGGGTCCTGGTCAGTTACAGTAATAGACCTATTATATGTTAATGTGAGTAACACATTTAAAAATGAAAACTCTGTTTTCCAAAACAAATAATTTAGAGTGGTGGTGTGAATCTGCTTAAAAGGTTTGGTTTAATAGATGACAGCTACATTCTCAGATCTATTTCTGCATTTGATCTGTTGCTAAGTGTTTTATTTGAAGTATATGTGGTTGGGAAAGGGAAAAGTATTTTATGAGCCTTTCAGATAGTTACCACTATTCCCCTTTGCCTGCTATACCAAATACACACTTGATAAATGGTAAAGGTTAGTTACAACGTGGAATGAACTTTTGGTAATATGTTAAGATCCATTGGTCTATTTTGAACTTTAGTGGATATTTTACCCATTAAAAAATGTATTATCTTTGTTTTTAAATTATTTTAAATTGTAATAAAATATAAAAAACATAAAATTTGCCATCTTCAACCATTTAAAAAAATGAATGAACTTTATTTTTAGAGTGTTTTAGGTCCATAGCAAAACTGAAAGGTACAGAAATTTCCTGTCCCCACATACTCCCTGTCCCCACATGTGTACAGTCTCTGCTATATCCTGTGGGCGCAGTGCTATATTTGTTAACAATTTATGATCCCACACTGACACATCATTACCACCCCATAGCTATAGTTTACCTTAGGGTTCACTTTTGATGTACATTCTATGGATTTTGACATATATATAATGACATGTATCCACCAGAGTAGTTTCTCTGCCCTAAAAATCCCATGTTTCACTGATTTCATCTCTCCCTTCCCTCCTGACAACCACTGATCTTTTTACTATTTCTATCAGTTTTACCTTTTCCAGAATGTCATATGGTCGAAATCTTACAGTATGTTGCCCTTTCAGATTGACTTCTTTCACTTAGTAATATGCATTTATTGTTCTTTCATGTCTTCCTAGGGCTCTGTAGATTGTTTCTTTGTAACACTGAGTGATATTCCATTGTCTGTATATACCAGTGTATTTATCCATTTACCTACTAAAAGACATCTTGGTTGCTTTTAAGTTTTGGTAGTTAAGAATGAAGCTACTATAAATATCTGTGTACAAGTTTTTGTTTGGACATAAGATTTCAACTCCTTTTGGGTAAATATCAAGGAGTACTTTTGCTGGATCATATGATAAGAATATATTTAGTTTTGTAAACTATCTTCCAAAGTGGCTATGCTATTTTTTTAAATATAAATTTATTTTGCTATTTTATAGTCTCATCAGCAGTGAATGAGAGTTCTATTACTTCACATCTTTGCCAGCATTTTGTGTTGTCAGTGTTCTTCAGTTTGGCCATTCTAATAGGTATAGAATGGTCATAGTCTCTAGTGACATATGACGTAGAACATGACTCTTCTTCTTAATTACCATCTATATATCTTCTTTGATGAGGTGTCTGTTCAGGTATGTTGCCCATTTTAAAGTTTTTTTTATTATTATTGTTGAGCTTTGAGAGATCCTTGTATATTTTGGATAACAGTTTTTTATCAGGTGTGACTTTTGAAGATGTTTTTCTCCTAGTTTGTAACTTCTCATGCTCTTGACAGTGTCTTTCACAGAGCAAAAGTTTTTAATTTTAATGAAGTCCAGTTTATCAATTATTTTCTCATGCATCATGTCTTTGGTATTATATCTAAGAAGTCATTGCCTTACCAATGGTCATCTAGGTTCACTCTTACTTCTAGGAGTTTTATAATTTTGCATTTTACATTTAGATCTATGATCCATTTTAGGTTAATTTCTATGAAGTGTTAAAGCCTGTGTCTAGGTTATTTGTTTTGCATTTCGAAATCCATTTGTTATAGTATCATTTTTTAAAGACTATCTTTGCTCCATTATGTTGTCTTTTCCTATGTCAGAGATCAATTGATTGTATTTATATAGGTACTTTCCTGGGATCTCTGCTCTGTTTGATTGACCTTTTTGTGTGTTCTCTTGCCAAAATTATACTACCTTGATTACTGGAGCTTTACTATAAGTCTTTAAGTCACATAGTGACAGTCGTTTGATTTTCTTCTTCTTCAGTATTGAGTTTGTTATTTGGGATCTTTTGCCTCATAAATTTTAGAGTCAGTTTATTGATAACCACAAAATATTGTGGTGGGATTTTGATTGGGATTGTACTGAATCTATAGAACAAGTTGGGGAAAGATTGACATTTTGAACTTTTTGTTTGCTATTTGTCATCAAACTTTTGAAGTTTTCCTCATAGAGATCTCACTCGTATTTCATTAGATTTATAGCTAAGTATTTAACTTTTGGGGATGCTAATGTACATGACATTGTGTTTTAAATGTCAAATTCCAATGCTCATTTCTGGTATATAGAAAATGAATGACATTTGTATATTAACCTTTTATGCTGCAAATTTGCTTTCTTAACCATTTTTAAGTGTATAGTTCAGTGGTGGTGAGTATATTCACATTGTTCTATAACATCTTTCTGGGAGCCTTTCATTTTGCAAAACTGAAGCCCTATACCCATTAAACAAGTAATTAAAAATTGTGATAAAATATATGTAACAAAATTTACCATTGTAACCCTTTTTCACTGATATTGCATATTTGGTTTTTTAAGTAGAAGCTAATTAAAACATCTGTATTCAGTTTTCACTTTATTTTTATAGATTCTCTTTTTTCCTGGCTTTACCTTAAGTTTTATACTTTTATATATTTTTCTGTTACTAATTAATGTGCTTTTGTTTCAGGACAGAGAACTGTAACATTTCTTGTGAGGCCATTCTCCTTTAACTTTTGTGAAATTGTTTATCTCTCCTTCAATTCTGAAGGACAGCTTTGCTGGGCATGGTATTCTTAGGTGGAATTTTTTTTCTTTCAGTACTATATATTGAATGTATTATCCCACTCCATTCTGGTCTGCAAGGTTTCACTGAAAAATCCACTGATAGTCTTACGGGCGTCTGCTTGTACATAATATTTTGTGTTTCTCTTGCTGCTTTTTTGAGAGTCTCTCTTTGTCTCTACTTTAGGGCAGTTACAATGTATGTCAGTGTAATTCTCTTTGAATTCCTTTTTTGGCTTTCTTTTGGCTTTCTAGATTTGGATGTTAATTTTTTTACCCCAGGTGAGAGAAATTTTCAGTCATTACCTCTTTGAATAAGTTCTGCCCTCCACCCTGATTTCTTTTCCTTCTGTGACTTCTATAATGTGTATACTGCTCTGCTTGATTGTGTCCCATATATCCACGAATCTGTCTTCACTCTTTTTCATTCATTTCATTCTTTCTTTCATTTGTAAAAAATAATTTGCTCCTCTGATTAGATGAATTCTCTTGATCTGTCTACAGGTTTTCTGATCCTTTCTTTCACTTGATCTAGTCTGCTCTTGAACCCCTCTATTGAAAATTTCAATTCCGTTATTGTATTCTTCAGCTTTCTGATTTCTATTTTTTACTCATTCTAAAGGGTGTCAGACTTTACTATTTTGGGCTCCAAAATCACTGCAGATGGTGATTGCAGCCGTGAAATGAAAAGATGCTCACTCCTTGGAAGCAAAGTTATGACCAACCTAGATAGCATATTGAAAAGCAGAGACATTACTTTGCCAACAAAGGTCCGTCTAGTCAAGGCTATGGTTTTTCCAGTGGTCATGTATGGATGTGAGAGTTGGACTGTGAAGAAAGCTGAGCGCCAAAGAATTGATGCTTTTGATCTGTGGTGTTGGAGAAGACTCTTGAGAGTCCCTTGGACTGCAAGGAGATCCAACCAGTCCGTTCTGAAGGAGATCAGCCCTGGGATTTCTTTGGAAGGAATGATGCTAAAGCTGAAACTCCAATACTTTGGCCACTTGATGCGAAGAGTTGACTCATTGGACAAGACTCAGATGCTGGGAGGGATTGGGGGCAGGAGGAGAAGGGCATGACAGAAGATGAGATGGCTGGATGGCATCACCGACTTGATGAACATGAGTTTGGGTGAACTCCAGGAGTTGGTGATGGACAGGGAGGCCTGGTGTGCTGCACTTCATGGGGTTGCAAAGAGTCAGACATGACTGAGTGACTGAACTGAACTGAATCATTTTTAAGTGTACAGTCCAGTGGCATTAAGTACATTCACTTTGTTGTGCCATCAGTTCAGTTCAGTCGCTCAGTTGTGTCCGAATCTTTGCGACCCCATGAACTGCAGCACGCCAGGCCTCCCTGTCTATCATCAACTTCCAGAGTTCACTCAAACTCACATCCATCGAGTCGGTGATGCCATCCAGCCATCTCATCCTCTGTCGTCCCCTTCTCCTCCTGCCCCCAATCCCTCCCAGCATCAGACTCTTTTCCAAGGGGTCAACTCTTTGCATGAGGTGGCCAAAGTACTGGAGTTTCAGCTTTAGCATCATTCCTTCCAAAGAACACCCAGGACTGATGTCCTTTAGAATGGACTGGTTGGAACTCCTTGCAGTCCAAGGGACTCTCAAGAGTCTTCTCCAACACCACAGTTCAAAAGCATCAATTCTTCAGTGCTCAGCTTTCTTGGCAGTCCAACTCTCACATCCATACATGACTGCTGGAAAAACCACAGCCTTGACTAGACGGACCTTTGTTGGCAAAGTACTGTCTCTGCTTTTGAATATGCTGTCTAGGTTGGTCGTAACTTTCCTTCCAAGGAGTGAGCGTCTTTTAATTTCACCATCTGCAGTCACCATCTGCAGTGATTTTGGAGCCCAGAAGAATAAAGTCAGCCACTATTTCCATTGTTTCCCCATCTTCCCATGAAGTGATGGGACCAGATGCCATGATCTTAGTTTTCTGTTTGTGCCATCACCATCATCCATTTCCAGAACATTTTTTTAATCTCCCCAAGCTGCAACTCAGTACCTATTTAACACTAATTCCTCATTTTTTGCTTCCTTTGGCTCTTGGCAACCACCATTTTACTTTCTGTCTCTATGGATTTGTCTGCTATGATTTCCTCATGTAAGTGTAGTTATGCAATATTTTTCTTTTTTGTGACTCGCTTATTGCACTTAGTATAATGCCCTCAGTGTTTATCCAGCTTGTTGCATGTGTCAGAATTTTCTACTTTGAAAGTGTGGGTAACGTTCCATTGTGTGAAATACATATGGAAAAATATATATTTTATTTTATTTATCCATTCATCTGTTGATGAATACTTAGGTTGCTTCTACCTTTTGGATATTATGCATAGAGCTATTATGAGCATGTGTGCTATGTACTCATTTGAGTCCCTGCTTTTAATTCTTTATGTAGATTTATATATCCAAAAGTGGAGTTGCTGGATCATGCAGTGATTCTATATTTAACTTAAAAAAATTATTAATTTATTTATTTTTGGCTGCATTGGTTCTTCATTGCTGCATGCAGATTTTTTTTTCTAGTTTTGGAGAGTGGGGGCTACTCTTCGTTTTGGTGCGTGGGCTTCTTAAGGCAGTGGCTTCTCTTGTTGCAGAACATGGCTCTAGGGCAAGTGGGCTTCATTAGTTGTGGCTCCTGGGCTCTAGAGTACTGGCTCAATAATTGTAGTGCAGGGGCTTGGTTGCCCCTTGGCATGTGGGATCTTCCTGGATCAGGGATCAAACCAGTGTCCCCTGCATTGTTATGTGGATTCCCACCAGGGAAGCCCTATATTTAACTTGAAATTTACATTCTTTTCTGTACTGACTGCACAGTTTTACATTTCTTCCAGTAGTGAACAAGGGTTCCAGTTTCTCCACATTCTTCCTGATACATGTTATTTTATTTTTAATGATTATAGTCTTCCTAATGGTTATGACATGGTATCTCATCATAGCTTTGATTTGTATTCCCCTATGAACTCCTTATTGCCAAATTCAGACTTAAATTGAAGAAAGTAGGGAAAACCACTAGACCATTCAGGTATGACCTAAATCAAATCCCTTATGATTATAAAGTGGAAGTGAAAAATAGATTTAAGGGACGAGATTTGATAGATAGAGTGCCTGATGAACTATGGATGGGGGTTTGTGACATTGTACAGGAGACAGGGAAGACCATCGCCGTGGAAAAGAAATGCGAAAAAGCAAAATGGCTGTCTGGGGAGGACTTACATAGCTGTGAAAAGAAGAGAAGCAAAAAGCAAAGGAGAAAAAGAAAGATATAAACATCTGAATGCAGAGTTCCAAAGAATAGCAAGAAGAGATAAGAAAGCCTTCCTAAGTGATCAATGCAAAGAAATAGAGGAAAACAACAGAATGGGAAAGACTAGAGATCTCTTCAAGAAAATTAGAGATACCAAGGGAATATTTCATGCAAAGATGGGCTCGATAAAGGACAGAAGAAAGTAGGAAGCAGAAGATATTAAGAAGAGTGGCAAGAATGCACAGAAGAACTGTACAAAAAAGATCTTCATGACCAAGATAATCATGATGGTATGATCACTCACACTCACCTAGAGCCAGATAGCCTGGAATGTGAAGTCAAGTGGACCTTAGAAAACATCACTACGAACAAAGCTAGTGGAGTTGATGCAATTCCAGTTGAGCTATTTCAAATCCTGAAAGATGATGCTGTAAAAGTGCTGCACTCAATAGGTCAGCAAATTTGGAAAACTCAGCAGTAGCCACAGGACTGGAAAAGGTCAGTTTTCATTTCAATCCCAAAGAAAGGCAATGCCAAAGAATGCTCAAACTGCTGCACAATTGCACTCATCTCACATGCTAGTGAAGTACTGCTCAAAATTCTCCAAGCCAGGCTTCAGCAATATGTGAACTGTGAAATTCCAGATGTTCAAGCTGGTTTTAGAAAGGGCAGAGGAACCAGAGATCAAATTACCAACATCCACTCGATCATCAAAAAAGCAAGAGTTCCACAAAAACATCTATTTCTGCTTTATTGACTAAGCCAAAGCCTTTGACTGTGTGGATCACAATAAACTGTGGAAAATTCTGAAAGAGATGGGAATACCAGACCACCTGACCTGCCTCTTGAGAAATCTGTATGCAGGTCAGGAAGCAACAGTTAGAACTGGACATGGAACAGCAGACTGGTTCCAAATAGGAAAAGGAGTACGTCAAGGCTGTATATTGTCATCCTGCTTATTTAACTTATATACATAGTACATCATGAGAAACACTGGGCTGGAAGAAGCACACGCTAGAATCAAGATTGCCGGGAGAAATATCAATAACCTCAGATATGCAGATGACACCACCCTTAAGGCAGAAAGTGAAGAGGAACTAAAAAGCCTCTTGATGAAATTGAAAGTGGAGAGTGAAAAGTTGGCTTGAAGCTCAGCATTCAGAAAATGAAGATCATGGCATCTGGTTCCATCACTTCATGGCAAATAGATGGGGAAACAGTGGAAAGAGTGTCAGACTTTATTTTTTCTGGGCTCCAAAATCACTGTAGACGGTGATTACAGCCATGAAATTAAAAGATGCTTACTCCTTGGAGGGAAACTTATGACCAACCTAGACAGCATGTTAAAAAGCAGAGACATTACTTTGCCAACAAAATTTCATCTAGTCAAGGCTGTGGTTTTCCCAATGGTCATGTATGGATGTGAGTTGGACTGTGAAGAAAGCTGAGCACTGAAGAATTGATGCTGTGGTGTTGGAGAAGACTCTTGAGAGTCCGTTGGCCTGCAAGGAGATCCAACCAGTCCATTCTGAAGGACATCAGTCCTGGGTGTTCTTTGGAAGGAATGATGCTAAAGCTGAAACTCCAATACTTTGGCCACTTAATGCGAAGAGTTGACTCATTGGAAAAGACTCTGATGTTTGGAGGGATTGGGGTCAGGAGGAGAAGGGGACGACAGAGGATGATATGGCTGGATGGCATCACCGACTCGATGGACATGAGTTTGGGGAACTTCCGGAGTTGGTGATGGACAGAGAGGCGTGGCGTGCTGCAGTTTATGGGGTTGGAAAGAGTTAGACACGACTGAGCGACTGAACTGAGCTGAACTGAATGGTTAGTGACGTTGAACATCTTTTAATATGTATTGGGCATTTGTATATCGTTTTTGGAGAAATGAGTATTCACAAGTTCTTTGCCCATTTAAAAAATTAGGTTTTTTGTTTTGCTGTTGAGTTAGGAGTTCCTCTTAGATTCTTGATACTAGACCTTCAGTCAAGTGATTTGCAGATTTTTTTTCTCATGCTTAGATTGTCTTCACTGTCTTGTGAGTGTTCCATGACTCACAAAAGTTTTAAGTCATGATGATAGGATCTAATATATGTGTATATATATATTTTTTTCTTTTGTTGCTTATGATTTTAGTGTCATATCTAAGAACAGGTTCAACAATTATTAACTCTTGGCTAATTCTGCTTTAGTTTTATGTTCCCTACCACTTCCTCTATTAAGTAAATTGTAGATATTATATCATTTTATTATCTAAATATTTAAGTATATATTTCTAAATGACAAAATATAATTTTGAAATATAACCACAGTATCATGATCATGGCTTAGAAATTAATGACAGTTTCTTATATCATCTGGTTTTCAGTCTGTGTCCAAATTTTCAAGTGTTTCATGAGTGTAATAATTTTCCTTACAGTTTGTAATCACCAAGAAATAATGCCCACACATTGCTTAAATCAGCATTCAAAATATACACTCATTGAGTTGGCTCCTCCCTACCCCACTTTATTTAGTGCCTGGCTTTTAGTACCATGTTGATAACTGATAATTCCGAATTTATATTTCTTCTCTTGCACTCTTTAGGCAGCCTATGAGATGATTACCAATGTTTCTCACATCCTGGGACTCATGCCCTTGTGTAATCCCCTCCTCTTAAATGTAAGCTATGTTTTATGATTTGTTTCTAGTGAATAAAATGTGGTGAATGGATGTCTTTTCTGAGATTAGAATATAGGACGACCATGTGTGTTTCCTGGGTGCTCACTTTCAATCTCTTTTTCTGATCCCTTATTCTGGGGGTAGTAAGTTGTCATATTGTGAGTATCCTTATGGAGAGGTCTTTTGAGCTTTCCCATTAACAGCCTGGAAAGACCCAAGGCCTGTCATCAGCTAAGTGCATGAGCTTTGAAGTAGATCCTGTGCTAGTCAAGCCTTGAAACGGTTGCAGCCCTGGCCAACACTTTGATTGCAGTTTTGCTAGAGACACTGAACCAGAGGCATTCAGTTAAGCTTTTCCCAGGTGCCTGACCCAAGGACCGTAGGGGTTAATAAGTGTTTATTGTTTTAAGCTGCTAAATTTGGGGATAATTTGTTATGCAGCAATAGATAATTAATATATCATCCTTCAGTTAAAATGAAAGTCAGATCATGTCTCTCTGCTCAGAATCTTCCAGTGGTTTCTTATGTCTCCAAGAATAAAAATTAAAGCCCTAACTCTGACCTGTTTTGCCCTGTAGGATCTCAACAGCTTGTCTCCCTCCTCTCTGACCTAATCTCTTAATCTTTTCCTCATTGCTCATGCTACTGTAACCACAGTTGCTTCCTTATGGCTTTTCAAACACACCAAACATTTCCTTCCAAGAGTCTTAAATACTTGATATTTTTCTTCCTGGAGTGTTCTGCTGAGATATTCATTTGTTCCCCTCCTCACCTTCTTCAGGTCTTTGTCCAAATGCTGTCTTCTCAGTGAGCCCTGTTTAACCTCACCTTCAGCAATCGCTATTCTGTCATGAACCTATGACGTATTCTGTCATAACCCATGATTCTATGGGTTAGTGGGACTGTTGTTCTGGTTTGGACCAGGTTAGCTAATCTGCAGGTCATTTGCACTCTTTCCTGCAGCTGTTATCAGCTCCTGAGTTGGTTGGCAGCTGAATGGTGTAGGATGGTCTCACACACTGGTCTCTCTGTTGGAATGTGTTCAGCTAGGGTGCCTTTCACATAGTCCCTCACCCTCCTGTAGGCTTGCTCAGGCTTGTTTACATGTGATTTCAGGATTCAAAGGCAGTAGGAGGGCAAGCCACAGTGCATAAGCTCTTTTCAGGTTTGTTTGTTTTAAATTTCTTATTGTCTAATTGGCCAAAGTAAGTTACTTAGCTAAGTCTAGAGTTAGTTCCTAAGTATATCCATGGGAGACAGTACTTTCTGTTGTATCTATCACATCTGATTTCTGAAATTTTTTAGAGTTTTTCTAGAATTTCTCAACAACTATCACACTTTTATCTTTAGCTTATCTAAAAACTTGTTGAGACCTCTTAGCTGGTGATAGCACTTTACCAATTTCCCACCTTTTTTTGGCAAATGTTTTTCACCATAAAAATCTGTGACTTTTTCACTTATTTTCTGGATGCCTTGTATTTGAATGTTCTTTTTTCCTCTTTATTTAGAATATTTATAATCTGTTTTATATAATAGATTTAATTTTATTTAGGTAGTAATATTATCTGTTTGTAGTATGTATTTATTTGTCTGCACTGAGTCTTAGTTCCAGCACATGAGATCTTCGATCTGGTTGTGGCATGCAGGGTCTTTCAGAGAAGGCAATGGCAACCTACTCCAGTACTCTTGCTTGGAGAATCCCGGGGACAGAGGAGCATGGTGGGCTGCCGTCTGTGGGGTCACACAGAGTCAGACATGACTGAAGCGACTTAGCAGCAGCAGCAGGGTCTTTAGTTCAGGCATGTGGGATCTAGTTCCCTGACCAGGGACCAGACTCGGGCCTGCTGTATTAGGAGCATGGAGTCTTAGCCACTGGACTACCAGGAAAGTTCCTCTTCAGTTCAGTCTCTCAGTCATGTCCGACTCTTTGCAACCCCATGAATCGCAGCACGCCAGGCCTCCCTGTCCATCACCAACTCCCCGAGTTGACTCAGACTCACCTCCGTCGAGTCAGTGATGCCATCCAGCCATCTCATCCTCTGTCGTCAATTCTCCTTCTGCCTCCAATCCCTCCTAGCATCAGAGTCTTTTCCGATGAGTCAACTTACCTGTTTTTAAATTGTTTTCAATATTTTTATTGGAGTACACAGGTGATAACTCATATTTTCAAAAGCAAGTCTTATATAAAAGAACATGCACAAATATTTAGTCGAGTTTAGGACACAGTTATTAACTGTTTTTTTCTTTCTCCAGATTTTCAAAATTCATTTCTACAAATCGTACTTCCAGAGAAAATCCAAGCAAATACAAGTGATAATTCAGAAGTAGAAAATGTAAGAGATTTTCCATAGTTAATGCTGTTATATGAAATTTCTTATTTTTATTGCAGTGAAATACATAAATTCCATTAGAGTATAAATAGCCAATATCACTACTGATAAGGAATTTAAAGTTTTGATGGTAAAAGCAAATATATAAATCAGAATGTTCTAATTTTTCTAGCATTTATCATTTCCTCATGGTAAAATAATTTTTAAAGGTTCAAAGAGAGAATATAATGTAAAAGAATTAAGAGTCTTATCTGAGTGGTATCTAGATGATTCAGATGAAGAGAATAATTTTCTCCAAAATTGCTAAGGAGAATCTGTCTTAAGTATAATCTTCTTTCTTAATCTCTACCCTTGCATTTACCAGTTTTCAGAGAGTATAAACTGATTATTCTGTTATTTTTGTTGGAAAGATGATATTCTATCCTGCTTATTGATTTATTTAACAGATATTTCTCTGGACTTGTGTGCATAGCTATATGCTAAGAGCCTTAGGAGATTAAAAAAAATAAAACAGCATGCCTTGCTTACAAGTGACTGATCTTTTTTTTAAAAAAATTTAATCAGTTAACTATTTTTGAGTGTGCTGGGTATTTGTTGCTGTGTGTGGACTTTCTCCAGTTGTGGCAAGCAGGGGCTACTCTTTGTTGTGATACATGGGCTTCTCATTACAGTGGCTTTTCTTGTTGTGGAGCCCAGGCTCCAGAGGCTTCAGTAGTTGAGCTACTCAGGCTCAGTAGTTGTGGCTTGTGGACTCTAGAGTGTGGCTCAGTAGTTGTGGAACATGCTGTTCTGTGGCATGTAGCATCCTCCCGACCAGGGGTCGAACTTTAGTCCCCTGCATTGGCAGGCAGATTCCTAACCACTGGACCCCCCAGAGAAGTCCAGTAGCCAATCTTTTGATAACACTTTATTTTTAACAGTTTTAATGAGGTATAATTTAGACACCACAGAGTTCACCCATTGTAAGTGTATAACTCAATGATTATTAGTACATGAATTATGCAAACATTACTGTAATCCAGTTTTAGAACATGTCTGTTGCCTTAAGTTCCTTCCTGCCTGTGTGTACTTCTCTGCTTTCATCCCCAGCCCTTGGCAACTGCTGATCTGTTTCTGTAGTTATGCATTTTCTAAACATTTCATAAAAATGAAACATATAATACTATAGGACTTTCTATTGTGCTTCTTTCACCTAAGTTTATCCATTTTGCAACATTTATCAATACTTTCTTAATTTTTACTCATTAATACATGTTTATAATACATTTGTTTATCCATTTACTGGTTTAATTCAAGACTGTTTTTAGAAATTGACCATTTTGAATCATTCTTCCATGAACATTTTTGTATGGACATATAGTTTTCTTTCTCTTGAATAGATATTTAAAAGTGACTTTGCTATGTCATATGGTAAGTTTATGGTTATCGTTTTAAGAATCTGACAAACTATTTTCCATAGTGACTTACTACTTTACATTTCTCATCAGCAGTATATGAGGATTTCAGTTTCCCCCCATGCTTGTTAGGACCTGATATCTGTTTTGATTGAAGTTATTGTATTGGATGTGTAGTGGTATCTCATTGTAGCTTATATTTGCATTGTTCTAATGAAAAATGATGTTTCATAACCTACTAGCCATCTAAATAATTTTTGGCAAAATGTCTTTTAAATTATTTGCCCATTAAAATTTTTAACCTATTATTTTAGCATGTTTATTGGGTTATAATTAATATATAGCATTCTATTAGTTTTAGGTGTACTCTGTAGTGATAGTGGTAGTGAAGTTGCTCAGTCGTGTCTGACTCTTTGCGACCCCATGGACAGTAGCCAACCAAGCTCCTCCATCCATGGGATTTTTCAGGCAAGAATACTGGAGTGGGCTGCCATTTCCTTCTCCAGGGGATCTTTCTGACCCAGGGATCAAACCTGGGTCTCCCACATTGTAGGCAGATGCTTTACTGTCTGAGCCACCAGGGAAGGCCAGTATTTTTATACATTATGAAATGATTACCACAGTAAGTCTGGTTACCATCTGTCACCATACAAAGTTGGTATACAATTATTATTATTTTTAAAATTTTATTCATCCTGATATATATTTATTTATTGAAGTATCATTGTTTTACAATGTTGTATTAGTTTCAGTTATATTTTCTTTATTCATTGAAGTATAGTTGTTTTACAGTATTGTATAGTTTCAAGTGTACTGCATAGTGATTCAGTATTTTCACAGATTATCTTCCATTATAAGGTTATTACAAGGCAATGGCTATATTTCCTATGCTGTACAGTTTATTCTGTTGTTATCTGTTTTATCTGTTAATCCTATATCCCTGATTTGTCCCTCCCTGTTTCCCTTTACCTTTGGTAACCACAAGTTTGTGATTCTGTTTGTGAGTCTGTTTCTGTTTTGCCTATACATCCATTTGTATTTTTAAAGATTTCATATATAAGTGATATAATAAGTACTTGTCTTTTTCTGACATCTCATAAGCATAATATTCTCCAGGTTCACCCTTATGGCTGCAAATGGCAGAAATTCATTTCTTTTTTATGGATGGGTTATATCCCATTGTATTGATATACCACATCTTCTCAACCCAGTTATCTTTTGATGGGCATTTGTGTTGTTTTCATGCCTTGGCTATTGTAAATTCTGCTGCTGTGAACACTGGGGTGTGTGTATTCTTTCAAATTAATATTTTTAATTTCCCCAGATATATACATCAGAGTGGAACTGCTGGATCATATGGTAGTTTTATTTTTAGTTTTTTGAGGAGCCTCCAATTGTTGTTCCATGGTATATGCGCCAATTCACTTTCCCATCAGCAGTAACAAGGATTCCCTTTATTCCACATCCTTGCCAACAATTGTTATTTGCAGACTTTTTGATGATAGTCAAGAGTGAGATGATAGCTTATTTTTGTTAAGCAAAGGATAAAAGGAAAGATATACCCATTTGAATCCAGAGTTCCAAAGAACAAGGAGAGATAAGAAAGACTTCCTCCATGATCAATGCAAAGAAATAGAGGAAAACAATAGAATGGGAAAGACTAGAGATCTCTTCAAGAAAATTAGAGATATCAAGGGAACATTTCACGCAAAGATAGGATCAATAAAGGACAGTAATGGTAGAGACCTAACAGAAACAGAAGATATTAAGAAGAGGTGGCAAGAATACACAGAAGAACTGTACAAAAAAGATCTTCATGACCTAGAGAATCACGAGAGTGTGATCACTCAATTAGAGCCAGACATCCTGGAATATGAAGTCAAGCAGGCCTTAGGAAGCACCACTACAAACAAAGCTAGTGGAGGTGATGCGATTCCAGTTGAGCTATTTCAAATCCTGAAAGATGATGCTGTGAAAGAGTTCCACTCAATATGCCAGCAAATTTGGAAAATGCAGCAATGGCCACAGGACTGGAAAAGGTCAGTTTGCATTCCAATCCCAAAGAAAGGCAATGCCAAAGAATGCTCAAACTACCACACAATTGCACTCATCTCACATGCTAGTAAAGTAATGCTCAAAATTCTACAAGCCATCCTTCAGCAATACGTGAACCATGAAGTTCCAGATGTTCAAGCTGGTTTTAGAAAAGGCAGAGAAACCAGAGATCAAATTGCCAACATCTGCTGGATCATCGAAAAAGCAAGAGAGTTCCAGAAAAACATCTATTTCTTCTTTATTGACTATGCCAAAGCCTTTGACTGTGTGGATCACAATAAACTGGAAAATTCTGAAAGAGATGGGAATACCAGACCACCTGACCTGCCTCTTGAGAAACCTGTATGCAGGTCAGGAAGCAACAGTTAGAACTGGACCTGGAACAGCAGACTGGTTCCAAATAGGAAATGGAATATGCCGTGGCTCTATACTATTACCCTGCTTATTTAACTTACGTGCAGAGTACATCATGAGAAACACTGGGCTGGAGGAAGCACTAGCTGGAATCAAGATTGCCGGGAGAAATATCAATAACCTCAGATATGCAGATGACACCACCCTTATGGCAGAAAGTGAAGAAGAACTAAAGAGCCTCTTGATGAAAGTGAAAGAGGAGAGTGAAAAGTTGGCTTAAAGCTCAACATTCAGAAAACTAAGACCATGGCATCCGGTCCCATCATTTCATGGCAAATAGATGGAGAAACAGTAGAAACAGTGGCTGACTTTATTCTGGGGGACTCCAAAATCACTGCAGATGGTGATGGCCACCATGAAATTAAAAGATGCTTACTTCTTGGAAGGAAACTTATGACCAACCTAGACAGCATATTAAAAAGCAGAGACATTGCTTTGTCAACAAAGATCCATCTAGTCAAGGCTATGGTTTTTCCAGTAGTCATATATGGTTGTGAGAGTTAAAGTATGAAGGAAGGTGAGTGCCAAAGAATTGATGCTTTTGAACTGTGATGTTGGAGAAGACTCTTGAGAGTCCCTTGGCCTGCAAGGAGATCCAACCAGTCCATCCTAAAGGAGATCAGTCCTGGGTGTTCACTGGAGGAACTGATGTTGAAGCTGAAACTCCAATACTTTGGCCCCCTGATGCGAAGAGCTGACTCATTTGCAAGACCCTGATGTTGAGAAAAATTGAGGGCAGGAGGAGAAGGGGATGACAGAGAATAAGATGGTTGGATGACATCACCAACTCAATGGACATGGTTTTGAGTGGACTCCGGGAGTTGGTGATGGATAGGAAGGCCTGCCGTGCTGCGGTTCATGGGGTCGCAGAGAGTTGGACACGACTGAGCATCTGAACTGAACTAAACTGATTGACTGTCTTCCCTATGTGTTCCTTACATTCCCTGGATGATTGATTTTTAAACTGCAATATGTTTGATTTATATTAGTTTCAGATGTACCACATAGTGATTCAATATTTTTGTGGATTTTAGTCCATTTAAAGTGATTTCAAACTAATGGACACATACACCTGTGCTGTCAAATATAACCTTGTTGCTTACTTATTTCATACATAGTACTTTGTACCTTTTAATTCCATACCTCTAACTTGCCTCCACCAGTTTTCTCTCCCATAGATAACCACTCATTTGTTCTCTATATCTGTGAGTCTGTTTCTCTTTGTGTTTACATGGTACAGCCACCATGAAAAACAGTTGGAGAGTCCTTGCTGCTGCTGCTGCTAAGTCACTTCAGTTGTGTCTGACTCTGTGCGACCCCGTAGACGGCAGCCCACCAGGCTCCCCCATCCCTGGGAGTCTCCAGGCAAGAACACTGGAATGGGTTGCCATTTCCTTCTCCAATGCATATAAGTGAAAAGTGAAAGTGAAGTCGTTCAGTCGTGTCCGACCCTCAGCGACCCCATGGACTGCAGCCTTCCAGGCTCCTCTGTCCATGGGATTTTCCAGGCAAGAGTACTGGAGTGGGGTGCCATTGCCTTCTCCAGGAGAGTCCTTAGAAAACTGAAAATAGAACTACCATATAATAAAGCAGTTCCACTTCTGTGTACATATTCCAACCCCCCCTGAAAACACTTAATTCAAAAATTTACATGCACCCTAATGTTCTTCACAGCATTATTTACAATAGTCAAGATATGGAAGTAACCTGTGTCCATTAACAGAAGATTGCATAAACACACACACAGACACACATATACTTATGATGGAATATTACTCAGCCATAAAAAGAATGAAATTCTGACATTTGCGGCAAAGTGGATAGACTTAGAGGATATTATGCTTACTGAAATTAATCAGGGAAAGACAAATTCTCTATGTTATTACTTACATGTGGAATATAAAAAACTGAATGAATGTCTATAGCATGAATGTATAACAATGATATATTTTTAAAAAATATTTATTTATTTATTTGGCTGTGTTGGTTATTGCAGCTGGTGGGATCTTCTTTGTGACGTGAGGGATCATTAGTTGTGATGTGCGACCTTTTCATTGCAGCGTGTGTTCTTTAATTGTGGTATGTGGGATCTAGTTCCTGGACTAGGAATCGAACCCAGGCCCTCTGCATTGAGAGCGTGGAGTCTTAGCAAGTGGACCACCAGGGAATTCCCTCACTGAGGTTTTACTTTAATTTTTCTGATGATTAGTTATGTTGAATATTTTTCAGTGTGACAGTTGGCCATCTGTAGGTCTTTTTTGGAAAATGTCTGTGTAGGTCTTCTGGCATTTTTTTTCCTGGGTTGTTTCTTTTTTCTTTTTCTTTTTGAATTGTATGAGCTGTTTATATATGTTGGATATTAATCCCTTATCACTTGTATTGTTTGCAAGTTCAGTTCAGTTCAGTTCAGTCACTCAGTCATGTCTGACTCTGTGACTATATGAACCACAGCACGCTAGGCCTCCCTATCCATCACCAGCTGCCAGAGTCTACCCAAACCCATGTCCATTGAGTTGGTGATGCCATCCAGCCATTTTATCCTCTGTCGTCCCCTTCTCCTCCTGCCCTCCGTGTTTCCCAGAATCAAGGTCTTTCAAATGAGTCAGCTCTTTGCATCAGGTGGCCGAAGTATTAGAGTTTCAGCTTCAACATCAGTCCTTCCAGTGAACATCCAGAATTGATTTCCTTTAGGATGAACTGGTTGGATCTCCTTGCACTCCAAGGGACTCTCAAGAGTCTTCTCCAACATCACAGTTCAAAAGCATCAATTCTTCGGCACTCAGCTTTCTTTATAGTCCAACTCTCACATCCATACCTGACTACTGGAAAAACCATAGCCTTGACTAGATGGACCTTTGTTGGCAAAGTAATATCTCTGCTTTTTAATATGCTGTCTAGGTTGGCCATTAGTTCCCTTCCAAGGAGTAAGCATCTTTTAATTTCATGGTGGCCATCACCATCTGCAGTGATTTTGGAGTCCCCCAAAGTAAAGTCAGCCACTGCTTCCACTGTTTCCCCATCTATTTGCCATGAAGTGATGGGATCGGATGTCATGGTTTTAGTTTTCTGAATGTTGAGCTTTAAGCCAACTTTTCACTCTCCTCTTTCACTTTCATCAAGAGGCTCTTTAGTTCTTCTTCACTTTCTGCCATAAGGGTGGTGTCATCTGCATATCTGAGGTTATTGATATTTCTCCCGGCAATCTTGATTCCAGCTAGTGCTTCCTCCAGCCCAGCGTTTCTCATGATGTACTCTGCACGTAAGTTAAATAAGCAGGGTAATAGTATAGAGCCACGGCATATTCCATTTCCTATTTGGAACCAGTCTGCTGTTCCAGGTCCAGTTCTAACTGTTGCTTCCTGACCTGCATACAGATTTCTCAAGAGGCAGGTCAGGTGGTCTGGTATTCCCATCTCTTTCAGAATTTTCCAGTTTATTGTGATCCACACAGTCAAAGGCTTTGGCATAGTCAATAAAGCAGAAATAGATGTTTTTCTGGAACTCTCTTGCTTTTTCGATGATCCAGCAGATGTTGGCAATTTGATCTCTGGTTTCTCTGCCTTTTCTAAAACCAGCTTGAACATCTGGAACTTCATGGTTCATGTATTGCTGAAGGATGGCTTGTAGAATTTTGAGCATTACTTTACTAGCATGTGAGATGAGTGCAATTGTGTGGTAGTTTGAGCATTCTTTGGCATTGCCTTTCTTTGGGATTGGAATGCAAACTGACCTTTTCCAGTCCTGTGGCCATTGCTGCATTTTCCAAATTTGCTGACCTATTGAGTGCAGTACTTTTACAGCATCATCTTTCAGGATTTGAAATAGCTCAACTGGAATTCTCATCACCTCCACCAGCTTTGCTTGTAGTGGTGCTTTCTAAGGCCTGCTTGACTTCACATTCCAGGATGTCTGGCTCTAGGTGACTGTGAGTGATCACACCCTTGTGATTCTCTGGGTCGTGAAGATCTTTTTTGTGTAGTTTTTCTGTGTATTCTTGCCACCTTGTCTTAATATCTTTTGCTTCTGTTAGATCCATACCATTTCTGTCCTTTATTGAGCCCATCTTTGCATGATATGTTCCCATGGTATCTCTAATTTTCTTAAAGAGATCTCTTGTCTTCCCCATTCTGTTGTTTTCCTCTATTTCTTTGCATTGATCGCTGAGGAAGGCTTTCTTATCTCTCCTTGCTATTCTTTGGAAATCTGCATTCAGATGGGTATATCTTTCTTTTCCTCTTTCGCATTTTGTTTCTCTTGTTTTCACAGCTATTTGTAAGGCCTCCTCAGACAGGTATTTTGGTTTTTTGCATTTCTTTTTCTTGCGGATGGTCTTGATCCCTGTCTCCTGTACAATATCATGAACCTCTGTCCATAGTTCATCAGGCACTCTGTCTATCAGATCTAGTCCCTTAAATCTAATTCTCACTTCCACTGTATAGTCATTGTGGATTTGATTTAGGTCATACCTGAATGGTCTAGTGGTTTTCCCCACTTTCTTCAATTTAAGTCTGAATTTGGCAATAAGGAGTTAATGATCTGAGCCACAGTCAGCTCCTGGTCTTGTTTTTGCTGACTGTATAGAGCTTCTCCATCTTTGGCTGCAAAGAATATAATCTATCTGATTTTGGTGTTGACCATCTGGTGATGTCCATGTGTAGAGTCTTCTCTTGTGTTGTTGGAAGAGGGTGTTTGCTGTGACCAGTGCATTCTCTTGGCAAAACTCTATTAGCCTTTGCCCTGCTTCATTCTGTACTCCAAGGCCAAATTGCCTGTTACTTGGTGTTTACTTGGTGTTACTTGGTTACTTGGTGTTTCTTGACTTTCTACTTTTGCACTTAAGTCCCTTATAATGAAAAGGACATCTTTTGGGGATGTTAATTCTTAAAGGTCTTGTAGGTCTTCATAGAACCGTTCAACTTCAGCTTCTTCAGCGTTACTGGTTGGGGCATATACTTGGATTACCATGATATTGAATGGTTTGCTTTGGAAACAAACAGAGATGATTTTGTCGTTTTTGAGATTGCATTCAAATACCGCATTTCGGCAAATACTTTCTCCCATTTACTAGTAGTTCGTTCATTTTGGTAATGGTTTCCCTTGCCTTTGCAGAAGCTTTAGCTCAGTTGGTAAAGAATCTGTGTGCCATGCAGGAGACCTCAGTTCAATCCTTGGGTTGGGAAGATCCCCTGGAGAAGGAAATGGCAACTCACTCCAGTATTCTTGTTTGGAGAATCCGGTGGACTGAGGAGCCTGGTGGGTTGTAGTCCTTGGGGTCACAAAAGTTGGACATGACTTAGTGACTAAACCACCACCAGGAACCATTTGTTTATTTTTGCTTTTATTTTGCCTTAGGAGTCAGATATTAAAAATATTGCTATAATTTATGTTGAAGAGTGTGCTGCCTATGTTCTCTTCTAAATGTTTTATGGTTTCCAGTCTTACATTAAGGACTTTAATCTATTTTGAGTTTACTTTTCTATATGATGTAAAGAAAGATTTTAATTTCATTCTTTTACATGTAACTGTTCACTTTCCCCAGCACCATTTATTGAAGAGACTGTCTTTTCTCCATTATTTTCTTGTCTCCCTTGTTGTAAATTAATTAACTGTAAGTTTGTGGGTTTATTTCTGGGCTATTCTTGCCTATTGACCTCTGTGTGAGTTTTTGTGCTAGTAGCATGCTATTTTGTTTAATGTAGCTTTGTGGTGTAAAATAGTTTCAAATTAATTTGAAGTCAGGAAGCATGACACTTCCATCTCTTCTTTCTCAAGATTGCTTTGGATATTTGGTGTGTTTTATGGTTCCAAATAAATTTTAGGATTTTTTTGTTCTAGTTCTGTGAAAAATGTCATGGGTATTTTGTTAAGAGATTGCATAAAATCTCTGGATTGCTTTGAGTTGTTTTTACATTTTAATATTAATTTTCCTAATCCAAAAACACAGGATAACTTTCCATTTCTTATCATTTTCAATTTCCTTCATCAAAATTTTATAATTTTCAGAATGTAAGTCTTTTACCTCCTTGGTTATGTTTATTCTGAGATATTTTATTCCTTTTGATGCAGTTGAAAGCAATTATTTTCTTGCTTTCTCTTTATGTTAGTTTATTATTAGTATATAAAAAAGACTATGGAATTCTGTATACTAATTTTGTATCCTGCAGCTTTACTGGATTCATTTATTAGTTCTAATAGGTTTTTGGTGGAAACTTAAGAGTTTTCTTTGTATGGTATCATATCATCTCTAAATAGTGACAGCTTTACTTCTTCCCCTTCCAATTTGGATGCCTTTATGCCTTTCTTGTCTGACTGTTGTGGCTAGGACCTCTAATATTGTGTTGAATAGAAGTGGTGAAAGTGGTCATTCTTGTCCTATTCCTGATTTTAGAGGAAGGGCTTTTTGTTGCTGAGAGTTTTATGATGAGTCACTGTGGAGTTTTGTCAGGTAAATTTTACACATTAATTGAAATGATGTGATTTTTATTCTTTTTGTTCATGTGTATCAAATTGATTTGCAGATATTGAACCATCCTTGTATTCCTGTACTAAATCCTACTTGATTATGGTGTTTGAGTCTTTCTATATATTGTGTTTGGTTTGTTTATATTTTGTTGAGGACCTTTGCAACTATATTCATTAGCAGTATTGGAGTGTAATTTTATTTGTTGTGGTGTCTTTATCTTGTTTTGGTATCAGGGTGATGATCTTATAGAATTAATTTGTGAATGTTCCATCTTCAATATTTTGGAATAGTTTGAGAAGGACAGGTATTATCTCTTCTTTATATGTTTGTTAGAATTTCTTTATGAAGCCATTTGGTCCTTGACTTTTGCTGGCTGTAAGTTTTTTAAAATTACATGTGCAGTTCCACCAACAGTCATCTGTCTGTTCACATTGTCTACATTTTCCTTATTCCATCTTGGAAGCTTGTATGTTTCTAGAAATTTATGTACTTCTTCTAGCTTTCCAGTTGGTGTATAACTGTAGTATTATCTCTCCAGATTTTTTTTGTGTTTCTGTGATATTGCTTTCTATTTACATCTTTCATTTCTGCTTTTGTTTATTAGGGTCTCCTCTTGTTTTCTTGATGACCCTAACTAAAAGTTCATCTATTATATCTTTTCCAAAAACCAGCTTTTGGATTCCTTGATCTTTTTTTTTGTTGTTTGTTTTGATCTCTACTTATTCCCTCTTTGATCATTATTAGTTATGACTTTGGGCTTTACTTGTTCTTTTTCTAATTTCTTTAGATGATAGGTTAGGTTGTTTACTTGATATTTTTCATATTTTTTGAGTTCGTTCTTTTTTTTAAAAAAAACTTCTTTTTAAAACTGCTTTTGCTGCATCTCATAGGTTTGGGAAAGCTGTGATTTTCATTTGTATTGGGGTACTTTTTATTTATCTTTGATCTCTTCATTGACCTATTCATTTTTTAGTAGCACTCATTGTTTAGTCCCTATGTGTTTTGCTTTCCTCATTTTTCTTCCTCTATTTGATTTCTATTTTCATACTGTTGTCAGAAAAAAATGTTTAATACAGTTTTTATCATTAAATTGTTAGAAGTTGTTTTATGACCTAGTGTGTGATCTATCCTTTTGTGCTTGAAAACAATACGGATTATGATGATTTTGGATAGAATATCCTGTAGATATCTAATAAGTCCAACTGGTTGTTGTGCTATTTAAGGTCACTCTTCTCATTCATTTTCTGCCTGGATGATCTGTCCATTGATATAAGGTGTTGAAGTTCCCTACTACCATTGTATTATTGTTAATTTTTCTCTTTATGTCTGTTAACATTTACTTTACATATTTATATAAATATAAAATAATAATATATTTGAAATTTTAAAAACACATATGCACCTAATACAAGTGCTTCTATGAAAGGTGCATATATGTTAATGAGTATAATATCTTCTTCTCTGTTGATCTGTTTACTATTTTACAATGCCATTCTTTGTCTTTTGCTATAGACTTTGTTTTAAAGTCTATTTTGTCTTATGAGATATGAGATATGAGAATTGCTATCCCCCCTTTGTTGTTGCTGTTTTCAAGAAATATCTTTTTGCATCCCTTCATTTTCAGTCAACGTATGTCTTTAGTTCTGAATGATTCTCCTTTAAGCAGCATAAAGACTCATGTTTTTTTTTTTTTTAAATATAGTTAGCCACCATATGTCTTTTGATTGGACATTTAATCAATTACATTGACCTTTAAAGTAATTACTGATAGATATGTACTTATTGCCATTTTGTTACTTGTTTTCTTCTTGTTTTTGTAGTTCTTCTGTTTCTCCTTTTTGTTTCTTTGCTTGTGGTTTGATGATTTTCTTGTCTTGTGTGTTCCTTTATCTGTAGTTTTTGTGTATCTATTGTAGGTTTCTGATTTGTGGTGACCATGGGGGTTCATGTATGTTGACCTGTAACCCTGCTTGTTTTTAACCAGGTAGTTCTTTAGTTCAAACACATTCTTATAGAGCTATACTTTTACTCCCCTCTCCCACATTTTTTTGTTATTGTTGTCATATTTTATGTCTTCATGTATATCCTGTTACCGATTATTTTAGTTTTACTTGATTTTGTAGTTTCTTAATTTTAATCTTCATGATAACTTACTTAAGTTGTTGATCCTCAGCTTTTATTTTTGCCTTTATTAGTGGGACTTTTCCTTTCTTGTAGATTCTTACTTCTTATTACAACCTTTGTTTTCCTCTTAAAGAAGACCGTTTAATGTTCCTGTTATACTATCTTTAATATTGATAATCATAAGGGATTTGATTTAGGTCATACCTGAATGGTCTAGTGGTTTTCCCCGCTTTCTTCAATTTAAGTCTGAATTTGGCAATAAGGAGTTCATGATCTGAGCCACAGTCAGCTCCCAGTCTTGTTTTTGCTGACGGTATAGAGCCTCTCCACCTTTGGCAGCAAAGAATATAATCAATCTGATTTCGGTATTGACCACCTGGTGATGTCCCTGTGTAGAGTCTTCTCTTGTGTTGTTGGAAGAGGGTGTTTGCTATGACCAGTGCATTCTCTTGGCAAAACTCTATTAGCCTTTGCCCTGCTTCATGCTGTACTCCAAGACCAAATGTGCCTGTTACTCTAGGTATTTCTTGAATTCCTACTTTTGCATTCCAGTCCCCTATAATGGAAAGGATATCTTTTTGGGTGTTAGTTCTAAAAGGTCTTGTAGGTCTTCAAAGAAACGTTCAAATTCAGCTTCTTCAGCATTAGTGGTCGGGGCATATACTTGGATTACCATGATATTGAATGGTTTACCTTGGGAATGAACAGAGATCATTCTGTCATTTTTGAGATTGCATCCAAGTACTGCATTTCAGACTCTTCTTGACTTTGATGGTTACTCCATTTCTTTTAAGGGATTCCTGCCCACACTAGTAGATATAATGGTCATTTGAGTTAAATTCACCCATTCCAGTCCATCTTAGTTCGCTGATTCTTAAAATGTTGATGTTCACTCTTGCCATCTCCTGTTTGACCACTTCCAATTTGCCTTGATTCATGGACCTAATATTCCAGGTTCCTATGCAATATTGCTCTTTGCAGCATCAGACCTTGCTTCTATCACCAGTCACATCCACAACTGGGTGTTGTTTTTGCTTTGGCTCCAGCACTTCCTTCTTTCTGGAGTTATTTCTCCACTGATCTCCAGTAGCATATTGGACATCTACTGACCTGGGGAGTTCATCTTTCAGTGTCCTATCTTTTTGCCTTTTCATACTGTTCATGGGGTTCTCAAGGCAAGAATACTGATGTGGTTTGCCATTCCCTTCTCCAGTGGACCACATTCTGTCAAACCTCTCCACCATGACCCATCTGTCTTGGATGGCCCCACACGGCATGGCTTATTTTCATTGAGTTAGACAAGTTGTGGTCCATGTGATCAGATTGGCTAGTTGTCTGTGATTGTGGTTTCAGTCTGTTTGCCCTCTGATGCCCTCTCTCAGTGCCTACCGTCTTACTTGGGTTTCTTTTACCTTGGACGTGGGGTATCTCTTCATGGCTGCTCCAGCAAAGTGCAGCTGCTGCTCCTTACATTGGTCATGGGGCAGTGCCTCTCCACTTTGGATGTGGGGTGACTCCTCTTGGCTGCTCCTGCGCCATGAACTATGGATGGAGGTTCATGATATTGTACAGGAGACATGGACTGAGACCATCCCCAAGAGAAAGAAATGCAAAAAAGCAAAATGGCTGCCTGAGGAGGCCTTACAAATAGCTCTGAAAAGAAGAGAAGTGAAAGGCAAAGGAGAAAAGGAAAGATATACCCATTTGAATGCAGAGTTCCGAAGAATAGAAAGGAGAGATAAGAAAGCCTTCCTCAGCAATCAGTGCAAAGAAATAGAGGAAAACAACAGAATGGGAAAGACTAGAGATCTCTTCAAGAAAATTAGAGATACCAAGGGAACATTTCATGCAAAGATGGGCTCGATAAAGGACCCAAATGGTATGGACCTAACAGAAGCAGAAGATATTAAGAAGAGGTAGCAAGAATACACAGAAGAACTGTACAAAAAAGATCTTCACGATCCAGAGAATCACGAGGGTGTGATCACTCACACTCACCTAGAGCCAGACATCCTCGAATGTGAAGTCAAGCGGGCCTTAGGAAGCATCACTACAAACAAAGCTAGTGAAGGTGATGGAATTCCAGTCGAGCTATTTCAAATCCTGAAAGATGATGCTATGAAAGTGCTGCACTCAATAGGCCAGCAAATTTGGAAAACTCAGCAGTGGATACAGGACTGGAAGAGGTCAGTTTTCATTCCAATCCCAAAGAAAGGCAATGCCAAAGAATGCTCAAACTACCGCACAATTGCACTCATCTCACATGCTAGTAAAGCAATGCTCAAAATTCTCCAAGCCAGCCTTCAGCAATACGTGAACTGTGAACTTCCTGATGTTCAAGCTGGTTTTAGAAAAGGCAGAGATCAAATTGCCAACATCCGCTGGATCATCGAAAAAGCAAGAGAGTTCCACAAAAACATCTATTTCTGCCTTATTGACTATGCCCAAGCCTTTGACTGTGTGGATCACAATAAACTGTGGAAAATTCTGAAAGAGATGGAAATACCAGACCACCTGACCTGCCTCTTGAGAAACCTGTATGCAAGTCAGGAAGCAACAGTTACAACTGGACATGGAACAACAGACTGGTTCCAAATAGGAAAAGGAGTACGTCAAGGCTCTGTATTGTCACCCTGCTTATTTAACTTATATGCAGACTACATCATGAGAAACACTGGGTTGGAGAAGCACTAGCTGGAATCAAGATTGCTGGGAGAAATGTCAATAACGTCAGGTATGCAGATGATACCACCCTTATGGCAGAAAGTGAAGAAGAACTAAAGAGCCTCTTGATGAAAGTGAAAGAGGAGAGTGAAAAGTTGGCTTAAAGCTCAACATTCAGAAAACTAAGACCATGGCATCCAATCCCATCACTTCATGGCAAATAGGTGGGGAAACAGTGAAAACAGTGACTGACTTTATTTTGGGGGGCTCCAAAATCACTGCAGATGGTGATGGCCACCATGAAATTAAAAGGTGCTTACACCTTGGAAGGAAACTTATGACCAACCTAGACAGCATATTAAAAAGCAGAGACATTACTTTGCCAACCAAGGTCCGTCTAGTCACGGCTGTGGTTTTTCCAGTTGTCATGTATGGATGAGAGAGTTGGACTATAAAGAAAGCTGAGTGCCGAAGTATTGATGCTTTTGAACTGTGGTGTTGGAGAAGACTCTTGAGAGTCCCTTGGAGTGCAAGGAGATCCAACCAGTCCATCCTAAAGGGGACCAGTCCTGGATTTTCACTGGAAGGACTTGACGTTGAAGCTGAAACTCGAATATTTTGGCCACCCGATGCGAAGACCTGACTCATTGGAAAAGACTCTGATGTTGGGAAAGATTGAAGGTGGGAGGAGAAGGGGATCCCAGAGGATGAGATGGTTGGATGGCATCACCGACTCAATGGACGTGAGTTTGGGTAAACTCCCTCCTTGATGGACAGGGAGGCCTGGCATGCTGCGGTTCTTGGGGTTGTCGAGAGTCGGAAACCACTGAGCAAATGAACTGAACTGAACTGAATATTGATTAACTCTTTAGTTTAGCTAGTCTAAAAATGTCTTTGTCTTTCCCCCAGTTCTAAATGATAACTTTGTTCACCAGAGTACCCTAGTTTGCAGGGTTTCCTTTTTAGGACTTTGAATATATCGTACAGTTCCCTTTTGGGCTGCAAGTTTTTTGAAGAATAATCATTTGATAGTCTTATGAGGGTTCTCTTGTATATGATTTTATCTTTCTCCTGCTATCTTTCAGATTTTCCTTTTATTTAATTATTATTATTGCATTTTAATTATCATGTATGTATTGATGTATGTCTCTTTGTGATCATCTTATTTGTGGTCTTCTGTGTTTTCTGCACCCAGATATGTTTCCTTTTCAGGTTTCGGAAGTTTTCAGTTATAATTTTTAACTCCAAGCCCCTGATCAGAATTGTTTTATAATTTCAGTTTGGGTTGTTGGTTCCCTGACTCTTGAGATACTACTCCAAGAGTTTGTAACCTTCTTTGGAGAATTGCCTTTCAGTTATTGAGCTGCCTGCGACCACATCCTCCCAGGGTAACTCTTCAGCCAGGGACTAATTGTTACATGGGTTTAAAAGTCTAGCTTTATTGTCTCAGGTTGGACGAAACTTTGAGACACAATGTCTTAATCAGCCAGTCTAAGGCTAGAATTTGCCTGTAATCATATTTTCTTCAGCTTTATCTTTCTCCCTATTTTGCTTCTCTGTCTTCGTTGCAGATTCCTCCAGAGAATGCTTCCTAAATAGACCGCTGACAAAAGTATCCTCATTTCAGACCCTGTTTTTAGGGAACCTGAGCTAAGACACTATCCTACTAGTCCATAGGTTTTATTAAACAGAAAGATAAATTCTCAATGTAGGTCACTGTAAATCCAGATGAATGTACTTTTTCAAGTCCCCCAGTGCTTAAAGAACTGCATGGTTTCTAGACCTTTACTTAAATATGTTTTGTGAAGGTGAAGTGATTCTTTTTCTGGCATCTTATGATTTTTTTTTTTAAATTGGTTTTTATTATAGTTGATTTAAAATGTGTTAGTTCTGCTGCACAGCAAAGTGAATTGATTACATATATATCTTCTTTTTTTTTAGATTCTATTCCCACATAGATTATTGCAGAGTATTGAGTAGAGTTCTCTGTGCTGTATATAGTAGGTTCTTACTAGTTACCTATTTTATATATAGTAGTTTGTAAATGTCAATCCCAATCACGCAATTTAACTGTCTCCTTTTCCTCCTTGGTAACCATTAGTTTGTTTTCTTTATCTATGACTCTTTTATAAATAGAGTAAATAATGTACCAATTATTTTTTAGATTCTACATGTAAGCAATATCATATGATATTTGTCTTTCTCTGTCTGACTTACTTTACTCACTGTGGCAATCTCTAGATCTATCCATTTTGCTGCAAATGGCCTTATTTATTTATTTTTTTTTAAATATGTATGAGTGATACTCCATTGGAAATATGTACCATGTCTTTATATCTTTATCCACTGATGGACATTTAGGTTGCTTTCATGTCCTTTTATTGTAAATTGTGGTGCAGTGAACATTGGGAAGCATGTATCTTTTTGAATTATAGTTTTCTCCAGGTATATGTCCAGGAGTGGGATTGCTGGATTATATGGTGGCTCTGGTTTTATTTTTTAAGTGAACTTCCATACTGTTCTCCATAGTGGCTGTACCAATTTATATTCCCACCAACAGTGTAGGGGAGGTTTCCCTTTTCTCCATCCCTCTACAGAATTTATTATTTGTAGATTTTTTTGACGAATTTTATTATTTATTAGATTTTTTGATGATGGCCATTCTGACCAGTGTGATGAGATACCTCATTGTAGTTTTGATTTGCAATTCTGTAATAATTTGTGATGTTGAGCATCTTTTTATGTTCCTCTTGCCAATCTATATGTCTTCTTTGGAGGAAGGTCTATTTAGATCTTCCATGCATTTTTTTTTTCCTTTTATCTATTTTTTAATTTAAAAAAAGATTATTTTATTTTTACTTTATTTTACTTCCATCCATTTTTTGATTGGATTTGTTTGTTTGTATTTTTTTATTTAGAGCTCATGAACTATTTGTATATTTTGGTGATTAATCCCTTGTTGGTCACTTTGTTTGCAAATATTTTCCTCCCATCTTTTTATTTTGTTTATGGTTTCTTGCTATGCCATAACTTTTAAGTTTAATTAGATCCCATTTGTTTATTTTTGCTTTTATTTTCATTACTGTAGGAGATAAGTGAAAAAGATATTGCTTTGATTTATACCAAAGAGTGTTTTATGCATGTTTTCCTCTAAGAGTTTTACAGTGTCCAGCTTGTATGTATGTCTTTAATCCAGTTTGAGTGTATTTTTGTGTATGGTGTTAGAGAATGTTCCAATTTCATCCTTTTATGTGTAGCTGTCCAGTTTTCCCACCACCACTTTTTGAAGAGACCATCTTTTCTCCATTTATATTCGCTGCTTTGTCATAGATTAGATGACCATAAGTGTCTGGGTTTATCTTCAGACTTTGTATCCTGTTCTGTTGAAAATAAGTGAGTTTGGAATCATATGAGCAAGTGAACAGGAAAATCGCTTTCTGAAAGTGTTGAAATTGTTGTAACCCTTTGCAAATAACATTATGGTAGACTTATTTGGAAAGTACCAGAAGGGACTGAATTTGTTAATCTTTGAAAGTCTGTTATTAAATGTTAAAAAAATATTTGCTGGTATTATTCAATAAATTCTTGTTTGGTCTCCATTAATCAAACCCTCTACATTTTTAAAAGACCTAGCTAATTCTCTATATGTAGTCTGTAAATAGAATGCATTTTATGCTAACTCCCACACTGAAAGTACAGTAAAATAAGTATATGTGGTATATCAACATCTTAATAATTATTATGTTTTTGTTTTGAGAAAAATATTCACCTAAGAATTACATAGGGAGACTTGCACATCAGGTCCACTTTTAAGAGAGAGAAAGATTCTGCTGCATCTCTGTTCAGTTATTACATTCAGATCCCTGAGAATTTTTTCTCACCCATGTAAATTTTATTATTATTATTATTTTAAATTTATTTATTTTAATTGGAGGCTAATTACTTTATAATATTGTAGTGGGTTTTGCCACACATTGACATGAATCAGCCATGGGTGTACATGTGTTTCCCATACTGAACCCCCTTCCCACCTCTCTCCCCATTGCATCCCTCAGGGTCATCCCAGTGCACCTTATCTGAGGTGCACCTTGCCCTGAGCACCTTGTCTCATGCATCGAACCTGGACTGGCAATCTGTTTCACATGTGATAATATACATGTTTCAATGCTGTTTTCTCAGATATACCACCCTTGCTTTCCCCCACAGAGTCCAAAAGACTGTTCTATACATCTGTGTCTCTTTTACTGTCTCGTATATAGGGTTTTCATTACCATCTTTCTAAATTCCATATATATGTGTTAGTATACTGTATTGGTGTTTTTCGTTCTGACTTAATTCACTCTGTATAATAGGCTCCAGTTTCATCCGCCTCATTAAAGCTGATTCAGATGTATTCTTTTGTTTTTTTAGATGTATTCTTTTTAATGGCTGAGTAATATTCCATTGTGTATATGTACCACAGCTTTCTTTTCCATTTGTCTGCCAGTGGACATCTAGGTTGCTTCCATGTCCTGGCTATTGTAACAGTGTTGCAATGAACATTGGGGTACATGTGTCTCTTTCAATTCTGGTTTCCTTGGTGTGTATGCCCAGCAGTGGGATTGCTGGGTCATAAGGCAGTTCTATTTGCAGTTTTTTAAGGAATCTCCACACTGTTCTCCATAGTGGCTATACTAGTTTGCATTCCCACCAACAGTGTAAGTTCAGCTCAGTTCAGTTCAGTCGCTCAGTCGTGTCTGACTCTTTGCGACCCCATGAATCACAGCACGCCAATCCTCCCTGTCCATCACCATCTCCCGGAGTTCACTCAGACTCACGTCCATCGAGTCCGTGATGCCATCCAGCCATCTCATCCTCTGTCGTCCCCTTCTCCTCCTGACCCCAATCCCTCCCAGCATCCGAGTCTTTTCCAATGAGTCAACTCTTCGCATAAGGTGGCCAAAGTACTGGAGATTCAGCTTTAGCATCATTCCTTCCAAAGAAATCCCAGGGCTGATCTCCTTCAGAATGGACTGGTTGGATCTCCTTGCAGTCCAAGGGACTCTCAAGAGTCTTCTCCAACACCACACTTCAAAAGCATCAATTCTTCGGCTCTCAGCCTTCTTCACAGTCCAACTCTCACATCCATACGTGACCACAGGAAAAGCCATAGCCTTGACTAGATGGACCTTAGTAGGCAAAGTAATGTCTCTGCTTTTGAATATGCTATCTAGGTTGGTCATAACTTTTCTTCCAAGGAGTAAGCGTCTCTTAATTTCATGATGCAGTCACATCTGCAGTGATTTTGGAGCCCAAAAAAATAAAGTCTGACACTGTTTCCACTGTTTCCCCATCTATTTCCCATGAAGTGATGGGACCGGATGTCATGATCTTCGTTTTCTGAATGTTGAGCTTTAAGCCAACTTTTTCACTCTCCTCTTTCACTTTCATCAAGAGGCTTTTTAGCTCCTCTTCACTTTCTGCCATAAGGGTGATGTCATCTGCATATCTGAGGTTATTGATATTTCTCCTGGCAGTCTTGATTCCAGCTTGTGTTTCTTCCAGTCCAGCGTTTCTCCTGATGTACTCTGCATAGAAGTTAAATAAGCAGGGTGACAATATACAGCCTTGACGTACTCCTTTTCCTATTTGGAACCAGTCTGTTGTTCCATGTCCAGTTCTAACTGTTGCTTCCTGACCTGCATACAGATTTCTCAAGAGGCAGGTCAGGTGGTCTGGTATTCCCATCTCTTTCAGAATTTTCCACAGTTTATTGTGATCCACACAGTCAAAGGCTTTGGCATAGTCAATAAAGCAGAAATAGATGTTTTTGTGGAACTCTCTTGCTTTTTCCATGATCCAGCGGATGTTGGCAATTTGATCTCTGGTTCCTCTGCCTTTTCTAAAACCAGCTTGAACATCAGGGAGTTCACGGTTCACGTATTGCTGAAGGCTGGCTTGGAGAATTTTGAGCATTGCTTTACTAGCATGTGAGATGAGTGCAATTGTGCGGTAGTTTGAGCATTCTTTTGCATTGCCTTTTTTTGGAATTGGAATGAAAACTGACCTTTTGCAGTCCTGTGGCCACTGCTGAGTTTTCCAAATTTGCTGGCCTATTGAGTGCAGCACTTTGACAGCATCATCTTTCAGGATTTGAAACAGCTCAACGGGAATTCCATTACCTCTACTAGCTTTGTTCGTAGTGATGCTTTCTAAGGCTCACTTGACTTCACATTCCAAGATGTCTGGCTCTAGATTAATGATCACACCCTCATGATTGTCTGGATCGTGAAGATCTTTTTTGTACAGTTCTTCTGTGTATTCTTGCCACCTCTTCTTAATATCTTCTGCTTCTGTTAGGTCCATACCATTTCTGTCCTTTATCAAGCCCATCTTTGCATGAGATGTTCCCTTGGTATCTCTAATTTTCTTGAAGAGATCTCTAGTCTTTCCCATTCTGTTCTTTTCCTCTATTTCTTTGCATTGATCACTAAAGAAGGCTTTCTTATCTCTTGTTGCTATTCTTTGGAACTCTGCATTCAGATGCTTGTATCTTTCCTTTTCTCCTTTGCTTTTCGCCTCTCTTCTTTTCATAGCTATTTGTAAGGCCACTCCAGACAGCCATTTTGCTTTTTAGCATTTCTTTTCCATGGGGATGGTCTTGATCCCTGTCTCCTGTACAGTGTCACAAACCTCATTCCATAGTTCATCAGGCACTCTATCAATCAGATCTAGGCCCTTAAATCTATTTCTCACTTCCACTGTATAATTATAAGGGATTTGATTTAAGTCATACCTGAATGGTCTAGTGGTTTTCCCTACTTTCTTTAATTTAAGTCTGAATTAAGGAGTTCATGATCTGAGCCACAGTCAGCTCCTGGTCTTGTTTTTGTTGACTGTATAGAGCTTCTCCATCTTTGGCTGCAAAGAATATAATCAATCTGATTTCAGTGTTGACCATCTGGTGATGTCCATGTGTAGAGTCTTCTCTTGTGTTGTTGAAAGAGGGTGTTTGCTATGACCAGTGCATTTTCTTGGCAAAACACTATTAGTCTTTGCCCTGCCTCATTCCGCATTCCAAGGCCAAATTTGCCTGTTACTCCAGGTGTTCCTTGACTTCCTACTTTTGCATAACAGTCCTGTATAATAAAAAGGTATCTTTTTTAGGTGTTAGTTCTAAAAGGTCTTGTAGGTCTTCATAAAACCATTCAACTTCAATTTCTTCAGCATTACTGGTTGGGGCATAGACTTGGATAACTATGATATTGAATGGTTTGCCTTGGAGACGAACAGAGTTCATTCCCTTTTCTCCACACCCTCTCCAGCATTTATTGTTTGTAGACTTTTGGATTGCAGCAATTCTGACTGGTGTGAAATGGTACCCTATTGTGGTTTCGATTTGTATTTCTTGGATAATGAGTGATGTTGGGCATCTTTTCATATGTTTGTTAGCCATCTGTATGTCTTCTTTGGAGAAATTTCTGTTTCGTTCTTGGGCCCATTTTTTGATTGGGTCATTTATTTGTCTGGAATTGAGCTGTAGGAGTTGCTTGTACATTTTTGAGATTAATTCTTTGTCAGTTGCTTCATTTGCTATTATTTTCTCCCATTCTGAAGGCTGTCTTTTCACCTTGCTTATAGTTTCCTTTGCTGTGCAAAAGCTTTTAAGTTTAATTAGGTCCCATTTGTTTATTTTTGTTTTTATTTCCTTTACTCTGAGAGGTGGGTCATAGAGGATCCTGCTGTGATTTATGCCAGAAAGTGTTTTGCCTGTGTTTTCCTTTAGGAGTTTTATAATTTCTGGTCTTATGTTTAGATCTTTAATGCATTTTGAGTTTATTTTTGTGTATGGTGTTAGAAAGTGTTCTAGTTTCATTCTTTTACAAGTGGTTGACCAGTTTTCCCAGCACCACTTGTTAAAGAGATTGTCTTTTTTCCATTGTATATTCTTACCTTGTTTCTCAAAGATAAGGTGTCCATAGTTGCATGGATTTATCTCTGGGCTTTCTATTTTGTTCCATTGATCTATATTTCTGTCTTTGTCCCAGTACTATACTGTCTTGATGAGTGCAGCTTTGTAGTATAGCCTGAAGTCAGGCAGGTTGATTCCTCCAGGACTAAAATTTTAAAGCTAGGACATGCTGCTACTTCAGTATCAGGATCTTATGTTTGGTATTTCTGCCTTTTATCTGACATACACATGTTTTGCTTCTTTCTGGTCTTATTAAAAAAGAAAAGTTTCAAAATTTTGGCATGATTTTGGAGTTACAAAAATTGCAAAGATACTACCTTGAATTCCCATATAAGTTCATTCAGTTTCCCCTAAAATTAATATCTTATATAACCATTTTTGACCATTTACTAGACCTTTTAACAACTTGCCTTATTATTATTTTTTAAAAATTTGTATTTTCTTCTGGTTGTTTCTTATTTTCACTGATCCTATGTTCTGGTATTTATGTCTTTTTAGTTTTTACTGAGTTTTCTTTTTAATGATATTCTAACTCTTGCTTTTCACGTATTCTCTTTTTGAAAGATAAAGTCTCATGTCTTAGACTCACTGACTAACTGATATTGCAACTCACTGCCATGTTTTAACTTGAGAATAGTAGAGTTGGAGTAAAAATCTATGCCAAATTTTAAGAATCTTCTGCTTAAAAAGATAGGAAATAGGGCATACATTTCAGGAAAATGGTTAAAATAAATGACTTTTGTGCTTAGTGGAGTAAATTAAGCTTCACTGAAATAGAGTGCCTTAATATCCCAGTGATGCAATTGAATAGATGTTATGACATGGCACATAGTCTCTTCTTTTAAAAGAGTTTAAAATTCAGTTACAAATAGGTTTCTAGTGCTTTATGACTCCTTTTATTGTACTAGTTTTGTGGAAATAGATTATGTAGTAAATGTTAGAAGTTTTGATGTATTATTGCAGATTTTAAATCGCACATTGTCTGAGACTTTTAAAGCATTATTTGGAAGGATTAGTCCAGATAAAACTGTTGTTTTACCTCTTCTGTTACATTTGTCTTTACTCTCAGTTTTTCTGGATTCTCTAGGAACAGGTTTCCTATAGTATTTCAATCGATGAGAAACCGTATACTGTGCACCTTAAGCAAAGGTAACGTTTTATTTTTAGACTTAATTTTACTTATATGAATTTATTTGTTTATGATAAAAATAGAATATTAAAAGTCATGTAGTTATTAAACTGGTTAGTTGTCTCAGATGAACAAATGCTTCCTGTGAATTAATTTTTTGGTCCTAATGCCTCATGTAGTCTTTAGTGAATAGGGAGGCTAGGAACAGGAAGAATAAGGATTCATCTGAAGATTAATCTGTATGATCTTAAGTTAGGAGAGCCAGCAGGATCTATATAATCAGGGTAGGATGTAATAAAAAAGAAGTAAATCTGTAACTGTATCAGTTAAGGTTTGATCAGGGAGGCAGGCTCACCACCAAGAATATGAAGTCAGGGATTTAGTATAGAAATTAGATCATACAGTACTGTGGGAGCTGGTGAATAGTTTATGGAAAAAAGTAACAGCTACATACCATCCCTAAGAGTATTGTGAAAATAATTTAAATAACTTTATATAGGGTTTAATTATTTGATGGAAAACCAGTTGAGAAATGCTGGCTTGGAAGCAATTTGTAACTTTCAAGAGGTTGATTTCAGTTAAATTTTGGGTGTAGAACTAGATTATGTGGTATTAAGGAGAGCTGAATTGTGAGAAACTGAAAGTTTTAAGTGAAAATGGGTTTTCCAGAAATGTTTGGCAGAGAAAAAAGAAAAGAAAAAATGAAGTATTTTGGCTGACAGGAAGTTTCTTAAAGAGAGAAATATAAACAATGATTCGTTGTGTTATTAGATGCCAAAAAATGGCATTGAGTAAAAGAGTTAGACAGAAGGGAAGAATAGTAAATGACAACTCAAAGAGCTTTTCAAGTACATAAGAGAGAATGCATATTGCATTTGAATATATTATCAGAACTATAAGCAGTAGTAAGAAATAAAGGAATTGGAGCCTGGGAGATGGATCAAGCATGTGTATACTCTATTTTTAGAAATTACCTGCATAATAATTAGGATGGTATGACAATTATGAAGCTATTGCAAAAGTTATATGAGATATAAGAAGAAGCATAATTTTGAATGTGTAAGAGGTTTTTTTTTTGAGATATAACTGAGGTGGCAGAAAAAAATTAGATATTGGACACAATGGTAAGGATTTGATGGGGCAGTGAAGGAATAGGGCAAGTCTGTGTCAGAGAATATCCATAAGTGTCCAGTGGCAGTAAGGCTGATTGATTGATTGTTTGAAGTACAGTTGTCTTACAATATCTTATTAGTTTCAGGTGTACAGTGTAGTGACTATATATTTTTATAGATTAAAAACTATATATAGTATTATAACTGGTAGTTCATATCTCTTAATCCCCTTCACTTATATGTTAAAGGCCATTTTTATAAACCCACAGCTAACATCATACTCAATGATGCAAAGCTAAAAGCTTTTTTCTCTAAGACTACGAGTAAGACAAAGATTCCTGCTCTCATTGCCTTTGTTCATCATAGTATTGGAAGTCCTAACCATAGCAATTTAAAAGAAATAATTTTCTGAAGGAAATCAACCATGAGTATTCATTGGAAGGACTGATACTGAAGTTGAAGCTCCAGTACTTTAGCCACCTAATGCAAAAAGCCAGCTCATTGGAAAAGACCATGATGCTGGGAAAGATTGAGGGCAGGAGGAGAAGGTGGTGATAGAAGATGAAATGGTTGGGTGGCATCACCAACTCAATGGACATGAGTTTGAGCAAACTCCAGGAGATAGTGAATGACAGAGAAGTCCGGCATGCTGCAGTCCATGGGGATGGAAATAGTCGGACGTGACTTAGTAACAGAACAACAACAATATACATCCAGATCGGAAGGGAAGAACTATAATAGTCACTATTTGCAAATGGCATGATACCACAGAAAACCCTAAAGATGCCACCAAAAAACTATTAGAACTAATAAATGAATTCAGTAAAACTACAGGGTACAAAATTAATGTATAGATCTATTCTGTTACTATGCACTGGAATGCAAAAGTAGGAAGTCAAGAAACACCTGGAGTAACAGGCAAATTTGGCCTTGGAATATGGAATGAAGCAGGGCAAAGGCTAATAGAGTTTTGCCAAGAGAATGCACTGGTCATAGCAAACACTCTCTTCCAACAACACAAGAGAAGACTCTACCCATGGACATCAACAGATGGTCAACACCGAAATTAGATTGATTATATTCTTTGCAGCCAAAGATGGAGAAGCTCTATACAGTCAGCAAAAACAAGACCAGGAGCTGACTGTGGCTCAGATCATGAACTCCTTATTGCCAAACTCAGACTTAAATTGAAGAAAGCGGGGAAAACCACTAGACCATTCAGGTATGACCTAAATCAAATCCCTTATGATTATACAGTGGAAGTGAGAAATAGATTTAAGGGACTAGATCTGATAGATAGAGTGCCTGATGAACTGTGGAATGAGGTTCGTGACATTGTACAGGAGACAAGGATCAAGACCATCCCCATGGAAAAGAAAAGCAAAAAAGCAAAAAGGCTGTCTGAGGAGGCCTTACAAGAAAAGGAGAGAAGTGAAAAGCAAAGGAGAAAAGGAAAGATAAATGCATCTGAATGCAGAGTTCCAGAGAATAGCAAGAAGAGATAAGAAAGCCTTCCTCAGTGATCAGTGCAAAGATATAGAGGAAAACAACAGAATGGGAAAGACTAGAGATCTCTTCAAGAAAATTAGAGATACCAAGGGAACATTTCATGCAAAGATGGGCTCGATAAAGGACAATTGTATGGACCTAACAGAAGCAGAAGATATTAAGAAGAGGTGGCAAGAATATACAGAAGAACTGTACAAAAAAGATCTTCATGACTCAGAGAATCACAGTGGTGTGACTCACCTAGAGCCAGACATCCTGGAATGTGAAGTCAAGTGGGCCTTAAAAAGCATTACTATGAGCAAAGCTAGTGGAGGTGATAGAATTCCCGTTGAGCTATTTCAAATCCTGGAAGATGATGCTGTGAAAGTGCTGCACTGAATAGGCCAGCAAATTTGGAAAACTCAGCAGTGGCCACAGGACTGGAAAAGGACCATTCCAATCCCAAAGAAAGGCAATGCCAAAGAATGCTCAAACTACTCCACAATTGCACTCATCTCAGATGCCAGTAAAGTAATGCTCGAAATTCTTCAAGCGAGGTTTCAGCAATATGTGAACCATGAACTTCGTGACATTCAAGCTGGTTTTAGAAAATGCAGAGAGGGACCAAAGATCAAATTGCCAACATCCGCTGGATCATGGAAAAAGCAAGAGAGTTCCACAAAAATATCTACTTCTGCTTTATTGACTATGCCAAAGCCTTTGACTGTGTGGATCACAATAAACTGTGGAAAATTCTGAAAGAGGTGGGAATACCAGACCAACTGACCTGCCCCTTGAGAAACCAGTATGCAGGTCAGGAAGCAAAAGTTCGAACTGGACATGGAACAACAGACTGGTTCCAAATAGGAAAAGGAATTTGTCAAGGCTGTATATTGTCACCCTGCTTATTTAACTTCTATGCAGAGTACATCATGAGAAACGCTGGACTGGAAGAAACACAAGCTGGAATCAAGATTGCCGGGAGAAATATCAATAACCTCAGATATGCAGATGACACCACCCTTATGGCAGAAAGTGAAGAAGAACTAAAAAGCCTCTTGATGAAAGTGAAAGAGGAGAGTGAAAAAGTTGGCTTAAAGCTCAACATTCAGAAAACGAAGATCATGGCATATGGTCCCATCACTTCATGGGAAATAGATGGGAAAACAGTGGAAACAGTGTCAGATTTTATTTTCTTGGGCTCCAGATCACTGCAGATGGTGATTGCAGTCATGAAATTAAAAGATGCTTACTGCTTGGAAGGAAAGTTATGACCAACCTAGATAGCACATTAAAAAGCAGAGACATTACTTTGCCAACAAAGGTCTGTCTAGTCAAGGCTATGATTTTTCTAGTAGTCATGTATGGTTGTGAGAGTTAGACTGTGAAGAAAGGTGAGTGCCGAAGAATTGATGCTTTTGAATTGTGGTGTTGGAGAAGACTCTTGAGAATCCCTTGGACTGCAAGGAGATCCAACCAATCCATTCTAAAGGACATCAGTCCTGGGATTTCTTTGGAAGGAATGATGCTGAAGCTGAAACTCCAGTACTTTGGCCACCTCATGCAAAGAGTTGACTCATTGGAAAAGACTCTGATGCTGGAAGGGATTGGGGGCAAGAAGAGAAGGGGACAATAGAGGATGAGATGGCTGGATGGCATCACTAACTCGAGGGACGTGAGTCTGAGTGAACTCTGGGAGTTGGTGATGGACAGGGAGGCCTGGCGTGCTGCTATTCATGGGGTCTCAAAGAGTCGGACACAACTTAGCTACTGAACTGAACTGAACTGAACTGATGCACTAATAATGAAATATCAGAAAAATAAATTAAAAAAATCCTAGTTACAATTGCATCAGAAAGAAAGAAATACCTGGAAATAAATTTAATGAAGGGAGGTGAAAGACCTGTACTCTGAAAACTCTAAGACATTGATAAAGAAATAGAAGAGAATGCAAATAAATGGAAATGTACACCATGCTTACACATTGGAAGACTTAATATTGATAAGTCCATTGTAGTAATCAAGGTAGTCTACTATTTCAGTCCAATTCTATCAAAATACTCACACATTTTTCAGGAAGTATAATAGATAATCCTAAAATTTGTATGAAATACAGAAGACCTTGAATAGCCAGTTATATTTATTTTAGGTCATGGGAGAGAAGTGTAGGTTGCAGAGCCATCTTTTAAAAATATATATTAGGTATAAATGAGGCACCAGAAATGAACAAGATAAAGAGGTGGGGGTAAATATTAATGAGAGGGAGAAACAACCAGAAAATGAATGCCAGGGAAACTCTTAAGTGAAGAAGTAAGGATCCAGATGAAGGGACTTACACAAGGAGACAAGGTGATATGAGGGAAAAATCAGGGGCAAATGGTATGATTGAAGTTGAAGAGCAGATGGTTTAAAGCAGGGGAGTATGGTCAATAGTGTGAAGTGCATCAGATGGTTTTATTTGACTCAATCTGCTTTTTCTTTTTGGATTTGACAATGAGGGGATCATTATACGGCATCATTTTTAATGGCAGATTCTCAGCAGAAGCTACTCTGGGTGGTCTAGTTACATTACATTGGATTGAGAAGTGAGCACCAGGTGAGGAAGCATAAGTAAAATAGCATAATGGGGACAAGGAATTATACCCGAGAAGGCTGAAGTATGACTGTTACAGAATGCTCTTCTGCTTCATTATCGTAATATATATTCATGATAGTAAAATTGAGAAAGAATGAAAGAATAAAAAACTCTTATAATCCTACACCCATTTCTAATCTTTGTAAACTTTAAAATGGTTTTCTTTTGTCTTATAGTTTGTTTTCCTTATTTTTTAAAGGAGTATAATAAGATGGGAAATATTATTTTGAGTAAATGCATATTACTTTAAACAAAAATTACACACAGGTCAAAAGAAAATACTACTTTTGTCAGGGATTGGCAGTCTTTTTCTTTAAAGACCCAGATAGTAAATACTTTAGGGTTTGAAGAGCATGATAGCTCTGTCAAAATGACTCATCTTTGCTGTTGTATCATGAAAGCTGCCATGAACCGTATGTAAGTGAATGGGTATCGCTATATGCAAATAAATTTTATTTACAAACACAGAGATAGGTCAGATTGGGCTTTGAGGGTGCTAAGTTTGCTGACTGCTGCTTTACATTTTTTTCAAAAAGAATAACTTAAAATTCTCTCACTCTTTTATATATCCAGCTTTTATTTAGCAAATAATTTCATGGTTTATATGTATAATCAAGGATCTATGAATTCTCAATCTTCAAATATTCAGGTAAGATTTAAATTTTATGTTTTAAAGATTTTTAAAAACCTTTCTTATACGGATACTTTCCTAATATAGAAGACCTTATTCACAGAGGATATATGTAAAGTGACCTATGTATGCCTCATTTTACCCATTGTTAGGGTTTCTTGAAGTCTTGATAAATTAAAGATGAACTAAACTGACAGTATATTCTACACTGCAGCACAATTTAATTAGTTTATATTTTGTTGAATAAATGAATAGAAATTAAATAATAGTAAAAACAAGCACAAATATTACTGAACCCAAAATCATAGACTGAAATCTTTTTCTTTTGTTTTACCCCCATCTCATCCATCAGTGAATCCTATTGATTCAACCTTTCAAATTATGTACTTAGAACCTACCTTCTTCATCTGTCTCTGTCTGCTGATATCACTGTTTTTCAAGTAAAGATCCTATCTAGTTTGGGTTATTGTGATAACTTCCTAAATAATCTCCCTGCTTCCACATTGCTCTGCTTCTGTTAGGTCCATACCATTTCTGTCCTTTATTGAGCCCATCTTTGCATGAAATGTTCCGTTGGTATCTCTAATTTTCTTGAAGAGATCTCTAGTCTTTCCCATTCTGTTCTTTTCCTCTATTTCTTTGCATTGATCACTAAAGAAGGCTTTCTTATCTCTTGTTGCTATTCTTTGGAACTCTGCATTCAGATGCTTATATCTTTCCTTTTCTCCTTTGCTTTTCACCTATCTTCTTTTCATAGCTATTTGTAAGGCCACTCCAGACAGCCATTTTGCTTTTTAGCATTTCTTTTCCATGGGGATGGTCTTGATCCCTGTCTCCTGTACAATGTCACAAACCTCATTCCATAGTTCATCAGGCACTCTGTCTATTAGATCTAGGCCCTTAAATCTATTTCTCACTTCCACTGTATAATTATAAGGGATTTAATTTAGGTCATACCTGAATGGTCTAGCGGTTTTCCCTACTTTCTTCAATTTAAGTCTGAATTTGGTAATAAGGAGTTCATGATCTGAATCACAGTCAGCTCCTGGTCTTGTTTTTGCTGACTGTATAGAGCTTCTCCATCTTTGGCTGCATAGAATATAATCAATCTGATTTTGGTGTTGACCATTTGGTGATGTCCATGTGTAGAGTCTTCTCTTGTGTTGTTGGAAGAGGGTGTTTGCTATGACCAGTGCATTTTCTTGGCAAAATTCTATTAGTCTTTGCCCTGGACATAACAGAAGCAGAAGATATTAAGAAGAGGTGGCAAGAATACACGGAAGAACTATACAAAAAAGATCTTCCCGACCCAGATAATCATGATGATGTGATCACTAATCTACAGCCAGACATCTTGGAATGTGAAGTCAAGTGGACCTTAGAAAGCATCACTACGAACAAAGCTAGTGGAGGAGATAAAATTCCAGTTGAGCTGTTTCAAATCCTGAAAGATGATGCTGTGAAAGTGCTGCACTCAATATGCCAGAAAATATGGAAAACTCAGCAGTGGCCACAGGACTGGAAAAGGTCAGTTTTCATTCCAATACCAAAGAAAGGCAATGCCAAAGAATGCTCAAACTACCACACAATTGCACTCATCTCACACGCTAATAAAGTAATGCTCAAAATTCTCCAAGCCAGCCTTCAGCAATACATGAACCATGAGCTCCCTGATGTTCAAGCTGGTTTTATTTTTTATTTATTTTTATTTTTTTATTTTTTTAATTTTAAAATCTTTAATTCTTACATGTGTTCCCAAACATGAACCCCCCCTCCCACCTCCCTCCCCATAACATCTCTGTGGGTCATCCCCATGCACCAGCCCCAAGCATGCTGTATTCTGCGTCAGACATAGACTAGCGATTCAATTCTTACATGATAGTATAAATGATAGAATGCCATTCTCCCAAATCATCCCACCCTCTCCCTCTCCCTCTGAGTCCAAAAGTCCGTTATACACAGCTGTGTCTTTTTCCTGTCTTGCATACAGGGTTGTCATTGCCATCTTTCTAAATTCCATATATATGTGTTAGAATACTGTATTGGTGTTTTTCTTTCTGGCTTACTTTACTCTGTATAATCGGCTCCAGTTTCATCCATCTCATCAGAACTGATTCAAATGAATTCTTTTTAATGGCTGAGTAGTACTCCATTGTGTATATGTACCACAGCTTTCTTATCCATTCATCTGCTGATGGACATCTAGGCTGTTTCCATGTCCTGGCTATTATAAACAGTGCTGCGATCAACATTGGGGTACATGTGTCTCTTTCAATTCTGGTTTCCTCGGTGTATATGCCCAGCAGTGGGATTGCTGGGTCACCAGAGATCAAATTACCAACATCCGCTGGATCGTGGAAAAAGCAAGAGAGTTCCACAAAAACATCTACTTCTGCTTTATTGACTATGCCAAAGCCTTTGACTGTGTGGATCACAACAAACTATGGAAAATTCTGAAAGAGATGGGAATACCAGACTACCTAACCTGCCTCTTGAGAAATCTATATGCAGGTCAGGAAGCAACAGTTAGAATTGGACATGGAACACCAGACTGGTTCCAAATAGGAAAAGGAGTACGTCAAGGCTATATATTGTCACCCTGCTTATTTAACTTATATGCAGAGTACATCATGAGAAACGCTGGACTGGAAGAAACACAAGCTGGACTCAAGACTGCCGGGAGAAATATCAATAACCTCAGATATGCAGATGACAGCACCCTTATGGCAGAAAGTGAAGAGGAGCTAAAAAGCCTCTTGATGAAAGTGAAAGAGGAGAGTGAAAAAGTTGGCTTAAAGCTCAACATTCAGAAAACGAAGATCATGGCATCTGGTCCCTTCACTTCATGGGAAATAGATGGGGAAACATTAGAAACAGTGTCAGACTTTATTTTTTTGGGCTCCAAAATCACTGCATATGGTGATTGCAGCCATGAAATTAGAACTTACTCATTGGAAGAAAAGTTATGACCAACCTAGATAGTATATTCAAAAGCAGAGACATTACTTTGCCGACTGAGGTCTGTGTAGTCAAGGCTATGGTTTTTCCTGTGGTCATATATGGATGTGAGAGTTGGACTGTGAAGAAGGCTGAGTGCCGAAGAATTGATGCTTTTGAACTGTGGTGTTGGAGAAGACTCTTGAGAGTCCCTTGGACTGCAAGGAGATCCAACCAGTCCATTCTGAAGGAGATCAGCTCTGGGATTTCTTTGGAAGGAATGATGCTAAAGCTGAAACTCTAGTACTTTGGCCACCTCATGCGAAGAATTGACTCATTGGAAAAGACTGTGATGCTGGGAGGGATTGGGGGCAGGAGGAGAAGGGGACGACCGAGGATGAGATGGCTAGATGGCATCATGGACTCGACGGACGTGAGTCTGAGTGAACTCTGGGAGATGATGATGGACAGGGAGGATTGGCGCGCTGCGATTCATGGGGTCGCAAAGAGTCAGACGCGACTGAGCGACTGAACCGAACTGAACCGAACCACACTGCTCATTCCCTGGGTCAGGTCTCAGCATGACAACCAGATGAATCCTATCAATAAAACCTGAGTGAGTGAGTGAGTGAAGTCGCTTAGTCGTGTCGACTCTTTGTGACCCCGTGGACTGTAGCCTACCAGGTTCCTCTGTCCGACCCTGTGGACTGTAGCCTACCAGGCTCCTCCGTCCATAGGATTCTCCAGGCAAGAATACTGGAGTGGGTTGCCATTTCCTTCTCCAGGGGATCTTCCTGACCCAGGGATCAAACCTGGGTCTCCCACATTGGAGGCAGATGCTTTAACCTCTGAGCCACCAGGCAAGCTGTTCAGATCAAAAAAGAAAAAAGACCAACCTGGTCAGATCATGTTGCTTCTCTACTCAGAAGCCTTCATGGGATGAGTTATTGTGCACAAAGTGAAAACCAACAAGAGAAAGCCCACATGCATCAACAAAGACCCAGCACAGCCCCCCCCACCCCCCAAAAATAAAAACCTTTAAATAGGGTGAAATGGTGAAAATCGTTTTAATATCCTGCAGGCTTTACACAGGCTGATCCTCTTTACCTCTGTGACCTCATTTCCTGTTACTCTTTACATTGGTAATTCTGTTCAAGTCACATTGGCTTCCTTGCTATTCTTTAAACATACCAGACATGTTCTCCTTTCAAGAACTTTTCTCTATTTCCTCTGATCCAGATATTTGCTCTTTCGCAAGATACAATGTTTTTCTCTCTCATTTTCTTCAGTTCTTTGCTCAAAACCATCCAATTAGTCCTTGAGTAGTCCAGATTTAAAATTTTAAAAACTTTTTTTTTTTAATTTATACTTTTAACCGTGGTGGGTCTTCACTGCTGCAAGTGGGCTTTCTCTAGTTGCAGCTAGTTGGGGCTGCTCTCTAGTTGCAGTGGGTAGGCTTCTCATTGTGGTGGTTCCTCTTGTTGCTGAGCTTGGGCTCTAGGGTGCAGGTGCTTCAGTGGTTGTGGCATATGGACCTAGTTGCCCTGCAGCATGTGGAATCTTGCTGGAATCACGTGGACCAGGGATCAGACCTGTGTGCCCTTCATTGACAGGCAGATCTCTTTACTGTTGGACCACCAGGGGAGTCCAATCCCTATTTTAAATTGCACTCTTAATCTTCATACTCTTTTACCTCTCCTGTTTTGTTTTTCTCCGTAGTGGTTATGAATATATGATGTATCATATACTTTATTTATTGTCCCCTCAGTGCAATATAATCTTCATTTGACCAGAGCTTTTGGTCTGTTTTACTCAATGATGCCTCCCTAGTGTCTTGAAAAATGCCTATCACTTAGCATATAATAAAAATTTGCTGAATATTATTGATATATATTACTTTATTTCTAATTGGAAAGGACCATTAATTTCCTTATATTGCTCCTTCTTGCTCACCTTACTTGTAACATAGAAGAGTACATTAATAAGAGAAATTACATTGATTTATACCAAAATATATAGCACCATGAAATTGTAGAAATTATATAATCTTCCTTTTTTGTTTGTAATGATGTTTGCTGTGTCTCCATGTTAATTGCACTGTGGTCAGAGACTGAATTTGATGTGATTTCAGTCCTTTAAAGTTTTTTGTTGTGTTTCATGGCCCAGAATATGGTTTCATTTTTGTAAATATTATGTGTTCTTTAAAAAGAAAGTGTAATGTTACTCAGCCATAAAAAAGAATGATGTAATGCCATTTGTAGCAACAAAGATGGACCTGGGGATTTATATGTTAAGTGAAAAAAGATGGAGAAAGGCAAATATCATGTGATATTACTTATATGTGAAATCTAAAAAATGATATAAGTGAAATTATTTACAAAATGGAAATAGACTCACAGACATATAAAAATAAAACTTGTGATTACCAGAAAGGATGATGGAGGGGGAGATAAATTAGGACTTAGGGATTGATATATACATGTGATTATTTATAAAATAGATAAATGACAAGGATCTATACTGGTATAGCACAGTATATTCAGTGTCTTGTAATAACTTATAATGGAAAAGGATCTGAAAAAGAGTACATTTATATGTATGTATGTATAACTGAATCACTTTGTTGTACACCTGAAGCTACTACTACACTGTAAATTAACTATATGCTTCAATAAAATGTAGTTAAAAAAGAACTCTGTGCAAGAAAAGTATATTACATAGAGTTTTGAAGTGTAGTATTCTATCTGTATGAGGTTAACATTCTATTCAAGTCCTCTATAGATTCTGAATGCTGGACTTACCTGTTACTGACAGAAGTGTCTGCTTAAAAATCTGTAGTATGATTATGCATTAATTTTTATTATTATTTCATTTTTGACTTTTTATATTTTGAATTTATGTTATTAAGTGAATGCAAATTTGGAATATTTATATCTTCCTGGTGAATTGAAACTCTTATCATTAAGAAATGTCCCTCTTTATCTCTAGGAATGCTTTTTGCCTTAAAGTTTACATTTCCAATATTAGTATTGCTTCAGAGTTATCCTTTTGGTTTGTGTTGGTGTGGTATATCTTTTTCTAGATCTTCAATTTTTTTTTGTGACCTTAAATTTTAGACATCTCTTTTTAGTAGACTATCAGAATTTAAAGAATATCCAGAGTCACAATCTTTGTCTTTTAGTTAATGACCTAAATTTGTATTTTGGAAAATAATTTTACCTAAAATATGGTATAAAACTTTGGAAACGGTGTAAATTAATAATCCCAAGCATTGATCTGAAAAGCGGCATTAATATAGTGAAAGTGGAGACCCTGGGGAGATGTTTCTTTCTGATCGTCTTTTTATTCACAATGATATAAACAGTATAGAGCCTATGAAAAGTATTTAGAAAGTTCTAAGTATAAAAAGTTAAGAAGTCATTAGAAAGTTTCTTCAACTCCTAGGTAACTACTTTACTTTCTCCGTCCTAGGCTCAGTGCTACTACCAGGGGTATATTGAAGGATATCCGAATTCTTTTGTCACACTGAGCACGTGCTCTGGACTGAGGTTATGTATTTTGTCCTTGATATGCAAACACCATAGTTGTGATATTTGGCTGCAGTGAACTGGCTAGTTTATTCCAAGTGTGGAGCTGGTGGAGGATTTCCATGTGGAGACTATTCCTATGTGGATATTCCCATCATATCACTGAATGATATATTCCTCTGAATATGTTTCTTCTCTTACTTCTCCTCAATTTCCAGACAGACCAGAGACTTGTCACGACTTCCTTGAAAGTTTAGATTTCCTGGTGTCCTTGCTTTTTTTCTTTATTGGGGAAATGACAGATGAACATGTTTGACTATAACAAATTGGAGGAGCTAAGTTCTGGGTAGCTTTTTTTCAGCAAATATTTTTGTACCAGTTACTAGACTAGTGTTTGAAGATATAAAAATGCATAAATGAAGCATGCCCTTTCACACAGGAAATCATCTGCAGAGAGAGGAAGCACTTCTGTATAAACAAATAATAATTATTCTAGTACTTACTCATTTTTTTCTAGTAATACCACTGTCTTAAACTCTCTAAGAATTGTAAAGTTTCCTCCTTAGTGCTTGGAGGGCTTTCCATTCTGTCAGGACATTTTTCATCTTCATTTTTGTAGTGGAGGATCCTTGTTTTCACAAACGAATTTTACTTGGTGCTTTTTACATGGAATTCTAAAATTTGGTTTTTAGAGAATAGTTGCTATATAGTTACCTATATTCAGGGAAGAATACTTATAAAAGTTGTTTATTCTTTATTACTTTAAATTTCTTTTTCAGATTATGTATATAAACAAAATTCATAAATGCCTTATAATTACTGCTAAATTTTATTTTTATGGATAAAATTGCTCATTATGTATCCTTTTGTTATACAAGCAATGTAATCATTATAGTGCAAAACAGATCAAAATCTTTACAGATTTCTATATGCTATTGCTTTCATTAAATCACTGACTTGGAGGACAGGGGAATGACTTGATCACAGTAATGCTGTATACACAGTACTGTTGCATACCTAAGCAACTGATTATGTAATTTCTGATTTAATAATTTCAACTATGTTTATAACTATAAAGAAAATTAGATGGATAGTTTGTTTTTAGAATTGGGAAAATTTTTATTTTTGGTCTCTTCAGAGTCATCTCCAAAATACAGAGTGTGGGACAAAATACAGAGCCCAAAAACATCTGTATCTTTTCTTTCTTCTCCTTCCCCTCTTTCCTTCCTCCTCCTCATCCTCTTTGTGGAATTCTGTCAGAGTTTTATAATATAGAATTAATTATAGAATTAGTTAAAATTAGAATTATAAAATAGAACTAAAAGCAGTAAATTTTTGTCCTTCATTTTACAGAGGAATATTGCAGTTTGAAAATGTTTCTTACGGAATTGAGCCTCTGGAATCTGCATTTGAATTTCAGCATCTTCTTTACAAATTAGGGAATGAAAAGAATGAATTTGCAGTTCTTACTGAAAATAACCAAGACACAGAACAAAACCCAATGGACCATTACATTTTTATAAGTGAAAAAGTGAGTTGTGTTTGTTTTATTACTCTTTCAAGGCAGTTATTGTTTCTATTTATTTTTAAAAGAAATTTATTAACCCGTTAGATAGCTGTAGCTACTTTTCTTTAACAGTCTCACCTTTTCTTAGCCTTAACAATTTACTTTGAACCATACATTACCTATTTCTCTTTGCAACAATCATTTGCTTTTTTTTTTAAGTTAAATTTGTTTATTTTAATTGAAGGCTAAATAAACTGTGCATATTAGTGCATATTCAATATAAATGTTAAAAACTCACTTTCTGCTTTTATCTCTATATTCTTGGAAATTATCAGTTAATCAAATATTTATGAAATCTGCATTTATAACCAAGAAATCAGCATTAATTAAATTATAGATATAATTAAAATGTCATAAGTTGAATTGCCATGTATGGCCAAAGTAAATTGTTCACCTGTATAACTGCATGTTTTGGTCCTCACAAAAGTAATTATGAAAGAGAAAAATATTTTTGCCAAGTAAAAGTGGCATTAATATGCATAGTTTATACAAGAAGTATATGGCAGTGTTCATAATATATGTTCTCCTTGGCTTCTGTCAGTTTTTTAAAAAATAGACCAAACTCATCAGAATTTAGCCAGACATGTAAAAATTAAGACTACATTTCTCAACCTCTCTTGCACCTTGGTAGAATTTTGTGACAAAGTTATAGATACTGACATGTGACAGATGTAACATGTCACGTCTAGATAGAGTTCTAAAGGAAGAAAGCTTATCCTCTTCTCTTTTGCCCTTTCCTGCTGGCTGCAGTGTGAACATATTGGTACATCCTAGTCCACAATGATGGCAATGATACTGTACATAGCGGAGCAGTAAGGTAGAATGAACCTTGCTCCTGAGGAATTTATAAGACTAAATCACCATGCCTCTTCAGTCTTTTAATATAAGAGAGAAATAAACTCCAACTTGTTTAATCCATTAGTATCTTGTGTCTCTGTTATAGCTTCTAATCCTATATCCAGAATAATACAGGGCTGAAATGTACATGGAGTGCCAAAGTACTCAATGCTATCATACACACACATATATGTTTTAAAATGAAATTTTATTTACTAAATGTGAACAATTTTATTTTCATACTAAGAATTTAGGAGTTAATCTATAATGGCTTAGATTAACCAGTATGGTGGACATTGTTGATGTTCTGGCCAAATTCTGTCAGATCCTTTTTTACTGTATTTTGGTATAGTGGGACATTTTGTCTTTGGTTGTGCTTTTTAAATATCTAGAATATGTTACTATATTTTAAAAGCTATTTTTACTTAAAAATTTTCCTCTAGTTTTATTGAGATATAATTGGCCTTGTGTTGGTATAAGGTATACAGCATAATAAATTGATAAATTATTGTGAAATGATCACCACAATAAGTAGTTAACATTTATCGCAACACATAGTGTACTTTCAAATATACATTCAAATAAACTTTCAAATATACATTGAAGTATTGTTAATTATAATTACCATGATGTGTATTCTATTTCCAGAACTTATTTATCTTATAATGGAAATCTGTACTTTTTGATCACCTTCACCCATTTATCCCACTTCACAGTACCTACCTCTGGCAACCACCAACCTTTTAGCTGTACCTATGAGTCTGGTATTTTGTATTTGTTTTCTTCCTTAAGATTCTACATATAAGTGAGATCATAGGTATTTGTCTTTCTTTGTCTGACATTTCCTTTAGCAAAATGGTCTCAAGGTCTAATCATGTTGGTACAATGGCAAGGTTTCCTTCTTTTTAATGGCCAATAGCATTCCTTTGTGTGTATGTGTGTGTGTGTGTGTGTGTGTATGTATGCATGCACCAAGTTTCTTTATCCATTCATCAATTGATGGACATTTAGGTTATTTTCATGTATTGGCTGTTCTAAATAATACTGCATTGAACATGGGGGTGCAGATAATCTCTTCAAGATGGTGATTTTTGTTTCCTTGGGATAAAGACCCAGAAGTGGAATTGCTGGATAATGGTAGTTTTTTCAGTTTTTAAAATTTTTATTGGAGTATAGTTCGTTGACAATGTTGAAATAGATTCAAGGGTACAGCAAAGTGATTCAGTTATACATATGTATGTATATATTCTTTTTCAGATTCTTTTCCATTATAGGTTATTAGAAGAGTTGAATATACTTCCCTGTTCATTTATATCACTTTTTTAGATCCACATAGAAATGATATCATGTGATATTTGTCTTTCTCTGACTTACTTCACTTAACGTGATAATCCCTACATCCATCCATGTTGTTGCAGATGACATTATTTCATTCTTTTTTGGGGCTCACTAATATTCCTTTATATACATATAACACATCTTCTTTATCCATTCATCTGTTTATGGATATTTAGGTTGCTTCCATGTCTTGGCTATGGTAAATAGTGCTGCTATGAACACTGAGGTGCATGTATCTTTTTGAATTAGAGTTTTTATCTTTTGTGGATATATGCTGAGGAGTGGAATTTGCTGAACCATATGGTAATTCTGTTTTTACGTTTTAAAGGAATCTCCATACTGTTTATTCTCCATAGTGGCTGTATCAGTTTACATTCCCAGCAACAGTGTAAGAGGGTTCTCTTTTCTCCATACCCTCTCCAGAATTTGTTATTTGCAGACTTTTTAATGATGGCCATTCTGACTAGTGTGAGGTAGTACCTCTTTTCAGTTTTGATTTGCATTTCAATTAGGATGTTGATCATCTTTTCATGTGCCTATTGGTGATCTTTATGTCTTCTTTGGAGAAAGGTCTATTTAGGTCTTCTTCCCATTTTTTTGATTGAGTTGTTTTTGTTAATATTGCTCTCTGTGAGCTATTTGTACATTTTAGAGATTAATCCCTTGTTGGTTTCATTGTTTACAAATATTTTTCCCATTTCATAGGTTGTCTTTTTGTTTTGTTTATTGTTTCCTTTGCTGTGCAAAAGTTTATAAGCTTAGAAGTTTGATTAGGTCCCAAATGTTTATTTTTGTTTTTATTTCCGTGACTCAAATAAATGGCTCCAAAAAGATATTGCTTTGATTTGTGTCAAAGAGTGTCATACCTGTGTTTTTCTCTAGAAGTGTTACAGTACCCAGTCTTACATTTAGGTCTTTAATCCACTGTAAATTTATTTTTGTATGTGTTGTTAGAGAATGTTCTAATTTCATTGTTTTACATGCAGCTGTCCAGTTTTCCTGGCACCACTTATTGAAGAGACTGTCTTCTCTCTGTCTTATATTCTTGCTTCCATTGTCCTAGATTAATTGACCATAAGTGCATGGGTGTATTTCTGGGTTTTCTATTCTGTTCCATTAATCTGTGTGTCTATTTTTGTGCCAGTATCATACAGTTTTGATTATGTAACTTTGTAGTATAATCTGAAGACAGAATGTGATTTCCTCCAGCTCCTTTTTCCTTTCTCTAGATTGTTTTGTCTACTCAGGGACTTTTGTATTTCCATATGAATTAAAAATTTTTTGTTGTAATTCTGTATAAAATGTCTTGGTGATTTCATAGGGATTGCACCGAATCTGTAGATTGCCTCAGGCAATATGTTCATTTTGACAGTATTGATTCTCCCACTGTAAGACCATGGTATATCTTTCCATCTGTTTGTTCTGTCTTCAAGTTCTTTCATTAGCATCTTAAAGATTTTGGAATATAGGTCTTTTGACTTATCAGGTAGGTTTATTCTTAGGTATTTTATTCTTTTTCGTGTGGTGGTAAATAGGACTGTTGCCTTAATTTCTTTCCTAATCTTTTGTTGTTAGTATATAAAATGCAACAGATTTATGTGTATTAATTTTGTATCTTATAATTTTACCAAATTCATTCATGAGCTCAAATAGTTTTCTGGTAGTGTCTTTAGGATTTTCTATGAATAGTAACATGTCATCTGCAGACAGTGACAGTTTTACTTCTTCTCTTCAAAGTTAGGTTACTTTTATTTCTTTTTATTCTCTGATTGCTGTGACCAAGACTTCCAAAATCATGTTGAATATAAGTGGTGTGAGTGGACATCTTTCTCTTATTCCTGATCCTACAGGGAGTGTGTCCAGCTTTTCACCACTGAATATATGTTAGCTGTGGATTTGTCATAGTGAAATTGCTCAGTTGTGTCCAACTCTTTGCAATCCCATGGGCTGTAGCCTACCAGGCTCCTCCGTCCATGGGATTTTTCAGGCAAGAATACTGGAGTGGGTTGCCATTTCCTTCTTCAGGAGATATTTCTGACTCAGGGATTGAACCCAGGTCTCCCACATTGTAGGCAGATGCCTTACTGTCTGAGCCAAATTTGTCATATATGGTCTTTATTATGTTGAGGTAGAAAAGATTCTCTATGCTCAATTTCTGGAGAGTTTTCTTTAAATGATAAATCAATGTTGAATTTTATCAAAACCCTTTTCTACATCTATTGAGATGATCATAAGTTTTTATCTTCAGTTTGTTAACATCGTATATCACACTGCTTGATTTGCAAATATTGAAAACTCGTTAGTCTCCCTGGAGTAAATCTCACTTGATCATGATGTATGATTCTTTTAATATATCATTGGATTTGGTTTGCTGCTGTTTTGTTGAGGATTTTTGCATCAATGTTCCATGGTGGTCTAGTGGTTAAGACTCCTTGCTTTCTGTGCAGGGGTTGCAGGTTCAACCCCTGGTCAGGGAACTAAGGTACCATATGCTGCACTGGTGGCCAAAAACAGAAGTCTAGGATCAGCTGACTTCACAGGATAATTCTACCAAACATTTAGTGAAGAGTTAACACGTATCCTTCTGAAACTATTCCAAAAAATTGCAAAGGAAAGAACACTTCCAAACTCATTCTATGAGGCCATCATCACCCTGATACTAAAACCAAGCAGAGATACAGTAAAAGCAAATTATAGGCCAGTATCACTGGTGAACATTTATGCTTTGTTTGGAGTTTTAAAATTGCTGATTTAACTTTATATTTCATTTATTTATTTATTTTTTTGATTTAACTTTAATACTTATGATTTTTTTTAAAGTTTTTTATTTTTTTTAATTTTAAAATCTTTAATTCTTACATGTGTTCCCAAACATGAACCCCCCTCCCACCTCCCTCCCCATAACATCTCTGTGGGTCATCCCCATGCACCAGCCCCAAGCATGCTGTATCCTGCGTCAGACATAGACTGGCGATTCAATTCTTACATGATAGTATACATGACAGAATGCCATTGTTTCTTCCTGGTTTGGTCTTGGAAGATTGTGCCTTTCTAATAATTTATCTATTTTTTTAGGCTTTCTATTTTATTGATGTTTAATTGCTCTTAGTAGTCTCTTATGATCCTTTGTATTTCTCTGGTGTCAATTGTAACTTCTCTTTTTTAATTTCTGATTTTATTCATTTGGACACTCTCCCTTTTTTCTTGATGACTTTGGTGAAAGGTTTATCAATTTTGTTTATCTGTTCAAAGAGTCAACTTTTAGTTTCACTTTCTATTTCATTTATTTTGCTCTGATCTTTATGAATTCTTCCCTTACACTAACTTTGGATTTTATATGGTGGTCTTTCTCTAATTGCTTTAGGTATAATGTTGTGTTGTTTATTTGAGACTTTTCTTGTTTCCTGAGGTAAACTTGCATTGCTATAAACTGGCTTCTTAGAACTACTTTTGCTGCATTTACAGGTTTTGGATCCTTACGTTTTCATTTTCATTTCTCTTTTTGTATCCTTGTGTTTTCATTTGTCTCTACATACATTTTGATTTTCTCTTTGATCTCTTCAGTGATCCATTGGTTGTTTAGTAGCATACTGTTTACCGTCTATGTGTTTTTGTTTTTGTAGTGTTTTTCTTGTAGTTGATTTCTAGTCTCATTGAATTGTGGTCAGAAAAGATGCCTGGTACTTGGATTTACTGAGGCTTGTTTTGTGGCATACCATGTGATCTATCCTGTAGAATGTTCCATGTGCACTTGAAAAGAACATGTATTCTGTTCTTTCAGATGGAATGCTCTCTCTATATCAGTTAGGTTCATTTGGTCTGTTGTGTTATTTAAGGCTATGTTTTCCTTATTGATTTTCTGTCTGGATGATCTGTCTATTGATATAAGTGGGGTGTTGAAGTTCCCTACTACTCTTGTGTTACAGTGGATTTCTCCTTTTCTATCTGTTAATATTTGTCATATATTGAGGTGCTCCTATGTTCAGTTCAGTTCAGTTGCTCAGTCATGTCCGGCTCTCTGCGACCCCGTGAATTGCAGCACGCCAGGCCTCCCTGTCCATCACCAACTCCCTGAATTCACTCAGACTCATGTCCATTGAGTCGGTGATGCCATCCAGCCATCTCATCCTCTGTCGTCCCCTTCTCCTCCTGCCCCCATTCCTTCCCAGCATCAGAGTCTTTTCCAATGAGTCAACTCTTTGCATGAGGTGGCCAAAGTACTGGAGTTTCAGCTTCAGCATCATTCCCTCCAAAGAAATCCTAGGGCTGATGTCCTTTAGAATAGACTGGTTGGATCTCCTTGCAGTCCAAGGGACTCTCAAGAGTCTTCTCCAACACCACAATTCAAAAACATCAATTCTTCGGTGCTCAGCCTTCTTCACAGTCCAACTCTCACATCCATACATGACCACAGGAAAAACCATAGCCTTGACTAGACGGACCTTTGTTGGCAAAGTAATGTCTCTGCTTTTGAATATGCTGTCTAGGTTGGTCATAACTTTTCTTCCAAGGAGTAAGCGTCTTTTAATTTCATGGTTGCAGTCACCATCTGCAGTGATTTTGGAGCCCCCCTAAAATAAAGTCTGACACTGTTTCCACTGTTTCCTCATCTATTTCCCATGAAGTGATGGGACCATATGCCATGATCTTCGTTTTCTGAATGTTGAGCTTTAAGCCAGCTTTTTCACTCTCCTCTTTCACTTTCATCAAGAGGCTTTTTAGTTCTTCTTCACTTTCTGCCATATGGGTGGTGTCATTTGCATATCTGAGGTTATTGATTAGGTGCATATATATTTATAATTTTATATCTTTGTACTGTATTGATCCCTTGATTATTATGTAGTGTCCTTTTTTGGTCCCCTGTAACAGTTTTTATTCTAAGTCTGTTTCTAAATAAGTCTATTTCATCTGATATAAGTATTGCTGTTTGAGCTTTCTTTTGATTTCCATTTGTGGAATATGTTTTTCAATCACCTCACTTTCAGTTTGTGTGTCTCTCTAGATCTGAAGCAAGACTCTTGTAAACAGCACTTATACAGGTCTTGTGTTTGTATCTATTCAATTGCTGTATGTATTTTGGTTAGAACACTTAATTTCTTTGCATTTAAGATAATTATCAATATTAATGTTCCTGTTGCCATTTTGCTAATTGTTTTCAGATTTGTTTTGTAAATCTTTGTTCCTTTTTCCTCTTTTGTACTCTCTGCTTGTGTTTTGATGACTGTTGAGTATTTTTAGTTGTATGTTTAGAATTTGTTTTCTTTTTTGTATGTATATCTACTGTAGATTATTGTCTGTGGGTCAGTTAGTTCAGTTCCTCAGTTGTGTCTGACTCTTTGCGACCCCATGGACTGCAGCACACCAGGCTTCCCTGTCCATCACCAACTCCTAGAGCTTGCTCAAACTCATGTCCATCGCATCGGTGATGCCATCCAAGCATCTCATCCTCTGTTGTCCCTTCCCTGCCTGCCTTCAATCTTTCCCAGCATCAGGGTCTTTTCTAATGAGTCAGTTCTTCGCATCAGGTGGCCAAAGTGTTGGAGGTAACATGCTACTGCTGCTGCTGCTAAGTCGCTTCAGTTGTGTCCGACTCTGTGCGACCCCATAGACGGCAGCCCAACAGGCTGCCCCGTCCCTGGGATTCTCCAGGCAAGAACACTGGAGTGGGTTGCCATTTCCTTCTCCAGTGCATGAAAGTGAAAAGTTAGAGTGAAGTCGCTGAGTCGTGTCTGACCCTCACCGAACCCATGGACTGCAGCCTACCAGGCTCCTCTGTCCATGAGATTTTCCAGCCAAGAGTACTGGAGTGGGGTGTCATCGCCTTCTCCGGAGGTAACATGAGGTCTGTGTATATATGTGATTATTTCATGTTACTGATACCTTAATTTTAAATGCATTTAAATAAACTTGCATTTGTACTCTCTTCTCACAATTACCGTTTTCAATATCACATTTTTACATTGGATTGTTTTGTGTATCTCTTAAATGCTCATTGTTGATGCAGATGATTTTACTTTTGTCTTTTAACCTTCCCAGTTACTTTGTGTATTTATGAGTTCCTACCTTTACTGTATGTTTGCCTTTGCCGATGAAGTTGTTTTGTAATTTTCTTATTTCTAGTTGTAGCCTTTTATTTTTATTTTATTTTTTTGTCTAGAAGAGTTCCTTTACCATTTGTTGTAAAACTGGTTTGATTGTGCTGATTTCTTTTTGTTTTCCCTTGTCTGTAAACCCTTTGATTTCACCATCAAGTCTGAATGAAAGTCTTGCTTGGTAGCATACTCTTAGTTTTAGCTTTTTCTTTTGTATCACATTAAATATATGGTGTCAATTTTTTTGTGGCCTGAAGAGATTCTGCTGAAAAATCAGCAGATAGCCTTAAGGGAATGCTCTTGTATTAGTTGATTTTTTTCCCTCTTGCTGCCTTTACTGTTTTCTCTTTATGTTCAATTTTTTTTTCATTTTGATTATAATATATCTTGGTTTGTTCCTTTTTGGATTAATCCTGTATGATAGTCTCTGTGCTTCACTGTTTCATTCTTCAGCTTTCAGAAGTTTTCAGGTCTTATTTATTCAAACATTTGTCAGGCTTTTTCTCTCTGTGATCTTCTGGGACCCCTATAATGTGAATATTAGTGTTGTTGGTATTGCCCCAGAGATCTTTTAAACTGTCCGCATTTCTTTTCATTCTTTTTTTCTTTCTGGTCATCACCAGTGAGTTCCTCTACTCTCTTCCAGCTCACTGATCAATTCCTCTGTAGTATTTAATCTACTATCAGTTCGGTTCAGTTCAGTCACTCAGTCATGTCCAACTCTTTGCGACCCCATGAATTGCAGCACACCAGGCCTCCCTGTCCATCACCAACGCCCAGAGTTCACTCAAACTCATGTCCATCGAGTTGGTGATGCCATCCAGCCATCTCATCCTCTGTCATCCCCTTCTCCTCCTGCCCCCAATCCCTCCCAGCATCAGAGTCTTTTCCAATGAGTCAACTCTTTGCATGAGGTGGCCAAAGTACTGGAGTTTCAGCTTTAGCATCATTCCTTCCAAAGAACACCCAGGACTGATGTCCTTTAGAATGGACTGGTAGGATCTCCTTGCAGTCCAAGGGACTCTCAAGAGTCTTCTCCAACACCACAGTTCAAAAGCATCAATTCTTTAGCACTCACTTTTCTTCACAGTCCAACTCTCACATCCATACATGACCACTGGAAAAACCATAGCCTTGACTAGATGGACATTTGTTGACAATGTAATGTCTCTGCTTTTGAATATGTTATCTAGGTTGGTCATAACTTTCCTTCCAAGGAGTGAGCGTCTTTTAATTTCATGGTGGCCATCACCATCTGCAGTGATTTTGGAGCCCCCCCAAAATAAAGTCTGACACTGTTTCCATTGTTTTTCCATCTATTTGCCATGAAGTCATGGGACCGGATGCCATGATCTTAGTTTTCTGAATGTTGAGCTTTAAGCCACCTTTTTCACTCTCCTCTTTCACTTTCATCAAGAGGCTTTTTAGTTCTTCTTCACTTTCTGCCATAAGGGTGATGTCATCTGCATATCTGAGGTTATTGATATTTCTCCTGGCAGTCTTGATTCCAGCTTGTGTTTCTTCCAGTCCAGCATTTCTCATGATGTACTCTGCATAGAAGTTAAATAAGCAGGGTGACAATATACAGCCTGACGTACTCCTTTTCCTATTTGGAACCAGTCTGTTGTTCCATGTCCAATTCCAACTGTTGCTTCCTGACCTGCATATAGGTTTCTCAAGAGGCCGGTCAGGTGGTCTGGTATTCCCACCTCTTTCAGAATTTTCCACAGTTTATTGTGATCCACACAGTCAAAGGCTTTGGTATAGTCAATAAAGCAGAAATATATGTTTTCGGGAACTCTCCTGCTTTTTTATTGATCCAGTGGATGTTGGCAATTTGATCTCTGGTTCCTCTGCCTTTTCTAAAACCAGCTTGAACATCAGGAAGTTCGCGGTAATGTATTGCTGAAGCCTGGCTTGGAGAATTTTGAGCATTACTTTACTAGAATGTGAGATGAATGCAATTGTGCGGTAGTTTGAGCATTCTTTGGCATTGCCTTTCTTTGGGATTAGAATACAAACTGACCTTTTCCAGTCCTGTATCCACTGCTGAGTTTTCCAAATTTGTTGACCTATTGAGTGCAGCACTTTCACAGCATCATCTTCCAGGATTTGAAATAGCTCAACTGGAATTGTATCACCTCCACTAGCTTTGCTCATAGTGATGCTTTCCAAGGCCCACTTGACTTCACATTCCAGGATGTCTGGCTCTAGATTAGTGATCACATCATCATGATTATCTGGGTCGTGAAGATCTTTTTTGTACAGTTCTTCCGTGTATTCCTGCCACCTCTTCTTAATATCTTCTGCTTCTGTTAGGTCCATATCATTTCTGTCCTTTATCAAGCCCATCTTTGCATGAAATGTTCCCTTGGTATCTCTAATTTTCTTGAAGAGATCTCTAGTCTTTCCCATTCTGTTGTTTTCCTCGATTTCTTTGCATTGAATACTGAGGAAGGCTTTCTTATCTCTTCTTGCTGTTCTTTGGAACTCTGCATTCAGATGTTTATATCTTTCCTTTTCTCTTTGCTTTTCGCTTCTCTCCTTTTCACAGCTATTTGTAAGGCCTCCCCTGACAGCCATTTTGCTTTTTTGCATTACTTTTCCATGGGGATGGTCTTGATCCCTGTCTCCTGTACAATGTCACGAACCTGTGTCCATAGTTCATCACGCACTATATCAGATCTAGTCCCTTAAATCTATTTCTCACTTCCACTGTATAATCATAAGGGATTTGATTTAGGTCATTCCTGAATGGTCTAGTGGTTTTCCCTACTTTCTTCAATTTAAGTCTGAATTTGGCAATAAGGAGTTCATGATGTGAGCCACAGTCAGCTCCTGGTCTTGTTTTTGCTGACTGTATAGAGCTTCTCCATCTTTGGCTGCAAAAAATGTAATCAATCTGATTTCGCTGTTGACCATCTGGTGATGTTCATGTGTAGAGTCTTTTCTTGTGTTGTTGAAAGAGGGTGTTTGCTATGATAAGTGCATTCTCTTGGCAAAACTCTATCAGCCTTCGCCCTGCTTCATTCTGTACTCCAAGGCCAAATTTGCCTACTACTCCATGTAACTCTTGATTTCTTACTTTTGCATTCCAGTCCCCTATAATGAAAAGGACATCTTTTCTTGGTGTTATTTCTAAAAGGTCTTGTTAGTCTTCATAGAACTGTTCAACTTCAGCTTCTTCAGCATTACTGGTTGGGGCATAGACTTGGATTACCATGATAGTGAATGGTTTGCCTTGGAAACGAACAGAGATCATTCTGTCATTTTTGAGATCACATCCAAGTACTGCATTCGGACTCTTTTGTTGACCATGATGGCTATTCCATTTCTTTTAAGGGATTCCTGCCCGCAGTAGTAGATATAATGGTCATTTGAGTTAAATTCACCCATTCCAGTCCATCTTAGTTCGCTGATTCTTAAAATGTTGATGTTCACTCTTGCCATCTCCTGTTTGACCACTTCCAATTTGCCTTGATTCATGGACCTAACATTCCAGGTTCCTTTGCAGTATTGCTCTTTACAGCATCGGACCTTGACTCTATCACCGGTCACATCCACAGCTGGGTATTGTTTTTGCTTTGGCTCCATCCCTTCATTCTTTCTGGGGTTATTTCTCCACTGATCTCCAGTAGCATATTGGACACCTACCGACCTGGGGAGTTCCTCTTTCAGTATCCTATCATTTTGCCTTTTCATGGGGTTCTCAAGGCAAGAATACTGAAGTGGTTTGCCATTCCCTTCTCCAGTGGACCACATTCTGTCAGATCTCTCCACCATGACCCGCCCGTCTTGAGTGGCCCCACAGGGCATTGCTTAGTTTCATTGAGTTAGACCAGGCTGTGGTCTGTGTGATTAGATTGACTAGTTTTCTGTGAGTATGGTTTCAGTTTGTCTGCCCTCTGATGCCCTCTTACAACACTTACCATCTTACTTGGGTTTCTCTTACCTTGGACGTAGGGTATCTCTTCACGGCTGCTGCAGCAAAGCGCAGCCACTGCTCCTTACCGTGGATGAGGGGTATCTCCTCACAGCTGCCCCTCCTGACCTTGAACATGAAGTGGCTCCTCTTGGCCCTCCTGTGCCTGCACAGCTACTGCTTCTTGGACGTTCAGTTATTCTTCATCTCTGATCATCCTTTCTTTCTTTATTTTTTCTATCTCTTTGTTAAGAACTGCTAACTTCTTGCTCTGTGCATCTCTTGTCCTCCTTAGTTCTTTGGTCACGTTATAGTCGTTCCTCTGCCCTCTTTCTTGGGTGGGTTGTCTATTTCTACTTCACTTAGTTCTTTTGAAATTTTATCTTATTCCTTCTACTGTAATGTTTTCTTTTGCTTCATTTAAAAAAAGTATAAATTGCTATTTGTGTTTTTATGTATGTGGTAGGTTAGTTACATTTCTCAACTTTGGAGAAGTGGCCTTCTGTAGGAGATGTCATGTGCATTCCAGGTCTTAAGTTGGTCTTGATGTTAATGTGTCAAGATTGCAGCCACTAGTAGCAGTGTTCACATGGTTGAATGTTTCCAAATATGCCTACTATCAGTGGTTATATCTCCAATGTGAGCTGCCGGGGTCCAGCCCCGGTGAATCCAGGGTAATTCAAAGGTGGGGACGGAGTCAGCGTCCTTGGAAAAATACATATTTAATTACAGATATATAGAGAGATTAGAAATGGATAGTGTAGTAGGAAGATTAGTGGAGAAAAAGATGCTGAATAACTTGGATTACGTGGAATAGCATCCATGCTCCAGATGGGAATTCAGCCAGAAAAACGAGGAGCAAGAAAGAACGACATGGGGGTATCAGTCTTTCCGGAAACTGATCCGATTTCTTTATTTTTCAGGTTTGTTTATATACCTTTTTGTTATACATAGGGATGAATACAGAGTCATGCGGGGGTCAGCAGACCTGACCCTTGTCACAATCAGGTGCTTCATATAAAATTATACAAAGGTCTTATGAGTTTCATCATCTTCTGGCCATGAGGTCTGCCTACATTTTATGGCCCTTTCTGATACCTGTCAGTTAACCAGAAAACTTATTTTTCCAGGGGTGATTTTTTCTTAAATCAGGTGCCACCCTCCAAATAAAGTTGCGTTCCTATAGGGTGAGGGTGTAGTGAGTTACAATCAAGAAAGGAATTTAGTTAACCTAAGGTTTAACATGATTAATCTTAAAGGTTAATACTTATTTCTCCTATATGCTAGTTATATTCATTATAAGGGCAGGAATATGGAGATTTAGCAGCAAATATTGGCTCAACAAATGTAAACCCTTCACCAATGTTTCCCTTAAGATCTATTTAGACTTAAGATAGTGATAAAGTTACATTTTTGCATAGCAAGGACACAGTGATTTATAGTGATTTATAACAAAGTACAGTGATCTATAACAAAAGAGAAAATTCATTAACTCAGAAAGTCTAGTATTGCTAACATCAAAAAACTACTATATTTCCTTTTCTATATTCCAAATACATTGATTAATATATTCCCAGGTGCCTAAGGATATGGAGGCCTGATGGCAATCATTGACTCATCAATGAAAAAAGCCCTATGCTAATACTCCAAACTCTCTGTGCTGTTTATGGTTGAGAGGTTGTCACACAAGCTAGTCTGTCAGCAGAGAGGTTTGACCTGAGACATCCTTGTCACACCCAGGGCAGGGAATTAGCAGTAATTATTGGCACGACAAATGAAAAAACCCTTCACCAATATAATTCCTAATCAACCCACTAATACTATACTAATGATCTTCTAACTTCTCAAAAGAGTCTGTATTTAGAAAGTTTTAAAACATCCCGTGCCTCTCACAGTTGGGAGGCTGTAAACAATCACATGCGGCTGGTTGAGCCTGATCAGGCAGGCCAGAGAACCTTCAGAGTTTGTAAGTTGAAACACTCTTATCACGCCCAGGAATTTTTATTAACTTGGAGCTGCAAGTTAACTCCTTCTCCGAGAGAAATGGTTATGGGGGAGAGCTCCCCGTAAAGTACTCTGGTTTTGGGAGTAGATGCTCGGGAACAGGGGGTTTCCTGAGGCTTGATCACGCCTTTGCATACGCCAAGCTTCCTTCCTCATGACCTTTGCCATGGGCGGAGTTCCTCATGCTGGCTCCCAACAGTGAGCTGCAGCTGTACCATGCTTATTGAGACTCTCCAGGATCAGTAGGTGGGTCTAGCTTAGGCACCTGTCATATTCTTTTGCCCTGGGTCCTGGTGCGTATAAGATTTTGTGTGTGCTCTTGGGACTGATGTCTCTTTATCCCCTAGTCCTGTGAAGATCCTGAAATTAAGCTCCAGTGGCCTTCAAAGCAAAATGCTTTGAAGGGGCTCATCTTCCCAGTGCTGGACTTCTAGTGCTACTTCCCAGACTAGCGAGCTTGACCTGGGGCTCAAGAACTCTAATTCCCCTGGAATAATCTGTGTAGTATAATTATTTTCCAGTTTGTAGGTTGCCATTCTGGGAGTTATGAAGTTTCATTATTTTGCGAGTTTGCTCCTCCTGTCTGTCTCTTTGGTTCCTTCTTGATAGCTTTAGTTGTAGGAGATCCTTTCTGGTAAGTTCCAGTCTTTTTCATGCATGGTTATTCTGAAGATAGTTGTGATTTTGATGTGGTTGTGGGAGGAGTTGAGCTCAGGATCTATTTACTCATCTGTCTTGATAAAAACTCTGTTCTCTAATTTCTATTTCATATTTCATCCTTTGGGTAGATTTGGTTTTAGTTTGCTCCTGTTTATCTAGTTTCTTCAGGTATAAAGTTAAGTTAAGCATTTATATTATAAGTTTTCTTCTTTTTTAATTGTATCTCAAATGTTTTGATATGTTACCTTTTTATCTTCATTGTTTCAAAGTTATTTTCTTATCACTAATTAGTACACTTTTTTTTCAACTAAAATAAGTCCCTTTAAAATTTCTTGTCAGACTAGTTTAATATTGATGAACTCTTTTATCTTTGTTTATAAAACTTGGAAGCTTTATTATTCAGAGTTGAAGAAGAGATAGAATTTTTTTCTAGCATTCTGAATATATTGTGCTGTTCTCTTCTGGCCTGCAGAGTTTTTTGCTGAAAAATTGCTAATAGTCTTATAGCAATTCCCTTGTATGTAAAACATTTTCTCTTGTGGCTCTTAGCATTGTCCTTCTACTTAACTTTTGACATTAAAATTATAATGTGCTTTGGAGTGGGGATCTTTGCATTTTTAAAAAAGATAGTGGGCTTCCCTAGTCCAAATGTCTGTTTTCTTACCCATGTTAGGGAAGTTTTCAATCATTGTCTCTATAGACAAAATTTCTACCCCTTTTTCTTCTCCTAGGACTTCTGTAAATGCAAATGTTTGTTAGTTTATTATTTTGTAGCCCCTTATGCTATCTTTCCTATTTTAAATTCTTTCTTCTGTTTGTTTCTCTGACTGAGTTCCACTGCATTTTCTTTGGGTTGACTGAGTTTTTTTCTTCTGCTTCACCTACTCCACCGTTGACTCTTTCTACTGTATTTTTCACTTGTTATTGTATTCTACAGTTCTGTGACTACTCTTTGATAGTTTCTTATATTTTCTCTCTCTGTGTTAAAGTTCTCACTATATTCATTGACTCATCTCTCCAGTTCAGTGAGCATCTTTAAGACAAGTACTTTAAACTCTTTATCAGGTAAATTACATGTCTCCATTTCATTGAGTTTTTTTCCTTTTAATGAGTTTTCTATCTTGTTCTTCCAATTGGAACAAGTCCTCTGTTTTTTCATCTTGCTTGACTTTCTGTGTTGGTTTTTATACAGTAGATGAAAAACCACCTCTCCTAATCTTGGCATGTCCTTGTGTAAGAGTGAAACTTGTTGTTCAACCCTGTTCCAGCTCTTTGTCATCTCTCAAAACTTTGTGCTTATCGAAGTAGCATATTAGTGTCTTGAAGGGGAGATGCTTAGTACTTAGATTCTGGTTGTTTGCAAACTAGATCTTCAGGCAGCTGCTTTCAAAAGTATGCACATGTATATAGTCCTGTGGGATTGCAAGTGTACGCACTGTTCTCCAGGATATCTAGCAGTGTTTCCTCAGCAGCAGTCATAAAACCTGGGGCTCCAAATAAGTGTATATGCTCTTTTCTGGGAGATATTGGAGAGCTGGAGCGAGGCAAAGGGAGTATGCCAAGATGGTGTCCACAGACTGCATTCCTTGAGAGAAGCTCTGTCGTTTGCACTGGATGTGTGCTAAACCTGAAGCCTTCCTCAGTATGTTATCTACACAGTGCTCTGGGATTTGCAGCTTGCCAAGAGCCATCTCTTCAATAGTTGCAGTCCTTTGTGTCTCAGAAATGCAAGCCCCCTAGCCACCAGAGCCAGGCAATCAAGGAGCATTCCCTGGAGGGCAGCTTCAAAAACTGGGGTAATACTTTTAAAAACTCGGGCAGATGGAGTACTCAAAGATAGCACTTACCCTCTGAAGTGTCTGGGAAACATTACACTTATATATACACAATATATGTGCATGTAATATATGTGCATGTAATTAGAAGTCTGCCTCTCAGGCTGCAGTCTTGGTGATTATCTAAGAGGCCTCCATAACAGAAAGACTGTTGAAACTAATAAACGAATTCAGTAAATTTGCAGGATACAAAACAAATGTACAGAAATCTGTTGTGTTTCTATACACCACTAATAAACTGTCAAAAGTAGAAATAAACAACCCATTTACAATGCATCAAAAAGAATATGATACCTAGGGATAAATTTAACCAAGGAAGTGAAAGAACTCTATATTGAAAATTACAAGATATAGATGAAAGAAATTGAAGAAGACACAAACAAATGGAAAGATATTCCATGCTCATGGATTGGGAGAATCAAGGTTGTTAAAATTTCCATACTACCCAAAGCAATCTACATATTCAATGCAATCCCTATAAAATTCCCATGGTATTTTTCAAAGAAACAGGAAAATAATCCTTAAATTTGTATGGGACTACAATCACCAAATAACAAAACAATCTTGAGAAAGGAAACAAAGCTGGAGTCTTCAGATTCTCTGATTTCAGAGTATATTACAAAACTATATTCATTAAAATAATATTATACTGACATGAAAAGATATACCCAGATTGGTGGAACAGACTATAAATAAACCCAACAGACAGAAATAAACCCAAATATATATGGTTAATAAATTTATGACAGAAGAACCAAAAATATACGATTGAGAAAGGACAGACTTTTCAATAAATGGTATTAGGAAAACCGGACAGTGACATACAAAAGAATGAATTGATCACTGTTTTATACAATACACAAAATAAACTCAAAATGAATTAAAGACTTGAATATAAGACCTGAAATCATAATTCTTCTTTGTAGAAGACAAATGCACTAACTTGAAAACATATATGCATGCCTGTGTTCACTGAAGCATTATTTGCAGTAGCACAAATATGAACCAATCTGAGTATCTGGATAAATTAATGATTAAATAAATTGTTATGTACATTTATCAATATAGTGGAATGTTATTCAGCCTTAAGAAGAAAGTGCTGCCATTTTTGGCAATATGGATGAATCTTGAGGATGTTAAAGCTCAACATTGAAAAAACGAAGATCATGGCATCCAGTCCCATCACTAAATGGCAAATAGATGGGGAAACAATGGAAACAGTGAAAGACTTTATTTTCTTGGGCTCCAAAATCACTGCAGATGGTGGCTGCAGCCATGAAATTAAAAGACGCTCCTTGGAAGAAAAGCTATGACCAACCTAGGCAGCATATTAAAAAGTAGAGACATTACTTTGCCGACAAAGTACATGTAGTCAAAGCTATGGTTTTTCTAGTAGTCTTGTTTGGTTGTGAGAGTTGGACCATAAAGAAAGCTGAGTGCTGAAGAATACATGCTTTGAACCGTGGTGTTGGAGAAGACTCTTGAGAGTCCCTTGGACAGCAAGGAGATCAAACCAGTCAATCCTAAAAGGCAATCAATCCTGAACATTCATTGGTAGGACTGATTTTGAAGCTGAAACTCCAATACTTTGGCCACCTGATGCAAAGAGCAGACTCATTGGAAAAGACCCTGATGCTGGAAAAGATTGAAGGCAGGAGAAGGGGACAACAGAGGATGAGATAGTTGGATGGCATCACCAATGCAATGGACATGAATTTGAGTAAGCTGTGGGAGTTGGTGATGGACAGGGAAGCCTGGCATGCTGCAACCCATGGGGTAGCAAAGAGTCAGACAAGACTGAACGACTGAACTGAACTGAGGACATTATGTTAGTAAAATAAGCCAGACACAGAAAGATGAATACTACATCTCACTTTTATGTGGAATCTACAATAGTCAAACCCATAGACACAGTGCAGTGGTATTTGTCAGAGGCTGCAGGCCAACAGGAACAGGAAAATGTTGGTTAAAGGGTATAAAGTTTGATCTATGCAAATAAGTAAGTTCTGGAAATTTAATAAACAGTAGCATAACTGTAGTAAGCAATTATTATATTGTAAAATTTAAATTTTCTGAGAGGGTTGATCTTATGTGCTCTTACCACACACACACACAAGAAAAAAGAAAATGGTAACTATATGAGAGTTGATATGTTAATTAGCATGATTGTGGCAGTTATTTCACATTGCATAAGTATATCAAAACATCGTCTTATAATTTAAGTGTATATATGTATATATTTCAACTATGATTAAATAAAGGTGTAAATATTCTAAAAGTTTAGAATAAACAAGTTGTGAAAGTTTTCAAGTCTTTAAATGTTGTTGTTCTTTTTTCTAGCCAGAATCAACTGTTTCAACTGATTTAATTCCTCTTTATCTAGAAATGCATATCGTGGTAGACAAAGCTTTGGTATGTGTTTTACTTTTTCTTTGCACTTGAATATTTGATATGAATGTATGATTATCCCTAGCTAGAAAGGAACTTAAAGATTCCAGTCTTCTTACTTCCATGTCACTCCCAGAGAACAGTGAAGAACCAAATATTCAAAATTGCACTAGTTCTATCAGAAATATTTTATTTGAAATCTCTTTGTGACAAACCTGCATAACAAAATGGTTTTATTATTATTTTTCTGATAGTTCACAACTTTAGAGTCTCTCTCAATCCATAAAATTTTTAATGGTGATATTTTTAAGTGAAATTCTTTAAGCATTAATTCTTGTTTTAGGGTACCTGAAGAGCAGCATGTAGTCTAGAAAATGTTTGGCTAATAAGATATTTATTGGCACAGAATTAATGATGGTATAACCATTTATGATAAACCTGGTGGGCTGCCATCTATGGGGTCGCACAGAGTCGGACATGACTGAAGCAACTTAGCAGCAGCAGCAGCAGCAGCTTACGTTAAAGTATCAAGATTTTTTAATGGTTTTATTCATGCAGCTGATTGAGTCTAGTCTAAATGCTCCTCTAGATTACTTATTCCCATAAACAATTTGAGGACCTCTGAACTTCAGACTCTTGAGGTGATAACTTAGTTTGTTTTCAGTAAAATGTTGCTTTATTTCTCCCATACTTCAAAGATTTCAGAAAACAGGGATAAAACATATTTTATAAATTTTTTTCTGAAATATTTGATTATCACATCTGTGGAAAACCACAGAGAATGTGAATCATACTGATTTCCAATTCTATTTGTAGGATTGTAGAGCTTGTCAGGAAGTGAGTTGAGAGTTTGAGATGGGAGAGATTTAGGGAAGGATATTAAAATACTTATTAAATGAGTATTAGGGAAAAGAGCAAAAGGAACATTAGGAGAAAGCTGAGATATTTCTGGTAAAGATGACTAAATTTCCAGGAAATATTTTGGTTTATGAAAATTATTTTGTTTTAGGATTCAGTTCAGTTCAGCCACTCAGTTGTGTCCAACTCTTTGTGACCCCATGAATCACAGCACACCAGGACCCCCTGTCCATTACCAACTCCCGGAGTCCACCCAAACCCATGTCCATCGAGTTGGTGATGCCATCCAGCCATCTCATCCTCTGTCGTCCCTTTCTCCTCCTGCCCTCAATCTTTCCCAGCATCAGGGTCTTTTCCAGTGAGTCAGCTCTTCGCATCAAGTGGCCAAAGTACTGGAGTTTCAGCTTCAGCATCAGTCCTTCCACTTAACACCCAGGACTGATCTCCTTTAGGATGGACTGGTTGGATCTCCTCACATTCCAAGGGACTCTCAAGAGTCTTCTCTGACACCACAATTCAAAAGCATCAATTCTTGTTTCAGGGTTATGTTGTTTTAAAAGCTTCTTGTCCAAATTGCCAGATTTGCCAGTTATAAAATGCTGATTAAGCATCTCTTTCCTATGTTGTTACAAATATTTATATATTCTTTAATAAGACAAATATTGAGCTAAATATGACATCGGTGTTACCAGATATTGGGCATGTAAAGAAGAATAGTGATATCTTCAGTCCCTTCACAAATTTTAAATCCACAGTTGTAGCCTAGTGAATTCAGTGCCAGATTGAGGGAGTCTATGGTACAATCAAAACACAGTGCGAAGTTTCCAGTTCAAGGTGGTGGAGTAAAAGAACATGCACTCATCTCTTCCTGCAAGAGCACCAAAATCGTAGTGAGGTGTTGAACAGCCATTGACAAGATGATGATGGAACCCCATGTCCCCAGAAAAGATACCCCATGTCCAAAGACAAGAAGCCACATTGAGACAGTAGGAGGGGTGCAAACATGATAAAATCCTCTACCTGCCAGCTTGGCCATCCAAAATCTGGAGGACAATAATGCCAAAGAAGTTCTCCTTCTTCCCTGTTGTGATGATTCTGAGCCTCACATCAGGCTTCCCAGCTAGGAGATCTGGCAAAGGGACTGGGAATCCCCACCGAACCTGACTTTGAAGGCAGCAGGACTTGATTATAGGATTTCTACAGGACTGAGGGAAACAGAGACTTGACTCTTGGAAGGCACAAACAAAATCTTCCATATACCAAGACCCAAGGGAAAGGAGCAGAGATCCCACAGGAGACCGAATCAGACCTACCTGCTAGTGTTGGAGAGTCTCCTGTGGAGGTGTGGGTCAGCAATGGCTTCTGCAGGGATGATGGCACTGGCAGCAGTCCTGGAAAATGCCTCTTGGCGTAAGTCCTTCTGGAGGTTGCCATTAACCCCACACAGAGTTCATAGACCCCAGGGGTGGGTTGCCACAAGCCAGACAACTAATAGAAAGGGAGCACAACTCCACCCATCAGCAAATAATTGGATTAAAGATTTAATAAGCATGGCCCTGCCCACCAGAACAAGACCCAGTTTCTCTCACTGCCAGTCCCTCCCATCAGGAAGCTTACACAAGGCTCTTAGCCTCATCTACCAGAAGGAAGACAGAAAAAGAAAGAAGAACCACACTCCTACAATGGCTAGAACAAAAGCCACATTACAAAAGTTACTCAGAATGAAAAAGCAGAACATTACGTCTCAGATGAAGGGACAAGAAAAAACTCCAGAAAAACAACTAAATGAAGTGGAGATAGGCAATCTTCCAGAAAAAAGAATTCGGAATGGTGATAGTGAAGATGATCCAGGGTCTTGGAAAAAGAATGAAGATGCAAAAAATGTTTACCAAAGGCCTAGAAGAACTGAAGAACAAATGAACAGAGATAACAGTACACTAGAGATGAAGAATCAATAGCAGAATAACTGAGGCAGAGGAACGGATAAGTGATCTGGAGAACAGAATGGTGGAAATCACTGCTGCAGAAAAGAATACAGAAAAAATAATGAAAAAAGTGAAGACAGCCTATGAGATGCTTGGGACAACATTAAACCCATGAGCAGTCACATTACAGGGGTTCTGGAAGGAGAAGGGAAAAAGGACCTGAGAAAATATTAGAAGAATAATAGCTGAAAATTTCCCTAACATGGGAAAGGATATAGTCAACCAAGTCCAGGAAGCACAAAGAGTCCCAGGCAAGATAAACCCAAGGAAGAACACACTGAGACACATAGTAATCAAAGTGACCAAAATTAAAGACAAAGATAAAATATGCAACAAGGGAAAAAGGACAAATAACATACAAGGGAACTCCCATAAAATTATCAGCTGATTTCTCAACAGAAATCTGGCTTTTTTTACAAGCCAGAAGGAGTGGCACAATATATTTGAAGTGATAAAAGGAAAAAAACCTACAACCAAGAATACTCTACCCAGCAAGACTCTTGTTCAGATTTGATGGAGATCAAAAGCTTTCCAGACAAGCAAAGTTTAATAGAATTCCTCACCATGAAACCAACGTTACAACAAATGTTAAAGGAACTTCTCTAGGCAGGAAACACAAGAGAAGGAGAAGACCTACACAAAATAAACCTCAAATAATTAAGAAAACAGTATAGGATCATACATACTGATAATTTATCTTAAATGTAAATGTGAACCAAATGATGCTGTAAAGGGCAATATTGCATGGGAACCTGGAATGTTAGGTCCACGAATCAAGGCAAATTGGAAGTGGTCAAACAGGAGATGGCGAAAGTGAACACTGACATTCTAGGAATCAGTGAACTAAGATGGACTGGAATGGGTGAATTTAATTCAAATGACCATTATATCTACTAGTGTGGGCAGGAATCCCTTAGAAGAAATGGAGTAGCCATCATGGTCAACAAAAGAGTCCGAAATGCAGTACTTGGATGTGATCTCAAAAATGACAGAATGATCTCTGTTCGTTTCCAAGGCAAACCATTCACTATCATGGTAATCCAAGTCTATGCCCCAACCAGTAATGCTGAAGAAGCTGAAGTTCAACGGTTTTATAAAGACCTATAAGACCTTCTAGAACTAACACCCAGAAAAGATGTCCTTTTCATTATAGGGGACTGGAATGCAAAAGTAGGAAGTCAAGAGTTACATGGAGTAGCAGGCAAATTTGGCCTTGGAGTACAGGATGAAGCAGGACAAAGGCTAATAGAGTTCTGCCAAGAGAACACACTTGTCATAGCAAACACCCTCTTCCAACAACACAAGAGAAGACTCTACACATGGACATCACCAGATGGTCAGTACCGAAATCAGGTTGATTATATTCTTTGCAGCCAAAGATGGAGAAGCTCTATACAGTCAGCAAAAACAAGACTGGGAGCTGACTGTGGCTCAGATCATGAACTCATTATTGCAAAATTCAAACTGAAATTGAAGAAAGTAGGGAAAACCACTAGACCATTCAGGTATGACCTAAATCAAATCCCTTATGATTATACAGTGGAAGTGAGAAATAGATTTAAGGGACTAGATCTGACAGACAGAGTGCCTGATGAACTATGGACGGAGGTTCGTGACATTGTACAGAAGACAGGAATCAAGACCATCCCCAAGAAAAATAAATGCAAAAAAGCAAAATACCTGTCTGAGGAGGCCTTACAAATAGCTCTGAAAAGAAGAGAAGTGAAAAGAAAAGGAGAGAAAAAAAGATATACCCATTTGAATGCAGAGTTTCAAAGAATAGCAAGGAGAGATAAGAAAGCCTTCCTCAGCGATCAATGCAAAGAAATAGAGGAAAACAACAGAATGGGAAAGACTAGAGATCTCTTCAAGAAAATTAGAGATACCAAGGGAATATTTCATGCAAACATGGGCTCAATAAAGGACAGAAATGGTATGGACCTAACAGAAGCAGAAGATATTAAGAAGAGGTGGCAAGAATACACAGAAGAACTGTACAAAAAATATCTTCATGACCCAGAGAATCACGATGGTGTGATCACTCACACTCACCTAGAGCCAGACATCCTGGAATGTGAAGTCAAGCGGGCCTTAGAAAGCATCACTACAAACAAAGCTAGTGGAGGTGATGGAATTCCAGTCGAGCTATTTCAAATCCTGAAAGATGATGCTGTGAAAGTGCTGCACTCAATATGCCAGCACATTTGGAAAACTCAGCAGTGGATACAGGACTGGAAAAGGTCAGTTTTCATTCCAATCCCAAAGAAAAGCAATGCCAAAGAATGCTCAAACTACCGCACAATTGCACTCATCTACACGGTAGTAAAGTAATACTAAAAACTCTCCAAGCCAGGCTTCAGCAATACGTGAACCATGAACTTCAAGATGTTCAAGCTGGTTTTAGAAAAGGCAGAGGAAAGTGAAAGTGAAGTCGCTCAGTTGCTCAGTCATGTCTGACTCTTTGCGACCCCATGGACTGTAACCTACCAGGTTCCTCCATCCATGGAATTTTCCAGGCAAGAATACTGGCAACCAGAGATCAAATTGCCAACATCTGCTGGATCATGGAAAACATAAGAGAGTTCCAGTAGAATATTTCTGTTTTATGGACTATGCCAAAGCCTTTGACTGTGTGGATTACAATAAACTGTGGCAAAACCTGAAAGAGATGGAAATACCAGACCATTTGACCTGCCTCTTGAGAAACCTGTTTGCAGGTCAGGAAGCAACAGTTAGAACTGGACATGGAACAACAGACTGGTTCCAAATAGGAAAAGGAATACTTACATCAAGGCTGTATATTGTCACCCTGCTTATTTAACTTATATGCAGAGTACATCATGAGAAACGCTGGGTTGGATGAAGCACAAGCTGGAATCAAGATTGCCGGGAGAAATATCAATAACCTCAGATATGCAGAGGACACCATCCTTATGGCAGAAAGTGAAGAAGAAATAAAGAGCCTCTTGATGAAATTGAAAGAGGAGAGTGAAAAATTTGGCTTTAAGCTGAACATTCAGAAAACTAAGATCATGGCCTCCAGTCCCATCACTTCATGGCAAATTTTGGGAAACAGTGGAAACAGTGGCTGACTTTATCTTGGGGGGCTCCAAAATCACTGCAGATGGTGACTGCAGCCATGAAATTAAAAGACACTTACTCCTTGGAAGGAAAGTTATGACCAACCTAGATAGCATGTCAAAAAGCAGAGACATTACTTGGTCAACAAAGGTAATCTAGTGAAGGCTATGGTTTTTGCAGTAGTCATGTATGGATGTGAGAGTTGGACTATAAAGAAAGCTGAGTGCCGAAGAATTGATGCTTTTGAACTGTGGTGTTGGAGATGACTCTTGAGAGTCCCTTGGACTGCAAGGAGAACCAACCAGTCCATCCTAAAGGAGATCAGTCCTGGGTGTTCATTGGTAGGACGGATGTTGAGGCTGAAACTCCAATATTTTGGCCACCTGATGTGAAGAGCTGACTCATTTGAAAAGACCCTGTTGCTGGGAAAGGTTGAGGGCAGGAAAAGAAGGGGACGACAGAGGATGAGATGGTTGGATGGCATCACTGACTCAGTGTATATGGTTTTGGGTGAATTCCGGGAGTTGGTGATGGACAGGGAGGCCTGGAGTGCTGTGGTTCATGAAGTCGCAAAGAGTCAGACACAACTGAGCGACTCAACTGAAGTCAACTGAACCAAGTGACATAGACTCGCTGAGTGGATGAAAACATGTGCATGTATGCTCTTCCACTTACCATATCACTCTACTTAATCCTCCAATTAGTATGTAATTATTTTATACTGTTAGGTTCATCATGTTTCAATTATGACTGGAAATTCCAATTATGTTTTATGTTTGTCTGCCTATTGATTGTGAAAACTGATAAACATATTTTACTATTTTGATTATATAATGATTATTTGTTTTAATGCGACTGTATCATGGTTGATCAACAGAAAATAATAGAATCACTAAAGCTACCATTTAATAGAAAATCCTGTAATCACTTTAAAAAAATTAAATGTATATCAGAATTTTCTTGAAATTAAAAAAAACAAATACTATTGCCAAGGTACCGCTTTTGTTTTCCAAAGCTCCAGATGTGTTTCTGAGGAGCAGGCATGTCTGAAAACAACTGGATTATATGATGACGTTTTTTTCTATTTTGTATTCAGTCTTCTCATTTCATGTAGTTTCTGTGTTCTGATTTCTCTGTCTCTTTTTTGACGTTGTTGTTCTTTCTCAAGCCTTTTGTGTGTGTGTGTGTGTGTGTGTGTGTGTGTGTGTGTGTGTGTGTATGTGTATATATATGTGTATATATATATGTATAAATAGTGTGTATAATATACATTTTGGAAAATTTGTGAATTTTGCCTATCTAAAATATTTATGACATTTTGATTCCACTTGTTTGACTCAGTATGAATAAAATGCTAGATTTCTAATTTATGTTCACTCAAAACATTGATATAGTTCCATGTATTTTGGCATCTAGTACTACTGCTGAAATTCTAGAAAACTTATTATCTTAATGATTTTTTTAAAAAAGTTCAAATCAGGCTTGAAACTTTTAATCCAGTTCTGAGACTTTAAATATTATGTTTTTAAAAAAAGCCAGAAAATTAACATGTGATACAGTATTACTAACTGAAGTGCAGATTTTGTTCACATTTCACAAAATTTTATGCTAGTGTCCATTATTTGTTGTTCACACATAATTCAAGACTCCACATTGTATTTAATTGCACTGAGAAGCTTCAGCTGCATGCAACAAGTTCTGCTAAATTCTCTTCATTTTTATTCTATTGCAGATATTTTGTGATTTTCCTTCTTTAGGGCGTTTTAGATATATTCATCATTGAAAATTGGACTTTTAATTACCACATACATGGGATTTTTAAAAGTATCTTGGGTATTAATTTCTCATTTGGGTATTAATTTCTCACCAAAATAGTTTCTTCTCTGCAGTCACCCTCTTTTTTTTTCAGTCATCTAACTTTATTGAGGTTTTCAGTGGCTAAGTCAAAGAACTCTTGGTAAATGCCACATTGCACTTGAAAATATGTGGGTTATTTTGAAATATCTTTTGATATTTATTTCTAAAATAATTCCAGAGTGATAAGAGAACAGACTCTGTATGATTTCAGCACCTTTATACCATGAAATTTTTATACCTTGTTTTATGTCCCGGGACCCTGGAGAAGGGAAAGGCTACCCATTCTAGTATTCTAGCCTGGAGAATTCCATGGACTGTATAGGCCATGGTGTCACAAAGAGTGGGACACGACTGAATGACTTCCACTTCACTTATGTCCCTGGATATATTCCAGTGTCTCCTAGTTTATCATCTATGGGAACTTGAATAGAATTTTTATCCTACTGTTGTGTGAAAATTGTATAAACCTTAATTATATTGAATTGGCTCATAGTGCTCTTCAGGTTTGCTATATCCTTCTACTTCTCTGTATATTCATTCCATTAATTTTTGAGAATCTGATATTGAAAGTCCAACTAAGAATCTTAATTTACCTACTTAAAAAATAATTGTAATACATAGTGGAACTATATGTAACCTTGTTCTGTATTTCCCAAATCTCTTGTAAGTGTGTTATCATACTTTCATAATTTAAAAAATAAAAGAAAAACAGTGCATTACTGGAGAAAGACATAGAGACACAACTGTAACCTGGGATACTATAAGAACATGTAAGTAGGTGTTTGAAAATGTAGGTTTTATTATTATTTAGGCATGTTGATGACAACAGATGGGGAGATGATTGCTATTGGAAAGACGCTTTGTTTCACAGTTCCCAGCAGGAAAGGGCATACCACGTCATGCCATGTGGGGAATCACCAAGAGTAGGTCAAGAGACAGAAGGAGCCATAGGAAAACATGGCAGGAACCTTTATTATGGTTCCTATAGGAAGAAATAGCAAGGCAAGATAAACAGGTTTAGGATCGGCTAGTTTGGAAAGTTGCAGTGGGTTCTGGAGAATCGAGGTTGTTTAAAGGTATTTCGTACCTTGCCTTTGGATGATTAGGGCAGGGGAATTGGAGTGTGAGAACCTGGTGGCTCAGATTGTAAAGAATCTGCCTGCAGTGCAAGAGATGCAAGAGACCTGGGCTAGATCTCTGGGCTTGAAAGATACTCTGGAGAAGAATGGCTACCTGCCTCAGTATTCTTGCCTGGAGAATCCCATGGACAGAGAAGCCTGGTGGGCTACAGTCCCTGGGGTCACAAAGAGTCAGACATGACTGAACAACTAACACTTTCATTTTTCACTAACCTGTAAAAGTGAAAAACTGAAACAACAACAACAACAACAACAAACCCTGATAAAGGAGACTGTTGGAGGTTGTGTTCTGATTTGGTTAGTTTGGCAGTGGGAGGAGGATAGTGCCAAGGAAGACCTATTGGGAAACCTTTCTTTGCAAGGGCACATAAGACTGTTCTGTTCAGATAACTGAAAGACGTTCAGGATGATTAATACACAAGGCTGAAGAGGGGAAAGGGAAAGAAATGAAGAACTGACATGATACTTGGATTTTATCCTAAAGGTAATAGACAGTCAATGAATGATTTTAATCAGAGTAATGACATGTTGATATTTTCATTTTAGAATCATGTTTGTAAACAGTGTAGGGGCAGAAATGCTGGTGAAAAGACTGAAGAAAGAGAAAGCATTTAAGAGACTGTTGCAATAATCAAGATAAACTTTTATAAATCAATAGATGGGAAAGGCCAATTTTAAGTTACTGAGGGTCAGTTAGAAGAACTTGTAAATTCTGATGTTCAAGCTGGTTTTAGAAAAGGCAGAGGAACCAGAGATCAAATTGCCAACATCCGCTGGATCATGGAAAAAGCAAGAGAGTTCCACAAAAACATCTACTTCTGCTTTATTGACTATGCCAAAGCCTTTGACTGTGTGGATTACAATAAACTGTGGAAAATTCTGAAAGAGGTGGGAATACCAGACCACCTGACCTGCCTCTTGAGAAATCTGTATGCAGGTCAGGAAGCAACAGTTAGAACTGGACATGGAACAACAGACTGGTTCCAAATAGGAAAAGGAGTACGTCAAGGCTGTATATTGTCACCCTGCTTATTTAACTTCTATGCAGAGTACATCATGAGAAATGCTGGACTGGAAGAAGCACAAGCTGGAATCAAGATTGCCGGGAGAAATATCAATAACCTCAGATATGCAGATGACACCACCCTTATGGCAGAAAGTGAAGAGGAGCTAAAAAGCCTCTTGATGAAAGTGAAAGTGGAGAGTGAAAAAGTTGGCTTAAAGCTCAGCATTCAGAAAACGAAGATCATGGCATCTGGTCCCATCACTCCATGGGAAATAGATGGGGAAACAGTGGAAACAGTGACTGACTTTATTTTTTTGGGCTCCAAAGTCACTGCAGATGGTGACTGCAGCCATGAAATTAGAAAACGCTTACTCCTTGGAAGGAAAGTTATGACCAACCTAGACAGTATATTCAAAAGCAGAGACATTACTTTGCCGACTAAGGTCCATCTAGTCAAGGCTATGGTTTTTCCAGTGGTTATGTATGGATGTGAGAGTTGGACTGTGAAGAAGGCTGAGTGCCAAAGAACTGATGCTTTTGAACTGTGGTGTTGGAGAAGACTCTTGAGAGTCCCTTGGACTGCAAGGAGATCCAACCCGTCCATTCTGAAGGAGATCAACCCTGGGATTTCTTTGGAAGGAATGATGCTGAAGCTGAAACTCCAGTACTTTGGCCACCTCATGTGAAGAGCTGACTGATTGAAAAAGACTGTGATGCTGGGAGGGATTGGGGGCAGGAGGAGAAGGGGATGACCGAGGATGAGATGGCTGGATGGCATCACGGACTCAATGGACGTGAGTCTGAGTGAACTCCGGGAGATGGTGATGGACAGGGAGGCCTGGCGTGCTGTGATTCATGGGGTCGCAAAGAGTCGGACACGACTGAGCAACTGAACTGAACTGAACTGAACTGAAATTGATTTGATTTATTCATTTTTTGGATAACTTCATTAAGCATCTCCTACATCTCCCGTAACTGTTTTATTTATTGGGAATAAAGTAGAGAACAAAACAGAAGAAGTTTTGCTGTCATAGAACATGTAGTATAATAAATGTGGGAGGTCATAAATGATAATAGAAGAATGGGTAATGAGGAAGTGGAAATCTGAGGGGGAGCATATTTTTGAGGGAGGATACTCAGTATAGTTTTGAATATGTTTATCTTGAGGGTCCTGTGGAATATCCAAGGATAGTGTGTGTTCTTCAGAGCTTGATTCAGACTTCAGTTCAGTTCAATTCAGTCACTCAGTCATGTCCGGCTCTCTGCGACCCCATAAACTGCAGCATGCCAGGCCTCCAAGTCCATCACCAACTCGCGGAGTTCACTCAAACTCACGTCCATTGAGTCGGTGATGCCATCCTGCCATCTGATCCTCTGTCGTCCCCTTCTCCTCCTGCCCCCAATCCCTCCCAGCATCAGAGTCTTTTCCAATGAGTCAACTCTTCGCATGAGGTGGCCAAAGTACTGGAGTTTCAGCTTCAGCATCATTCCTTCCAAAGAACACCCAGGGCTGATCTCCTTTAGAATGGACTAGTTGGATTTCCTTGTAGACCAAGGGACTCTCAAGAGTCTTCTCCAACACCACAGTTCAAAAGCATCAATTCTTTAGCACTCACTTTTCTTCACAGTCCAACTCTCACATCCGTACATGACCACTGGAAAAACCATAGCCTTGACTAGATGGACCTTAGTCGGCAAAGTAATGTCTCTGCTTTTGAATATACTATCTAGGTTGGTCACAACTTTCCTTCCAAGGAGTAAGCGTCTTTTAATTTCATGGCTGCAGTCACCATCTGCAGTGATTTTGGAGCCCCCCAAAATAAAGTCTGACACTGTTTCCACTGTTTCCCCATCTATTTCCCATGATGTGATGGGACCGGATGCCATGATCTTCGTTTTCTGAATGCTGAGCTTTAAGCCAACTTTTTCACTCTCCACTTTCACTTTCATCAAGAAGCTTTTTAGTGGCTCTTCACTTTCTGCCATAAGGGTGGTGTCATCTGCATATCTGAGGTTATTGATATTTCTCCCGGCAATCTTGATTCCAGCTTGTGCTTCTTCCAGCCCAGCATTTGTCATGATGTACTTTGCATATAAGTTAAATAAGTAGGGTGACAATATACAGCCTTGACGTACTCCTTTTCCTATGTGTGCTTTTGTGTGTTAGTTTGACATATGTAGCCTTTCATAACTACCACTGCCTGGGATGGAGACACTCAAGAGCACTATCATCAGAAGGCTTTCTTATGTTATCCCTCTGGAGTCATTCCCATTTCTCCCCACTTCCCTACTTCTTGACCTTTGGTAATCACTAATCAACTACTTCTCTGTGATTTTAGGAATACTGCATAAATGTTATCATGGCGTATGTATCCTCTGAGATTTGTTTATACTTAGCATAATTTTTTTTAGGTTTACCCAAGATGTTCCGTATATATCAACAGTTCAGTAACGTCTTTTTTTTTTCTTTTTATAACTAAGTAGCATTTTTACCGAGTAGCATGTTAAGAATGTACCAGTTTGTTTAACCTGTTGACCAGTGAAGGACATATGAGTTGTTTCCACACATGCATGGGTTCTTGTGAGCATCAATTTTTATTTCTTTAGGATAAATGCCCATGAGTGCAATTGCTAGGTCCATTACCTGCTTTGAAAGAAGTTGCCAAACTATCAACCAGAGTGGCTACATGATTAGTATGTGAGTGATTCAATTTTTATTCATTTTTTGTTGCTGTCTTATTTTGAAGTGTTCTCACCCCGAAAGAGCTTCAACTTGAGAAAGTAGATGGAGAGTAAAATCAAACATATTATATAATAAATTAAATTTAAATTTTAAATTAATTCTGTTTTTCAGTTTGATTACCTGGGCTCTGATAGCATGATAGTAACAAATAAAATCATCGAAATTATTGGCCTTGTAAATTCGGTAAGTGTTTTCCTTTTCATACTAGTCAGGAAAATTCATACTAAATTTGAAATTGTAATTCACATTAACTTGATGTGGCGCTTTTGAGGAATTTATTTGTCCATATAAATTGAGCATGAATTTATCAAACATTGAATTAATTTAATTATAAATGTAATTAATTTAATACATAAAAATTAATTTTTCATGTATTTATGTTTCTCTTTTTAGATGTTTGCCCAATTAAAAATTTCTATTGTGCTGTCATCTTTGGAATTGTGGTCTGATAAAAATAAGATCTCTACAGTTGGTGAGGCAGATGAATTACTGTATAGATTTTTAGAATGGAAAAATTCCTATCTTACCCTGAGGCCTCATGATATTGCATATCTATTCATGTAAGAATAATGTTTCAGTTTTCTTAGAAATCAAAGATTTGTGATATAGTTGTAGCTTAATTTAGGGAATTGTTCATTTTGACTGTTCACACTTTGGTTATTTTTTATGCACTCATTCAGCCCTCATACTCTGTTTCTGGTTATCAGACAATAAAAGAAGATTACTAAAATTTATTTCTATGCTTATCAACATTTACTGATGAGGAGACTGACATTTCAAGAGGCTAAAAACCAACTCAGGATTTTGATTCTAGTGGCATGTCTAGGTTTTGGACCTACACTTAGTAACTCCAGAGTCAATAATCTTAATCACTACATAAAAAGAAGGGATTTGTCTTGGGAAGTTTATATTATTATAATGAGTTTTGATCAAAGGCTTGGTAGAGTACTTCATAGAATATTTTATCCTAATGAATTTTCTACATTATTTTAAATGTTAGTTTTCTAACAATCAATTGTGAGTATATTCTTTATCATTGTATCCATATAAAATTTACTAGCAATTATGATCATCATGTCTTTCAATAAATCTGCATGTACATATTTTGAATTTGGCATGGTGATATTTCTTTTTGCATATGTAAGATTAATCTTTTCCCTATGTCTGTGAATGGTGGGTTATTTTTCTTTTCATTTTTTTGACAGTCTGATGGATATAAAATTGAAATTTTTTAAATTTCCTTTCTCCAAAGACTAGTAGATTTGAGCATCTTTTCATGTTTGTTAATCATTTGGATCTGTCCTTCTGAAATTGCCTTTTCTTGTTATTTAACTACTTCATTGTAATTTGTAAGGGTTTATTGAATGTTTAGATATTAATCCATTGTTTATGTATATCAAAAATACTTTTTCCATGTCTGTAATTTTTCTATAGATATTTAAATACTTTTTTTGCTCCATAAAATCTTTAATGTTTTTAGGGCCAAATTCGTTAATCTTATTTTTGCTTCTGGATTTCCTATTTGATTAAGATCTCCTCCAGCCCTAAATTTTAGTCTGCAAATTTTTGTTAAAGAATAAACATTATTGTGTTTTATAAATGAGTTTTTGATGCATTTTAGTCTAATATTTGTATCAAAAAATAAGTAAAAATTTATTTTCTTCCAGTTAAATAGCCAATTTTGCCATGGATTAAATTATTACTTTTAGCAAACATTTGTCAAGTCCCACAAACAACCTCTTGAAATGTTTAGAGATAAAAGTAAATCTATATATCAATGTGTTATTTGTAGACTTTTTGATACTAGTCATTCTCACAAGTGTGAAGTGATATCTCGTTGTGCTTTTGATTTGCACTTCCTTGATAATTAGTGATACTGAGCATCTTTTCATGTATTTCTTGGCTATCTATATGTCTTTGGAAAAATGTCTTTTCAGGTCTTCCGTTCATTTTAAAATCAGACACAGGAGACATGGGTTTGATCCGGGGTGTGATGATCCCCTGGAGTAGGAAATGGCAACCCACTGCAGTATTCTTGCTTGGGAAATTCCATGGACAGAGGAGCCTGGTGAGCTACAGTCCACGGGGTCTCAAAGAGTCAGACATGACTAAGCATGCATGCCTTATATGATTTTTTAGTGTTGAGTTGTATGAGTTCTTTATATATTTTAGATATTAATCTATTATCAGATATATCATTTGCAAATATATATTCTTCCACTCATTAGGTTGCTTTTTCATTTAGTTGATATCTTCCTTCACTGTGCAGAACAGTTTGGTTTCATGTAGCCCCATTTGTTTATTTTTTATTTTTATTTTCCTTGCCTGGGAAGACAGATTATAAAAAAATACTGCCAAGACTGATATCAAAGATTATACTTCTTATCTTTTCTTCTAAGATTTTAAGGTTTTAGGACTTAAATTTAATTCCTTAATCCCATTTAAGGTTTTTTTGAATATGTTGTGGAGAATTGTGGCTGTCCAGTTTTCCCATCACCATTTATTGAAGAGGCTCTCTTTAACCCCTTGTATGTTCATACTTCTTTTATCATAGATTATCAACCAAATAAACTTGGATTTATTTCTGGGCTGTCTATTCTGTTACATGGATCTATGTGTCTGTTTTTTGTGCCAGTACAGCACTGTTTTAATTAATACAGATTTGTAGTATAGTTTGATATCAAAGAATGAAATATTTCCAGCTTTGTTCTTTTCCTCGGAATTGCCTAGCCTCTTTGGGGTCTTTTGAGGCTCCATTAAAATTATAGTATTCTTTGTTCAAATTTGGTGAAAAATGCTGTTGATATTTTGATAAAGGATTACATTGAATCTATAGATTGTATGAGATTTTAACATAATAATTCTCCTAATACGTGAACACATATGTCTTTCCCTCTGTTTGTGTTCTCTTTAGTATCTTTCATCAGTGTTTCACTAGTTTTCTGAGTATAGGTCTTTTATATGTTGGTTAGATTTATTCCTGAGTCTTTTAATTTTTTTTGATGTGATTGTAAATAAGATTGTGTTTTTATAAAGAAGTTTAAGTATTTTTTTTAAATGATTGTTCTTTCTAAAAATGATTTTATTTATTTATTTTTGGCTGTGCTGGCTCTTCATTGCTGTGTGTGCTTCTCTCTAACTGTGGCGAGCAGGGGCTCCTCTCTAGTTGTGGTTCACAGGCTTCGCATTGTGGTGTCATGGCCTCTGGGGCACACTAGCTTCACTAGTTGCAGCTCCTCGGCTCTAGAGCACAGGCTTAATAGTTGTGGAATATGGGCTTGGTTGCTCCGTGGCATGTGGGATTCCCGGACTAGGGATCGAGCCTGTACCTACTACACTGGCAGTTAGATTCTTTACCACTGAGTCACCAGGGAGCCCAAAATTGTCTTCTTCACTTCTCTTTCTGGTAAAATTTATTAGTGTATAGAAGCAAAACTAATTGTACTAATTTTGTATCCTGCAACTTAACAAAATTCATTGATGAGTTCTAACAGTTTTTTGTGGCATCTTTAGGATTTCCTATACATAGTGTCGTGTCATCTGCAAACAGTGAGTTTTACTTCATCCTTTCCAGTTTGGATTCCTTTTACTTCTTTCTCCAGTTTGAATGCTATGGCTAGGACTGCCAATACTATGTTGAATATAGTGGCGAGAGTATAGTGGGCATCCTTGATGTGTTCCTAGTCTTAGAGGAAATGCTGCCAGTTTTTCGTTCCTAGGTATGATGTTACGTGCTGTGGGTTTGTCTTATATGACCTTTATTATGTTCAGTATATTCTTTTATAGGGCTTCCCTGGTGGCTCAGTGGTAAAGAATCTGCCTGCCAATGCAGGGTCATGGGTTCCATCTCTGGACATGGGTTCCATTCATCCTTGGGAAGATCCCCTGGAAAGGAAATAGCAACCCACTCCAGTATTCTTGTCTGGGATATCCCTTGACAGAGGAGCCTTGTAGGCTACAGGCCATGTGGCCACAAGATAGTTAACTAAAATGTACCTTAGCAACTGAACAAAATGTTCATTTATACCCATTTTGTTGAGAATTTTTTGCCATAAATGCATGGTAAATGTTGTCAAAAGCTTTTTCTGTGTTGGTTCAAATGACTATTTTTTTACTCTTCAATTTGTTAATGCGTGTGACATTGATTTGGAAAACTCAGCCGTGGTCACAGGACTGGAAAAGGTCCGTTTTCATTCCAATCCCAAAGAAAGGCAATGCTAAAGAACGCACAAACTACCACACAATTGCACTCATCTCACACGCTAGTAAAGTAATGCTCAAAATTTTCCAAGCCAGGCTTCAACAGTATGTGAATGGAAAATTTCCAGATGTTCAAGCTGGATTTAGAAAAGGCAGAGGAACCAGAGATCAAATTGCCAACATCCGTTGGGTCATCGAAAAAGCAAGACAATTCCAGAAAAACATCTACTTCTGCTTTATTGACTATGCCAAAGCCTTTAACCGTGTGGATCACAATAAACTGTGGGAAATTCTGAAAGAGATGGGAATACCAGACCACCTGACCTGCCTCTTGAGAAATCTTTATGCAGGTCAGGAAGCAACAGTTAGAACTGGACATGGAACAATGGACTGGTTCCAAATTGGGAAAGGAGTACGTCAAGGCTGTATATTGTCACCCTGCTTATTTAACTTATATCCAGAGTACATCGTGAGAAACGCTGGGCTGAATGAAGCACAAGCTGGAATCAAGATTGCTGGGACAAATAGCAATAACGTCAGATATTTAGATGACACCACCCTTATGGCAGAAAGCGACAAAGAACTAAAGAGCCTCTTGATGAAAGTGAAAGAGGAGAGTGAAGAAGTTGGCTTAAAGCTCAACATTCAGAAAACTAAGATCATGGCATCCGGTCCCATGACTTCATGGCAAATAGATGGGGAAACAGTGGAAACAGTGTCAGACTTTATTTTTCTGGCCTCTAAAATCACTGCAGATGGTGATTGCAGCCATGAAATAAAAAGACACTTACTCCTTGGAAGGAAAGTTATGACCAACCTAGAAAAGTTATGACCGACCTTTGTTATGCCAACAGAGGTCCGTCTAGTCAAGGCTATGGTTTTTCCAGTGGTCATGTATGGATGTGAGAGTTGGACTGTGAAGAAACCTGAGTGCCAAAGAATTGATGCTTTTGAACTGTGGTGTTGGAGAAGACTCTTGAGAGTCCCTTGGACTGCAAGGAGATCCAATCAGTCCATCCTAAAGGAGATCAGTCCTGAATGTTCATTGGAAGGACTGATGCTGAAGCTGAAACTCCAACACTTTGACCACCTGATGTGAAGAACTGACTCATTTGAAAAGACCCTGATGCTGGGAAAGATTGAAGGTGGGAGGAGGAGCGGACGACAGAGGATGAGATGGTTGGATGGCATCACTGACTCAATGGACATGAGTTTGAGTAAACTCCAGGAGTTGGTGAGGGACAGCGAGGGCTGCCATGCTGCAGTCCATGGGTTTGCAAAGAGTTGACACGACTGAGTGACTGACACTGAGACTGAATTATAAATGTAATCAAAAACAAGCAAACAAACCTGAACATATACAGAACAGATTGGTGATTGCCAGAGGTGGTAATGAGGTTGAGTGAAATGGGTGAAGGTGATCGAAAAGTTTAACTTCCAGTTATAAAATAAATAAGCCATGGGGATGGTAGTGTACAGTATGGTAACTATAGGTAACAATACTGCTGTATATTTGAAAGTTGCTTTAGAAAGACAGATTTTATTTTCTTGGACTCCAAAATCAATGTGGACTGTAGCCATGAAATTAAAAGATCCTTGTCCCTTGGAAGGAAAGCTAAAAAGCAGAGACATCATATTGCTGACAAAGATTGTTGTTACTGAATTGCTCAGTAGCGTCTGACTCTTTGCAACCCCATGGTCTGCAGCACACCATGCTACCCTGTCCTTCACCATCTCCCCCGAAGTTTGTTCGAAGTCATGTCCATTGAGTCAGTGATTCCATCCAACCATCTGTTCTCTGTTGTCCCTTTCTCCTTTTGCCATCTATTTCCCCCAGTATCAGGGTCTTTTCCAATGAGTCTGTTCTTCGCATCAGGTGGCCAAAGTATTGGAGCTTCAGCATCAGTCTTTCCAGTGAATATTCAAGACTGATTTCCTTTAGGATGGACTGGTTGGGTCTCCTTGCAGTCCAAAGGACTCACAAGAGTCTTCTCCAACACCACAGTTCAAAAGCATCAATTCTTCGGCACTCAGCTTTCTTTATAGTCCAACTCTCACATCCATACATGACTACTGGAAAAACCATAACTTTAACTATACAGACATTTGTAGGCAAAATAATGTCTCTTCTTTTTAATATGTTGTGTAGGTTTGTCATAGCTTTTCTTCCAGGAAGCAAGCATCTTTTAATTTCATGGCTGTAATCACCATTCACAGTGATTTTGGAGCCCAAGAAAATAAAGTCTGTCACTGTTTCCATTGTTTCACCGTCTATTTTGCCATGAAGTAATGGGACCATATGCCATGATCTTAGTTTTTTGAATGTTGAGTTAATTTAAGCCAGCTTTTCCACTCTCCTCTTTCACCTTCATCAAGAGGCTGTTTAGTTCTGCCATAATGGTGGTGGCATCTGCATATCTGAGGTTATTGATGTTTCTCCTGGCAGTCTTGATTTCAGCTTGTGTTTCACCCAGCCCAAAATTTCACATGATGTACTCTGCATATAAGTTAAATAGCAGGGTGACAATATGCAGCCTTGACATACCCTTTCCCAATTTTAAGATGTTGAACTTTGATGCATTACAGGGAATTTATCCCATTAGAAATATAGAAATTATGGTACAATCAGCATCCTTAAACTTAAGTAATGATCCTTCTTGATATCTTGATGTTATTTTAAAGCATCAATATATTTTTCATATGAGTAATGTGCTGCATGTTAGCTGACTTCAGTTGTGTCTGACTCTTTGTGACCCCATGCACTGTAGCCTGCCAGGCTCCTCTGTCCATGGGATTCTTCAGGCAAGAATACTGGAGTGGGTTGCCATTTCCTCTTGCAGGGGATCTTTCTGATCCAGGGATTGAAACCATGTCTCTTACATCTCCTGCATTGGCAGGTGGGTTCTTTATAACTAATGCCACTTGGGAAGCCCCTGAGTAATGTAATATAGTAGAATAAATACCTTGAAATTATTATCATTAACAGTAATTTCCTGTGGTCTCCATACTCCAGAAATTTATGATCTGAATCCTAAAGGAGGAATAGTGAACATAGCAAGCTTAATTTTTCAAAACCTTTTATAATATTTCCTTTATTCAACAAATGTTTGTTGAGATAACATAGCATAGTGATTCAAATTTAAGCTCTGGAGGCCAACTGCCTGCATTTAAGTTCAGCCCTGTCTGTCACCTAGGGCAATTGATGTGTTCTGCCTCAATTTCCCTATGTTTGCTTTTATTATTGTTATTCTTTCCCATCTTTATTGAGTTATAATTGATAGGTAAAAATTTTATATATTGAGGGGTACAGTGTGGTTTTTTAATAGCATTTAAAGATTGTTTATTATTTATTTATTTTGGCTGTACTGGTCTTTGTTGCTGTGTGAGGGATTTCTCCAGTTGTGACAAGCGGAGGTTACTCCCTAGGTGCAGTGTGCAGGCTTCTCATAGGGCTTCAGTAGTTGTGGTGCATGGGCTCAGTAGTTGCGGCCTGTGGGCTCTGGAATGCAGGCTCAGTAGTTGCTGCATATGGGTTTAATTGCCCCGAGGCATGTGGACTCTTCCCAGAACCATGTCCCTTGCACTGGCAGGAGGATTCTTAACCACTGACCACCAGGGATGTCCACAATGTGATGTTCTGATATACGTATACATTATAAAATTATAATTAAGTTGATTAATATATCCATCACCTTATACAGTTACCATTTTTTGGTGTGTGGTGAGAAAGTTTAAGTCTACTCTAGGAAATTTCTCATATACACTACAGTGTTATTAACTTTAGTCATCTGACTGCACATTAGATCTCTAGGACATATTCATCCTGTGCAACTGAAACTTTATACCTTTGACCATCTTTCCATTTCCCCCATTTCCCAACCCCTGGCAACCACCATTCAACTCTTTCTTTTTATAAGTTGACCCTTTTAGATTCCACATATAAACAAGATCATACAGTACTTGACTTTTCATGTTTTGCTTACTTCACTTAGCATAATGTCCTCCAGGTTTATTTTGCAAATGGCAGGATCTCCTTTTCTTGAGGCTGAATTATATTCCACTGTGTATGTACATCGTATTTTCTTTATCCATCCATCTCTATATGGAATTTAATTTAAAAAATGGGCCTCTTGGGTATGATCTTGCATGACTAGGGGCACTCACTATGTTCTCACTTTTCCTTGTGGGAGAAATCATGGCTGAAGGCATGTCTCTTGGCACTGAGCTGTGCTGCATTGGGGGAATGGTGGCGTGGGCAGAGTGAAACTGTTTTCAACTGAGAATGTGAATGTTCCTGGATTTTTTTGCTCAAATGTGGTGTGGGACCCTTCTTTGGACTCTTAGGCCACAAAAATACTCTCATCTGTGAGTGTTTCTCAAAATTGTCTCTGGAGAGAGAGATGAGGGTTAAAAGTTCCAAGTCTGCCATCTTGCTATGTCATTGCAGAAGATAAATGTTAGTACATTATGTCTGTTTATAGTTTAAAGGAGGAAGAAACAATGAGAGGGAGAGTGAGAGCAAGAGTAAGAGTGAGAGAGAGATCCAAAGTAATGCATCAAATTAGAAGTGTGAAGGCAGATTTAGACGTATTTAAACTCAAAGGAAGGTGGAAGGCATTACAGGTTATTGAAGCAGTGTACTTAGAGATATAGGAGTATATTTGGAAGGAATGATGCTAAAGCTGAAACTCCAGTACTTTGGCCACCTCATGCAAAGAGTTGACTCATTGGAAAAGACTCTGATGCTGGGAGGGATTGGGGGCAGGAGAAGAAGGAGACGACAGGGGGATGACATGGCTGGATGGCATCACTGACTCGATGGATGTGAGTTTGAGTGAACTCCAGGAGTTGGTGATGGACAGGGAGGCCTGGTGTGCTGCAATTCATGGGGTTGCAAAGAGTCAGACATGACTGAGGGACTGAGCTGAACTGAATAATTGTTTTCAGAGTATGGAATTCATAGTTATAACTGTAGCGAAACCTCCGTAGAAGGAGAGGGAAACAAGAAACATTGAAGAAGTAAAACATTAAATCTTGATAACTGATTTGATGTGAAGATTGGATGGGCAGTGATAAGTAAAAAGTTATTATTGTATCCAGCTCATCAGGAGTATGGATAGAGTTTAGGGGAAAGTCTTATCTATTGGGAGAACTGTCTTGAATGAAGAAAGGATTTAAGCAATAATTTGATAATCGACTATAAAACTAAACTTGGGTGTTAAGGGCAAGTACTTGGATACAAGTGCTGGAGGGTAAGAATGTACAGTATCAGAATAAGGGAGCAGTGGGGGGACAGTGCAATTGTGAAGTAAACTGTACTTGAGACTGAGGGGACATTTCAAATTGAGAATTGAGTATCAAGCTTTTCTACATACATCCTGGAATGTTTGTTTTGGCTGGGGCTCTAAAGATGGCAGAATATGTTTGGAGCACCTATATCTTAGTAATTGAAGGTACGGCCCTGGATTCAAACTGTCTTAAGTTCATATCCTTCAGCAGTACTTATTAAGTCTGCTGCCCTGAGCAAGTTATTTGTACTTTCCATCTGATATTTGATTTGTTCAGTGGGGACAAATAATATCTATTTCACTGGGTGGATTTGAGAATTAAATAGGATAATTTATATAAATCTCTGAGAATTTTGCTATTATTATATGGCAGGCTATATGGAGTCTTTTTCTTTCTTTCTTTTTTTTTTTTTTTTACTTTATTTTACTTTACAATACTGTATTGTAAAGCAGAAAAAATTAAGTTGTAGAACAATATAGTCATTACAGTAAGAAAATGGCAAGCTTACCTATATTTGAGTGAAAACTTTTAATCCATACATTAAAGCTATTTTTCATTGTTATTGAGCAAAATGCTTTTGATTGACATGTTTGATCAAAGTCTTTGGTGCATGTGTGTGTGTTCAGTTGCTAAGTCGTGTCCAACTCTTTGTGACCCCGTGGACTGTAGCCCACCAGGCTCCTCTGTCCAGGGGATTTCCCAGACAAGAATACTGGGGTGGGTTGCCATTACCTTCCAGGGAATCTTCCTGACCAAGGGGTCAAACCCTGGTCTCCTGCATTGCAGGCAGATTCTTTACTGTCCCTTTACAGGGAGCCTGTAAAGGCTTTGATAACCTTAACCAAATGTCATAAGAACAGTAAAGTCATCAAAAATTTGGATTCACTGGATATGTTTTAGAAACCCAAAGTGCTTAATCTCATTTAATTAACACTATTTTACAAATGTGAAACAAAGACATAAAGATTTTACTTCAATTTGATTCAGACTAGAATTTTATGAACTATAGGAAAATTCTCAGCAGGAAATATCATATATGAATTGTCAAAATTAATTATCATTTAATACTTATTTATCTAGCTTTAGAGAATATCCAAATTATGTGGGAGCAGCATTTCCTGGAAAGATGTGTGTTACCGGTTATTCTGCAGGAATTGCTCTGGTATGTAATGACTTAATCTTATTTGGAAACAAGTACATTAAAAAATTTCCCAGAATTACAGCATCTATTTTACACATTTTACATTTATATTTACATTTAGATATTGCATTTATATTTTTCATCACTGTTAAAACTTTGAAATATGTAGTATTAATAGAATTAATAGAATTCTGAAGTGCAAAGTATCTTATTACAGATATTTGGAAGTTAAAGTGGAATAAAATATCACAAATACACTTGTATTCCTTACTATATTGAAGAGTGCATCATGAAAAGATCTGCAAAGATATTCCTATAACCTAAATAGATTTTTTTTCTTGTAGGTATAAAATTGGAGAAGTAGTCTTACAGATAAAATAACTTCAAAATTGTTTTGAAGTGATCAAAAAATATGATAAAAATTCCTTAAAATGTTTCAAACTTTTATGTTATTGTTCAGTCGCTCAGTCATATCCAGCTCTTTGTGACCCCATGGACTGCAGCATGCCAGGCTTCCCTGTCCTTCACCATCTCCTGGAGTTTGTCCAACTTATGTTGTTTGTTCAAACTTATGTTGTTTGAGTCAGTGACTCCATCCAACCATCTCATCCTCTGCTGTCCCTTTCTCCTTTTGCCATCTATCTTTCCCAGCATCAGGGTCTTTTACAATGAGTTGGCACTTTGCATCCGGTGGCCAAAGTATTGGAGCTTCAGCATTAGTCCTTCCAATGAATATTCAATGTTTATTTCCTTTACAATTGACTGGTTGGATCTCCTTGCAGTCCATGGGACTTTCAAGAATCTTCTCCAGCACCACAATTTGAAAGCATCAGTTCTTTGGCGCTCAGCCTTTTTTATGGTCCAGTTCTCATAGCCATATGTGACTACTGGAAAAACCATAGCTTTGACTATACGAGTCTTTGTTGGCAAAGTAACATCTCTTTTTTAACATGCTGTCTAGGTTTGTTATAGCTTTTCTTCCAAGGAGCAAGCATCTTTTAATTTCATGGCTGCAGTCACCATCAGCAGTGATTTTGGCGCTCAGAAAAATAAAGTCTGTCACTGTTTCCATTGTTTCCCTATCATTTGCCATGAAGTGATGGAACCAGATGTCATGATCTTCAATTTTTGAATGTTGAGTTTTAAGCCAGCTTTTCCACTCTCCTTTTTTGCCTTCATCAAGAGGCTCTTTAGTTCCTCTTCACTTTCTGCCATAAGGGTGGTGTCATCTGCATATCTGAGGTTATTGATATTTCTCCTGGCAGTCTTAATTCCAGCTTGTGCTTTTTCCCAGCTTGGCATTTCTCATGATGTACACTGCATATAAGTTAAATAAGCAGGGTAACAATATACAGCCTTTATGTACTCCATTCCCAATTTGAAGCCAGTCTGTTGTTCCATGTCTGGTATTAACTGTTGCTTCTTGATCTGCGTACAGGTTTCTCAGGAGGCAGGTCAGGTGGCCTGGTATTCCTATCTCTTTAAGAATTTTCCAGTTTGTTGTGATCCACACAGTCAAAGGCTCTAAATGTTGTCAATGAAGCAGAAGTAGATGTTTTTCTGGAATTCTCTTTGCCTTTTTTATGATCCAGCAGATGTTGGCAATTTGATCTCTGGTTCCTCTGCCTTTTCTAAATCCAGCTTGAACATCTGGAAGTTCACGGTTCACGTACTGTTGAAGCCTGTCTTGGAGAATTTTGAGCATTACTTTACTAGCCTGTGAGATGAGTGCAATTGTGTGGTAGTTTGAACATTCTTTGGCATTGTCTTTGGGATTGGATTGAAAACGGACCTTTTCCAGTCCTGTGGCCACTGCTGAGTTTTCCAAATTTGCTGGCCTATTGAGTGCAGCACTTTCACAGCATCATCTTTTAGGATTTGAAAAAGCTCAGCTGGCATTCTATCACCTTCACTAGCTTTGTTCGTAGTGATTCTTCTAAGGCTCACTTGACTTTGCACTCCAGGATGTCTAGGTGAGTGATCACACCATCGTGATTATCTGGGTTATGAAGATCTTTTTTGTATTATTCTTCTGTGTATTCTTGCCACCTCTTCTTAATATCTTCTGCTTCTGTTAGGTCCATACCATTTCTGTTTTTTATTGTGCCCATCTCCCAGCTTTGCATGAAATATTCCCTTGGTATCTCTAATTTTCTTGAAGAGATCTCTAGTCTTTCCCATTCTATTGTTTTCCTCTATTTCTTTGCATTGATCACAGAAGAAAGGCTTTTGTATCTCTCCTTGCTATTGTTTGGAACTCTGCATTCGAATGGGTATATCTTTTTTCTTCTTTGCCTTTACCTTCTTTTCTTTTCTTAGCTATTTGTAAGGCCTCCTCAGACAACCATTTTGCCTTTTTGCCCTTCTTTTTCTTGGGGATGGTCTTGATCACTGCCTCCTGTACAATGTCACAAACCTCCGTCCATAATTCTTCAGGCCCTCTGTTTATCAGATCTAATCCCCTGAATCTATTGCTCACTTCCACTGTATAATCGTAAGGAGTTTGATTCAGGTCATCCCTGAATGGTCTAGTGGTTTTCCCTACTTTCTTCAGTTCAAGTCTGAATTTTGCAATAAGGAGTTCATGATCTAAGCCACAGTCACTCCTGGTCTTGTTTTTTCTGACTGTATAGAACATCTCCATCTTCTGTTGCAAAGAGTAAAATCAGTCTGATTTTAATATTGACCATCTGGTGATGTCCATGTGTAGAGTCATCTTTTGTATTGTTGGAAGAGGGTGTTTGATATGAGCAAACTTGGCAAAACTCTGTTAGCCTTTGCCCTGCTTCATTTTGTACTCCAAAGCCAAACTTGCCTATTACTCCAGGTATCTCTTGACTTCCTACTTTTACATTCCAGTCCCCTGTGATGAAAAGGACATCTTCTTTTTGGTGTTAGTTCTAGAAGGTCCTGTCGGTCTTCATAGAACCATTCAACTTTAGCTTCTTTGACATTAGTGGTGGTGGCATAGACTTGGATTACTGTGCTATTGAATGGTTTGCCTTGGAAACAAACAGAGATCATTCTGTTGTTTTTGAGATTGCACACAAGTACTGCATTTCAGACTTTTTTGTTTACTATGATGGCTATTCCATTTCTTCTGAAGGATTCTTTCTCACAGTAGTAGATGTAATGGTCATCTGAATTAAATTAGCCCTTTCTGGTCCATTTTAGTTCACTGATTCCTAAAATGTTGATGCCCACTCTTGGCATCTCCTCTTTGACAACTTCATTGATTTACCTTGATTCATGGACCTAACAGTCCAGATTGCTATGCAATATTGTTTTTTATAGCACTGGACTTGACTTCCATCACCAGTCACATGCACAACTGGGAGTTGTTTTTGCTTTGGCTCCGTCTCTTCATTCTTTCCTGAGCTATTCCCCTAGCTTTGTTTTTATCTTGGCGATTTTGTTTGGTTCCATTTTATAGTTTCTAGTTCCTTGTTTCAGTTATGTGTGTTTCTATTGACAATCTTTCTTAATTCCTTCAGCATTTTTATTAATTGCTCTTTGAACTTGGATTCTGGTAGATCTGGGATGTCTGTTACATTGGTTTTTTCAGAGGATTTATCTTTTTTTAATTAGGAGTAGTTCTTCTGCCTTTTCCTTATAGTTCTCTGACTCTATTAATTTAAAAGAAACAGTTATTTACTCTCGTCTGAAGGTCTGTTTTTATGTGGAACTGAAAGCTGAGCACAGAATTGATGCTTTTGAACTGTGGTGTTGGAGAAGACTCTTGAGAATATCTTGGACTGCAAGGAGATCCAACCAGTCTATCCTAAAGGAAATCAGTTCTAGTTCTGGGTGTTCATTGGAAGGACTAATGTTGAAGCTGAAACTACAATATTTTGGCCACCTGATGTGAAGAGCTGACTCATTTAAAAAGACCCTGATGTTTGGAAAGATTGAAGGCAGGATGAGAAGGGGACGAGAGGATGAGATGGTTAGATGGCATCACCGACTCAATGGACATGAGTTTGGGTAAACTCCGGGAGTTGGTGATGGACAGGGAGGCCTGGTATGCTGCGCTTCATGGGGTTGCAAAGAGTCAGACAGAACTGAGCGACTGAACTTAACTGAACTGACCCTGTATATAAGATTGTGTAAGTCCAATAGTTTTGGTTCAAGGGCTGTTTTGATATGAATGCTTGACATGTCTTTCTCAGGGTGTGCTCGCCCTTGTCCCCTTGATAGGGGGTGTGCTTGTGGTGTGCTGACTGGAGCCTGCACTTGATGTTGAGTGGAGCTTCTTCTTTGCTCTATGGTTGTCACAGCCCTGTTGGGGACAGAATCTGCTCTTCAGTTGTTGGAATGGAAGTTTCCAGATCCTTTTCTAAACTGTTGTGCGAGGTAGGAGGGACTGGAGCACTCCTACTGGGGCAGGAGCTGCTGTGAACTCCTCCCCAGGTGCTGTCCACCAAGATGTGTGATTGCTTGATGTTGCCTGCCACTTGATGTGTGCGCCTGCAGAGTTTTCTGATTGTGGTACCTGGAATCATCTCTGTCATGGGAGTACCAATAATTAGCTCAGATGTCCCTTAGGCATGAATGCATTCTTCTGGTCCCAAAACTCACTGGGACCAGTGTTATACTCCTTCCAAAGTTATACTCCTGTGCCTGATTTGGGAGCATGGATAATCAGCTTAAATTTCAGCTACCCCACCTCCATGTTTGGGTACCCTGGAAGTTTGCAAAACCCTCGGTGGTGGAAACTGTTTTGTTGTGAGCATGCTGACAAGAAAACTGCTATGGTGCACCTGTGACCCTTGTTTTGTGTGTTGACAATGGGACTCTTATGGTGGACTCCCACATCATTCTGTGCACACTCCCAGTCATGACCCAGACCATACTCCAGGCCCTTCAAGCTATCTCTGTATAGCCAAACTGAGTCCTTTCCCCAGACTGTCCACTGAAGCTTTGAGATTCAGAACTTGGCCACTTCACACTCCAGTAGGCATGTGGGAAGCTTGCTGACGTGCAAAGGCAGTCTGTGCTGGTCTCTCTGTGCCCTGCTGGGGCATAATCCACCTCCCACATTCTCCCCTTTAGTCTCTGAAGCTCCCTCTCTGTCCCACCAGACCTCCCAGGTGGTAAAGGAGATTTCTAGAATGAAGGAACCTTTCTTCTTTCACAGCTCCCTGCCTAGGGGCAGAGGTCCCATTCCAGTTCCTCTTTTCCCTGTCCCTTCATCCTACTCCACTATCTAGGAATCCTTCTTGCAGATTTAGTTGTATGTGATCTTATGCCTGCTTTCAGTAGATTTTCTGTGAAATGTGTTCTGCATGTAGATGTATTTTTGATGTATTTGTGGGAGGAGGCGAGTTCCAGGTGCCTCTATTCTGTCATCTTGATCTCCTCCCACTCAGTAGCATGTTTAAACTTTATGCTTTTACTTCTCTTCTCCAGGTTCTTATTCTTTTTTAGTTATTAATTATAGTTTATGTGCTTTTACATCTCTTTTTATATTATATATCCAATAATGTATTTTGCTATAATTGTTTTAGTATATTTGTTTTTCCACTTTTAAGCTAGAGTGAATTATGCACCATCATTATGCTATCACAGTATCTAATTCTGACTAAACACTTGCCATTAACAGTGACATTTATGCTAATTTTCTCATGTTTTAATGATGTCAATTAGCATTATTTTACTTCGACTTCACTCCCTTTAGTATTTCTTGTAAGGCATCTCTAGGGATGATGAACTCCTTTAGCTTTTATTTGTTTTAGAATCATGATCTCTTCTTCATTTATGAAGCACAGCTTTGCTGGGCATAGAATTCTTAGCTGACAGTTTTTTCTTTTGATATTTTGAATATATAATCCCATTCTCTCCTCACCTGAAATATTTCTGTTGAGAAATATGCTGATAGTCTTATGGGAGTTCCCTTGTATATAACCTGATATCTTCTTTTTCTTTCAAAATTCTTTCTTTTTCTTTATTTTAATAATTTAATTGTAATGTGTCCTCATGTAGCCCTATTTGGGTTCAACCTATTCAGGATCCTTTGTGTGTTATGCACTTGGATATCCATTTCTTTCCCAGTCTTGGAAAGTTTTCAGCCATTTTGCTTTAAATGTACTTTCTGTCCCTTCCTTTTCAAGTTCCTAAGATATGGATATTAGTGTGTATGTGTGAGTGTGTGTGTGTTTATGTGTGTGTGTGTTCGTCCCATAGTTGTGTAGGCTTTCTTCTCTCTTTTTCATTCTTTTTAAGGTTTTGCTCTTCTGACTGAATAATTTTTAAATATTCTTGCATTCTAGATCACTGATTCTTTATTCTGCTTGTTCAAGTCTAGTGTTGAAGCCCTAGGACACCTTTTTTTTTTTAATTGATTTTGATTTCTTTGTTGACCTTATTTTCTTCATTCACCATTTTCTAATTTCATTTAGTTATCTGTTTGCTTTTGTAGTTCGCTAAAATTCTTTAAGAAGTTTATTCTGAATTATTTCTCTGACAGATCTCCTTTCCTTTTGGGTCATTTATTTGCAGCATTTTTAGTTTAATTTTATTGTGTTACATTCACCTGATTTTTCTTACTTTCTTCATTCCTTACTTTGGTATCTGTGCATTTGAGTAATTGTGCTCCTCTTCCAGACTTTACAGGCTTATTTTGGCAGACAGTTCTTCACTAGCCAGCTCAGTTTAGGTTTTTGGACATGTCCTTGGGCAGACAAGTTCTATTTTGGGGCGAGAGCCACTGTCCAAGCTCTGAAGTCAAGGATGAGGGGTGTTAACTGTCAGATAGGACTGCTGGCATGGTTCCCTGCCCAAATGAGGCAGTAGGATATACTCTGTGGTTGTCTAGATTCACTGATCAGCCTTCCTAAAAGGTAAAGAAAGAGAACTTTACTCAGCAATAGCTGAGGAATGAACTAGCTTCCCTGCCCTGACAAGGCAGCAGAATAGGTCCCATGACTTGCATGCCTCATTATTTGTGTACCCAAATAATTTGTGGACTGTACCCTTAATTCCTTGGCCACCTGGGACCACTGGGTTTTGCTCTAAAGATGGTGAAAACCATGAGCTGTGCTCTCTGTTCAGTGTCACTGTAAGCAGGATTGTTGGATAGATGGCACAGCTTCCTGTGTGCTCTGGCTAGATTCATTGGTTGAGCTTTCTGAAGGCTATACTTAGCAATGGCAGGGCTATGAATTTGTTTCCTTGCCCAGGTGGAATTGGAGAATCAGCTTAGCTCTTTGTGGGCTCAACCCAAGCTATCTATTACTCCAGGTTTCCTGGCCAAACAGTGCCACTGGCTTTGCTCTGTGAACATTCAACTCTGCCTGCTATACTCTCTGTTCAAGTGTTGCTGCACTATGCAGCTACCAGGTATTCTAATGAGGCTTCTGGTTAGGGGTAGCCAGGGGCTATACCAGTCATTAGGCAAGGCTATAAACAGCTATGCTGACTGGGTAGAGGGTCCAGGGCTAGCAAGGCTTTTCATTTGAGCACTCAAATCAGGCAGATCTGCACCTCATTGACTTCCCTGGTCATATACTTCCACTGTCCTGGCTCTGCAGATCTACTAGTTGGGTCCTACAGTTGCTGTGGATGGGAAGTTGGCTTGCCAAGGTCTAAGCATTCATTGTTGCAACCCTCACCTCTACCTCACCTTCTCTGTCATGATCAGATTTACAGTGGTCAAATCCCACTCATCCTTTGTGATCCTCATGGGGCAAGACCAGAGTAGGGCTCTCAGAAGGGACCCACAGTACTGGGGGATCTAGATGTCCACTCTGTCCTCATTTCCCACTTGAGGAACCATAGCCTGGGAAGACCTCTCAGTGTTGTGCTGCACCAATGTTGGGGAGGGGTAATGCATTCTTGCAAAACTGCTCCTGCTAATCTTCTTATGAGATCTGTCTTGATCTCTGGTGCCGGTGGTACTTCAGCCTCACTTCCATGTTCTGGGATTTTCTCAGTGGTGTCTTGTCCATGAATAATTGCAGTTGTTCTTGTGACCGGGAGTAAAGTTGGGAAAGACCTATGTTGTCATCTTGTTAATATCACTTCTGTTGTAATTTAATTCTGATTAGGGACCTGGAGATAAGCAAGGGTGATGAGACAAAAGTTCCAGGTATTGTCATTAAAAAGTGTCATTTTTAAAATGTAGGGACTTTTTCATTGTGTATAGGGAAGCTTACTCTACTGGCAAGAGAAGTCCAGTGATATTTGTCCATGATACTCTAGTTCCCATTTCAAGTTTGAGATTCTGACTCCTGCATCAAATCTGGGAAGTTTGATAATTAAATTGGTGCTATAACCCTACAGTACTTATAAATAAGCCCTGAGTTTGGTCTTCAAATCAATAACTAGAGGAGATGATGAGTCACTACTGTGCTGCTGTAGAGGCTTTATGATTGCCTATTTACATTCTCAGTTGCTCATTTATAGTTTTTCCTTTCTGTTTCATAATGTGCTTCCTCTAGCACTTCCACAAGAAGCCAGTTGACCACACAATATTTATTATAGCTTGTTTTTGTAAGAGTGAAGTGCCTTGATGAGCCTCACGTCTTGGCCTCTACCTGCACCTTATCTTATGCCACATTTGGCAATAATTTGAGAAATTATGATGTCATTGCATATCGTGAATTACCATTGTCCCATTTCTCCTTGTCAGGGAAGATATTTGTGCATTTGTTATATTTGTGACAGCCTAATCCTTCAGCTCTGTCCCAGGACTCAAGCTCAGCCAAAACTAATGAAACTCAGGCCCTGATGTCTCATTGCAAAAATTCATTGAGAGACAAAGGGATAAGAGGTGGATTTGTTGGGATCCATAGGGAAGCCACTCTTCAGGGTGTGAACCATTGCCAAGGGCAAGGACTGGGGCCACGGAATTAGGCCTGGCTTGGAGAAGGCAATGGCAACCCACTCCAGTACTCTTGCTTGGAAAACCCCATGGACGGAGGAGCCTGGTAGGCTGTAGTCCATGGGGTCGCTAAGAGTCGGGCACGACTTGAGCGACTTCACTTTCACTTTTCACTTTCATGCATTGGAGAAGGAAATGGCAACCCACTCCAGTATTCTTGCCTGGAGAATTCCAGGGACGGGGAAGCCTGGTGGGCTGCCGTCCATGGGGTCGCACAGAGTCGGACACGACTGAAGCAACTTAGCAGCAGCAATCATAAGAAAGCTTTCTTGAGGATCTATTTTCTGTGGTTTCTCCTGATACTAGTTACTGTATCTTTGAGAATATTGGCTGGAAGCACATAGCATACTTACAACTGAGTAATTTGGTTGTGTGGCCACTTTGTGAGCTGGGAAGTGTAGTATCTTATGGACTATCCTGAATGAACATGATAGCTGGTCTAAGAAATTAGGCAAATGGAAGATCATGGTTCATATAGCCAAAAATCTGATGTAAAAATAGCACATTTATGTAGTTATGACAATTATTTAAGGATTATCTTAGGCATTCAATTGTTAAATCATGGCAAAACTAGACATAGGTTCATACGTGTATATCTCAATAAAATTTTATAAGAAGAACTTCAGGTTCTTAGTTGTCTAAGGAACTGTATTTCCATATTCTTAAGTATTTGATAAAACAATAAAATGATTTTAATTAGAAAAATACCATTTTTACCACCCTTCAGTGAATTGTCTTTTATTTGAATTTTGTTTGTTGTTGATGTAGTATCCCAAGGAGACGACTTTGGAGGCACTTTCAGTTATTGTCACCCAGATGCTGGGACTCAGTCTGGGAATATCATATGATGACCCAAAGAAATGTCGATGTTCAGGAGCCATCTGCATAATGAGTACAAAAGCCCTGTAAGTTTTTCCAAAAATAAATTTTATTTGTTGAATTCAAGTGAAAATTTTTAGTATTTGCTTATAGTACAAATTAACTATATAAATGGACCAAGTACCACAAAATCAAAATATGAAATTTTAAGCCTAAGAGTAGTTTGGTGGAAGGTTAGTATTAAGAACAAAATAACAAATCCAGTCTGCAAGATACATTACCAAAGGAATTTCCCATAGACTGTATTTTATGAAATCAATTAGGATCTTTAAAAATATGCTGTAGCTCAAAACAAGTGACCTTTGCTTTTAGCGTATATTAATATTCTGGGAAAGCTTCAATCTAAATGACATAATTTATGTGACTTTGGATAAATTACTAGACCTTGCTTAGATTTATTTTTCTCATCTTTAAAATGGAAATGATTATGCCTATTGTTTTGTTTTCCAGAGTGATATAAGAACAAAATGAGAAAATAAAATGGGAAAGTGTTTTTTAAATTGTAAAATTCCACAAGTGTGTGATGGATTAGTTACAGTGATTGATAAGTTTGCCAGTGTTCCTCACATGGTCTATCACACAAGGGCTATAGCAGGTGTCATTAGTATGCTAAAGTTTTCCATTTGTAAAAAGGGCCTATGCTAAGTATGACCTCTTCATAACTGAAGAGCAGCCAAAAGTCAAAGGTGGAAACAAGCCATTACTTTTCGAAAACATACTCTTTTTATAGTTCTAAGCACCACCTAATGTTAGTTCTTACATTCTAAAAATAGCTCAAACACATACATATTTTTATATACAGCCATATTACATTATAAACTAGTTCTACGTGTGTTATATGTAAAAATAATATTTATATGTATAAAGTATTTAATTTTATTAAATTTCAACATATAAATTATAATACTGTTTATTGAATCAAATATAACATTTATATAGCTGTATAAACAATATGAGCATTGCCAACTTGGGCCTGTTGTCCATTTGGCCAACTGTTTTCAAGTATGCTTATGACAAGATGCTTTGTGTAGCTCACCCAGAGTCTGGTATTAATGATAATAAAAATAACAAATATTTACATTGTACTTGCTGTGTGCTAGAGGCTATTTCAAACATTTTACATATGTTGTGTCATCTCCTTAGGGCAGGTCCTAATATTCTCACCTTTACGGTTGATAAACTGAATTATAAAAAGGATAACTATCTGTGGTCAGATAGTTGGTTGTGGCAGTCCAGAGTTTTGAACCCAGTCATTCTGGCTTTAGAATCTGTGTTACTAAACCTTTGGATTTGTATACTGCTTTATGATATATCAAATGCTTTCATACATATTCTCCATTTTCTTAAGGAAACTTTTTTGATGTGTGTAGGGCAAGTGTTATCTTAATTTTTATGAAATTTAACAATTTCATTTGCATCTATATGTAAGGTATATAAATGAATATATAAGATCTATCTATAAATATATATAGATGTATCTTTTGCATTTCCACACTACTTCTCATATATTATGTAATTTTCAAAGAAAGCATGTAAGTAAAGGAAATATTATTATTTCCAGTTGTCTTTTTCCATGTGTTTTTTAAAATTTTTTATGCTTTAACAATCACTTAATGTATTAACATTTTCACTTATGAACATGCAATTTGCATATACAGGGAAAAACTGGTTCTGAAGACACCACAGAATACTAGAGACAGGCAAGCAATTGGAAGAAAAAAGAAAAGATCAACCCTAGGGGACAAAATGGAACCGCATTCCATGCCGGTGTCTGTAAACTTGGGAAGGAGAAAAAGATCACACAGAATCACAATTAATGTAGAAAACAAACGTGGGTCATTCTGTATCAATGGCAGGAACTTCTCTCATGATCCAGATCTTGCATCCCAGTCAAGCCCATTTCATGAATGTTGATCCGAAACACAGTGGCTCACCTCTCCCTTCTCTTTAAATCTAACCCTGAAGCTAACTCAAGAAATTAAACGAACAGAGCTAAGAAACAAGCAGACTGGCATGTGTTCAATATCAACGGCCAGTTATTTAAAAGTGCACATGGAAGTAAAATGCTGACTAAGCATTTCACTTTAGGCAAAGTGAACAATTTCCTTCCAACTCACCTCATTTCTTGATTTAGGACTATCTAAGTGAGGCGACCAAAAGATTGGCATCTATGAGAACTGGGGCCAAGGAAATGAAGTGTCTCAGCCTGTCTTTATGCTGAGCATGCATTTCCTCTCAGGATCAAGTCACTAGGGACGGTGAACTTCCAGACTCAACTACAGTTGCCCAGCGTGGCTTGCCCAGACAGGGACTGGAGATGGGGAAGCACATGTATGTCAGGACTTCAGTCCACAGTTCCCCCCAGTCTGTCAGGGGAAAGCCAGGGGAACACAGGGAGACCATCTGCTTCAAGGGCATTTCAGTGACATAACTCAGTATCTGTGGTTCCGGTAATTCCTAGTTCAAAATTAACACTCTAGTGCAACATTAAAAACTGAGTTTAGTATTTTATTTGTAAAGGATACAGCTTGAATAATGATTACCATCTGAACAAAGCTATTCTTATTATGTATGATGTAAAATTAGTAACATTTTTAACCATCAAAACCAGTGTTGTCACACATCACATCTGGCAACTTTCCACCACATGACCCATCCAAAGAGATGACAGCCAAGTATCCTTCTTTTCAGCTGGAAGCAGACTCTCCAGTGTCACCAGGTACGGTGGAACTGGCTGGGAAACAGACCTGCGGTCACCACAGCATTCATTTGGCGTCTAGTTTCCAGAGATAGACAGAGATAGATCTATTTAAGTCTGCCTCAGAGGTGGAGTGGACAAGTGAAACAAAAAACTGTGTCAGTAACTAGCCACATAAAATATACACAGAGTTTGTGCTACTAGGAGTGTATTTTATGGAAACATGGCCTCATGGAGTATAGAGGCAGAGACCTTCATTGTGCCTTTGTAAATGTACATTTTTTTAAAACATGCAGGACAGAAAGCTGGAATAAGTGAAGTTTTAAAATTTATATAGATAAAAAAATAAGAAATAAGAGAAATGCAGGACCCTCAGTTTTTCAGAGCTTCACATAAAAGTTGGGGCTCAAAATTAAGTGGTTCACTAAAGTCAGAAATAAAAGCAAGACTGGTGTCCTAGTCAGGTAGGTAGAGAGGTATCTTGAGCAGGTCATTCATGTCTCTAGGCCAAAATTCCCATCTATAACCTGAGTTTCCCCCACCATGCAACACAGCTCAGGGACAGCCACAGTGCCCAGCCCTGCACAAGACAGGAGATGAGCTCATCAACAGCCTTCAGAAGGACATGAAGCACATCGTCAGTGTAGTCCAATCCCCTGAAACAGGAACACTGCAACTAAGGCTCTCATTTCACTTTCCTCACCATTCTCTTAATATTAGTTTCTCAACAAGTAGAAAAATAAGCTATAAGTAGGCTGAAGTGGCAATAAAGAATGCTCAGAGCAAATACTAAAAACATGATGCCTCTGAATAAAATAAATCTACCCCCATACACTTTTTTGGAGGAGTTGTGCCTTCTTCAAGTTTTAAATGATAAAGCCCTAAAATGCTGACACTCAAGTATACTCCTTTTTTTGGGATGCTTTCCAAGTATCACAACCAAAAACAAACAAATAAGAATAAAATGAAAAAGCATCATTTTCAAGGGGGGAACTGCCATCCCGCCCATTGTCCTGAGCAGTTTGCTTTGCTGGAGCCCCAGAGGCTGTGAGATATCACACTGCTGCCTAAGGAAGGTTCCAGCCTATAACTCCTGAAGTAACATACAGCCATTTTTGGTCTGAGGTTTCAAAGTCTGACATTAAACCAAAAAACTGCAGTTTTTCTTGCCATAGTCATTCACTCACTCCTACATCACCATGTTACCAGCAAAACACTAAAATAAATTATCCCTTAAGAACTAAGGCTTAACTCTGAAAAGAAAATGGCCTTTCAAAACAGGTGTGTTCAAATAAAGTATTGAGAGAGTTTTATAAGGAAACTCCTCGAATGAGCCAGTGGCCTCATATAGTCCACGTTTTAGCTAAACAGCGGTCCAAATCTTTCTCTGCAGTACTTCTATATACTTATAAGTATTTTGTCACTACTTTCAGAAGAACTATTAAACCTATTATTAAAAGCATTTATAACAGAAATGCCCTGCAAATTATATTATTGCACACAGGATATCAGAAGCTATGCATGTCTAGGTTCCAAGGACTCTAGAAGACCCAGAACAGAGACCCTAAGGCCATGACTGTGGCTGCTCCAGCCAGCATGCCCAGTGCCAGGTCACTGTCATTGTTTCAATACCACTCACGAATGATGCCTTGGTTGGCAGGCTGCTGTCCATAAAGTCCTGCATACGGGTACCGATAGGGTACAGCATAAGCCTGAGCATTTGCAGCATAGACAACTTGAGTTCCTGGTGGGTATGCACCACTGTATGGACCATAGCCCTATCCCTGCTCAAGGGTTGGTGCAGCATAGTCTGTGTAAGAAGGTGGGGAGGAAGCCACAGCTGTCTCATCATACATGACTTCTGAGCCAACATAAGCCAACATAATCCTGGAATGTAAACTTCCAGGCCAAACAATCACCTGTGCTTTCTGCACAAAGACTGATGGTTTTCCCATCTCGGCCAACAATCTGCAGCATACAGTCTTTAGGCTTCCCATCTGGCGGCTGAATATCCCGGCATTCATGTCCCATGTGGATGTTGATGCAGCCCACTGGCACGTGGACCTTGTCTTCTACACTCTGCCGAGTTTGGTCATCATAATAGATCAGGTGACCACAGGTCAAACCAATTCTTCCAGTGCTTCAAAATGGTACTCTGTCACAGCAACCATCCACTCTTCACAAATGCCATTTTCTCACCTGCAAAGCCTCTGGCCACCACTGTTCACGGTAACAGGTCCGTAGCAAAAGGAACTGCCAGGTTACTTGGCTCCGGCTGCCTCATGCTAGTGTCCTGGCTGCCGTCCACTGTCCTCAATGTGTTTTTGTAAAATGCCCTTGAGTACACAGAGCATAAATGACTCTACATCAGACACACAGGTTATAAGTGGACAGCTGTGGCTAATGTCAGTAATCTCATCAATGATTTATTGGTCACTTACTATAAGCCAGAGAGTTTAATTAGGCACTTATTAACATGTAATCCTCATAATAAGCCTGTGAAGTGGATGGATATTACCCCTATTTGGAGATAAGAAAACAGAGAGAGAGTTTAATCACTTTGCTTAGAATCTCGTTAAGTCTCAAGATTGGTACTAGTCAACAAGTTTATCTAACTCAAATCTTTGTTATTTTCTCTACTTCATGTTGACCTCATATAGAAGACAGTTAATATATTGGAATTAATTTAAACCAAGTAGCAAAAGAACATTAAAATATATTTGTACAAACTTCGTTCTTTATTTCAGTGATCTTCCTAATACATTATTTTGATGACTTAATTTTATTTCTGCTTTTTAAAAGTAGGTAACTTTTAACATAGTCTGTACAACAGATGAGTTCAGAAGTGAAGGGAGTAAGGACTCCCAGCAGCACATTCCTCTCTGGTCACCAGTGCTATATGCTCCAGTGGTTCCCCCTGAGAGGGCTATGAGTATCCTTCTGTTGCCGTGGACTAACTACTGTGGGTTGTCCAGTAGACTTGGCTGGGTTGGCCCCTCTTCAATTGATTGCCAATCTCTCCCTTGTTCAGATGCCACCAGCCACTGGTGGGTGGAGCTGTGTCACAAGGAGGCTGGCTGTGGAACGCCATTGCTCAGTGGTTGCTGGAACTGGGATTGAGATGGGTGGCTGTGGGGCCAGGGGTCCTGCATGGACCTAGTGTCTGTCTGCTGGTGGGTGGGACCAGTTCCTGAAATGGCTTACTGCACAGTCCAGTGTGTCCCAAAGCTGTTGACAGCCTGCTAGTGAGCAGGGCTGAATCCCAGGTTGGCCGAATAAGGGGCCCAAGGTGTCTCAAAAATACTGTTAATCTGCTCATGTGTAGGTCTGGAGCTCAGCAACTCCAGGGGCTGTTGCTTGCCTACTGGTGGGTCAACTGGGTCCTGACATGGCAGGCTCTGGGGCTCTGGTGGTACTGAGGTTGGTGTTTGCTCACTGGTTGGTGGGGTCAGAGTTCAAGAGATACCAAAGTTAGGTTAGATACGTCCTTGTTGGGGAGGCTGGTGGTGAGGGCAGAGCTGAACGGTGGGGGCGGCTGCTCTTGAGGAGGCTAGAGCTGAACTCACTGGTGGGTCACCCATCCAGGAGTATGAGTCTTGACTTAACCACGTCTCCACCCTTCCCACTCATCTACTTATGGTTCCTTCTTCATATCTTCAGTTGTAAAAGATCTTTTCTGCTATTCTTCTAATCTTTCTCATCAGTAGTTGCTCTGTAAATTGTAGATTTGATGTGCACATGGGAGGAGGTTAGCTTAGAGTCTTCCTATTTGGAAGTCATTTGATCATTTGGAAGCCATCTTGTCATTCTCCAAAATTACTCAGTTCTTTTCTTTCTTTCTTTCTTTTTTTTTTTTTTTTTAGTATTTATTTATTTTTGGCTGCCCTGGGTCTTAGTTGTTGTCTGTGGGCTTTCTCTAGTTGTGGAGAGTGGAGGCTACTCTCTAGTTGTGTGCATGGGCTTCACATTGTGGTGGCTTCTCTTGTTGTGGAGCATGGGCTCTTGGGTATTTGGTCTTCAGTAGTTGCTGCATGGGAGAAGGCAATGGCAACCCACTCCAGCACTCTTGCCTTGAAAATCCCATGGATGGAGGAGTCTCGTAGGCTGCAGTCCATGGGGTCACTAAGAGTTGGACACAACTGAGCGACTTCACTTTCACTTTTCACTTTCATGCATTGGAGAAGGAAATGGCAACCCACTCCAGTATTCTTGCCTGGAGAATGCCAGGGACAGAGGAACCCAGTGGGGTGCCGTCTATGGGGTCGCACAAAGTCGGACATGACTGAAGCGACTTAGCAGCAGCAGCAGTTGCTGCATGTAGCCTCAGCAGTTGCATCTCAAGGGCTCCCAAGTGCAGACTCAGAAGCTGTGGTGGCAGGGCTTAGTTGCCCCAAGGCATGCGGGATCTTCTGGACCAGTGATTGGACCCATGTCTCCTGCATTGGCAGGCAGATTCTTAATCAATGGACCAACAGGGAAACCCTAGTGTATTTTTTTTTTTACATTAAAATTTTTTAAAAATTATTTATTTATTATTATTATGATTTTTACTTTACAGTATTGTATTGGTTTTGCCATACTTCAGCATGAATCCGCCACGGGTGTACACGTGTTCCCAATCCTGAACCCCCCTGCCACCGCCCTCCCCATACCATCCCTTTGGGTCATCCCAGGGCACCAGCCCCAAACATCCTGTATCCTACATCAAACCTAGACTGGCGATTTGTTTCTTATATGATATTATACACATTTCAATGCCATTCTCCCAAATCATCCCACCCTCTCCCTCTCCCACAGAGTCCAAAAGACTGTTCTGTACATCTGTGTCTCTTATGCTGTCTTGCATACAGGGTTGTTGTTACCATCTTTCTAAATTCCATATATATGCGTTAGTATACTGTGTTGGTGTTTTTCTTTTTGGCTTACTTCACTCTGTATAATCAGCTCCAGTTTCATCCACCTCATTAGAATTGATGCAAATATATTCTTTTTAATGGCTGAGTAGTACTCCATTGTGTATATGTACCACAGCTTTCTTATCCATTCATCTGCTGATGGACATCGAGGTTGTTTCCATGTCCTGGCTATTATAAACAGTGCTGCGATGAACACTGGGGTACATGTGTCTCTTTCAATTCTGGTTTCCTCAGTGTGTATGCCCAGAAGTGGGATTGCTGGGTCATAAGGCAGTTCTATTTGCAGTTTTTTAAGGAATCTCCACACTGTTCTCCATAGTGGCTGTACTAGTTTGCATTCCCACCAACAGTGTTTGTTGGTTCTCTTTTCTCCACACCCTCTCCACACCAACAGTGTTCTCTTTTCTCCACACCCACTCCAGCATTTATTGCTTGTAGACTTTTGGATAGCAGCCATTCTGATTGGCATGAAATGGTACCTCATTGTATTCTTAATATATATATATGTATATATATATATATATATATATAGTGGAAATACTCAACAGGAGTTCTCTTAACCAATTTTAAAGTTATTACTTAGATATAGGTACTATGTTGAACAGCAGGTCACTAAAATTTATCCATCATGTATAACTGAAACTTTATACCAATTTTACAGCTCCCCATTACCCCCTCCTCCTAGCCTCTTGGCAACTCTGCATCTGTGGGTGTGAATCTTCTAAATATCTCATATAAATGAAATCATGAAGTATTTCATACTCTGTGACTAGCTTATTTCACTTAGCATAATGTCATTGAGATTTTGTACTGTTGTTGCATATGGCAGAACTTGCTTCTTTTTTTAAAGATTGAATAATATTTCATTGCAAGTTATATTCCATTGCAAGTGTGTACCACATTTTGCTTATCCATTCATCATTCAATTACGTTTAGTTGCTGCCATATCTTTACTATTGTGAATATTGCTGCAATAAACATAGGAGTACAGATATCACTTACATATTCTAATTTCAATAGTTTTGGATATATACCTAGAAGCAGGATTTCTGGATCATATGGTATTCTATTTTTAATTTTTTGAGGAACCTCTTTACTGTCTTCAGCAGAGACTGGATTTACATTTCCATGAACAATGTACTAAGTTTCCAGTTTCTCCATGTCCTTGCCAACAATGTTCATCTATTTTTAAAGGAATCAAGAGGGAGAGTACATACATATAATTATAGCTGATTCATGTTGTTGTATGGCAGAAACCAACACAACGTTGTAAAGAAATTTTCCTCCAGTTAAAGAAATAAATTAAAAAAAGAATCATAGCTATCTTAACAGGTATGAGGTGATAGCTCATTGTTTTTTCTTTTGATTTGCACTTCCTTGATGATTAGTGATGTTGATGACCTTTTCATATACCCATTGTTTGTTTATATGTGTCTTCTTTGCAGAAATGTGTATCCAAATCCTATGCCCATTTTCTAATTGGGTTGTTTAGTTTTTCCTGTTGAACTTGATTTTGTTTTAAGAGAATATGTGTTCAGTGAATGAAATCACATGTCCTCCTGAGGAATGACTGGCCTCTAAGCATTTGTTATGAACATTTATCATTACCTCTTGAATTTAACATTTTGAAATTGATTTGTATAATATAGAATTGTGTTTTCAGAAGAATAATGCCAATGACATTATATGGATCCATGTTTAGGCAATCCAGTGGTATGAAGACTTTTAGCGATTGCAGTTTGAGAGACTTTGAAAATTTCATTTCAAACATGAGGGCCCAGTGTCTTCAGAATAAGCCACAAATGCAGAGAAATCCGGGACCCATCTGTGGCAATGGCAGAGTGGAGGGAAATGAAGTCTGTGACTGTGGTACTGAGGAAGTAAGTCTAATAATTGGAAAATTGATAAATTTATTGTTTCTGTTCATCCTTTGTAATAAATGCTATATATCTCAAATATGACTGGGTGCCATGCAAAATATTGGCAATAATAAAATAAAGTTAAAATGCATACAAGAATATGCTGTCTAGATTGAATAGGTTGAAGAGTTTTGGACAAATGTTAAGACTATTCCCCTAAAATTATTGCTGATAAGAAAAGGAAGTCTAGAATGAGTTTTTGGTTCCAGACTAAATAGGTACAGTATTTTCAAATCTGTGCTTAATCTCTGGATATTTGATAAGTGTTTTATTGAAGATTAATATGGGAGTAGACCATATTAAGGCAATGGCACCCCACTCCAGTACTCTTGCCTAGAAAATCCCATGGATGGAGGAGCCTGGTAGGCTGTAGTCCATGGGGTCGCTAGGAGTCAGACAGGACTGAGCGACTTCACTTTGACTTTTCACTTTCATGCACTGGAGAAGGAAATGGCAACCCACTGCAGTGTTCTTGCCTGAAGAATCCCAGGGACGGGGGAGCCTGGTAGGCTGCCGTCTCTGGGGTCGCATAGAGTTGGACATGACTGAAGCGACTTAGCAGCAGCAGCAGCAGCAGCAGCAGACCATAAAGTATCCTTTAGGGTATTGCCTCACAGTGGAATCACAATGGAGGGAAAACTGTTAATGTTATAATCTGAACAGTGGGTGATTCTGATTCCCCCATATCATCCTCTTCCCTCTTCCCATTGATAACCACTAGTTTGGCCTTTATATCTGAGGGTCTGTTTCTGTTTCGTCATATTCATGTATTTTAAAATTTATATTCCACATATAAGTGATAACATAGAGTGTTTGTCTTTGTTTGACTTACTTCACTAAACATAATACTCTCTGGTTCCATTCATGTAGTATAAATGGCAAAATTTCATTCTTTTTTTATGCCTGAATAATAAATATATACATATGTGTGTATATACATATAGTGTGTATACATATATACATATATGTATATATATGTGTGTGTGTGTATATATATATATATGCACACACATACCACATCTTCTTTATGCATTTGCCTGTTGACAGACACTTATGTTGCTGCTGCGTCTTGGCAATTATAAATAATGCTTCTATGAACACTGGAGTGTATGTGTAATTTTAAATTAGTGCTGTTTTCTTTGGATATATATTCAGGAATGGAATTGCTGGATCATAGGCTATGGTTTTTCCACTAGTCATGTATGGATGTGAGAGTTGGACTGTGAAGAAAGCTGAGCGCCGAAGAATTGATGCTTTTGAACTGTGGTGCTGGAGAAGACTCTTGAGAGTCCCTTGGACTGCAAGGAGATTCAACCAGTCTATCCTAAAGGAGACCAATCCTGGCAGTTCACTGGAAGGACTGATGCTAAAGCTGAAACTCCAGTACTTTGGCCACCTCACGCGAAGAGTTGACTCATTGGAAAAGACTTGGATGCTGGGAGGGATTGGGGGCAGGAGGAGAAGGGGACGACAGAGGATGAGGTGGCTGGATGGTGTCACCGACCTGATGGACATGAGTTTGAGTGAACTCTGGGAGATGATGATGGACAGGGAGGCCTGGCGTGCTGCGATTCATGGGGTCACAGAGAGTCGGACACGACTGAGCGACTGAACTGACTGACTGACTGACTGATGGTAGTTTAATTTTGTTTTTCTGAGGAATCTCCACACTGTTTTCTGTAGTGGAAAACATAGTGCACAGTGGCTCTTTTCTCCACATGCTCACCAGCATTTGTTATTTGTGGTCTTTTTGATGATAGTAATTCTGACACATGTGAGATGATCTCTCAATCATGATTTTGATTTGCATTTCCCTAATGTTTAGTGATGTTGCCATCTTTTCATGTACCTATTGGCATGTCTTTAGAAAAATGTGTATTCAAATCTCTTGCTTATTTTTAAATCAGGTTGGTTTTTTTTTGATACTAGGGCTTCCTGGATAGCTCAGTTGGTAAAGAATCTGCCTGAAATGCAGGAGACCCCGGTTCAGTTCCTGAGTTGGGAAAATCCACTGGAGAAAGGGATAGGCTATCCACTCCAGTATTCTTGAGTTTCCCTGATGGTTCAGCTGGTAAAGAATCTGCCTGCAATGTGGGAGACCTTGGTTTGATCCTTGGGTTAGGAAGATCCCTGGAGAAGGGAAAGGCTGCCCACTCCAGTATTCTGGCCTGGAGAATTTCATGTACTGTAGAGTCCATGGGGTTGCAAAAAGTCGGACATGACTTTCATTTTCACTTTTTTGATACTGAGGTTGGGTTTTTGATACTGAGTTGTATGACCTGTTTATGTAGTTTCAATATTAACCCCTTATCAACCATATTATTTGCAAACATTTTCTCACATTCAGTAGGTTGTTTCTTTCTTTAACCAGTAGTTTCCTGTGCTTTAAAGTTTAATTAGAGCTCATTTGTTTATTTTTGTTTTCTTTGCCTTAAGAGACAGATCCAAAAAAGGTTGTTGCAGTTAATGTCAGAGTATTCTGCCTAAGTTTTCTTCTTGGAGTTTTATGGTTTCTGGTCTTACATTTATGTTTTTAACCTATTTTGAGTTTATTTTAATGTATGGTGTGAAAAAATGTTTCAGTTTTATTCCTTAAATGTAGCTGTCCAGATTTCCCAGCACTGCTTATTAAAGAGATTGTCTTTTCTCTATTGTATATTCATGCCTCCTTTGTTGAAAATTAATTGATCATAAGTGCATGGGTTTATTTTTAGGCTCTCTGTTCTGTTCCATTGATTTGTATATCTGTTTTTGTGCCAATATCATACTTTTTGATGTTATCTCTTTGTACTATAGTTTGAAATCAAGGAGTATGATACTTCCAGCTCTGTTCTTCTTTCTTCAGATTGCTTTGGCTGTTTGGAGTCTTATGTTTCCATACAAATTTTAGAATTATTTGTTTTAGTTCTGTGAACAATGCCATTAATATTTTGATAGAATTGCATTGAATCTGTAGATTGCTTTGAGTACTATGGCCTTTTTAACAATATTAATTCTGCCAGTCCATGAACACTGTATAACTTTCCATTTGCTTTTATCATCTTCAACTTCTTCCATCTATATCTTACAGTTTTCCAAGTATGGGTGTTTTACCTCCTTAGATTTGTTCTTAGATATTTTATTCTTTTTGATGTGATTCTAAATGGGATTGTTTTTATATTTCTTTTTTGTTAATTCATAATTAGTGTATAGAAATGCAACAGATTCGTATTGCTTTAGTATTCTGCATTTAACAAACTGGCAATAAGTACATATCTATCAATACTTACTGTAAATGTAATTGTACTAAATGCTGCAATCAAAAGAAACAGAATGACTGAATGGATAAAAAATAGGACCCGTATATGTACATATACTGCTTCCAAGAGACTCACTTCAGATCTTCCCATGGTCAGTTGCAAAGACACACATAGACTGAAAGTGAGGGAATCAGATAAGGTATTCCATGCAAATGGAAATCAAAAGAAAGCTGAGGTGGCAATTCTTAATTATATAAGATAAAACAGACTTCAAAACAAAGACTGTTAGACAAAGGACATTATATAATGATTAAGGGATCAATTCAAGAAGATGTAATGTTTGTAAATGTATATGCATCCAACATAGGACAAGTGGTTCAGTGGTAAAGAATCTGCCTGCCAATGCAAGAGATGCAGGTCACAAAAGAATCGGCCATGACTGGGCTACTAAACAACAACTAACACAGGTGCACCTAATTACATAAAGCAAACATCAGATATAAGAGGAGACATTGACAGTAAACACGATGTTAGTAAGGGGCTTTAACACCTCACTGACATCTTTAGATCATTCAGACATAAGATCATTAAGGAAAGACTGGTCTTAAGTGACACATCAGACCAGATGGAATTTATAGATATAAATACAGAGTATTCCACATCAAAGCAACAGAATACACTGTTTCAGCTGCTTGTAACATTCTCCAGGGTAGGCCACAAAACAAGTCTCAGTACATTTAAGAAAATTGAAATCGTATCCAGCATCTTTTCTGACTAGAATGCCATGAGACTAGAAATAAACTACAAGAAAAATGGAAACATGTTGAGGCTAAACAATATACTGCTAAACAACTAATGGATCACGGAAGAAATAAAATAGAAAATTTAAAGATACCTGTAGACAAATGAAAACAAAACACAATAATCCAAAATCCACAGGGCAAAGAAAAAGCATTTCTGAAGGAATTTTTTAATGATACAAACTTACCTTATGAAAAAAGAAAAATATCAAGCAACCTGATTTTATACCTAAAGGAACTAAAAACAGAAGAAATAAACCCCAAAGTTAGTAGAAGAAGAGAAATGATAAAGATCAGAGTATAAGTAATTGAAATAGAGGCTAAAAAATTAAAAAGATTAATGAAACTAAGAGGTGATTCTTTGAGAATGATGAAGGAAACTGATAAACCTTTAGCTAGACTCATCAAGAAAAAGAGAGAGCCCAAATCAATAAAATCAGAAATGTAAAAGGAGAAGCTACAGCCAACACCACATAAATTCAAAGGGTCATAAGAGATTATTTCAAATAATTATATGCCAGTAAAATGGGCAAAATGGAAGAAATGTACAAATTCTTATAAATTTGTACTCTCCTAATACTGAATCAGGGAGAAATAGAAAAGATGAACAAATTGCCAGTAATGACTTTGAATCAGTAATAATAGTAATAAAATTAACAATAAAAATCCAGGATCAATGGCTTCCTTCACAGGTGAATTCACCAAACATTTAGAGAACACTTAACACCTGTTCCTATGATAATAAACAACCATATGTATCTTTCCCTTAATTCTTTTCTGTGTATTTGTCTGTCCTTATGCCAATTCCACAGTCTTAACTAGCGTACTTTTACAGTAAGTCTTAAAAACATTTTGTGTAAATCAATAAACTTTGGTCTTCTTTTTCAAGATACTTTTACTATTCTAGGACCACTTTGTTTCCATGTAAGTTGAAAAATTGGCATATAATTGTAGGGACTTTGATTTGAACTGTGTTGTATTCATATATCAATTTGAGGGGAATTACCTTCTTACCAATATTAGTTATGCCAATCTGTGCACATTGTGTATCTCTTAACTTATTCAGATCTTCTTTATTTATTTCTTCTATAGATTGCTTATTTTGATAATTTAAAAATTTTATTTAGCAATTATATCACTAGTATAAAAATTGCAGTGGACTTTTCTGAATTATAGTTTTTATTAGAAGTTATGAGAGTGGCTTTCTTTCCTTTGTTCTTATTTTTAGGGAGAAAGTTTTCTGACCTTTAACATTAAATATGATATTAAATATAAGCTTTTCTTTAAACAGATGTGCTTTACCATATTGAGGAAATTTCTTTCTGAGCGTTTTTTTTAATTGAATAAAATTGAAGTAAAATATTGTAAGTTTAAGTTGTATAGTACTCTTGCCTGGAAAATCCCATGGATGGAGGAGCCTGGCAGGCTGCAGTCCATGGGGTCGCAAAGAGTCGGACATGACTGAGCAACTTCACTTTCACTTTTTACTTTCATGCATTGGAGAAGGAAATGGCAACCCACTCCAGTGTTCTTGCCTGGAGAATCCTAGGGATGGGGGCGCCTGGTGGGCTGCCGTCTATGGGGTCGCACAGAGTCGGACACGACTGAAGCGACTTAGCAGCAGCAGCAGCAAGTTGTATAGTGTGTTACTGTGATATATTTATATGTGTTTATATATTGCTATCTGATTGCTGATGTGGTGATGTTTACTACATTACATAATTATAGGGATTCCCAGTTAGGGTTTGCCTGCCAATGCAAGAGACAAAAGAGATGCAAGTTCAATCCCTGGGTCAGGAAGATCCCTTGGAGAAGAAATGGCAACCCACTCCAGTATCCTTGCTTGGAGAATCCCATGGACAGAGGAGCCTTGCAGGCTACAGTTCATGGGGTCTCAAAGAGTTGGATGTGACTGAGCATGTACACATACACACACACACACACATACACTCACACACATTATTATAGTACATTTGTTGTTGTTCAATTGCTCTGTCATGTCCGACTATTTGTGACCCCATGGACTGAAGCACACCAGGCTTCCCTGTGCTTCACCATCTCTCGGAGATTGCTTGAGCTCATGTCCATCGAGTTGGTGTTGCCATCCAACCATCTCATCCTCTGTTGTCCCCTTCTCCTCCTGCCTTCAGTCTTTCCCAGCATCAGGGTCTTTTCTAATGAGTCAGCTCTTCGAATCAGGTGGCCAAAGTACAGGAGCTTCAGCTTCAGCATCAGTTTCTGTTAGGATTGACTGGTTTGATCTCTTTGCAGTCCAGGAGACTCTCAAGAGTCTTTTCCAACACTACAGTTCAAAAGCATAAGTTCTTTTTTTTAAATATAAATTTATTTATTTTAATTGAAGGTTAATTACTTTACAAAAAAACAAAACAAAACAAAAACAAAAGCATAGGTTCTTTGGTGTTCAGCTTTCTTTATGGTCCAATTCTCACACCCGTACTTGACTACTGGAAAAACCATAGCTTTGACTATATGGACCTTTATCAACAAAGTAATGTCTTTGCTTTTCAACATGTATCTAGGTTGGTCAGAGCTTTTCTTCCAAAGAGCAAGCGTTTTTTAATTTCATGGCTGCAATGATTTTGGAGCCCAAGATAATATAGTCTATCACTGTTTCCATTGTTTCTGCATCTATTTGCCATGAAGTAATGGGACCAGATGCCATGATCTTAGTTTTTTGAATGTTGACTTTTAAGTCAGCTTTTTCACTCTCCTCTTTCACATTCATCAAGGGGCACTTTTAGTTTCTCTTTGCTTTCTGCCATAAAGGTGGTGTCGTCTGCATATCTAAGGTTATTGATATTTGTCCCGGCAATCTTGATTCCAGCTTGTGCTTCATCCAGCCTGGCATTTCACATGATGTACTCTGCATATAAGTTAAATAAGCAAGGTGACAATATACAACCTTGACGTACTCCTTTCCCAATTTGGAACCAGTCTGTTGTTCCATGTCCAGTTCTAACTGTTGCTTCTTGATCTGCATACAGGTTTCTCAGGAGGCAGGTAAGGTGGTCTGGTATTCCCATCTCTTGAAGAATTTTCCAGTTGTGATCCACACAGTCAAAGTGTAGTCAATGAAGCTGAAGCATCTTTAGTGCTGTCAGTGAAGCAGAAGTAGATGTTTTTCTGGAACTCTCTTGCTTTTTCTGTGATCCAGTGGATGTTGGCAATTTGATCGCTGGTTCCGCTGCCTTTTTAAAATCAAGCTTGAACATCTGAAAGTTCTCAGTGCACGTACTGTTGAAGCCTATCCTGGAGAATTTTGAGCATTACTTTGCTAGCGTGTGAAATGAGTGCAGTTGTTTGGTAGTTTGAACATTCTTTGGCATTGCCTTTCTTGTGTGCTTAGTCACTCAATGGTGTCTGGCTCTGCGACTCCATAGGCTATAGCCTGCCAGGCTCCTCTGTACATGGGATTTTCCAGGTGAGAATACTGGAGCGGGTTGCCATTCCCTTCTCCATGCCTTTCTTTGGGATTGGAAATAAAACTGACCTTTCTAGTCCTGTGGCCACTGCTGTTTTCCAAATTTTCTGGCATATTGAGTGCAGCACTTTCACACCATCATCTTTTAGGATTTGAAAAAACTTAGCTGGAATTCTATCACCTCCACTAGCTTCGTTTGTAATGATGCTTCCTAAGGCCCACTTGTTTTCACACTCCAGGATGTCTGGCTCTACATGAATGATCACACCATCGTGGTTATCTGGCTCACTAAGATATTTTTTTGTATAGTTCTTCTGTGTATTGTTGCCACCTCTTCTTAATATTTTCTGCTTCTGTTAGATTGATAACATTTCTGTCTCTTATTGTACTCATCTTTGCTTGAAATGTTCCCTTGGTATCTCTAATTTCCTTGAAGAGCTCGCTAGTCTTTCCCATTATATTTTTTTTCTCTGTTTCTTTGCATTGATCACTTAGGAAGGCTTTCTTATCTCTCCTTGCTATTCTCTGGAACTCTGCATCCAGATGGATATATCTTTCCTTTTCTCCTTTGCATTTCACTATAGTAAAGTAATATTGCCTATATTCATTATATTGTGCAGTAGATTTCTATGGCTTATTTATTATTTGTTAGAAGTTTGTACCCTTAAATACCATCACTCTTATTCCTTTGTCTCCACAACCTCTGGTAATGAGTATTTTACTCTGTTTTTCACAGATTTAAATTTTTTAGATTCCACATATGTGTGATATCACACAATTCTTTTCTCTGTTTGACTTATCTCATTAGCATAATGTGCTCAAGGTTTGTACATGTTGTTGAAAATGGGAGGATCACGTCCATTTTTTTGGCTGAAAAACATTCCATTGTGTGTGTGTAGCACATCTTTTTTATCTGTTAATCCATTGATGGGTGTTTTGGGTATTTCTATATCTTTGGTATTATAAATAATACTGTGATAAATATAGAGTGCATATATCTCTTTGAAATTAAGTTTTCATTTTCTTTGGGTATATACTCAGAAGTAGAATTGCTGGACCATACGTTAGGTCTATTTTTATTTTTCTGAGCAACCTCCATATTATTTTGCATAGTGGACCAATTGGTTGGACCAGTTTACATTTGCACCAACAATATATAAAGCTTCCCTTTTCTCCGCATTCTTTCCAGTATGTGTTGTCTCTTGTATTCTTAATGATAACCATTCTAATAGGTGGGAAGTGGGATGTCTCGTTGTGGTTTTGATTTGTATTTCTTGATGATTGGTGATGCTGAGTGTCTTTTCATGTGCCTATTGGCCATCTGTATGTCTTTTCAGAAAAACATCTAGTTCTTCTGTTCATTTTAAAATTGGACTTTTTTTTGTTATCAGATTGAATAAGTTTTCTATATATGTTTAATATTGACCCCTTATCTGATACATGCTTTGCAGAATTTTTCTCCCATCATGTAGGGTTTTTTTTTTTTTTTTTTTCCATTTTGGTGTTTCTTTTGAGGTGCGAAAGTTTTTGAGTTTGATGTCCCATTTGTTGATTTTTTTCTTTTGTAGTTTGTCCATGCTGTAGTTTGGCCTCATGCTCCAGAATTTATACCCAAGATCAGTATCTGAGGTTCTTCCCTACGTTTTCTCCTAGGGGTTTCATGGTATCAGACCTTATGTTTAAGTCTTTGATCCATTTTGAGTTACTTTCTCTGGGAATTGTGGGATAGGAGTCAGTGTCATTGTTTTGCATACATTTCTCCAGTTTTCCTGGTTGTTGAAAAGAGTGTACTTTCCTCATTGGAGATTCTTGACTTCCTTGTTGAATATTAGTATACCATATATGCCAGAGTTTAGTTTTGAGTTCTCTGTTCCCTTTGGCTGATTGACATGTCTATTTTTGTCCCAGTATCATATTGGTGTGTGTTTTATTATAGGAGTTTCAGATGTACAGCATTCTAGTTAAACATCTGTATGCATTACAAAGTGATCAGCAATGCAAGTCTGCTTACAATCTAATGACAAAGGGTTGACTCCCTCCACCCATTTCTCTTACTTCCTAAACCACTTCCTTCTGCTAACCACTAATCTGATCTCTGTATCTATGAGGTTTTTTGCTTTTGTTTAGTTGGCTTTTTTGAGTGCTTTGTTGTTTTTTAGATTTTACATATGAATGAAATTATATGGTGTCTTTTTCCATTTGAGTTATTTCTCTTAGTGTAATACTTTCAAGGTTCACCCGTGTTGTTGCAAACAGCAAGGTTTCATTCTTTTTATGGATGAATAAGTATTCTATTGACTTCCCCTGTGGCTCAGTGGTAAAGAATCTGCCTGCAATGCAGGAGACCCTGGTTGATCCCTGTGTTGGGAAGATCCCCTGGAGAAGGAAATGGCAACTCACTCCATTATTCTTGCTGGGAAAGTCCCAGCAAGGAGGAGGAGGTGTCTGACAGGCTACAGTCTGCAGAGTTGCAAAGAGTCGGACATTACCGAGGGATGGAGCATGAAGTATTCCATTGTTTAGGTATACTGGGGCTTCTTTATCCATTCTTCCATCAGTGGACACTTAGCTTGTTTCCGTGCTTGTACATGTCTAGTCATTCAGTCTTGTCTGACTCTTTATGACCCCAAGGACCCCAAGCCTGCCAGGCTTCTTACATGGGATCCTCCCATGTAAGAATGTTGCAAGAATATTGGAGTGGGTAGCCATTTCCTTCTCCAGGGGATCTTCCTGACCAGGAATCGAATCTGCATCTCCTGCATTATAGGTGAATTCTTTACCATCTGAGCCACCAGGGAAGCCCTTTAAGTTGTTCCCACATCTTGGTTATAAATAATGCTGCAATAAACAGAGTGCATATATATTTTTCTAGTTAGTGTGTTTGTATTATTTGGATAAATACCCAGGAGTGGAATAGCGGATTGTATGATAATATGATGCTTAGTTTTTTGAGTAATCACCATAATGTTTTCCATTGTGGCTGCACCGATTTTTAGTCCTACCAATAGTGGACTAGGGTTCCCTTTTCTGTGTGTTCTCTCCAACATTTGTTATTTTTTGTCTTTGATAATAGTTATTCTAAAAGGTGTGAGGTGATATCTTATTGTAGTTTGATTTGCATTTTCCTAATAATTATGTTGATCATCTTTTCATGTGCCTATTGGCCATCTCTGTGTCTTCTTTGGAAATGTCTGTTCAGGTTCTGTGTCCATTATTTTAGTCAAGTTGTTTGTTATTGAGTTGTATATGTGTTTTGTGTATTTTGGATATTAACTCCATATCAGATATATGATTTGCAAATATATTTTCATTCAGTAAGTTGCTTTTTCATTTTGAGATGGTTTTCTTTGCTGTGAGGAAACATTTTAGTTTGATGTAGTCCCATTTGTTTATTCTGCTTTTGTTTCTCTTGCCTTTCAATTCAGAGTGACAAAAACCTTACCCTTATGAGATCGGTATCAGTGAGATTATTGCCTACGTTTTCTTCTAGGAATTTTATGGATTGATGTCTTATATTCAAATCAATCCATTTTGAGTTCATTTTTCTTTATGATGTGAGGTAGTAGTCTGGTTTCTTTCTTTTGCATGTGGCCATACAGTTTTCTCGACACCATTTATTGAAGAGACTCTCCTTTCTCTGTAGTGTATTCTTTGTTGTAAATTTATTGTGTGTGCATGTGTGGGTTTATTTTTGTGCTCTTAGTTGTGTTCCATTGATCTGTGAGTCTGTATTTGTGCCAGTACCATTTTGTTTTGACTATGGTAACTTGGTAGGAAGCAAAACATACTGTTTCACTTACTGTAGCTTTATAGGAAATGGTTGTCCCTTGATATCTACAGGAGATTGGTTCTAGGACCCTTGAAGGATGCTAAAATCTATGCATGTTAAAATTTTTTTATAAATGACACTGCTGCTGCTGCTGCTGTTGCTAAGTCGCTTCAGTCGTGTCCGACTCTGTGCGACCCCATAGACGGCAGTATAAATGCCACATAACCTACCAATATATGCCTACTATTTTAAATAATTTCTAGATTACTTCTAATACCTAATACAATGTAGATGCTGTGTAAATATTGGTAAATAAAATGTAAATGCTATGTAAATAATCGCCAGAATGCAGCAAATTTAAGTTTTGCTTTTTGGAACTTTCTGGACTTTTTTCTGAATATTTTCAATCTAAGATTGGTTGAATCCATGGTACATAACTCACACATATGGAGGACCAGCTATAATTTGAAATCAAAGAGTGTGATACTTCCAGCTTTGTTTTTCTTTTTCAAGATTGTTTTGGCTGTTGGGGATCTTTTGTGTTTCCACATACCTGTGGTTTTTATTACTATGGCTTTGTAGTTTAGTTAGAAATTCGGAAGCATGATACGTCCAGGTTTTTTTTTTTTTTCCTCAGCAGCATTTTGCCTATTTGGAGTCTTTTGAGCTTCCATGCAAAGTTTAGGATTGTTTTCTCTATTATTGTGAAGAATGCCCTTGGTATTTTTATGGGGATTATGTTGACTCTGTAGATGGTTGTGTGTCATATAGCCATTTGAATAATATTAATTTTTCCAATCCATGAACATAGGATATCTTTCCATTTCTTCTTGTCTTCATGTCTTTTTTTAAATTTTCTTCAGCAAAGTTTTGTGATTTTCATTAGGCAGATCTTTCACTTTCTTGGTTAAAATTATTCCTAAGTATTTTGTTGTTTTTAATACTGTTGTGAATGGGATGGATTTTTAAAATTTCTGTTTTAGAAGCTTTATTATTAATGTAAAGGAATGTGATTGATATTATTAATGTAAAGGAATGTGATTGATTTCTGTATGCTGACTTTGTATCTTGCCACTTAACTGAAATCATTGAGTAACTCTAGTTTTTTGATGGTTCTTTCAGATTTTCTGTATATAGGATCATATTATCAGCAAATAACCACAGTTTTACTTCTCTTTTTATTTGGTTAACTTTCCTTTTTTTTTGTCTTGCCCAATTACTCTAGCTAGGTCTTCAGGAAAACTGAAGGACTGAAAATACCCAGTTTCAAAACTTAATAAAAACTATAATAATGGCAATATAGTACACACAAAAAATAGACAAAGAGTTTATTAGAACAAAATGGAGACCTCAGAAATAAAATTCCAAAAACTGAATAGGCATATTGAGAGTGGGTATTATTGCCATGTTCTTGATCTTAGGGGAAATGCTTTCAATTTCTCTACATTTAAGTGTAATCTTAGTTAGCTAAGAATTTTCAGTTGAAAATTAGTGTTGAATATTGTTAAATATTTCTGTGTCTATTGAGCTGATCATATGATTTTTCTGTTTTTTTTCTTCTATTAATATGATGCTTTTCCTTCATTGCTTTTTGAGTACTAACCCAGCTATCATGCAATATTGAGATTAGCCCCACTTGGGTTATTATATATATATAACATTTTAATTTACCATTTTGTTCAGGATTATGGAACTTATTTTTAGAAGGGGATTGTGGTCTGTAGTTTTTTTCTTTTTTTACAATCTTTTCTTTTGGTTTTTGTATCAGGGTAATTATGGGCTCATAAAAAGAGTTGGAATATGCTCCCTACTCCTACCTTTTGAAATAATTTGTTTAAGATTTGTATTATTCCTTTTTATTTATTGTGAAAGAACACTCGGCAGTAGATTTACCCTCTTAAATCTAACCCCCTAGAAGTTTTATAGTTTTGCAATTTAATTTTAGATTTATGATCCCTTGAATTATTGTGTGTGTGTGTGTGAAATGTGTAGAGTCAATATCTAGAGTTTTTCATGTGAATGCCCAGTTGTTCCAACACCATTTATTGAAAACGCTTTTCTCCACTGATTTGTATTTGTTCCACTATCAAAGATTTTATAATTTCTGAGGTCTCCATTTTGTTCTAATAAATTCTGTATCTATTTTTTTGTACGTCTTCAGTTCAGTTCAGTTGCTCAGTTGTGTCTGACTCTCTGCGACCCCATGAACCACAGCACGCCAGGCCTCCCTGTCCATCACCAACTCCCGGAGTTTACCCAAACTTATGTCCATTGCGTCGGTGATGCCATCCAGCCATCTCATCCTCCGTCGTCCCCTTCTCCTGCTGCCCTCAATCTTTCCCAGCATCAGAGTCTTTTCAAATGAGTTAACGCTTCATATCAGCTGGCCAAAATATTGGAGTTTCAGCTTCAGCATCAGTCCTTCCAATGAATATTCGGGACTGATTTCCTTTGTACATACTGCTGCTGCTGCTGCTGCTACTAAGTCGCTTCAGTCGTGTCCGACTCTGTGCGACCCCACAGATGGCAGCCCACCAGGCTCCCCCATCCCTGGGATTCTCCAGGCAAGAATACTGGAGTGGGTTGCCATTTCCTTCTCTAATGCATGAAAGTGAGAAGTGAAAGTGAAGTACAGTGCCATAATTAAAGTTTTTATTGAGTTTTGAAACTGGGTATTTTAAGTCCTGCCGTTTTCTTCCTTCTATTGCTCCTCCTCCTTCTTCTTTCTCTTCCTCAGCATTATGTTGTCCACTGTGTCTTTTGCCTTTCCGCATAAACCTTAGAATCATTTTGATAATGTCAAAAAACAATTGCTGGATTTTTATTGTAATTGCATTGAACATCAAGTTGTGAAGAACTGACATTTTAACAATTCATGAACATGAACATTCTCTTCACTTATTTATACTTTCTTTGATTTTCTTCATCAAGTTTTATAGTTTTCATTATATAGATCCTATAAGATTTTTTTCTAGATGCTGTTACCAAATTGAAGAAGTTTCCTCTATTCCTAGTTTGCTAACATTTTTATAAGTGATTTTAGATTTTGTCAAATGCTTTCTCTACAGCAATTGTGAGGGTCATTGATATCTCTTCTTTAGGCTATCAATATGATTGATTGTATTAATGGATATTTGCATAATAAGCCATCCTTTCATGCTTGTGATGAATCCTACTTGGTTATTTTTGTACATTGTTGGATTCAATTTCCTAATTTTTTTTGTTGAGGATTTTTGCATCTATGTTTATTAGATCTGTTTATTGATTGAATTAGATTTATTTATGAGATCTATGGATTTATTGATATGTCTTGAAATGTCTTTGTTATTGATATTAGGCTAACACTAGCCTCATAGAACTAGTTAGGAAGCATCACATATCAGTGCTGGGAGAGTAATATGTCTGTGATTCCATGGGGTAAAGGCAGTAGAAGCTCCATGTTTAGTGCTTTTGCTAAATTCTGTCCTCAGTGCTTTTTCTCTTGACTGATTTTAATTTGTATCCTTTCCATATACTAAAGCATAACTGTGAGTATTAACAGCTTTCAGTGTGTTCTATGAGTTCTTTCAGTAAATTATAAAACCTGAGTGTGGTTTTGGGAATCCACTGAGCTTGTGATTGGTGAAAATGAGGACACTCTTGGGGACTGTTCTTTCTAACTTTGCAGTGGGTCTAAACTCTACTCACCCCTTTTAAACTTTTTTAAACTTTATTTATTTTCTGACTGTGTCCCAAAGAATGTGGGATCTTATTTCCATGGGGGATCTAACCCGCATGCCTTGTATTGGAAGCATGGAGTCTTAACCACTTCCTCCAGGGAAGTCCCATACCTACCTCTTAACCCGCCCTGATTTATTGAGGTATCATTAGCAAATAAAAATTGTATATGGTTTAAGGTTTACAGATATACAATGTGATGTTTTCATATATGTATACATTGTGAAATGGTTCCCATGATCAAACCAGTTGAAATGTCCATCATCTCACACAGTTATCATTAAAAACATTTCCATCTTAGCAAATTTCACCTGTATAATGCATTATTGTTAACTATAGATGCTGACAACAGACTCATTTTATCAATGAAAGTCTGTACCCTTTGATCTGTATCTCCCCTTTCCTCTTACCATTTAGGCACTGGAGGTGCCACTCTGATATAATATTTAGTTTCTGAAAAAAAAAAAAAAAAGGTTGTTTTATATATTCTTCCCAGTTTTCGAGTTGATTAAGAGTAAGTTCCACCATAGTATTTTAATTGTTTAAAGATGCAAAAATCTTTAAGTGTCGACAGCATGCATATTCCCTCCCCAAATTAAAAAAACTGTGTAAGATAGCTCTTGCCAAAGTTTATATTATTTCTATGACATAGTTTTATTGTGTATTCCACTCATTTATAGCAATGTGGACCTGATAACTGTTGTAATCCTCGGACTTGTGTGCTGAAACCAGGTTCAGAATGCGATAAAGGATTATGCTGCAACAACTGTAAAGTACGATTTTAGTTTATTACCATCTTCTAAGTATAAAATGAAATGTGTCTTGGTTACTTTTGGATACAGACACTTAGCTGTAACTCAAAATACATGACTTTTCGTATAAAGACAAAAATAAGTTCAGAGTGATGTGTCTAATTTTACAAATTATAGTTGGATGTTGAGCCCTCCTTATAATGCCATTATTCTCCCTAATGATGCTATTGGTTTTAAGCCTTGATTGACAGCTATGACAGAATTCTCTGATGTAGAACATCTTCATTGAAAGGGACTATTTTCATTTATTTTATCCAATATTTATATCTTTATAAAAATGATCTTTTAGGTTGTGATGGGTATTTGTGAGTATGTAATTGAAAGATAAAGCAATATCCCATAAATGCATAAATAATGAAACTCACTAGATATAACACTTTTCAAATGCTGCATGTCAGCACAAATTTAAACTATGGATTTGTTATACAAAGATCATTTGACTTAAAGGTTATATTTTAGTTTATATGATGAAGATGTTCATTCCTGTCCCCTGTTTTACTTTTCATATATATGTGTGACATATATGTGACAGATTCATCACATGAGAACCCCTCTTTTGAATGACCTGCCACTGGTTTTGTGTTCTTCACTTTAGTTAGCGGATATGGTACCCCCTCCCCCCACCCACCTCTGGAATCTTACCATGGTTAATTCTTTCCTCTGTGATCTTTATAGTATAAACTAGAAGCCATCAACTAAGAAGTATGAGATAAATGCCCAATTAATGTTCTTTATATAAATTTTAGAAATGCTATATATGAAAATGTTATTGACCCATAGGATAAGTCAGGAGGAAGTTTACTATTGGGTTCCTTATTTCCCAAATAGTTTAGTAGTTGAACTGCCTTTTTAATCATTCTTTGCATTCTATTCTCAGTTATTTAGGTTTCACATTTTCATAGAATTACTGATATTCCATACTTTAAAACTATGGTTTGAAAAAGTATATTTTATTTAGGAAGTACTTGCTGCTGCTAAGTCGCTTTAGTTGTGACCGACTCTGTGTGACCCCATAGACGGCAGCCCACCAGGCTCTGCCGTCCCTAGGATTCTCCAGGCAAGAACACTGGAGTGGGTTGCCATTTCCTTCTCCAATGCGTGAAAGTGAAAAGTGAAAGGGAAATCGCTCAGTCGTGTCCGACTCTGCGACCCCATGGACTGCAGCCCACCAGGCTGCTCTGTCCATGGGATTTTCCAGGCTAAATTTCACAATTTTCCCTAAAGCAATAATTATCCCAAACTAAAAGCTACTTTTCCTGCCTTCTAGCCAAAACTTGGGCTCTCATTGTATCATATTTGTAATACACTTTTCCTTGTGCATATTCCTTACCTCCTGTTTTGGTTGATAACATTGTTTTTTCCAATATGATTATTATAATTTTTATAACAGGAATATCCTGAGAGACACTAATGAATAAGTACTTCATCAAGCTATAAATGGAATTAGAGCAAGATTAAATATTGGTAAACACAATAATCATATATAATGCTTTACTTTTTATATTTTAATTTCTACTAGTTTATGGCAGCAGGTGCTACATGTAGGCCCATTGCACATCCTGAATGTGATATTCCTGAGGTTTGTAATGGAAGCTCAGGAAGGTGTCCGGCTGATATAACTATACTCAATGGACGGCAATGTGAAGGAGGAAAAGCTTTCTGTTATGATGGAGGCTGCCAAGATATTGATGCACATTGTGAGAGTATATTTGGAAAAGGTATTGTTTTGTGACATCTATATAGTTGGTCCTCAATATTTTCATTAACATTACAAGGCAGTGGTCAATTAGATATATTTAAATTATTTATTCTGTTTAAAGTCTCTTTTTTAGAGAAGGAAATGGCAACCCACTCTAGTACTCTTGCCTGGAAAATTCCATGGATGGGGGAGCCTAGTAGGCTACAGTCCATGGAGTCGCAAAGAGTCGGACACGACTGAGTGACTTCACTTTCTTTCTTTCTATATAGTTCCTTTTGGAGAAGGAAATGGCAACCCACTCCAGTGTTCTTGCCTGGAGAATCCCATGGACGGAGGGGCCTGGTGGGGCTGCGGTCTGTGGGGCTGCAAAGAGTCGGACACGACTAAGCAACTAACACACACACACGATCTCTTTTTAGTTTTTGAACTTCTTAAATATTTGTTTAAGGTGTATGACTTAATATTTTGATATGCATATACAATATGAAATAATTGCCACAGTCATCTGCTTAACATATTGCATGTATATACCCAGTAATATGCTTGCTAGATCCTAAGGTGGTGCACTTAAATTTTTGAGAAGCCTGTCTACTGTTTTCCATAATGACTGTGCCAATTTCCACTCCCATCAACAGTATATAAAAGTTTCACTTTCTCCACATTCTTGCTAATACTTTTTATCTTTTTCTCTTTGATAACACACTATCCTAAAAGGTGTGAGTTGTGGTTTTGAGTTGCATTTCCCTGATGATTAGTGATGTTGAGTCCCTTTTCATGTATCTGATGGTTGTTTGGCTTTTATTTGGAGGAATATCCATTTAGGTCCTTTGCTATTTGTAAATCTCTTTATCTTTCTTATTTAATTATGAGTAGCATATCTTAGAAATTAATCCCTTATCAGCTCTATGGTTTGCTATTTTTTTCTCCCATTCTGTAGGTTTCAGTTTTGCTTTGTTGCTTATTTTCTTTGCTGAGAAGTTTTTTATTTTGATGCAGTCCTGCTTATCTATTGTTGCCTGCGCTTTTGTGTCATCCAAAAAAGTATTGCCCAGATTAGTATCCAAGAGCTTTTTTTCTCTCTTTTTTTCTAGTATATCTATAGTTTTAGGTAAGTTTAAGTCTCTTCAACCACCAGCTTTATTGATGCACAACTGACATATAACAGTAAGTTTAAGTTGTACAACTATTGATTTGGTACTTTTATATATTTCAGAATGATTACCACCATAGTGTTAGCTAAACTTCCATTATATCACATAATTACCATTTCTTTTTCATGGTGAGGACATTTAAGATCTACTTTCTTAGCAACTTTCAGGTATATAATTTGATATTACTAAGTATAAACATCATGCTGTGTGTTAGATTCCAAGAAGTTTTTTCATGTTATAACTGGAAATTTGTAACCTTTGAACACCTCCCCATTTTCCCTACCTTGCAGCTTGTGGTAACTATTGCTCTACTCTTTGTTTCTCTGAATTCAGTTAGATTCCACATATAAGTGTTATCATAGAGTATTGTCTTTCTCTGACTTATTTCACTTAGCATAATGCCCTCGGAGTCCATGTTGCTGCAAGTGGCAGGATTTCCTTCTTTCTCAGGACTGAATATTTATATCTCATGTTTTCTTTGCTGATTCACACTATCAGGAAGGGGGAAATTTCCCATCCTCATTGCCTTCTCTGGTTCTTTTGCCTGGTCAAATAATTAAAATGACATAAGACAGATTAACTGGAGAAATAAAATTTTAGTTCATACATATGAGAATCCCACATACATGAGAGAATAAGAGATCATAGAAGAGGTTCAGAGACAGAAAGATAAAATGAGTTGTATGTGCTGGCCTGCACTAAGGAATGAGACAGGGTCCTGGGGCTTTTAAGGACAGAGGTCATTCACAGGATGATAAGAAGAGCAGACGTTTGGTAATTATATATTTGCCCTGTCATCCAGATCAGGCCAATGAGATAGAATTTATCTTTGATAGTAAATCTTTTTCTGGGGGGAAAAGTCCCTAATTTAAATTCTTCTGGGTAGTTAAGGGAAGGGTAGTATATATATATACTTTTTGATAGCCTTTAGCTCAAAATAATCCACATGCCAAAGTGGTACATTTTTTAATTGTTTCTTTTTCTGTGCAAAAACTTTTCAGCTTGATGAAGTCCCACTTTTTATTTTTGCCTTTGTTGCTAATGCTTTTGGTGTCATATTGAAAAAGTCATTACCAAGACCCATGTTAAATAGGTTTCCCCTTGTGAAGGAGATCAAACCAGTCCATTCTGAAGGAGATTAGCCCTGGGATTTCTTTGGAAGGAATGATGCTGAAGCTGAAACTCCAGTACTTTGGCCACCTCATGCGAAGAGTTGACTCATTGGAAAAGACTGTGATGCTGGGAGGGATTAGGGGCAGGAGGAGAAGGGGATGACAGAGGATGAGATGGCTGGATAGCATCACTGACTCAATGGACGTGAGTCTGAGTGAACTCCGGGAGTTGGTGATGGACAGGGAGGCCTGACGTGCTGTGATTCATGAGGTTGCAAAGAGTCGGACACGACTGAGCTACTGAACTGAACTGAACTGTGTTTTCTTCTAGGTGTTTTAAGGTTTCTGTTTTTGCATTTAAGTCTTTATGAATTCTTTTTTTTTTTTTTTTGAGCTGTGTGAGGTTGGGGATCAATTGCATTCTTTTGCATGTGGCTGTCCAGCTTTCTCAAAACTTGTTGAAGAGATTCTCCTTTCCTCATTGAGTATTCTTGACTCCCTTGTCAAATCTTAGTTTAGCATATTGTCAGGGTTTGTTTCTGGGCTCTCAATCTTTTTTTTTTTTTTTTGTATCTTCATTTTTTCATTAGTGTTTTATAGTTTTTTTTAAATTTTAGTTTTTACTTTATTTTACTTTACAATACTGTATTGGTTTTGCCATACATTGACATGAATCCACCACGGGTGTACATGCGATCCCAAACATGAACCCCCCTCCTACCTCCCTCCCCACAGCATCCCTCTGGGTCATCCCCATGCACCAGCCCCAAGCATGCTGTATCCTGCATTGGACATAGACTGGCTATTTGATTCCACTTCACACCAGTTAGAATGTCTGCGATCCAAAAATCTGCAAGCAATGAATGCTGGAGAGGATGTGGAGAAAAGGGAACCCTCCTACACTGTTGGTGGGAATGCAAACTAGTACAACCACTATAGAGAACAGTGTGGAGATTCCTTAAAAAATGGCAAATAGAACTGCCATATGACCCAGCAATCCCACTGCTGGGCATACACACCGAGGAAACCAGAATTGAAAGAGACACATGTACCCCAATGTTCATCGCAGCACTGTTTATAATAGCCAGGACATGGAAACAACCTAGATGTCCATCAGCAGATGAATGCAAAAGAAAGCTGTGGTACATATTCACAATGGAGTATTACTCAGCCATTAAAAAGAATACATTTGAATCAGTTCTGTTGAGATGGATGAAACTGGAGCCGATTATACAGAGTGAAGTAAGCCAGAAAGAAAAACACCAATACAGTATACTAACACATATATATGGAATTTAGAAAGATGGCAATGATGACCCTGTATGCAAGACAGCAAAAAAGACACAGATGTGTATAGCGGACTTTTGGACTCAGAGGGAGAGGGAGAGGGTGGGATGATTTGGGAGAATGGCACTGAAACATGTATACTATCATGTTCTGTTGGTTTTTTGTCTATTCTTATACCAGTAATATAGTGTTTTAATTCCTATAGCTTTGTTATATAATTGTAATAAGGAAAGTGTACCTCTAGTTTTGTTCTTTCTCAAGATTGCTTTGGCTATTCAGGATCTCTTATGGTTCCATACAAATTTTCAAATTGTTTTTTATATTTCCATCAAAAATACCTTTGGAATTTTGTTAGGGATTACATTGAATCTGTAGATGGCATTGGGTGATATGGAGTTCTTTTTTTCTTTAATATTTATTTGACTCTCTCAGGTCTTAGCTGTGGCACACAGGATCTTTGTTACAATACAGAGACTCTCTAGTTGTGGCACACAGACTAAGTCCTTGCAATGTGCAGACTTAGTTGCTCTGTGGCATGTGAGATCTTAGCTTCCTGACCAGGGATCAAACCCATGTACCCTACACTGCAAGACAGATTCTTAACCACTAGTCCATCAGGGAAGACCCTACATGGATATTTTAATGATGTAAATTCTTTAGACCTGTAATAATAGAATATCTTTCTTTTTGTGTCTTCTTAGAGTTCCTTCATGAAGATCTTGTAATTTTCAGGCTATACATCTCTTACTTGGTTAAATTTATTCCAAAATATCAAATTGATTTTGATGCTATTGCAATGAAATAAAAAAAAATTTTTTTCAGGTGTTGTTAGTGTGCATAAATTCAATTGATTTCTGTATGCTGACTTTCTTTTTATTTTTAAATGCTTGATCGTAGCTTTGGATGAAGTCCAAGGTGATTCTACTTTATTTTATTTATTTTTTCCCATCCCCATTAACTTCTCTGGTTCTTTTGCCTGGTCAAATAATTAAAATGACAGAAGACAGATTAACTGGAGAAATAAGATTTTAGCTCATACATATAAGAACCCCACATACATGATTTTAAATAGGAGCTCAGCCGGATTTCTTTCACCATTAGCTTTGTTAGTAGTAATGCTTCCTAAGTCGCACTTGACTTCACACTCGAGGATGTCTGGCTTTAGATAAGTGACCACACCATTGTAGTTATCTGGGTCATTAAGACGTTTTTGTATAATTATTCTGTGTATCCTTGCCACATCTTCTTAATCTCTTTTGCTTCTGTTAGGTCCTTACTGTTTCTGTCTTTTATTGTGCCCACCCTTGCATGAAATATTCCTTTGATATCTCCAGTTTTCTTGAAGAGATTTCTAGTCTATACCATTCTATTGTTTCCCTCCACTTCTCTGTGTTGTTCACTTAAGAAGGCGTTCTTATCTCTCCTTGCTCTTCTCTGGAACTCTGAATTCAATTGGGTATATTTTCCCCTTTCTCCCTTGCTTTTCACTTCTCTTCTTTTCTCATCTATTTGTAAAGCCCCCTCAGACAACCTCTTTGCCTTCTTGCATTTCTTTTTCTTTGGGATGGTTTGTTACAAATCTCTGCCCACATTTCTTAGGAACTCTACCAGATATAATCCCTTGAATCTATTAATCACTTACACTGTATTAGGAATGTGATTAGGGTCATACCTGAATGGTCTAGTGGTTTTCCTTACTTTCTTCAATTTAAACCTGAATTTTGCAATAAGGAGCTATTGGTCTGAGCCACAATCAACCCAGGTCTTGTTTTGCTGATTGTGTAGCGCTTCTCCATCTTCATCTGAAAAGAATAAAATCAATTTGATTATGGTATTGACCATCTGGTGATCTTCATGCATAGAGTCCTCTCTTGGGTTGTTGGAAAAGGATATTCTTTATGACCAGCATGTTTTTTTGAATAAAACTCTGTTAGCCTTTGTCCTGATTCATTTTGTATTCCAAGACAAACTTGCCTGTTATTCCGAGTATCTCTTGAATTCCTACTTTTGCATTCAAATCTCCTATGATGAAAAAGACATCTTTTTTGTTTTAGTTCTAGAAGGTGTTGTATGTCTTCAAAGAACTGGTCAACTTTAACTTCTTACGCACAGTCCCTGGGGCATAGACTTGGTTTACTGTGACGTTAAGTGGTTTGCCTTGGAAACAAATTGAGGTCATTCTGTCATTTTTTGAGGTTTCACCCAAGTACTGCATTTCAGACTTTCGTTGACTGTGAGGTCTGCTCCATTTCTTCTAAAGGATTCTTGACAATAGTAGTAGATATAATGGTCATCCTAATTAAATTTGCCTATTCCTATCTATTTTGGTTCACTGATTCCTAAGATGTTGATGTTCAATCTTGCAGTCTCCTGCTTGACCATGTTCAATTTACCTTGATTCATGGACCTAACATTCCAGGTTCCTATGCAATATTGAGGAACGCTGGACTGGAAGAAACTCAAGCTGGAATCAAGATTGCCAGGAGAAATATCAATAACCTCAGATATGCAGATGACACCACCCTTATGGCAGAAAGTGAAGAGGAACTAAAAAGCCTCTTGATGAAAGTGAAAGAGGAAAGCGAAAAAGTTGGCTTAAAGCTCAACATTCAGAAAATGAAGATAATGGCATCCCATCACTTCATGGGAAATAGATGGGGAAACAGTGGAAACAGTGGCTGACTTTATTTTTGGGGGCTCCAAAATCACTGCAGATGGTGACTGCAGCCATGAAATTAAAAGACGCTTACTCCTTGGAAGAAAAGTTATGACTAACCTAGATAGCATATTCAAAAGCAGAGACATTACTTTGCCAACTAAGGTCCATCTAGTGAAGGCTATGGTTTTTCCTGTGGTCATGTATGGATGTGAGAGTTGGACTGTGAAGAAGGCTGAGTGCCGAAGAATTGATGCTTTTGAAGTGTGGTGTTGGAGAAGACTCTTGAGAGTCCCTTGGACTGCAAAGAGATCCAACCAGTCCATTCTGAAGGAGAGCAGCCCTGGGATTTCTTTGGAAGGAATGATGCTAAAACTGCAGCTCCAGTACTTTGGCCACCTCATGCGAAGAGTTGACTCATTGGAAAAGACTCTGATGCTGGGAGGGATTGGGGGCAGGAGGAGAAGGGGACGACAGAGGATGAGATGGCTGGATGGTATCACAGACTCGATGGACGTGAGTCTGGGTGAACTCCAGGAGTTGGTGATGGACAGGGAGGCCTGGCGTGCTGCGATTCATGGGGTTGCAAAGAGTCGGACACGACTGAGCAGCTGAACTGAACTGAACTGATGCAATATTGTTCTTTACAGGATCAGATTTTATTTTCACCACCAGCTTATCCACAGCTAAGCATTGTTTCTGCTTTGGCCCAGCCACTTCATTCTAACTGGAGCGATCAATAACTGTCCTCTGCTCTACCCCAATAGCTCTACCCCTCTTCTGACCTGGGGGCTCATCTTCTGGTGTCATATCTTTTTGCCTTTTCGTACTGTTCATGGCTTTTTCCAGGGAAGAATACTGGAATGGGTTGCTATTACCTCCACTGGTGGACCATGTTTTGTCAGAACTCTTCACTGTAACCTGTCGATCATGGGTGGCTCTACACAGCATGGTTCATAGCTTCATTGAAGGTGAAGCAAGCCCCTTTGCCACAACAAGGCTGTGACCTATGAAGGGGATTGTGCCTCATAGCATTTGATAATAAGGTAGAGGGAATCTAAATACACCATTTGGACTATGGAAGGGCAAATTCTCTTACTTTGTAGACTTGGTCAGTATACTGGACTTAAGGAAATATTTAGCATGTGATTTCACATTTTCAACATATTGCCCTTTTGGTGTTTCCATATTGCTGTGCAAAACCCAGACTGAGCTGAGAGAAAGTCCCTAACATGAGAGAGGGTATTCAAGGGAGAAATTAATAATAGGGCACATTGGCACCTTTAGAAGGGATATTTTACTAATATTTGGATTAGTAAAGATAGGGTTGGATGAAGAATATTCCTAACCTGGTAGTCTCAGATTCACAACTGAACTGATTAAACACTGTCAATACTCAGAACAATGTTACCTGCCCTCACAGTATGTGCACAATCACCTTTGAGGGGCTAATGTTTAAAAATTGTAGAAGGAGATAGAATTAGGAGAAGGCAAAAAATTGAGTGACTAAATAATATCATATTAATTTTAATAATAATCCACTAAGGTAGATATTATTACCTACTTTTATATTTTATAGATGGTCAGTTAGACTTAGCATGGTTCATTCTGGAGAAAGTTACTTTGCTAGGTGGAACTCTTAAGATTTTCCCCATCATTACTGTGGTATTTTCTTGGAGATTCCTCCCTCTGAGTTGGGTGAGAACCAGTGACTATATGGTGGACTATCGTCCCTATGATTAGTTTATACAGAAAATATGAAGGGATTTTAAAGACCTAATTAAGGTCCATAATTAGTCAACTTTGAGTCAATCCAAAGGAGATCATTCTAAATGGAACCTCACCTAATAATATGAGCCCTTAAAAGATAAGAAATGTCAGAAGATTCTTTGGCTGGCTTGGGAGAAATCAGTTCAGTTCAGTTGCTAAGTCGTGTCTAACTCTCTGCAATCCCATGGACTGCAGCACGCCAGGCTTCCCTGTGCATCATCAACTCCCAGAGCTTACTCAAACTCATGTCCATCAAGTCAGTGATACCATCCAACCATCTCATCCTCTGTCGTCCCCTTCTCCTCCCGCCTTCAATCTTCCTCAGCATCAGGGTCTTTTCCAAACAGTCAGTTCTTTGTATCAGGTGGCCAAAGTATTGGAATTTCAGCTTCAGTATCAGTCATTCCAATAAATGTTCAGGACTGATTTCCTTTAGGATGGACTGGTTGGATCTTCTTGCAGTCCAAGGTACTCAAGAGTCTTCTCCAACACCACAGTTCAAAAGCATCAATTCTTTGGCACTCAGCTTTCTTTATAGTCCAACTCTCACATCCATACATGGCTACTGGAAAAACCGTAGTTTTGACTAAATGGACCTTTGTTGGCAAAGTAATGTTTCTGCTTTTTAATATGCTACCTAGGTTGGTCATAACTTTTCTTCCAAGGAACAAGCATCTTTAAATTTCATGGCTGCAGTCACTATCTGCAGTGATTTTGGAGCCCAAGAAACTGAAGTCTCTTACTGTTTCCATTGTTTCCCCACCTATTTGCCATGAAGTGATGGGACCAGATGCCATGACCTTAGTTTTCTGAGTGTTAAGTTTTAAGCCAACTTTTTCCCTCTCCTCTTTCACTTTCATCAAGAGGCTCTTTAGTTCTTCTTTGCTTTCTGCTTTAAGGGTGATGTCATCTGCATTTCTGAGGTTATTGATATTTCTCCTGGCAATCTTGATTCCAGCTTGTACGTCATCCAGCCCAGCATTTCTCAGGATGTACTCTGCATATAAGTTAAGTAAGCAGGGTGACAGTATACAGCCTTGATGTACTCCTTTCCCAATTTGGAACCAGTCTGTTCCATATCCAGTTCTAACTGTTGCTTCTTGACCTGCATACAGATTTCTCGTGAGGCATCTCTTTAAGAATTTTCCACAGTTTGTTGTGATCCACACAGTCAAAGGCTTTGGCAAAGAAATAGAGAAAAACAATAGAATGGGAAAGACTAGAGATCTCTTCAAGAAGATTAGAGTTATATTCCTAGGGAATATTTCATGCAGAAGACCTAACAGAAGCAGAAGATATTAAGAAGAGGTGGCAAGAATGCACAGAAGAACTATATAAAAAAGATCTTCATGACCCAGATAACCACCATGGTGTGATCACTCACCTAGAGCCAGACATCCTGGAATGCAAGGTCGAGTGGTCTTTAGGAAGCTTCACTACGAACAAAGCTAGTGGAGGTGATGGAATTCCAGTTGAGCTATTTCAAATCCTAACAGATGATGCTTGGAAAGTGCTGCACTCAGTATGCCAGGAAATTTGAAAATTCAGCAGTGGCCACAGGACTGGAAAAGGTCAGTTTTCATTCCAATCCCAAGGAAAGACAATGCCAAAGAATGTTCAACGACCACACAATTGCACTCATCTCACACACAAAAGTTATGCTCAAAATTCTCCACACCAGGCTTCAACAGTACGTGAACTGTGAACTTCCAGGTGTTCAAGCTGGTTTTAGAAAAGACAGAGGAACCAGAGACCAGATTTCCAACATCCGTTGGATAATAGAAAAAGCAAGAGTGTTCTAGAAAAATATTTACTTCTACTTTATTGGGAGAAATAAGCAGTCATTTTTGTGAGAGGGCCACGTCACTAGGACCTGAACAGGAGTTCCTAGGGCCAAGAGCAACCCCTGGCAGATAGTGACAAAATGAAGCAACGGCTACAAAAAAATGAATTCTTCACAGCCAGTGAGGTTGGAAGAGGACTCTAGACTCAAATAAGGCTGTAACTCTGGCCAGGAACTTTATTTCAGCCTTGAGACCCTGAACAGAGAACCTAAATGTGCTTTGCCAGACTTTAAGAAACTGTGACATGGGTGTTGTTTTAAGGTGTCAAGATTTTGGTAATTTTTTACACAGTGATAGAAAGCTAATACAATAACAAAGGAAAAATAGGTAAATATGTATGGATTGACAATTTTGGTCCCTTCACTTCAGACTTTCTGAAGGTATGAATTTTCTTTAATGAGGTTTTTTTTTTTTTTTTTTTAATAGACTTGGCTTTTTATAAATTCCTATTCAGAATCTAGGAGAACAAGAATAGTTTTCTTGTATTCTTTCTCTATTGCCTTCTTTCACAGAGCTCTCTTAAGATTTATACTTTTACAACTCTGGTTGTTAAAAAAAAAAAAAAAAAGGTATGGTTCCTCGGATGGTAAAGAATCCACCTACAATGCAGGAGACCCAGGTTTTATCCCTGGATCAGAGAAATCCCATGGAGAAGGGAATGGTAACCCACTCCAGTTTTCTTGTCTGGAGAATTCTTTGAAAGAGAAACCCAGTGAGCTACAGTTCATGGAGCTGCAAACAGTCGGATGTGGTTGAGCAACTAACACTTTCACTTTCAATTCTCCTCTACCCTCATAGTATCTTTTGAGCTACAAATGGCCAAAATGAATTAAAAGGAGAAATAATTATGAGCAATAGTTTTCACTTCATTTCTCTCTTCTTAAAACTTCACTAGGGAACTTTTCAATAGATGACAATAGAGAAAAAAAGCAAAGAAACATATGAGGAAATTGAAGAAGTTATAATTTAAATATATTTAAGTTTTAATGGTTGAGTAATACTCCATTGTGTATAAAAAAATAAAAAAATATATTTAAGTTTTAATTTAAAGGAAGTTTTAATCCAAATATATTTCTAACTTTGACAGGTTCAAAAAATGCTCCGTTTGCCTGCTATGAAGAAATACAGTCTCAAAGTGATAGATTTGGGAACTGTGGTCAAGAGGGACTCAGATATACATTTTGCCCATGGAGGTATGCTATGCACATAGTGAAAATTCCTATCTTATATGCTATAAAATTCTGTTTTTAGTTTTTCACTGTGTATGTCATTAATTCCAATGGTTTCAGGTATCACGTGTGTTCAGGAGTTAATCTGAAATCAAAATCTCTAGTCTTGACATCATTCTTGTACTACAGGCTTATTAAATTTCAATCTGATTTTTAAATATTTATATGTAGATGATTACTAGGCTCCAAGATCTTATCCAAGATTGAAATTAATGATAACCATTGCACCTTTCCTGTCTGAACATACTCATTATTTTAAAAATGAAAATACTGTCCCCATTCATTTGAATGCTTGCCCAAGCTGAAGACTGCCCAGTGTCTCTAAAATGAAGTTCAACTTCTCCTGTGTCTGAAAAGCCTGTTCTTTGATATTTTGGTCATGAATTTCTTTTAACAAATATTTTTAAAGAACCTACTATATGCTGGCCACTAGCTAGTTAGATACAAGTTAGCAAAACATACATGATCCTTGTACTCATGGAATTTACAGGCTGGTAAACATATCATCTGAAGAAGGAAATGGCAACCCACTCTAGTATTCTTGCTTGGAGAATCCCAGGGACAGAGGAGCCTGGTGGACTGCCGTCTATGAGGGCTCACAGAGTTGGACATGACTGAAGCGACTTAGCAGCAGCAGCAGCAGCAAACATATCATCTAACTTTATGCTTCTTGTAATGTTACTTCCTTCATAAGTAATGCTTATGCTATGATTGTTTTGAAATACCTTACTCTGCCTGTTGAAATTCTACTAATTTGTAAGCTTGGACTCAGATGGCATCTTCTGTATGAGGTTTCCCTGACTACTAAGTTAGAATATATCTTCATCTTAAATATCTGTAAGAATCTGCTTATTTCATTCACAGCACATTTAATAAGGTTTATGTCATATTTAGTATTAGACTGTAAGGTCTTTGAGGGTAGAGGTCACAACTTAGTTTCTGCCCCTCTACAGAGAGATATAAAATGCTTGAGTGAATTGTTTATTTGACAATCGTACACCAATCTGTACAGTGAATAAAAAGATCATTAGTATCATTGAAAGATAAGCATATATTAGTGGCATTACATTTTACTTTAACTGTTAATAGGAAAGTGTTACATTTCCTTAGACATATTGCCATAAGTGGAGAACCATTCTTTATTTTTTTGGTCAAAGAAAGAAAATATGAAGGATTCATAATAAATGCCTAATGTATAATAATCATATATTTTTATTATGTTTGTAGGAATCTTATATGTGGAAGATTAATCTGTACCTACCCATTTGAAACTCCTTTCCTTCGAGACAATGCTTCTGTGATTTATGCTTTTGTGCGAAGTACTGTATGTATAACAATGCACTATGAAACAACGGGTACAAAAGATCCACTCGTGGTCAATAATGGCTCTATTTGTGATAAAGAGAGGGTAAATAGCTTAAAATCAATTTAAAAATCTATTCTATTAATTTCCCTTGTGGCTCAGTTGGTGAAGAATCTGCCTGCAATGCAGGAGACCTGGGTTAGATCCCTGGATTGGGAAGATCCCCTGGAGGAGGACATGGCAACCCACTCCAGTATTCTTGCCTGGAGAATTCCATGGACAGAGAAGCCTGGAGGGCTACAGTCCATGGGGTTGCAAAGAGTTGGACATGACTGAGAGACTAAGCATACACGTGACCAAATAACCTCAAATATTTGGATAAGGAGAAAATGAGTAAGCTTCAGTTGGTCTCTTAGGGAATTGGTGGTGTTTGTCCCTTTTTAGAATTTCAGTGTTGTAAGCAAGGAAGCTCTAAGAGTTTGGGGACAGTAGTGTGGAGGAGAGAGGTCTTGGGAATACTTGTAGTTAAATATTCCATAACTTGGGAATTCACTTTTATTCTTGGAGAAGAAAGAAGAAATCCCATTTACTTATATATGTCTCTTTGTGACCCAGTAGATAAGAGTACAACTTAGATGGTGCCGCAGGAATAAATCTTTACCTCTTGGGTTTTGACATTTTGCAGGTTACCCAACCAGTTTGAGATATCACAGCTGTGTGTAAAATGGGGATAATAATGATATTTACTCTATGGAGTTATTGCAAAGATTAAATGAAATGATACTATAAAGTGTGTAGTACAATGCTCAACACATAGTAAGAACTAAATATAGGTTGGCTATTATTCTTGGTTGTTGTTATAATTGGTTATCTGTGAGAGCAAACAGCCAAATATGGAGAAAGCATGGAATAAATTTACTTCAGAATCTCATTTCGTTCCTGGCCAGAAATTTGCTCATGAGGAACTATCATGTAGTGTAAAGTGTAGCCTTTAAAGACAGAAGCACAGAGATCTGAATTTTGACTCTTCCTCCTTACCCTACAGATGATTTTGAATAAAATATTAAATATGTAAACTGAATGTATGTATTTTGGTGATTTTTGGTGATCTGATAGTTTAAATGAAGTTTACCACAGATGAAGTATATAGTCTTCATAATGATTTCGTCTTCATGCCTAGAAGTCATGAATATCTCCTTGAAGGACAGATATGCCAGGAAGCTCAGTAGACGTATTTATGCCATGGAGTCAAAGCAATTAAAAAATGAGACACAGTCAATGGATGCTTTGAAATTATGTGTCATTTAGTAAGAACATAATCTTTTCTATAACATGGGCAGTTCTTCTCAGTGATGCCTTATGAAAACAAATTTTACCAGGTAGCTTTTAATGATACTATAAATCATATATGGTGAAACACTCTTGGGAACTTTGTTTCTGTCAGTAATGTCATTAAGTAGCAGGACTTCGTCTCAATTTCAACTGAGGCAGACAAAAAAATACAGTACATTCTAAAAAGAGTTGTTAGATGCACCGTGGGGGCCAAGAACTAATGAGAAGACTGAACACATTAAAAGCTTACAGGGTTAGGTTGTCAGGATTTAGAGAGTATTTGTGAGGTCATTTCTTTGAAGAGTGTTGTACTTTCATGTTTAAAAGGAAATCATTTTCACATTATTTCATTTTAACCTTGAAACAAATCTTGAATGCCTTAGAAAAAGTATTATTGTACTCATTTAAGAAAACTGCAAATTAGGAAGTTGATATTGCTAGAAATGAAGAAGTTAGGAATATATCCTTAATCCTCTGATTATTATACTTTATAGTTAAAAGAATTAATATCTGCATATTAAAATATTCTGCAATAGAAGGTTATATATCTGTAGTAAATTTAGATGAAAACTGCAAATATCTTTTTCAGGGGACTCTAATAATGCCAAAGAATGCTCAAACTACTGCACAATTGCACTCATCTCACACGCTAGTAAAGTAATGCTCAAAATTCTCCAAGCCAGGCTTCAGCAAGACGTGAACCATGAACTTCCTGATGTTCAAGCTGGTTTTAGAAAAGGCAGAAGAAGCAGAGATCAAATTGTCAACATTCGCTGGATCATCAAAACAACAAGAGAGTTCCAGAAAAACATCTATTTCTGCTTTATTGACTATGCCAAAGCCTTTGACTGTGTGGATCACAATAAACTGTGGAAAATTCTGAAAGAGATGGGAATACCAGACCACTTGACTTGCCTCTTGAGAAACCTGTATGCAGGTCAGGAAGCAACAGTTAGAACTGGACATGGAACAACAGACTGGTTCCAAATAGGAAAAGGAGTACGTCAAGGCTGTATATTGTCACCCTGCTTAATTAACTTCTATGCAGAGTACATCATAAGAAACGCTGGGCTGAAAGAAGCACAAGCTGGAATCAAGATTGCTGGGAGAAATATCAATAACCTCAGATATGCAAATGACACCACCCTTATGGTAGAAAGTGAAGAGTAACTAAAAAGCCTCTTGATGAAAGTGAAAGTGGAGAGTGAAAAAGTTGGCTTAAAGCTCAACATTCAGAAAACGAAGATCATGGCATCTGGTCCCATCACTTCATGGGAAACAGATGGGGAAACAGTGGAAACAGTGTCAGACTTTATTTTTTAGGGCTCCAGAATCACTGTAGATGGTGATTGCAGCCATGAAATCAAAAGATAGGAGAAATATCAATAACCTTAGATAGGCAGATGACACCACCCTTATGGCAGAAAGTGAAGAGGAATTAAAAAGCCTATTGATGAAAGTGAAAGAGGAGAGTGAAAAAGTTGGCTTAAAGCTCAACATTCAGAAAACGAAGATCATGGCATCTGATCCCATCACTTCATGGGAAATAGATGGGGAGGCAGTGGAAACAGTGTCAGACTTTATTTTTTGGGTCTCCAAAATCACTGCAGATGGTGACTGCAGCCATGAAATTAAAAGACGCTGACTCCTTGGAAGAAAAGTTATGACCAACCTAGATAGTATATTCAAAAGCAGAGACGTTACTTTGCCAACAAAGGTCCGTCTAGTCAAGGCTATGGTTTTTCCAGTAGTCATGTATGGATGTGAGAGTTGGACTGTGAAGAAAGCTGAGTGCCAAAGAATTGATGCTTTTGAACTGTGGTGTTGGAGAAGAGTCTTGAGAGTCCCTTGGACTGCAAGGAGATCCAACCAGTCCATTCTGAAGGAGATCAGCCCTGGGATTTCTTTGGAAGGAATGATGCTAAAGCTGAAACTCCAGTACTTTGGTCACCTCATGCGAAGAGTTGACTCTTTGGAAAAGAGTCGGATGCTGGGAGGGATTGGGGGCAGGAGGAGAAGGTGACGACAGAGGATGAGATGGCTGGATTGCATCACCAACTCGATGCACATGAGTTTGGGTTAACTCCAGGAGTTGGCAATGGACAGGGAGGCCTGGCGTTGCTGCGATTCATGGGGTCACAAAGAGTTGAACACGACTGAGCGACTGAACTGAACTGAAGTGAATAATAGCTCATATTTAATGAAAACTCCCGTTTATTGATTTCTTTCTATGTAAACTTTTTATATAGGCAAGGAATACATGATATTATTTAAACTGTGCTCTTAAGGATGGTTTTGTTAGATTTCAGCCTATTGTAATAAAAAGTGGTTTTTCTTTTGGTTCTGATTTTTTATTTCAGTCTTGTTTCATTTGTTACTTCCATCTCCCTGCCCTGAATCATATTTTGGACTGTCTTTTTAACAATTAATAATTTTAGATTCACAATAAAATTGAGAGGAAATTATATAAAGCTTTCCCTTATATACTCTGGCCCCACCTAAGCGTATGTTACCATGTTATTAACTTCTTCCATTCAGTATGGTATATTTGTTACAACTGATCAGCCTACATTGACACATGTTTATTACACAAAGGAAATAGTTTATATAAGCCTTCACTCTTGGTGTTGTACATACTATTAGTTTATGGCCTATCTTCTTTTTCCTCTTTCTAAAGAATTTCTTTTAAAAAATTCTCAATTTCTGTATATCTGAGAAAGGCTTTATTTCTCCATAACTTTTGAAGGAAAATTTCACAGTATATAGAATTCTAGATTGGGGATTTTTTTTTTTCTGTCAGTATTTTACTCCACTCCCTTCTGACTGCCTGGCTTCTGAGGAGAAGTGAGATATAATTCTTATCATTGTTTCTCTATAGGTAAGTTTTTTTTTTCAATCTTGCTTTTTAAAAGATTTATTCTTTGATTTTCTGTTTGGACATGATATGCCTAGGTGTAGTGGTTTGTTTGGTTTTTTTTTTTTTGGTATTTATCCTGCTTATTGTTTTCTGAATTTCCTAAAACTGTGGTTTCACATCTGATATTAATTTGGGGAAAATTCACAGTCATTATTGTTTCAAATGGGCTCTCCAGGGGGCATTAGTAAGAACCCACTTGCCAATGCAGGAGATATAAGAGACTCAGGTTTGATCCCTGGGTTGGGAAGATCCGCTGCGGGAGGGCATAGCAAACCACTCCAGTATTCTTGCCTGGCGAATCCCCAAGGACAGAGGAGTTGGCAGGCTACAGTCCATGGGATCGCAAAGAGTAGGATACTACTGAAACGACTGAGCATGCACATTGTTTCAAATATTTCTTCTGTTCCTTTTTCTTTTTCTTCTGGCATTTCCATTACATATACATTATGCTTTTTTGTAGTTGTCCCTTGAATATTCTTTTTTTTTTTTGTCTTTGTTCTTTTTGCTTTTTTGTTTTAAAGGATTCTTTTGATATATCCTCTAGTTCAGAGATTCCTTCCTCAGATATGTGAAGTATACTAATAAGCCCATTAAAGGCATTATTCATTTCTGTTAGTGCTTTTTTTCATTCCAGCATTTATTTCTTTCCCCTTGGGATTACTGTCTCTCTGCTTCCATTGCCTATCTGTTCCTGCGTGCTATCTACTTTGTCTGTTAGAGCCCTTAAGATGTTAATCATGAGTGAGTGAGTCTTCGCTAAGTTGTGTCCGACTCTTTGCAACCCCATGGACTGTACCCACCAGGCTCCTCTGTCCATGGGATTCTTCAGGCAAGAATACTGGAGTGGGTTGCCATTTTCTTCTCATAATTGTTTTAAACTCCAAGGCTGATAATTTCAGTATCCTGACAATGTCTGGTTCTGATAATTGTGTGTTTTGGCTTTTAATATAACCTTATCTGTTTTCTTGAGAGCTGAGCATAATGTGCCAGGCAAAAGAACTGCTGTAAATGGCAACCCACTAAATGGACCTGCTGTAAATGGACCTTTAGTAATGTGGTGGTGAGGTGTTGTGGCAGGGAAATATTCTTCAGTCCTATGATTAGCTGTGTCTTTCAGTGAACCTGTGCCTTTGGATTGTGAACTTCACAAGTGTTTTTCAGTTTTTTCTTTTCCTTCCCTTATATGGGACAGTATGGCTGGAGCAGACTGGAGTTGGGTATTTCTCTTTTCACATATGGAAGGTTAAGAGCAGACTGATATTGGATATTTCCCTTCTCCCAGATGAATTAGGCTCTGATAGAACACATGCAGATTAGGCTATAATTATTAATAACTCGTTTCTCCTGAGGGCCAGCTTTGTTAAGAACAGACTGCTCTGGCTACTTCAAAATGGTTTCTTTTCCCCTCCTTCTGCAAGATTACAAGAAAAAAATTTCTCTAATATTTACTGTGAGAACCTGGTTGAGCTCCTGGATATACATCACATGAAACAATGGAGGTTCCTCATGACTGGGTGCCTCTGGGGTTTTTAAGTCTCGGCGTTGTCCTTATTGCTGCTGCTGCTGCTGCTGCTAAGTGGCTTCAGTCATGTCCGACTCTGTGTGACCCATAGATGGCAGCCCACCAGGCTCCGCCATCCCTAGGATTCTCCAGGCAAGAACACTGGAGTGGGTTGCCATTTCCTTGTCCACAATTCATCACTTTCCTTCCCTGGCACTGGTATCTGAGCTTTCTGCTTGTTAATCTTTGCTCTGGTAAGCTGTGACTCCCTGTATTTGCTTGTCTATCTCTCCAATTTGAGAGCAGTGATTTGCCACCAAATCACTTTTATGAATCCTAAAAGAGTTTTTGCTTTTTCAGTTTGTTCAACTTTTTCGTTGTTTTTAGGATGGAGTGGCAACTTCCAAGCTTCTTATTATGTGGGGAAGTAATAACATAAACCTGAATCATTTCTTAAAAATTTATTTTTAAAAATACTTTAGTTTTTAGAAAAGTTTTAAGTTTACATCAAAAGTTGCAGAAAATGCAGGGAATTTCCATGTACCATTTACCCCTACATAAATGCAGACTCCACTATCCACAATGCTACACCGAAAGTCCATAATTTACATTAAATTTATCTGAAAAATCCCCAGATATTTGTAGCTGAAACTATACATTTCTAAATAACACTTATGCCAAAGGAGAAATCTCAAAAGAAAAGGAAAAACACTTTGAATTAAATGAAAGTGAGAATGTAACATAAAAGTCTGTGGGATACAGCAGAAACGGTACCTTAATGGAAATTTACTGCACTGAATACCTGTTGTCCTGTGTTATAAAATTACTGATGGTAATGTTAAGATAACTGGACTCCTCTAACTTGGAAAAAAATTTGTTTGTTTGTCTTTAGATTTGTGTAAATCGTCAATGTTTAGAAGTAAGGCCGTTTATAGACAAATTAAATCAGTGTTCAGCAAAGTGCAATGGAAATGGAGTAAGTAAGCACATGATTCATATTTCCCCAAATTATATCTCTCTTAGATACTTTTCAGCATCAGTCATTAATTTATTTAACATTTATTGGGTTTCTACCATGTGCTAGGACCTGTTGTATCTAGCTATATGGGGCTGAATCCGATTACTAAATTTGTTGCCATTTGCATTAGGGAACATTTTACAGCATTAAATTGCTGATGCCTGTAGCAAATTTATTATTATAGTTGCATACTTTTCAGAGGTGTTAAATATTCCAACAAATGCATTAACCTATTCATTGCAGGAAGGTAATTATGGCAAAAATTTGTGTGTCTGTGAATACATAGTGTGAGGGAAAACTATCTGTTTTATCCCTCTTTTAATAATAGACTTTTCTCCCCATTGAGATCAATTTATTTCCCATACCAAAAAAGTAAGAGTGCAGTGGATAGAAGGTTAGATTGTCAATCTCAAGTGATAGTGGAACACACCTATTTTATTTTATTTCTTCTTTAAAAATTTTTATTGGCATATAGTTGATTCACAGTGTTGTGTTAGCTTCAGGTGTACAACAAAATGAATCAGTTATGCATATACATAGCCATTCCTTTTAAGATTTTCCCCATATAGGTTATTACAGAATTTTGAGTAGTGTTACTTGTGCATACAGTAAATCCTTATTAGTTTTCTGTTTTATATATGGTATTGTTTACCTGTTAATCCCAAGATCCTAATTTATCCTTCCCTCACCAACTTTCACCTTTGGTAACTATAAGTTTGTTTTTACATCTGTAACTCTATTTCAGGTTTGTAGCTAAGTTCATTTGTAGCCTTTTTTTTCAGATTCCACATGTAAGTGATATCATATAACATTTGTCATTCTCTGTCTGACTTACTTAATTCAGTATGACAATCTCTAGGTCCATCCATGTTGCTTCAAATGGAATTATTTTGTTCTTTTTCCATTGTACATATGTAGCACACCTTCTTTATCCATTCCTTTGCCAATGGTCATTTAGCTTGCTTCCATGTCTTGGCTATTGTAAACAGTGCTGCTATGAACATGGAGGTTTATGTGTACTTTTGGACCAATGCCTTTTTTCACAGATCTAGAACAAAAAAAGATCTTAAAATTTGTATGGAACACAGGAAACACAAAAGACCCCAGATAGCCAAAGCAATCTTGAAAAATTGAAATCTTGAAAGAAAAATAAAACTGGAAGAATCAGGCTCCTTGACTTCAGACTATACTACGAAGCTACAGTAATCAAAACAGTATGGTACTGGCACAGAAATAAAAATATAGATCAATGGAATGGGATAGCAAACCCAGAAATAAACCCACAACCTATGATCAATTAATCTATAACAAAGGAGGCAAGAATACATGGAAAAAAGACAATCTCTTCAATAAATGATGCTTACTGAAAAACTGGACAGCTACATGTAAAAGAATAACATTAGAATAGTCACGAATATCACACAGAAAAATAAACTCAAAATGGATTAAAGACCTAAATACAACACCAGATACTATAAAACTCTTAGAGAAAGACATAGGCAGAACACTCTATGATATGAAAATAGCAGTGATATCTTTTTGGACCTACTTCCTAGAGTAATGGAAATAAAAACAAAATAAACAAATGGGACTTAATTATACTTAAACGCTTTTGCATAGCACAGGAAACCATAAACAACTGGAAAAGACAACCTACTTAATGCATATTTGCAAATGATGTAACTGATAAAGGATTACTCTCCAAAATATACAAATAGCTCATACAACTCAATATAAAAAAGAAAAAGACAAAATGAAAAAGTGGGCAGACCTAGTTAGACATTTCTCCAAAGAAGACAAACAGATGGCCAACAAGCACATGAAAAAAAGGCTCAGTGTTACTAATTGTTAGAGAAATGAAAATCAAAACTAAAATGAGATCACCTCACACTGGTCAGAACTGCTATGGGGAAGCCTCCTACACGAATGCACACTGGTACTGCCACAGGGAGAATAGTATCAAGGTTCCCTGAAAAACTAAAAACAGAACTACCATATGACCCAGAAATCTCACTCCCAGGCATATATCTGGAGAAAACCAAAATTCAGCAGCATCCTTCATTTCAGTGTTCATCACAACACTATTGACAGCAGAACATGGGAACAAAGTAAATGTCCATCCAGAGAGGAATGGATGAAGGAGACGCAGTACATGTATACAATGGAGTTTGACCCAGCCGTAAAAAGAAGCAAAACTGTGTCATTTGCAGAGATGTGGAGGGACTTAGAGACTGTCATACAGACTGAAGTAAGTCAGAGAAAGATGTCTCTTATATGTGGAATCCAGAAAAATGATACAGATGAACTTATTTGCAGAGCATAAAGACACAGATAGAGATCAAACATATGGATACCCAGGGAGGAAGGGAGGGGGGGGTGGCGTGAATTGGGAGATTGGGATTGATGTATACACACCATTGGTAATATGTATGAAATAGATAAACAATGAGAATGTACTGTATAGCCCAGGGAACTCTACTCAATGCTCTGTGATGACCTAAATGGGAAGGAAATCCAAAACAGAGGGGTATGTATGAGTATAGCTAATTCACTTTGCTGTACAGTAGAAACTAACACAAGCTTGTAAAGCAACTATACTCTAATAAAAATTAATAAAAAGTGAAATAAACTTTCTTATAGATAATATAGTTGTTTTTCTGCTGATAGCTTCTTGTCATTTGCCTATATGAGTTCCATCAATTTCCTCTTCCATTTTTGTGTTTTTGTTTTCTCAAATTATTTTATGTTGTGAATTTGTTACCAAATTGAAATAGCTCTAGTTATTTTTTCTACTTCTTTCCCTTTAATCTTTATGCTACAACAAAATTTTACAAAATCTATTCTGATTCAGAGTTGCAGTTTTTTTTTTTAGTTTTGTCTGTCTATATATCTCCTTGCTTAGTTGCTCAGTAATGTCCGACTCTTTGCAACCCTTTACATTGTGGCCCGTCACGCTTTTCCATCCATGGGATTTTTCAGGCAAGAATACTGAAGTGAGTTACCATTTCCTCCTCCAGATATATCACCTTACTGAAAGTTTAATGTGCATTTAAGGTAGAAGAGCTCCTTTCAAGATTTCTGTAAGGCAGGTCTAGGGGTGATGAACTCTCAGCTTTTGTCTTTGGAAAGTCTTTATTTCTCTTTCATATCTGAATGATATTTTTGCCACATAGAATATTCTTGGGTGACAGTTTTTGTCTCTGAGTATTTTGGGAATGTCACCCCTCTGCCCCCTGCCATCTCTGTAGAATTTTTCTGCTGATAGACTAATGGGGGTTCCTTTGTAGGTTACCATCCCTTTTTTTAAGGCTACCTTTAAAATTCTTTTATCAGTGACCTGTGATAATTTTAGTGTGTGTTGAAGGTCTTTTTGCATTGATTATTAGGAGATTTTTATTTTCATGTCCTAGTATATCAAGTTCCTTCCCCATGTTTGTGAAGTTCTCAACTATTATTTATTTAAAAATGCTCTCTGTTCTTTTCTCCCTTTCTTCTCTGGGATACCCTTTACCCAGATTGCCTTGCCTAAAAGAGTTGGATAGCTCTCACAGAATTTTGTCATTTTAATATCTTATTTCTATTTCCTATTCTACTTGTATCATTTCTAGATTTCTATCTTCATGCCCATGTTAGCTCTCTCTTCCATATGGTCTCCTCTATTTTTAGAGATTTCTAATGCATTCTTCATCTCATTTATTGAGTTTTTCAGCTCCAGAATTTTTATTTGGTTCTTTTTTTAGAATCTGAGTCTTATGGGTAGAGTATACCTTTTGTTCATTAATTTTATTCCTGAGCTCATTGAACTGCCTTTCTGAGTTTTCATGTAACTTCTTAAGTTTGTTCATGATAGCTATTTTGAATTCTCTATCAGTTAGGCTGCAGTATTTTTTGACTTAAAGTTCAATTTCTGGATAATTCATTTTCTTTTTGTGAGATTGTGTTAATTGGTTCTTCATGGCTCTTGATGAGTCTTTCCTCTTCTGGTGCATTTTAAGTAGGGAATACCTTTCTGCTTGATTCTAATGATTCGATGAGTTAGAAATTAGAGAGCTTTCTTTTATTTTCCAGTAGGTGGTGGAATAGCATAAGTATTGGAGTTTTCTTACAGGCGCTGTTTCTGGTTATTTTGTACTTTAAAGCCGGCACATTCCACCCTCCAGCACTCTGTCAGAGTTGTTGCCTGTGCCCTCATCATCCCTTTTCTTGTGCCTTAGGGATTCTGTCAGCATCACTGTCCTTGCTGCCTAGAGCACTGGGAAGGTGGCCTCTTCCCTCCTGTCCAGGATCACCTGATTCTCAGGCTCCACCACCACTGTGGGAGGGGAAGAGTGATACAGGCGCCAGGATCATGCCGCCACTTGTAACAGGTCTGATGTTTTAAAGTTTGTGGGCTCCGTTGCTGTGGGTTAGGGGACAGGGGGCTGGAGTCGTGGCTCAGCAGCAGGAGGAGCAGTGTCCCACGCCCCACTGCTGCTACTCCTCAGTTACCTGTGGCTGCAGGTGTGGCTGTAGCCAGGAGGCCAGGGTCATCCGTGCCACCTGCTCTGCTACTCCTGGGTTCTCTGTGGTTGCAGACTTAGCTGTCATGGCTGGAGGTCCAAGTTTGTAGGTACAGCCTCTGCTTTCTCTCCTTTCTGCCTTCTCTGTCTATTCCAGTTTACCCACTTTTAGCTTTAAAGATATGTAGAATTCTCTAGTGTGCTGGTGTGTGGCGCAGAGGCAACTTTGTTGCAATGTGGATGTTTTACAGGTTGTAGATTGAAGGGGAACAACAAAGTTGCTTTTCACTTCACCTTATTGCTGGCATTATCCCTTGCTTTAACCTTGGGGGTCTCATAGATGCAAGCCCTGTTGGCTTTCAAAGCTGGATTCTGTGGGGCTCATTTCTCAGGTGCATGTCTGAAAAGTTGGGGTGCCAGAGGTGAGGTTGAAATCCTTTGCTGCTCTGCCAGAAGCTAGGGGTTTTGAATTCCCTCCTGGTCGTGAGTCTCTGGGTGTGGGGTTTATGGCAAGATGGTATCTCAGTGTCTCCTAGTTGCTTCCATGTGGGTTTTTCCTCATTCACTTGGTATGTTGGAATCAATTAGCTTGTGTTGGACTTTTTTTCTTTCAGAGGAAACTAGTAGTTGTAGATTCAGTGAGTCCATGGGACAAGGTGAGTTCAAGGTCCTCCTATGTCACCATCTTCAGCCGTACTTTTCCAGCTTCTTTTAATTGGCATATTAGAATGCTAACATCCAAAGTGATGATTGATATAGTTGGAATAATAGCTATCATATTTGTTACTGTTCTTTATTTATTGCCTTGTTCTTACTTTTGGCTTCCACTCTTCTTTTTGTCATTCCAGTTGAGCCTTTTGTAATATATGATGCCATTTTCTTTCTTAACACATCATTTATATTTTTTGGTGTACTTCTTTAGTGGGTTGCCCTAGTGTTTGCAGTATACGTTTTACAATTCACCTAAGTCCATTTTCAAATAACACCATACTGCTTGTAGTATAAGTAATCTTACAATAAGAAAATAACCCATGTCCTCCCTCCTATCTTTTGTAGCATGCTGTCACTCATTTCACTTACACAGAAACATACATAATTGATTACCAAGCTGCTATTATTTTTTTTGAACAATCTGATTTCTATTAGATCAGTTAAGAAGAACAACAGAAATTTTTTTTGTTGTTTACTTATTCCATCTCTAATACTCTTTTCTTTATGTAAATCTGATTTTTCTGACCTTTATAATTTTTCTTATCTTTGATCTTCTTTTATCATTTCTACCACAATAGGTTTACTGGTGACAAATTTCTTAATTTTAGTTTGTCTGAGAAAGTCTATTTTTCATTTTTGAAAGGTTAATTTTGCAGGATACAAAATTCTAGCTTGATGATTCTTTTCTTATAAACACTATAAATATTTCACTCCATGCTCTTCTTGCTTGCATTATTTCTGAATAGTAGTCCAATGTAATTTTTGTCATTGTCTCTCTCTAGATAAGGGTTTTTTGGTGTCCTTTGGCATCTTTCAAGGTTTTCCTTTATCTTTGATTTTCTACACTTTGAATATGATACCTACATGTAAACTTTTGGCATTCATCCTGCTTGTTGGATTCTGAGTTTCTTGGGTCTTTAGTTTGGTATCTAACCTTAATTTTGTAAAATTTTCAATCATTATCGCTTCCAGTGTCTTTCATATCTTTCTTTTTTTTTTTGCCTTCTAGTATTCCCTGGAGAAGGGAAAGGCTACCCACTCCGGTCTTCTGGCCTGGAGAATTCCATGGATTGTATAGTCCGTGGGATCACAAAGAGTCAGACATGACTGAGTGGCTTTCACTTTCACTGCCATTTCACAAGAGTTATCCCTTTTGTTGTTGTCTCATAGTCTTTGGAACTTCTGGGATTTTTTTCCAGTATTTTTTCCTCTTTGTCTTTTAATTTTGGAAGTTCTATTGAGAAATCCTTAAACTCAGAGATTCTTAGCTCTGACAAGTCTCCTTATCCCATCTTCATTTCTGTTATAGTTTTAATCTCTAGCATTTCTTTTTGATTCTGTCTTAGAATTTCCATCTGTCTGCTTCTATTACCTATCTATACTTGTTTGCAGTCTATTTTATTTGTTGAAGTCCTTAAAATATTAATTATAGTTAATGTAAATTCCTAGTCTGATAATTCCAACATCCTTATTATAGGATGCTCTGATGCTTGCTCTGTTCAAACTGTGTGTTTTGCTGTTTTTTAAACCCTGTAATTTTTTTCCTGATAGCTGTACATGACGACTGGGTAAAAGGAACTGCCTTAGTGAAAGCCTTTAATAGTATGTGGTAAGCCCTATGGAAGAAGAGTGGAAGCATTCTATAGTCCTGTCATTAGATCTGTCTTTTAGACCTAATATACTTTTGGTCTGTGAACTTCACGAGTGTTTCTCAGTTTTTCCCCGCTTCTTAGATGGAATGTGATTGGTTAGTAGGCTAGAGTTACAATTTTCCCTTCACCTATGTTAGATAGGCATGGAAAAAAAAGAAAACTCAATAAATTTAGGCTCTGATATAGTAATTTCTCTTAAGGTTAAACTTTGTCAAAAAGAACAGAGTATTCTGGTATGTTTCAAAACTTCTTCCTCTCCCCTCCCCCTGCTGTAAATGCAAGGGAATTTTTCTCTGACATTTACTGTAAGAATCTGGTCCAGCTCCTAGAGGTAAAATTCACAAAAGCATAGGGCCCATTGGACACTCTTAGTTTTTTTTGTTTTTGTTTTTGTTTTTTGCTTTACGATACTGTATTGGTTTTGCCATACATTGACATGAATCAGCCACGGGTGTACATGAGTTCCCAATCCTGAACCCCCCTCCCACCTCCCACCCCATATCATCTCTTTGGATCATCCCCGTGCACCAGCCCCAAGCATCCTGTATCCTGTATCGAACATAGACTGGTGATTTGTTTCTTACATGATAGTATACATGTTTCAATGCCATTCTCCCAAATCATCCCACCCTCTCCCTCTCCCACAGAGTCCAAAAGTCTGTTCTAAACATCTGTGTCTCTTTTGCTGTCTCGCATACAGGGTTATCTTCTATTCCTGCTTTCTGGAGAGTTTTAATCATAAATGGATGTTGAATTTTGCCAAAGGCCTTCTCTGCATCTATTGAGATAATCATATGGCTTTTAATTTTCAATTTGTTAATGTGGTGAATTACATTGATTGATTTGCGGATATTGAAGAATCCTTGCATCCCTGGGATAAAGCCCACTTGGTCATGGTGTATGATCTTTTTAATGTGTTGTTGGATTCTGATTGCTAGAATTTTGTTAAGGATTTTTGCATCTATGCTCACCAGTGGTATTGGTCTGTAGTTTTCTTCTTTTGTGGCATCTTTGTCAGGTTTTGGTATTAGGTGATGGTGGCCTCATAGAATGAGTTTGGAAGTTTACCTTCCTCTGCAATTTTCTGGAAGAGTTTGAGTAGGATAGGTGTTAGCTCTTCTCTAAATTTTTGGTAGAATTCAGCTGTGAAGCCATCTGGACCTGGGCTTTTATTTGCTGGAAGATTTCTGATTACAGTTTCAGTTTCCGTGCTTGTGATGGGTCTGTTAAGATTTTCTATTTCTTCCTGGTTCAGTTTTGGAAAGTTGTACTTTTCTAAGAATTTGTCCATTTCTTCCACGTTGTCCATTTTATTGGCATATAATTGCTGATAGTAGTCTCTTATGATCCTTTGTATTTCTGTGTTGTCTGTTGTGATCTCTCCATTTTCATTTATAATTTTATTGATTTGATTTTTCTCACTTTGTTTCTTGATGAGTCTGGCTAATGGTTTGTCAATTTTATTTATCTTTTCAAAGACCCAGCTTTTTGCTTTGTTGATTTTTGCTATGGTCTCTTTTGTTTCTTTTGCATTTATTTCTGCCCTAATTTTTAAGATTTCTTTCCTTCTACTAACTCTGGGGTTCTCCATTTCTTCCTTTTCTAGTTGCTTTAGGTGTAGAGTTAGGTTATTTGACTTTTTTCTTGTTTCTTGAGGTATGCCTGTATTGCTATGAACTTTCCTCTTAGCACTGTTTTTATAGTGTCCCACAGGTTTTGGGTTGTTGTGTTTTCATTTTCATTCATTTCTATGCATATTTTGATTTCTTTTTTGATTTCTTCCGTGATTTGTTGATTATTCAGAAGCGTGTTGTTCAGCCTCCATATGTTGGAATTTTTAATAGTTTTTCTCCTGTAATTGAGATCTAATCTTATAATGCATTATGGTCAGAAAAGATGCTTGGAATGATTTCGATTTTTTAAAATTTATCAAGGTTAGATTTATGGCCCAGGATGTGATCTATCCTGGAGAAGATTCCGTGAGCACTTGAGAAAAAGGTGAAATTCATTGTTTTGGGGTGAAATTAGCTGGTCTAATGTATCATTTAAAGTTTGCGTTTCTTTGTTGATTTTCTGTTTAGCTGATCTGTCCATAGGTGTGTGTGGGGTATTAAAGTCTCCCACTATTATTGTGTTATTGTTAATTTCCCCTTTCATACTTGTTAGCATTTGTCTTACATGTTGCGGTGCTCCTATGTTGGGTGCATATATATTTATAATTGTTATATCTTCTTCTTGGATTGATCCTTTAGTTATTATGTAGTGGCCTTCTTTGTCTCTTTTCACAGCCTTTGTTTTACAGTCTATTTTATCGGATATGAGTATTGCTGCTCCTGCTTTCTTTTGGTCTCTATTTGTGTGGAATATCTTTTTCCAGCCCTTCACTTTCAGTCTGTATGTGTCCGTTGTTTTGAGGTGGGTCTCTTGTAGGCAGCATATATAGAGGTCTTGTTTTTGTATCCATTCAGCCAGTCTTTGCCTTTTGGTTGGGGCATTCAACCCATTTACGTTTAAGGTAATTATTGATAAGTATGATCCTGTTGCCGTTTACTTTACTGTTTTGGGTTCGGATTTATACGCCCCTATGTGTTTCCTGTCTAGAGAGTATCCTTTAGCATTTGTTGGAGAGCTGGTTTGGTGGTGCTGGACACTCTTAGAGTTTTTAACTCTCAGACTTGACCAAACTGAGCCTCTGGTAGTATATCTGTTTCCTATTCTGGTACTGAATCTCATGGGGATTTCTGCTCCTGGGTTTCCACTCTGATGATTTGTGGTTCTCTGTGTTTGCCTGTCTGCCTCAACCATTTTGGAGGCAGCAGTTTGTCCCATGACCTTTAGTTCTCTGACATAAAAATTGTTGATTTTTAGTTTGTTCTCTTTTTTTACTTGTTAAGATGGAGTGGTGACTTCCAGGCTTCTTACATGCCAGATCATAAAACAGTGTTCTGCTTTTGTTCTCACAAAAATTAAAAAAACTGTCTCTGCTAGTATAACTGCTGCTGCTGCTGCTGCTGCTAAGTCACTTCAGTCGTGTCTGACTCTGTGCTACCCCATAGACGGCAGCCCACCAGGCTCCCCCGTCCCTGGGATTCTCCAGGCAAGAACACTGGAGTGGGTTGCCATTTCCTTCTCCAACGCATGAAAATGAAAAGTGAAAGTGAAGTCGCTCAGTCGTGTCCGACTCTTCGCGACCCCATGGACTGCAGCCTACCAGGCTCCTCTGTCCATGGGATTTTCCAGGCAAGAGTACTGGAGTGGGGTGCCATCGCCTTCTCCAGCTTGTATACCTAGAGAGATATAAATTGGGCTTATATAAATGGGAATTGTAGTAAGATACATTTCTGAAGATGAAAAAAAGAGTACTTTACTAAAACTTCACAGAAATCTTTCAATTCAGTGATAGCTACTCCACTCAATCAATCTTGTATAATTTAAGAGCTTAAAAAATAACAGTAAATAATAAGATTGATAATTTCGTTTCACAAATACTAGTAACTATTTCATGAATTGACTGTTAAGTAGTTTGACATTAAGTGAATTGGCAAGGCAAATTAGCTTTCTGTGGGTTGACTTTCAGAAAATTAGCTTAAAGCCAAAAATCACACAGCATTAAAATAGTAAATATTAGAATAATAAAAAGCAGGTTGCAGTATGAAGACAGGAAGTTAACAAAACTCACATTTGAATACAAATGTAAAACACTATCCAAATTAAAATATATTCTTTCTATTAATAACTTTAAGGGGTCACAGATTTAAATATGCCAACAGACAGGATCAATGAATGAGGTTAATTTGATATTCAAAGAAAGACATTAAACTAGTTGTGTTACCATTGATACATGTACCTAGTTGTATTGCTTTGTTATTTAGTTGCAAGGTCTTTCATCTGATTCTCTTAGAACCGCATGGACTGTAGCTTGAGGTCTTAAGCTACAGACAGGCTCCTCTGTCCAAGGGATTTCCCAGGCAAGAATTCTGGAGGAGGTTGCCATTTTCTTTATTTTTTGAAACATCTCTGTGCATGTGATAGCTTATGGTGAACAGTGTTGTATTCTTGATCTCCAAAGAAGATTTAGCTTCAGGTCCAGGGACCAGGCTTGATCACTCAAGAGCTTTTGCCTAGCAGAGTTTTATTAAAGTGAAAAAGGGACAGAGAAAGCTTCTGACACAGACATCAGAAAGATGATGGAGAGTGCCCCCCTTGCTTAGTCTAAGCAAGGGAGTTACGTACTTTTTAAATTAGTTATTGCAGTAGATCAGAAGAATGTCTCAAGGTTGTAAAAATTTTACTAGACCCACTCCCATAATTTACATTTTAAGATAACAGGATTAGTCAGAAGGTTTTCAGGAAGGAGAAACTGTCCTCAAGCAGGATATATTATTGTTATATAATTCTTACTAAGGAATGTAGAAAAAAATGTTTGTCCTTTCCTCCTCCTTGAGAATTCCAGACCCCTATCTTCTCCTCAAGAGCCCCAGACTCCCTGTTTCTCCTCCTCAGGGATCCCAGACTTCTTATAAACCTGCCTAGGAATTGACTCTCTCACACTCACATGTATGTTTGTATACATGCATATGTGTGTTTGTGTATATATATATATATATAAATATATATATATATAAATAAATATATATATATATATATACATAAATTCATTGATAGATTTAACTTTATAATTATACTAGTGTTACCACATTAGTTTTGGCTGTTCTGTTGTTACCAATTTATAGTGTTTCATTTGTTTATTCTGGATTCATTTAATCATGTTTCTTTCTTCAAACTCTCATTTTTATTTTTACTTGCAATATATATATATATATATATATATATATATATATATATATATATATATATATATATAAACCTACTCTCGGAGAAGGCAATGGCACCCCACTCCAGTACTCTTGCCTGGAAAATCCCATGGACCGAGGAGCCTGGAAGGCTGCAGTCCATGGGGTCTCAAAGAGTCGGACACGACTGAGCGACTTCACTTTCACTTTTCACTTTCATACATTGGAGAAGGAAATGGCAACCCACTCCAATGTTCTTGCCTGGAGAATCCCAGGGACGGGGGAGCCTGGTGGGCTGCCGTCCACGGGGTCGCACAGAGTCAGACACGACTGAAGCGACTTAGCAGCAGCAGCAGCAGCAGCAAACCTACTCTGCTTCATTTTTCTCCTTCACCCCAAATCTTCTTGAACAATGAATGCTATGAATATTTCTTTGAACGCTCTGGCCATGTCAGATAAAGCTTATCTGGAGCCTACATTTGTCCAACAGAACAATTATTGATCTGCTAACTATCTAATCTTACTCCTTCAAATTCATGGACGTTGCTTAAATAAGCAGTACTTCTTCATCATTGAAGACTTTGAGAATTTAGAAATCTAAAGTAGAAAGCAAAAAATTAACCATATTTTTTACAATACAGACTTAACTCTTCTCCTGCAAGCTTTGTTTCTTTGTCCACGTATGTATATGTGTTGTTGTTCAGTAGCTAAGCTAAGTTGTATCTGACTCTTTGTAGCCCCATGGGCTGTAGCACACTAGGCTCCTCTGTCCTTCACTATCTCCTGGAGTTTGTGCAAATTTGTCCATTGAGTTGGTGTTGCTTTCTAACCCTCTCATTCTCTGCCATCCCCTTCTCCTCTTGCCTTCAATCTTTTCCAGCATCAGGGTCTTTTCCTTTTCAATGAATAGGCTCTTTGCCTTAAGTGACCAAAGAATCAGAGCTTCACCATCAGTCCTTCCAATGAATATTCAGGGTTGAATTCCTTTAGGATTGACTGATTTGATCTTCTTTCAGTCCAGGGGAGTCACAAGAGTCTTTTCCAGAACCACAGTTCAAAAGCATCAGTTCTTCAGTGCTCAGACTTGTTTTATGGTCCAGCTCTCATGTCTGTACATGACTACTGGAAAAACCATAGTTTTGACTAACTGGACCTCTGTCAGCAAAGTGATGTGTCTGCTTTTTAATACACTATCTTCCCTGGTGGCTCAGATGGTAAAGAGTCTGCTTGCAATGCAGGTGATCCAGGTTCAATCCCTGGGTTGAGAACATCCTCTGGAGAAGGGAAATGGCAACCCACTCTAGTATTCTTGTCTGGAGAGTCCCGTGGACAGAGGAGCCTGGAGGGCTACAGTTCATGTGGTTGCAAAGAGTCAGACACGACTAAGCGACTAATACATTCACTTTACAGGTTTGTCATAGCTTTTCTTTCAAGGAGCAAGTGTCTTTTATTTCACGGTTGCAGTCACTGTCTACAGTGATTTTGGAGCCCAAGAAAATAAAATCTATCACTGCTTCCACTTTTTCCCCTTCTAGTTTCCATGAGGAGAAGGCAATGGCACCCCGTTCCAGTACTTCAGGCAATCGTACCCCACTCCAGGACACGACTGAGCGACTTCACTTTCACTTTTCACTTTCATACATTGGAGAAGGAAATGGCAACCCACTCCAGTGTTCTTGCCTGGAGAATCCCAGGGACGAGGGAGCCTGGTGGGCTGCCGTCTATGGGGTCACACAGAGTCGGACACAACTGAAGCGACTTAGCAGCAGCAGCAGCAGCAGCAGCAGCACCAGTTTCCATGAAATAATTGGACTGGATGTCATGATCTTAGTTTTTTTAATGTTCAGCTTCAAGCCAACTTTTTATAAATTCATTTATTCATTCATTCTTCAAATATGTTTATGTATGTAAATGTGCAGATTTATTCATTGAGTCACTGATTCAACAAAGAAGACGGTGCTATCTATAAAGGGAACTAGCAAGCTTTTTAAATCCCACATACTTTCACTCTTAAAAATTTTTCTGTGCTTTAAATAGTGCCTCTTGATGAAAGTGAAGGAGGAGAGTGAAAAAGTTGGCTTAAATCTCAACATTCAGAAGACTAAGATCATGGCATCTGGTCCCATCACTTCATGGGAAATAGATGGGGAAACAGTGGAAACAGTGTCAGACTTTATTTTTGGGGGCTCCAAAATCGCTGCAGATGGTGATTGCAGCCATGAAATTAAAAGATACTTACTCCTTGGAAGGAACATTATGACCAACCTAGATAGCATATTAAGAAGCAGAGATATTACTTTGCCAACAAAGGTCCAACCAAATCAAAGGCTATGGTTTTTCCAATGGTCATGTATGGATGTGAGAGTTGGACTGTGAAGAAAGCTGAGTGCCGAAGAATTGATGCTTTTGAGCTGTGGTGTTGGAGAAGAATCTTGAGAGTCCCTTGGACTGCAAGGAGATCCAACCAGTCCATCCTAAAGGAGACCAGTCCTGGGTGTTCATTGGAAGGACTGATGCTGAGGCTGAAACTCCAATACTTTGGCCACCTCGTGCGAAGAGTTGACTCACTGGAAAAGACCCTGATGCTGGGAGGGATTGGGGGCAGGAGGAGAAGGGGACGACAGAGAATAAGATGGCTGGATGGCATAACCGATTCTATGGACATGAGTTTGAGTGAACTCTGAGAGTGGTGATGGACAGGGAGGCCTGGCATGCTGCAATTCATGGGGTTGCAAAGAGTCAGACACTACTGAGCGACTGAACTGAACTAAACTGAAAATCATTATAAAAAACAATATTTGTACAATTATGTATAATGTATGTACAATTGACCGTGGAACCTGCAGATATGGCGGATCAGCTCTCCTATGCACTTTAGGCAAAGGAATTTGATATCTGCAGGGGTCATAGAACCAATTCCCCTTGGATTTTGAAGGAGGTCTATAATTTTTTTAATCATTCTCTTATGTTAAATGTCATGTGATATTTGATTCTTCATTATTATCAAAATTTGATGTACAAACTTGTATATAAATATTTGTAAATATTCTTGCTTTTTCTATAGGATAGATCCCCAAAAGTAGAATTATAGACTGAAAGGGGGTAATTCCTTTTATGATATTAACCTAAAATTTTTAAGTGCTTTCCAATAAGTTTCATAAATTTCCTCTATAGGAGCAGGCATATAAAAATGCTTCTTTCATTTCTTCTCAAGTATAAGCACTATTTTTAATATTTGCTAACTTAATACATAAGAGAAGGTTCTTCACTATACATTTTTTTTTGCCACTTGTAAGAATTATTTTTTAAGTTGAAAGATACTTGCTTTATAATGTTGTGTTGATTTCTGCTATACAGCAATAAGAATCAACTATAACTATACATATGTCCCTTCCCTCTTGAGCCTCCCTCCACTCCTCCATCCCACTCCTCTAGGTCTTCACAAAGCATTAAGTTGAGTTCCATGTGCTATACAGCTGCTTCCTACTAGCAATCTGTTTTACACATGGTAGTATATGTATGTCAATTCTACTCTCTCAATTCTTCCTTCGTCTTTCCCCACTGTGTCTACAAGTTCATTCTCGGTCTGTGTGTCTATCCTGCCTTGCAAACAGGTTCATTAGTGCCAATTTTCAAGATTCCATATATATGCATTAATATGCAATATTCATTTTTTTCTTTTGACTTACTTCACTCTGTATAACAGGCTCTAGGTTCATCCACCTCACTACTATGGATTCAAATTTGTTTCTCGTTATGGCTGAGTAATATTCCTTTATATATATGTACTACAACTTCTTTATCCATTCATCCATTGATGGCTATCTAGGTTGGTTCCACATCTTAGCTACTGTAAATAGTGTGCAGTGAACTTTGGGGTACATGTGTCTTTTTGAGTTATGGTGTTTTCAGGGTATATGCCCAGTAGTGGAGTTGCTAGGTCATATGGTGGTTTTTTTCCCTAGATTTTTAAGGCGTCTCCATACTGTTTTCCATAGTAGCTGTATCAATTTACATTCCCAATAACAGTGCAAGAGGGTTCTCTTTTACCCACATCCTCTCCAGCATTTATGTTTGTAGATTATTTGGTGATGGCCATTCAGACTTGTGTACAGTGATGCCTCATTGCAGTTTTGATTTGCATTTCCCTAATAAAGAGCTTACTCCTTGGAAGAAAAGCTATGACAAACCTAGATAGCAATCGAAAAGCAGAGAGATTACTTTGCCGACAAAGGTCCATTTAATCAAAGCTATGGTTTTTACCATAGTCATGTATGGATGTGAGAATTGGATCAGGAAGAAGGGTGAATGTTGAAGAATTTATGGTTTTGGACTGTAGTATTGGAGAAGACTCTTGAGAGTCTCTTGGACAGCAAGGAGATCAAACTAGTCAACGCTAAAGGAAATCAGTCCTGAATATTCATTGGAAGGACTGATGCTGAAGCTGAAGCTCCAGTACTTTGGCCGACTGATGCAAAGAGCCAGCTCATTGGAAAAGACCCTGATGCTGGGAAAGATTGAAGGTGGAAGGAGAAGGGGATGACAGAGGATGAGATGGTTGGATGGCATCACCAACTCAATGAATACGGATTTGAGCAAACACAGGGAGGTGGTGAAGGACAGGTAAGCATGGTATGTTGTAGCTGATGGGGTCACAGAGAGTTGGACGTGACCAAGCGACTGAACAACAACAACAATAATGAGCATGTTGAGCATCTTTTCATGTGTTTTTTGACCATCTGTGTGTCTTCTTTGGAGATATGTCTGTTTAGGTCTTCTGCCCACTTTTTAAATTGGGTTGTTTGTTTTTCTGGTATTTAGCTGCGTGAGCTGCTTGTATATTTTGGAGATTAATCCTTTGTCAGTTGCTTCCTTTGCAATGACTTCCATTCTGAGTATTGTCTTTTCATCTTGTTTAATGTTTCTTTTGCTGTACAAAAGCTTCTAAGTCTATTAGATCTCATTGGTTTACTTTGTTTTTATTTCCATTACTCTAGGAGGTGGGTCAAAGAGGATCTTGCTGATATTTTTATCAAAGAGTTCTCTATGTTTTCCTCTATGAGTTTTATAGTGTCTGGTCTTACAATTAGGTCTTTAATCCATTTTGAGTTTATTTTTGTGTATGGTGTTTGGAAGCATTTGAATTCCTTTCTTTTACATGCTGTCCAGTTTTCCCAGCACCACCTTTTGAAGAGGCCATCATCCTTTCCCCATTGTATATTATTGCCTCCTTTTTCAAAGATAAGGTGCCCATCGGTATGTGGGTTTATTGCTGGGCTTTCTATCTTATTCCATTGATTTATATTTCTGTTTTTATGCCAGTGCCATACTGTCTTGATTACTGTAGCTTTGTAATATAGTCTTTGAAGTCAGGAAGATTGATTCCCCCAACTCCATTTTTCTTTCTCAGGATTGCTTTGACTATTCAGGGTCTTTTGTGTTTCTATACAAATTGTAAATATTTTTTCTTCTAGTTCTCTGAAAAATTACTTTGGTAATTTGATAGGAATCACATTGAATTTGTTGATTTTTTTGGTAGTATAGTCATTGTCACAATATTGATTTTTCTAATGCAAAAACATAGTATATCTCTCCATCTCTTTGTGTTCTTTGATTTCTTTCCTCAGTATCTTATATGTTTCTGCATATAGGTCTTTTGACTCCTTCAGTTCAGTTCAATTGCTCAGTCATGTCCGACTCTTTGTGACCCCATGAATTGTAGCACCCCAGGCCTCCCTGTCCATCACCAACTCCTGGAGTTCACTCAGACTCACGTCCATTGAGTCAGTGGTGCCATCCAGCCATCTCATCCCCTGTCATCCCCTTCTCCTCCTGCCCCCAAGCCTCCCAGCATCAGGATCTTTTCCAATGAGTCAGCTCTTCGCATGAGGTGGCCAGAGTACTGGAGTTTCAGCTTTAGCATCATTCCTTCCAAAGAAATCCCAGGGCTGATCTCCTTCAGAATGGACTGGTTGGATCTGCTTGCAGTCCAAGGGACTCTCAAGAGCCTTCTCCAACACCACAGTTCAAAAGCATCAATTCTTCGGCACTCAGCCTTCTTCACAGTCCAACTCTCACATCCATACATGACTACCGGAAAAACCATAGCCTTGACTAGATGGACCTTAGGCGGCAAAGTAATGTCTCTGCTTTTGAATATGCTATCTAGGTTGGTCATAACTCTCCTTCCAAGGAGTAAGTGTCTTTTAATTTCATGGCTGCAGTCACCATCTGCAGTGATTTTGGAGCCCCCCAAAATAAAGTCTGACACTGTTTCCACTGTTTCCCCATCTATTTCCCATGAAGTGATGGGACCAGATGCCATGATCTTCGTTTTCTGAATGTTGAGCTTCAAGCCAACTTTTTTACTCTCTCACTTTCATCAAGGGGCTTTTTAGTTCCTCTTCACTTTCTGCCATAAGGGTGGTGTCATCTGCATATCTGAGGTTATTGATATTTCTCCCAGCAATCTTGATTCCAGCTTGTGCTTCCAGCCCAGCATTTCTCATGATGTAGTCTGCATATAAGTTAAATAAGCAGGGTGACAATATACAGCCTTGACATATTCCTTTTCCTATTTGGAACCAGTCTGTTGTTCCATGTCCAGTTCTAACTGTTGCTTCCTGACCTGCATACAAATTTCTCAAGAGGCAGGTTAGGTGGTCTGGTATTCCCATCTCTTTCAGAATTTTCCACGGTTTATTGTGATCCACACAGTCAAAGGCTTTGGCATAGTCACGCAGAAATTGATGTTTTTCTGGAACTCTCTTGTTTTTTTTGATGATCCAGCAGATATTGGCAATTTGATCTCTGGTTCCTCTGCCTTTTCTAAAATCAGCTTGAACATCTGGAACTTCACAGTTCACGTATTGCTGAAGCCTGGCTTGGAGAATTTTGAGCATTACTTTACTAGTGTTTGTCTCCTTAGGTAGGTTTATTCCTAGGTATTTTATTCTTTTCATTGAAATGGTAAGTGGGATTGTTTTCTTAATTTTTCTTTCTGATTTTTCATTGTTAGTGTATAGGAATGCAAAAAATTTCAATATTAATTTTATATTCTGATATTTTACTAAATTCATTGATTAGCTCTAGTAATTTTCTGATGGTGTCTTTAGGGTTTTCTATGTATAGTATCATGTTATCTGCAAACAGTGAGAATTTTCCTTCTTGTTTTCCAGTCTTGATTCCTTTTATATATTTTTCTTTTCTAATTGCAGTTGCTAGGATTCCCAGAACTATATTAAATAATAGTGGTGAGAATGGGCACCCTTCTCTTATTCCTGATCTTAGAAGAAGTGCTTTCAGGGTTTTACCATTGAGAATAACGTTTGCTGTGGGTTTGTTTTACATTGCTTCTATTATGTTGAGGTAGGTTCCTTCTTTGCCCACTTTCTGGAGTTTTTATCATAAATGGGTGTTGAATTTTGTCAAAAGCTTTCACTGCATGTATTGAGATTGTCATATGGTTTTTAATCTTTCAATCTGTTAATATGATGTATCATTGATCAATTTGCATATATTGAAGATTTCTTGAATCCTTGGGACAAACCTCCCTTTATCATAGTGTATGATCCATAGTGAATTATCCATAGTGTATGATCCATAGTGAATGATCCATAGTATATGATCATAGTGAATGATCCATAGTGAATGATCCATAGTGTATGATCCATAGTGTATGATCCATAGTGCATAGCATAGTGTATTGTTGGATTCAGTTTTCTAGTATTTTGTTGAGAATGTTTATCTGTGATATTGGTCTGCCCACAATTTTCTTTGTTTGCAATATCTTTTTCTGCTTTTGGTGTAAGGGTGATTGTGGTCTCACAGAATGAGGTTGGAAGTGTTCTTCCCTCTGCAATTTTTTGGGTAGTTTGAGCATTTCTAAATGCTTGGTACAATTCACCTGTGAGACCATCTGGCCCTGGGCTTTTGTTTGTTGGAAGATTTTGATCACAATTTCACAGTTTGTGATTGGTCTGCTCATATATTCTATTTTCCCCTTGTTCAGTCTTGGGAGGTTGTACTGTTCTAAAAATTTGTCCATTTCTTTGGGGTTATCTATTTTATTGGCATATAGTTGCTCATCGAAGTCACATATGATGTTTTTGTTTTGTTTTGTTTTTTGTATTTCTGCATTTCTATTGTAACTTCTTTTTCATTTCTAATTTTATTGTTTTGAGTCTTCCCTTTTTTCTTGATGAGTCTGGCTAATAGTTTGTCAATTTTGTTTATCTTCTCAAAGAACCAGCTTTCAGTTGTACTGATCTTTGCTATTTTTTCCCTTCATTTCTGCTCTGATCTTTATGATTTATTTTCTTCTACTAATTTTGGGAGTTCTTTGTTCTTTTTCTAGTTTTTTTTAGGTATATGGTTAGGTTGTTTATTTGATGTTTATCTCATTTCTTGAGGTAGGATTGTATTGCTATAAAACTTTCTTAGAACTGCTTTTGTTGTATCCCATAGGTTTTGGATAATTGTGTTTTTGTTGTCATTTCTGGGTATTTTTTGATTTCCTCATTGATATCAATGATCACTTTGTTGTTTAGAACTGTATTGTTTAATCTCAGTGTTTGTGTTTTTTACAGTTTATTTCCTATAATTGTTATCTAATCTCCTAGCATTTTGGTCAAAAAAGATACTTGATACAATTTCAGTTTTCTTAAATTTACTGATGCTTGATGTGATGCATGTGATCTATCCTGGAGAAAGGTCCATGTGCACTTGAGAAAATAGTGCATTCTGATGTTTTTGGGTAGAATGTCCTTCCCAGGTGGCACTAGTGGTTAAGAACCCTTCTGCCAGTGCAGAAGATGTAAGACACAGGTTTGATCCCAGGGTCAGGAAGATCCCCTGGAGGAAGGCAGGGCAAGCCACTCCAGTATTCTTACATGGAGAATCCCATGGACAGAGGAGCCTGGTGGGCTACAGTCCATGGGGTCACAAAGAGTAGAACATGACTTATGCATGTTCTCTAAATATCAATTAGGTCCATCTGGTCTAATGTGTCATTTAAGGCTTGTGTTTCCTTATTAATGTTCTGTCTGGATGATCTGGTATAAGTGGGATGTTAAACTCCCCCACTATTATTTTGTTAATGTCAACTTCCTCTTTTACATCTGTTAGCATTTGCCTTCTGTATTGAGTTACTCCTGTGTTGGGTACATAAATATTTATAATTGTTATGTCTTCTTGTTTTGATCCCTTGATCATTATGTACTGTTCTTTGTCTCTTGTAGTAGCCTTTATTTTAAAATATATTGTGTCTGATATGAGGATTGCTACTCCAGCTTTCTGTTGATTTCCTTTTGCATGAACTATCTTTTTCCATCCCCCTTCATTATGGTTTTAATTAAGTCTCCTTTGTCTGTTGCTGAGATTGAACATATATTCATGTGTTTAATATTGTGTGTTGATCATAGAATTATCTGTTTCTGCCTTTTACCCATTGGGTTTCTAATTCCATGTGGTATATAAGCTGTGGTGTCATCTACATTATTCATTTTTAAAAAATATATATAATGGCTATTTTATTGATCCAGCTATTCTCATCCCATTATAATATTGTTTTACATTTTATAGCTGTTGGTAAAAATCAAAGATTTATATTGATATGTGTCAAATTTTCTAATTATTCCATTTTAAATTCAAAATCCATTATTCAAAAATTCCATTATTTATTCAAAATCCTTTGTTATTTTCAGGAAAGTTTTATGTCTTCTTTACATGATGTTACACACTCCTTGTTTTAATTATTTGCTTGTATCACATAGTTTTGTTACTGGTGTGATCAGAGGTCTTTTTCATTACAGTTACTATGTAGGAAAGTTAAGAATATTTGCCTATTCGTTTTTATTCAGTCAACTTACTAAACTACAGAACATTATTGAAGTTTCTGGTAGACAGTTATCTCTTGAAAATAGCGATAAAATTACCCTTTTATTTCTAGTAGCTGTACTTTTAGTTATATATATTGCTTTATTACATTGATGGGATCTTAAAGGAAAAATTAAAATCATAGTGGTTATTTTCTATGTACCTTGGAAGTCATCCTTGCCCTCTGACACAGTGTGTCTCAGATACACCGTGGGTTATTCAGTACCACTTATGTAATCAGTCACTTTAAAAAATATATGGATAAATTTATCTATTTTAATTGGAGGTTTTGAAAAGCTTTGGTACTTTTGAAAAGGGAATGATATTCAAGACCATAATTAGATCCCTAAGAGTACACACTTTATTTTTTCATGTAAGGACTTAAGACATACTAGAGATACACTGAGACTATAATCTCCTGTTTTTTAAAAGCAGAATTATCCTTTTCTCAGAGGCTCATGGATTTTGGATGGTATGAAAGAATACATGGATCTTTAATCACACTTTTGCCATAAACAACTAGAAAGCTGGGAAGAAATGTATGAAACAGCAGTTTTCAGATACTAGGTAGTAGGCAGGATAGGGCTTTGTTCCATGAGAGAAGGGAAACAAATGAGATGGGATTTCCCTGGTTCTCTTCCTGTTATCAGATTTTGGACTGCTGTGCCTTGGGTAGACACGGGCTCAGTAGGTTGAAGAGACAGAGATTGGAGTTAAGAGATTAAAGTGGTTAGAATTTTGGAGGCAGAGTTCCAGGGAAGAGGCACTGGTATGTAGAAACAGCTTCAGAAGTTTGCATAGAGGTCCTTATGGGCTTATTGATGAATATCAAACCATACAAGACCAGGCAAAGAATGACAAAACTATAAGCTGAACAATTATCAGTGTTTACAGAAGGCTGGAGTTATTTGAGTTATAGTCAATCAGAGTGAAGCTATTTCTTTGAAAACCTGGGATATTCACTAGAGATCCCAGAAAAATCATGCTTTGCTGCTGCTGCTACTGCTAAGTTGCTTCAGTAGTGTCTGACTCTGTGTGACCCCATCGACAGCAACCCACCAGGGTCCTCTGTCCCTGGGATTCTCCAGGCAAGAATGCTGGAGTGGGTTGCCATTCTACCAGTGGGTTCTTTTTTTTTTTTTTTTTGTGGGGGGAGGTTGCTTTTGCTCCCTAGAAGGCATCTGGAGGATATTTTCTAGTTGTCACACCAGTGGAGCTTCTGGATAGAGTGGGTAGAGGTCCTCACCACCCTGGTTTGGCCAGAAAAACACCCACAGCAAAGAATTTTCTGGCCCCAAATGTCAAAAGTGCTGAGGCTGAAGCTTTGTAGTACAAATAATGCGGATGCACGTCCTTTACAGTGACATGGGAAACTTGGTCTTTTGATTCCCATGAGAAAGGGCTACTAATTAAAGACTAAAGAATAAAAGGAATTTGGGGAAAATCTATGCAAGGTATGAACAGGAAAAAGAATACAAATAAGCCAAGACTAATGATAAAGGAGTGTTAAAAAAATATGGGAAGGAGGGTTTTCATACAACTAGTGTATATTTATTTTTGAATGACATAACCGTAATATGTGCATTTCTCATGATGTTTTGAACTCCTAAGGCACTCAGAAAGTGGATCTTTGGATTTTAAAACCAAGAAGTCAGTAACAGAATGATAGCTCTTATGTGTAGAAGTTATTTTTGGTGTGTTGTAGTTGTGAAAGCCTTTAAAAGATAAATGAATAATTTTGCTTTTTTTTTTTTTTTTTTCCAAAACAAGAGTTGTAGTTGAAAATGTATGGAGGAAAGGATGTGTCTTATATTCCTTTTTTGGATTTTCATTCTTGGCTAACAATCTTGGTAAAAAAAAAAAATCCATAGCTTCAGCCCTGGCTGGAAATTAGTCCTGACCTTAACAGGTTTCAGCATGAGAGCTCTTTAGATATGTGCCTGCTCATTTGTAGTTATCTTTTCTGAGGTATTTCTTTTTCTCTGTGATGTTTGTTTCTGAGTTGTAACAAAGAAATTTCAGTTGAGTTGCATATCATTTAGCTCTTAGCATAACAGTTGCCTGAGCCTACTAACATTTATATCCCTGCCTGTAATGATTTACTTAAAAAATCTTTTATTTTGAAATGTTTATAGAATCTCAGGAAACGCATATAAATGCACTGAATGATTGACTTTTTATCACACGGAACCTCTCATCTGTTACCTGTGAAAAGCATTTTATTCCTATCATTCCTTCTAGAGTGACTGTCCTAGTAGTTGAACAAATGACCATGATCTAGAACAAAAATATTAAGGGAATTTGAGAAAACTGAAGGTCCTTGAAAGGTTTATTTTGGGTGAGGAAATAGTCCTATACTTCAGTTAATTTAGGATTAAGGATATTTTTACTTAGTGCTTTGAAACTTAGTGCTTTTCTGTGTACAGTTCTTTTGTCTCCTTAGGTGAGTTTATTCCTAGATATTTAACTCTTTTTGTTGGAATGGTGAATGGGGTTGATTCCTTAATTTCTCTTTCTGATTTTTCATTGACATATAGAAATGCAAGTGATTTCTGTGTATTGATTTTGTTAACTTTGCTAAATTCACTGATTAGCCCTAGTAATTTTCTGATACTATCTTTAGGGTTTTCTATGTACAGTAGCATGTCATCTGCAAACAGTGAGAGCTTTACTTCTTTTCCGATCTGGATTCCTTTCATATCTTTTTCTTCTCTGATTGCTGTAGCTAGGACTTCCAGAACTATGTTGAATGATAGTGGCAAAAGTGGTCATCCTTGTCTTATTCCTGATCTTAGTGGGAATGCTTTCTATTTTTCACCATTGAGAATAATGTTTGCTGTAGGCTTATCACATATGGCCTTTACTATGTTGAGGTAGGTTCCTTCTATGCCCATTTTTTGAAGAGTTTTGATCATAAACAGGTCCTGAACTTTGTCAAAGGCTTTTTCTGCATCTATTGAGATAATCATATGGTTTTATCTTTCAGTTTGTTACCATGGTGTATCAGATTGATTGATTTGCATATATTGAAGAATCCTTACATTCCTGGAATAAACCCAACTTGATCATGGTGTATGAGCTTTCTGATGTGTTGCTGAATTCTGTTTGTTAAAATTTTGTTGAGGATTTTTGCATCTATGTTCATCAGTGATATTGGCCTGTAGTTTCTTTTTCTGTGTTGTCTTTGTCTGGTTTTGGTATAAGGGAGATGGTGGCCTCATAGAATGAGTTTGGAAGTGTTCCTTCCTCTGCAATTTTTGGAAAGAGTTTTAGAAGCATAGGCATTAGCTCTTCTCTAAATGTTTGATAGAGTGCTCCTGTGAAGCCATCTGGTCCTGGGATTTTGTTTCTTGGGAGACTTTTGATCACAGCTTCAATTTCAGCGCTTGTCATTGGGTTGTTCATAATTTTTATTTCTTCCTGGCTCAGTCTTGGAAGATCGAACTTTTCTAAGAACCTGTCAATTTCTTCCAGGTTATCCACTTTGTTGCCATATAGTTGTTCATAATAGTCTCTTATAAACCTTTGTATTTCTGCATTGTCTGTTGTAACCTCTCCTTTTTCATTTTTCATTTTGTTGATTTGATTCTTCTCTTTTTTCCTTGATGAGTCTGGCTAAAGGTTTGTCAATTTTATCTTCTCAAAGAAGCAGCTTTTAGTTTTATTGTCTTTAATATTGTTTCTTTCATTTCTTTTTCATTTATTTGTGCTTGGATCTTTGTGATTTCTTTTCTTTTACTAATTTTGAGGTCTTTTTGTTCTTCTTTTTCCAGTTGTTTCAGATGTAAAGTTTGTCTATTCAATGTTTTTCTTGTTTCTTGAGGTAGGATTGTGTTGCTATAAACTTCCTTCTTAGGACTGCTTTTGTTGCATACTATAGGTTTTGAGTTGTCATTTTTTCATTGTCATTTGTTTCTAGAATTTTTTTAATTTCCCTTTTGATTTCTTTAGTAACCTGTTGGTTATTTAGAAATGTGTTGTTTCATCTCCATGTGTTTGTGTTTCTTAAAGTTTTTTTCTTGTAATTGATATCTAGTCTCAGAGTGTTGTGGTTGGAGAAGATGCTTGATATGATTTCAATTTTCTTAAATTTACTGAGGTTTGATTTGTGACCCAAGATGTCTATCTTGGAGAATGTTCCATGTGCACTTGAGAAGAACGTGTATTCTTCTGTATTTGGATGCTGTGTCCTAAAGATGTCAACGAGATCCATCTCATCTAATATATCATTTAAGACTTGTGTTTCCTTATTAATTTTCTGTTTTGATGATCTGTCCATTGGTGTGAATGGGGTGTTAAAGTCTCCTACTGTTATTGTGTTACTGTCAGTTTCTCCTTTTATGTCTGTTAGTGTTTGTCTTATGTATTGACATGCTGCTGTGTTGGGTGCATTGATATTTATAATTGTTATGTCTTCCTCTTGGATTGATCCCTTGATCATTATGTAGTGTCCTTCCTTATCTCTTGTAATCTTTATTTTAAGGTTTGTTTTGTCCGATGTGAGGATTGCTACTCTTGTTTACTTTTGCTTCACATTTGCATGGAATATATTTTTCCATCCTTTCACTTTCAGTTTATATGTGTCTTGAGGTCTGAAGTGGTTTTCTTGTACACAGCATATATATGGGTCTTGTTTTTGTATCCATTCAACCAGTCTGTGTCTTTTGGTTGGAGCATTTAATCCATTTACATTTAAAGTAATTATTGATATGTATATTCCTATTGCCCTTTTCTTAATTGCTTGGGGTTGATTTTATAGATCTTTTTTCTTCTCTTGTATTTCTTGACTATAGAAGTCTACTTAGTGTTTGTTGTAAAGCTGGTGTGGTTGCACTGAATTCTCTTAACTTTTGCTTGTCTGAAAAGCTTTTTATTTCTCCATCAGTCTTGAATGAGAGATCCTTGCTGGGTACAGTAATCTTGGTTGTAGATTTTTCCCATTCAGTACTTTAAATATATCCTGCCATTCCCTTCTGGCCTGCAGTTTCTGCTGAAAGATCAGCTGTTAAGCGGGTGGGGTTTCCCTTGTATGTTACTTGTTGCTTTTCCCTTGCTGCTTTTAATATTCTTTCTTTGTGTTTAGTCTTTGTAAGTTTGATTAGTATGTGTCTTGGCGTGTTTCTCCTTGGGTTTATCCTGTACAGGACTCTTTGTGCCTCTTGGACTTGACTGTTTCCCTTTCCATGTTTGGGAAAATTTCATCTCTTCAAAAATTTTCTCATACACTTTCTCATACACTTTCTTTTTCTCTTCTTCTTTTGGGACCCCTATAATTCTAATGTTGGTGCATTTGAGGTCTCTGAGACTATCTTCAGTTCTTTTCTTTCTTTTTACTTTATTCTTCTCTTCAGAAGTTACTTCCAGCATTTTATCTTCCAGCTCACTGATTCATTCTTCTGCTTCAGATATTCTGCTGTTGATTCCTTCTAGATCATTTTTAATTTCAGTCATTGTGTGTCTCTGCATGCTCATTCTTTAATTCTTCTAGGTCTTTGTTAATTGATTCTTGAATTTTCTCCATTTTGCTTTCAAGGTTTACTATCAGTTATCTGAATTCTTTTTCAGGTAGCTTGCCTCTTTCCTCTTCATTTATTTGGACTTCTGTGTTTTCAGTTTGTTTCTTCATTTGTGTAGTAGTTCTCTGCCTTTTCATTTTTTAACGTGTTGTGTTCGAGGTCTCCTTTTCTAGGCTTCAAGGTTGAATTCTTTCTTCCTTTTGGTGTCTGCCCTGTAAGATTGATCCAGTGGTTTGTGCAAACTTCTTATAGGGTGAGATTTGTGCTGAATTTTTGTTTGTTGTTTTTCCTCTGATGGGAAAGGCTGAGAGAGGTTGTAATCCTGTCTTCTGATGATTTTGTTAGTATTTTTGTTTTGTTTGTTGTTTAGATGAGGAGTCCGGCACAGGGTGTTATTGGTGGTTTGGTGATGCTGGGTCTTGTATTCCAGTGATTTCCTTTGTGTGAATTCTCACTATTTGATAGCCCTTAGGGTTAGTTCTCTGGTAGTCTAGCATCTTGGAGTCAGTGCTCCCACTCAAAAGGCTCAGGTCTTGATCTCAGGAACAAAGTTTCCACAAGTGGTTTGTTATGGCATTAAGTGAGATTAAAACAAATATCCAAAAATGAGAAACCAAAGATGGACCCCAGACAAATGGCAGTTACAAAATCAGACAAATAATAATTGAAATAGTGGAATATTCACATATACATATACACCCATGAGCAAAGTCAAAATATTCCAACAACAATAAAGTACAATAGATTGACTTGGTGAACAACAGAAATAAAAAATTGTATTTACTAATTAAGAACAAAACTAACTAAAGCACAAACTGGAAAACAAAACTAAAGCAAAGTGCCAAGCGGGGAATATAGGAATTAAAAGAAAAACCAACAAATGTGTTGAGAGGAAAGGAAAGAAAGAAAAGAGAGAAAGAATAGAATGCAAAGTTAAATAGAGGTAGATGAAGAAGATTTGTATAAAAGATTAACTGCAAGGGGAAAAGAGCAGTACAAAAGGCAAACGAAGGAACAAATGCAGAAAGAATATAATAGATTAAAAAAATCAAAAGTTAAAATTATAAAAAAAAGAGGGGAAAAAAGGGAGAAGAAAGAAAAATGGAATAAAAGGAAAACTCCATAGAACTGCAAAGGCCCGATGTAGAGGGAGAGGTTAATAACAACAATAAAAAGTGCGGCCGAATATACAATATACATATACACCCATAAGCAAGATAAAAACAGTCCAACAAAAACAGAGGGCAAGAGTTTGACCTGGCAAACAAAGGGAACCAAAAATTATTTCTACCAGAACAAAAGTAACTAAAGCACAAACTGGAAAACAAAACTAAATCAAGGTGCCAACTGGGGTATAGAGCAATGAAAATAAAACTAACAAATATGTTGAGACTAAAGGAAAGAAAGAAAAGAAAGAAATAATAGATATGCAGAGTTAAATAGAGGTAGATAAAGAAGATTTATATATATTGAAATTAACTGCAAGGGGAAAAGAACAGTAGGAAAAGCAAACAAAGGAATAAATTTAGAAAAAATAATAATAGGTTTAAAAAATTAAAATTAAAAAGAGAAAAGAAAGAAAAAAGCTGCCCAATACTGCAAAAGCCCAACAAGGAGGCAGAGGTTTATAACAACAATAAAAAATGTGAATAAGAGGAAAAAAAAAAAAAGCTCAAAAGCTCAGTTAGATTTCAAGTGCCAATAAAATCAACAACTACAAGGCGGGGGGAGGAAAAAAAAGAGGAAAAATCCAAAACAATCTACAGAACAAGTCAAAACATAAAAATAATAAATGTTTTTCTTGCATCACTGCTGTCAGAATCCTTTCCCTCACTGGGAGTCACAGTCCACCTCACCTCCCTAGGATGCCCTCCAACACTGTGCTGGTCTCTGGACCTGCTGTGGGGGCAGCTCAGATCCTAATCTGCTCCTACTCCTGTGTGTTCTTGCCTCCGATGTCCACAGCTCTCAGAACTAGTGTGTTTTCTTTTGTGGGAGCTCTCAATGCCCTTTTATATATGTTCCCTAGACACAGAGTCTGCCTAGTTGATCATGCAGATTTAATGTGCAGCTTGTACAGCTGGTGGGAGGGTTTTGGGTCTTCTTCCTTAGTCACACTGCCCCTGGGTTTCAACTGCGGTTTTACTTCCACCTCTGCATATCGGTCGTCCACTGGGGTTGCTCCTGAGGCTGCCCTGGAGGACTTGGGTCTGCCCCAGTGAGGGCCAGGTGTGGAAGTGGTGCAGCTGCTTGGGTTGCAGGGGTTCTGGCAGCACCAGGTACTCAGGAGAGTTGGCGGCTAGGGTACCAGGAAATATAGTGCTCTAAAAAGGTGGATGTGGGAAAACTCTTTAATAGTATAAACAATATAGAAGAAATAATGGAGTTAAATCATCATCAACAGATGGTAAAACTAGTGGGTGAAACTCTTATGAGGACCCAGATACTTACATATGTCCATATTACATACACAAGTTACCTCCTCCAATGGAAGCATAGTAACTTACAGTGGAAAAAACTTGGAAGACATCATGTAAATGAAGTGATCCAAATGTAACAACACAATATTAGGACAAACTGACAACATATTTAGCTAGCAAAGTAATGCTCAAAATCCTCCAAGCCAGGCTTCAACAGTTTGTGACTAGTGTACTTCCAGATGTTCAAAGTGGATTTAGAAAAGGCAGAGGAACCAGAGATCAAATTGCCAACATTTGTTGGATCCTAGAAAAAGCAAGAGAGTTCCAGAAAAACATGTACTTCTGCTTTATTGACTACGCCCAAGCCTATGTTTTGGATCACAACAAACTTTTGAAAATTCTTAAAGAGATGGGAATACCAGACCACCTGACCTGCCTCCTGAGAAATCTGTATGCAGGTCAGGAAGTAACAGTTAGAACTGGATATGGAACAACAGACTAGTTCCAAATCAGGAAAGGAGTATGTCCAGGCTGTATATTGTCACCCTGCTTATTTAACTTATATGCAGAATACATCATGTGAAATACCAGGCTGGATGAAACACAAATTGGAATCAAGATTGCCAGGAGAAATATCAATAACGTCAGATATGCAGATGACACCACCTTTATGGCAGAAAGAGAAGAACTAAAGAGCCTCGATGAAAGTGAAAGAGGAGAGGGAAAAAGCTGGCTTAAAACTTAGCATTCAGGAAACTAAGATCATGGCAACCAGTCCCATCACTTTTGGCAAATAGATGGTGAAGCCATGGAAACAGTGAGAGACTTCATTTTTGAGGGGGAGGGTTCCAAAATCACTGCAGATGGTGACTGCAGCCATGAAATTAAAAGATGCTTGCTCCTTGGAACAAAAGTTATGACCAACCTAGATAGCATATTAAAAAGCAGAGACATTACTTTGCCAACAAAGGTCTGCCTAGTCAAAGCTATGGTTTTTCCAGTAGTCATGTATGGATGTGAGAGTTGAACTATAGAGAAAGCTGAGCGCCGAAGAATTGATGCTTTTGAATTGTGTTGGGGAAGACTCTTGAGAATCTCTTGGACTGCAAAGAGATCCAACCAGTCCATCCTGGAGGAAACCAGTCCTGAATATTCATTGGAAGGACTGATGCTGAAGCTGAAACTCCAATACTTTGGCCACCTGATGTAAAGAACTGACTCATTGGAAAAGACCCTGATGCTGGGAAAGATTGAAGGTGGGAGGAGAAGGGGACGACAGAGGATGAGGTGATTGGATGGCATCACCGACTCGATGGGCATGAGTTTGAGTAAGCTCTGAGAGTTGGTAATGGACAGGGAAGCTTGGCGTGCTGCAGTCTACGGGGTCACACAGAGTCGGACATGACTGAGTGACTGAACTGAACTGACAACATGTGTCTCCTGAGAAAGGCAGTATTATTTCAATGAGATATTGGGTTGGCCCAAAAGTTCATTCTAGTTTTTCTGTAAGATGTTCTAGAAAAGCATGAATGGACTTTTTGGCCAACCCAGTATTTCAGAGTGAACACACACAGCCACACACACACACACATTACAACATGAAAGTGATATGACAGAAGCTAGGGCAGTGGAAACCGCAAACAGAACACTTTTTTCCATGTACATCTGAGCCATGGAATACAGGAATTAGAATCACATTCTTAAATTGAGATATTAGGAATTGAGAGGTGTTTTATATCATTTTGAGGAGTAGCATAGCCTAGTGGTCAAGGGCAGAGACTGAAGCCAGATTTCTTTGGTTTAAATTCTGTCTCCATCACTTACTAGCCATGAGACTTTTGGCAAGTTAAATATCTATGCCTCCAGGTTATTCATCTTTAGAGTGGGAATAATATTTGTCCCAACCTTACAGGACTGTTGTGAGGATTTAATGAGTAAATCAATGTAAAGTGCTCAGAATGGAGACTCACACATTGCAAGCACCATAAAGCTGTTTCTGTCATTAATTAGTTAATTACAAAAATTATCTGATACCCTCGTGGAATACAAAAAACTTTTGCTTAAAAATCAAACAAACAAAAACTAATGAAGTAAATAAACGATCCTGGTCAAGGGCAGTGCTATGCTGTTAAATGTTTACCAAGTAGCTTGAGGAAGTGTAAAGTCCTCATCTATGTATACAGATACTTCAGACCACCACATGATGTTACTGAAAATGGAGATGGGAAGAAGTGTACACAGTCCTCCGTGCGAGCTGATACTGGCTGGCTCTAACACACTGCTGGAATGGTGTCATTTTCAATAGAATTTAAGTAGATGGTTCTGGAATTGCACACTAAGTTTTCAGGTGAACATTTGAAGGTGTTAAGTTTTCCAGATATTTCAAATATTGTGAGCCTCACTTTGTAGCTCCTTTTTAGCATGTGTGTGCACCTGTGCATACTTTAGGCTAAGAAACCAAGTATTTGATTTGTAGAATTATCTCTGTAAATAAATAGTCAAATCAAAGAAACAAAATTACACTAGATGAAAATACCAGAGTAAGCCTGATGATCCATCAGATAATTTTGCTTTCTATGAGAAAATATTTTTAAATGACTATCTGAATTAAAAAAAAAAATGATTCTAGGTGTGCACCTCCACGATGATATGCAATTGTACTGGTGGCTACAGCCCTCCAGATTGCAGGGTGAAATCCAGAATATCGCCTGAGGAACAGGGCAAGTATCTTTCTCTTATATATCCAGTTAATAGAATTGTCAAATTGCTTGCTTTCACAAAGACATAGTTAGGTTTTTTCCACTTAGAAAGAAACCAATATTTGTAATTAAAAGGTAAACAACTAGGCTTCCAAAAGAAATAGAAACCAATATGCTTTCTTAATCTTGCTTTTCCCCCCTAATATTAGCTTTTCAATATGACTGAAGCTGAGTATCTTTTAAAATTTTTATTTACTTGTGTCTGACTTTGTCCTTTAAATTATCCTTCAACCCTTTCCCACTTTTATGGTTGATCCTGTGATCTGAGCTCTATATCAGCAACACACCCTGTGTCTAGCACTAATATGTGTCTGTTATAGAAGAAATAAGGGAAGTAGAAGATAAACCTTTAGTCTAAAGGAGTTTTCAGTTTAAATGATAAAAATCTATTAATTGCTGTTAAAGAGATGACAGAAGGATGCTAAAACAGTATGCTGTTTATCATGACTTTAATTTTTATCATTTATCCACTGATTCAGCAAATATTTCTTGAATTCCTAGTATATACACCAGATGCTTATCATATGACACTAGGCATGTACAGATAGTAAAACAAAGCCTCACTCCTCATGGAACTTAAAGAACACCCAGTGCTAATTAGTTGCAGAATTAGAGTTAGGGATCATGTCTCCTATTTTTTTATGCCTGTGCCATTTTAGTAAAACTGCAGTGACTGCATAGGTAAAAACAGATCCCTAATGTTGGAGAGCCAGCACTCTAATAAAGATAAACAAGATATGCACAGATACGGTAGAATTCTGAGATAATGCACCTTGTAATAACGCACATTTGTTGATTATATGTCTCTGAAGTTATGGGGTTCTACTTATACTGTAAGATTTTGCTGTAGCTGCTGTATAAGGTAGAATACATTAGAACTTCCTGGAACTTAGTGTCTGTTCTTTTAGAATGAGAGTTTATAGAGATAGCCTTAAGTATTATGATTCTATTATTATTTTTCATTGATACTTGAATTATGATGAAAATTAAGAACATTGTGATAAGTTTGCTGTAACTTAAAAGTACACAGCTTAATTTTTTTCTCTGATTTTTAATGTATTTTTATTTTTAGATTTACCCACGGAAAGAACTTCTGAGAAGGGTGGGAAGAAGCAGTGGCTTTTGGCTATCTACATTGCTTCACCTGTTCTTGTTGTAGCAACCATAATAGCTGCTTCATGGAAGCTTTCGAAAAAGTGGTTTAGCAAGAAAGAGGAATCCCGAAGTAGTGGGTAAATTAAATTTGTGTTCTCAAGTTAAACCATTTAAATCTAGTCAGAGGTAAGGCAATATTATGAACAGCAACAATACTTCACATTTTATAGGAATTTTGAATGCTACATCAATATCTCACTTAATTGTTTGAGATAGTCTTGGATATCCTTATTTTAAAGTTTCAAAAATTTCAGAATCTGGTTTAATCACTTGCCAATGTTATTGCCTCAGTAACTGAGACAGGAAGAATGGAAATACATCCACATCTGTTGCTTTCGCATGCCCAGTGGTTCTCATTTCTACTATATACAAGCTAAACTTTTCCGATATATCATGGCTTTCTCTTTGTTGAAATTTCTGCTTTATACACTCTGAAAGTGAAAAGTGTTGGTCATTTAGTCATGTCCTACTCTTTGCAATCCTGTGGACTGTAGCCTGCCAGGTTCCTCTGTCCATGGGATTCTCCAGGCAGGAATACTGGAGTGGGTTGCTATTCCCTTCTCCAGGGAGTCTTGACCCAGGGATCGAACCTGGGTCTTGCTGCACATTGCAGGCAGAGTCTTTACTATTTGAGCCACCAGACAGTGACTAAATATATAACATTCAGTGTAGTTATATATTCTTGGTGTATTTTCTTTTCATCATTAACAATTGTATTTTAAATTCTATTTTTACTCTTTTATATTGTTGTATCCCAGCTTGCTTTCTGCAAGTTAGATTTACCTATTACATATTTTTCATCCCTTATTTTCAATCTTTCTTAGATTTTAGTTGATATCCTATAATCAGCCTTTATATGAAAAATATAGTAGTAGAGTTTTCATATTTATATGCTTAATGTATGATCGCAGATATTCATGTTGAAATTTACCATCTTATTTTCTTCCTACTTACTAGCCTCTTTTTTGGCATTATTTCCTTTTCCCCAATTCCATTTTTTTATTATGATTTTTCTGTTTTCTTTTACTATTTTGTACATTTTTAATTCTGTTTTGATTGTTTTAATGGTTTTTGTTAACTTGTATTTGTAGCAAATGTTATATATACAATGTCTTAATTTAATCATTATATGTCTTCTGAATAAGACAAGGATCTTAGCCTTGTAACACTAATATATCTTTTTCAATCTGTTTATCATTTGGTTTTTCAGTTTCCTCCAAGTAAATTTTATGTTTTTTAAAAATTATCATTATTATATTTAGTTAACATTTATTAGAATTTCCTGTTACATTTTCCAGATTCTTTGCTTTACCATTCCTTTCTTTTAAATTTAGTTGTGAGATAATTTAAGAAATATAAAAGGCTTCCCTTGTAGCTCAGTTGGTAAAGAATCTGCCTGCAATGCAGGAGACCCTGCTTCTATCCCTGGGTTGGGAAGATCCCCTGGAGAAGGAAATGGCAACTCACTCTAACATTCTTGCCTGGAGAATCCCATTGTCAGAGGAGCTTGGCAGGCTACAGTTCATGGGGTCGCAAGAGTTGGACACAAATTAGTGACTAAACCACCACCAAGAAATAAAAAGTTGCAAAAATGGCATAGAGTTTCTTGGTGCTATCACTTAGGTTTTATCAATGATAGCATGTTACATTAACAGCGAATTTTCACAGCCAGGGGACTGGCATTGGTATAGTTTTATCAGTTAAACTATAGACCTTAAAGCTCAGCATTCAGAAAACTAAGATCATGGCATCTGGTCCCATCACTTCATGGCAAATAGATGGGGAAACAGTGGAAACAGTGGCTGGCTTTATTTTTCTGGGCTCCAAAATCACTGCAGATGGTGATTGCAGCCATGAAATTAAAAGATGCTTACTCCTTGGAAGGAAAGTTATGACCAACCTAGATAGCATATTCAAAAGCAGAGACATTACTTTGCCAACAAAGGTCCGTCTAGTCAAGGCTATGGTTTTCCTGTGGTCATGTATGGATGTGAGAGTTGGACTATAAAAAAGCTGAGTGCCAAAGAATTGATGCTTTTGAATTGTGGTGTTGGGGAAGACTCTTGAGAGTCTCTTGGACTGCAAGGAGATCCAACCAGCCCATCCTAAAGGAAACCAGTCCTGAATATTCATTGGAAGGACTGATGCTGAAGCTGAAACTCCAGTACTTTGGCCACCTGATGTGAAGAACTGACTCATTGGAAAAGACCCTGATTCTGGGAAAGATTGAAGGCGGGAGAAGGGGACAACAGAGGATGATATGGTTGGATGGCATCACTGACTCGATGGGCATGAGTTTTAGTAAGCTCCGGGATTTGGTGATGGACAGGGAGGCCTGGCATGCTGTAGTTAATGGGGTTGCAAAGAGTCAGACATGACTGAGTGACTGAACTGAACTGAACTGATAGACCTTATTCATATTCACCAGTGTTTACAGACGCCTATATAGTCCATGGGGTGGTCACAAAGAGTCAGACATAAGTGAGAGACTCACTTATTTGTTGAGTATGTGTGTGTGTGTATATATACAATTTTTTCCCCCATGGATCACAGCCTTGTGGTGAAGGGGCTTGCATAACTCAATGAAATGCTGTTCAAGCCCACACAAGACAGATAGGTCATAGTGTAGAGTTCTGTTAAATTATGGTCCACTGGGGGAGGAAATGCAACCCACTTCAGTGTTCTCAGTGCGAGAACCCCGTGAACAATATGAAAAAGCAAAAATATATGACACTGGAAGATGAGCCCCCCTGGTCAGAAGGTATCCAATATGCTACTGGGGAAGAGCGGAGGGCAATTATTAACAGCTCCAGAAAGAATGGAGTGGCTGGGTCAAAATGGAAATGTTGCTCAGTGTGGATGTATCTGGTGGTAAAAGTAGAGTCCAATGCTGTAAAGAACAATATTGCCTAGAAACCTAGAATGTTAGGTCGCTGAATCAAGGTAAATTGGACATGGTCGAGCAGAAGATGGCAAGGTTGAACATTGACATCTTAGGAATCAGTGAACCAAAATGGGTGTTAATGGGCAAATTTAATTCAGATGACCATTGTATCTACTATTGTGGGCCAGAATCCCTTAGAAGAATTGGAGTAGTCCTCATGTAGTCAATGAATGAGTCTGAAATGCAGTACTTGGGTGCCATCTCAAAAATGACAGTATGATCTTGGTTCGTTTCCAAGGCAAACCATTCACCTTCACAGTAATACAAGTCTATGCCCCAACCACTAATGCTGAAGAAGCTGAAATTGACTGATTTTATGAAGACCTGCAAGACCTTCTGGAACTAACACCAAAAAAGTTGTCCTTTTCATCACAGAGGACTGGAATACAAAAATAGGAAGTCAAGAGATACCAGCAGTAGTAGGCAAGTTTGGTCTTGCAGTACAAAATGAAGCAGGGCAAAGGCTAACAGAGAATTGTAGCTGCCTTGGTCTCCCCAGATGGTATCACCTCAATCTGGGGAGACTTCTTTCTCTGCCTGGCTTCCCATTGCTGTGTTACAGCATGGAAAGTCTTCCCTGCAGTAAGAAGGGGCAATCATGGGTCTTTATTTCCTTCTCTCATAGATCACTATCTTGCCTAATATTCAGTATCTGAAAACCAGTGTTGAACATGTTTTGTCCAGATTTTCAGTTGTTTCAGGCAGAAGAGTAAAGCCTGTCTGTTACTCCATTTTGATCAGTATTGGAACTGTATCTTTGTGGTTTGTAACTGCACTTTCATAGGTATCTCTCCATCTCATATTCTGTTTGATTTTCTCAGATCATTCTCTCATATCACCATTTCTTCCTTCTCAGTCCTGTTCTAGACTTATGGATTCTATTCTTGCAAAAATCTCTATGGAGATTCTAAGTATTCTCAGAGTTTTTTTTTAATCATTTGTATTTCTTGGTGTGTGAGCTCACTGTTTGGCTATGGCTGCTGATGTTAACTACTAGGGCTTTGTAATCAGAGACTCTTTTCTCTTCAGTATCTATGATTTTCCCATGAGAAATCAGCATGCCTTATGTTGAAGACTCACACATGTGGGTGGTTTCCTTTTTGCTTCTTTTAAAGCAAAAATATTTAAAGCAAATGCTCTGCATGGTGTTCAAGCCTTTGTAGGAGTGTGAACTGGCATCTTGAAAGTGCATTTTTTGGAGGCTTGGGACTCCTCAGTGATGCACTTTCCCCCATCTATCCATGCATGTTGCATATCCCCATTTTCCCTGCTGCATTCCAAAGGCCACTGGTGAGGATTTTTACTAGCCCTATTGAATGGGTGGTATGACCACTCATGGCTCCCAGGTTAAGTGGCTCCAGTTAAGGAGCTCACTTAGTTTCCCTACATGCAAAGTCCTCATAACTTATATCCTTCTAAGGAATGACTATTGAATCTCTAGTCCCAAAGTTGTATCATTGGTTTAGACACCCCTGCAGTCATTCACTTTTAGCTCCTGTTTACCCTTTGAACTCTCTGTTTCTTCATTTTTACTAAAGAGAATTCTTTTCTTGTTAACCTCAGTTATATGTTAACTGTTCCTCCTGTTTTTTTCAGACCTCCTCTATGAGGAATGGAAAGGGAAATTTTCCCACCAGTTCAGTATGTCAGATTGTCTAGAAGTCTGTATGGATTTTACCTTATAAGATGTAGTATTTCTTTATCAATGAATAAAAAGTTAAAAGTTGGGGTATAAAGGTCAGAATCAGGCATTCAGGATCAAACTCTTCTGTGTTCAGAAGTGATAAAGGAAAATCAAATCTGTGCCTTCTTGAGAATTTCCTCATTGCAGGTTTGAAATATACTTTTTATGGATGAGGTATGTGGGTAAATAAGAATGTTTACGTATTTGCATCTCTGTTTAGTGACCTTGCACATTGTTTTCTTTTTTGGTAACTAATCTTGTAAAAGAGATAATACAGCTTATAAAATGGCCTGATTTTTATTTATGCAGTTGACAAGCTCTCTTACGACTAATTTTGGACACTATTTTCCATTTGTTTTATGTCCAGGTCCGAAGGTGACACTCACAGAAATGTCACCAGGTAGGTAAGCTGTTAGGCATCTTAAGACACATGTTGAAAATTAAGAATGAATTAGTAATTCACAATGTCTAGCTACAGTTGGTAAAGTAATCCTCTGAAAACCAGGCTACTAATATATAGTAATTTGGTTTCTAGTAAATTAGTCTTCTATTCATTTAAATAAATACTATTTTTTTCTGAGGAAACAAGGAATAAAATGGCTGACTCTAATAAAATTTAGAATATATATAATTAGTAAAGAAAAAAGGATGTACGTGGGGTTTAGTCAGTTGTGTCTGACCCTTGCAACATCATTGACTGTAGCCCTCCAGGCGCCTCTGTCCATGAGATTTTCCAGGCAAGAACACTGGAGTGGGTTGCCATTTCCTTCTCCAGGTGATCTTCCTGTCCCAGGGATTGAACCCAGGTCTCCTGCGTTGCAGGCAGATTCTTTACTGACTGAGCTACCAAAGAAACCACAGCTTGGGTTATATTCATGTACAGCTTGGGTAAACAAGCAAGCAAATGCTTGATATTTGATAGACTGTACATGACTGAACTCATGTATAAATTTCTATGGTAGTTATGGATTGGTAAGAACTAATTATATCTACTTCCTGTGTTGTTTTTTTAAAATCAGTAATGGATAGTGTATTGTCCCCATTAATATTTCTTAAATAACAAATTCAGTCCTTACTGATTTATAACTGGTCCACCAACATGGGAAATAGATGGGGAAACAATGGAAACAGTGTCAGAATTTATTTTTTTGGGCTCCAAAATCACTGCAGATGGTGACTGCAGACATGAAATTAAAAGATGGTTACTCCTTGGAAGGAAAGTTATGACCAACCTAGATAGTATATTGAAAAGCAGAGACATTACTTTGCCAACAAAGGTCTGTCTTGTCAAGGCTATGGTTTTTCCAGTAGTCAGGTATGGATGTGAGAGTTGGACTGTGAAGAAAGCTGAGCACTGAAGAATTGATGCTTTTGAACTGTGGTGTTGGAGAAGACTCTTGAGAGTCCCTTGGACTGCAAAGAGATCCAACCAGTCCATTCTAAAGGAAATCAGCCCTGGGTGTTCTTTGGAAGGAATGATGCTAAAGCTGAAACTCCAAAACTTTGGCCACCTCATGTGAAGAGTTGACTCATTGGAAAAGACTCTGATGCTGGGAGGGATTGGGGGCAGGAGGAGAAGGGGACGACAGAGGATGAGATGGCTGGATGGCATCACCGACTCAATGAGTTTGAGTGAACTCCGGGAGTTGGTGATGGGCAGGGAGGCCTGGCGTGCTGCTCTTCGTGGGGATGCAAAGAGTCGGACACGACTGAGCGACTGAACTCAACTGAACTGAACCAACCCAACATTCAGGGTTTCCCTGGTGGTTCAGCGGTAAAGAATCTGTCTGCAATGCAGGTTCGATCCTTGGGTCAGGAAGACCCCTGGCAGAGGGCATGGCAACCCGCTCTAGTGCTCTTGCCTAGAGAATCCCACAGACAGAGCAGCCTGGCAGGCTGCGGTCCATAGGGTTGTACAGAGTCAGACATGACTGAGATGACTGAGCAGAAGCAGCATGCCAACATTTCAGTTTATCTGGTATAACTTTTCAGTCGCATTACTTTCAACCTTTTATTTAATTTGTTCTCTTGAAAATAGCCTGCCAAAGATATTTTAAAATCTGTAACCTCAAGTGTCTCAGTAGTTGAATTTAGTATGCCTATATACTTATAATGTTTGCTGATATGTTTAGAGTAAATTCTGCCATTTTGTTTTGTTTTTTCTACTTCTCATGCTTTTTCAACATTTTCTCTTCTTTCTCGTGTTCCATTACACTGACTGTGCTTTCAATGTTTTTTTCTTTCCTTCTGTCAGTTTGGTCATTATGTGTTCTAATTGTATTCTTTTAGTGATCTTCTTTAATTATTATGTTATTATATTGTGTTTTATTAAATTATTTAAATATAAAGTTATAATTTTAGATATAAAAGTACTTATAATCTTCTTCTAACAATTTATGGATATTAGCCCAGTAAACCTTACACTCTTTTATTCACTCTTTCATAGTATTGTCATTTGGTTTTTAGTTACTTCTGAATTTTAACCTGATACAAATAAGTCAGTGTTATCATCATTATTATGTTTAATCATTATTATATTTAATCAAAACATACTAAGATTTCACTATATTTTGTCACTTTATTTACTCATTATTTTTTTTATAAAAAGGAAAGAAAATTTTTTAATTTTACAGTTCAGTGCCTTGTACAGTCTTTTTTGAATTTAATTCCATATTTTGATGTTCAATCTCCCTTTTGGTGAAGTATATCACTTAACATTTCCATCAGTGAGTCTTTGTGTAGCAAACTGTTTATCTTATCCACCTAAAATTGTGCTTATTTCATTCTCAAATGTGAGTTTAGGTAGTATGGACTTCTTGTGTGTGTGTGCTGACATCTGGGTTTTATTTTTATTTTTTTAAATTTTTAATTGGAGGATAATTGCTTGTTGTGTTGGTTTCTTAGTATGAACTTCTATGTTGAGAGTTATTTTGTTTCCACTATTTAAAGGTATGTAAGTATAGTGTGGCATTTATTACTGATGATGATGAATCTTTTGTTAGTGTGTTGATTCATTTATTCCTTTAAGACTAATATGAATTTTACCTAGTTTTTGTATTTCTGTTGCTGTGTAACAAATTACCACACACTTAGTAACTTAAACCACATTCATTTCCTGTGTGGAAGTTCTGTAAGTAGGAAATCCAGGTGGATTTGACTGGGATGTCACAAGGCTGACCTGAAGGCCAGGCTGGGAAAAAGTTGTAAGAAAAATCCAATTTCTTGCAGCTTTACAAAGTCTGAGGTATATCTTTCTGTGTTGCCTGTCTGCTTGGGGCCCTTCTCTCTCTTTCAGAGGCCACCTGCATTGCTACTCAGGTACCTCCCTTCACCTTCAAAAAAATAAGGGCATAGAAGTCTTCCTAAGGCTTTGACTGTCTCTTAACTTCTCCCTTCTACCAGCAAGAGAAAACTCTCTTTGTAAAGGGCTGACCTGACTGGGTCAGCCCCACCAAAATGATTTCTGTATTTTAAGGCCAACAGATTTGGAGCTTTAATTACATTTGCAAAATTTTTTCAGAGCAGTACTTTGAAGAGTATTTAAATAACCAAGGAATGGGAACCTTAGGGGGCCATGTTAGAATTCTGCCTATCACAACCTCTACATTTATACATTGGCCTTAGAGTTGTTATTTTGTTATAATGTATTCTGGTAGAGATTTTTTGTAAAAAATCAGGAACTTGACCCAATATTTTCAAATTTACCTTTTATGCTTTCTATTTCCACTTTTTCAAACTATCATTAGAAATATCACTTCCTTCCCTTAAATTTTCATTAGGATTTTGTGTTATTTTTACACCATTTCTCTATGCGTCAAATTGGAGGTGGCGATTACCCTCTCAAAACAATCTGCCTAATTGTTTAGAAGTCAGTGAGGGTGTTAAATCACCACCTGCAGTAATTTGTTTACTAGTGGGTAACACATCAGGGTAGAACCTAGAGGCCAGAATCAGGTATTCAGAATCAAGCGTATATTCTTTACTGAGAAGTAACAAATCAGTTTTCTTGCTCCTCTGTTTGGGAATTTGAAATTTATGTTCTCTATGGACATGGTATATGGATAAAAAGCAATGCTATAATTTGCAGACTGTAACTTAGTAATCTTTTGAAATGATTCATTAGTGGTGATTAGTAGTATAAAATAATTAATGTAGGTTACAAAATGACCTGACATTCATTGGTTACAGAGGCACACTTTTTTAAAAGTATTAACTTTGAAGCATTATTTTTCACTTGTATTTAGGTCCACATCAGAAAGTAGCAGCCAATCAGATACTGTAAGGTAAGTGAATTAGAAAGGATTTCTTAAAATAAGATGAACAAATTGATATTCAACAAGTAATTGGTAAGTATTAATTGCACGGCAACAATTGATAAGGTATACTACACATATAGTTTCTAAAAGAGATGGTTGGTTCTCTTTCCCCTTAATATTTTTACTAGTGAGCAAAGAACCTGCCTGCCAGTGCAAGAGACATAAAAGACACAGATTTGATCCCTGGGTCAGGAAGACCCCCTGGAGGAGAGCATGGCAATCCACTACAGTATTCTTGCCTGGAGAATTCCTTGGACAGAGGAGCCTGGGAGGCTACAGTCCATAGGGTTGTGGAGTTGGACACAACTGAAGCGACTTAGCACAGCACACACACACACAAATTCCTTTTAGTATTTTCTAACCAATAACAGTGAGTGAGTGTCTAAATAAATAAATGCTTTCTTCAGTTTGTCAATGTATTTTGGGAGTTTATTCTGGGGACGCAAAGGAGTAAATGATTGGTGAAATGTTTATGGTGCTAACTCATAAATGGAGAAGTTCACTTCTTTATTTGGAGACTCTAGAAACCCAATATGTATGCTCTTTAACAACTGAATGAGTGCTTACCCTGGTCACTTGAGAAAAATTTGATGAAGAGAAAGGTTTAAAGGGAATAATAATTCTGTGTGTTACATAGCCTTTCAGAATTACAAAGTAGTTTAAAAACTTTTTTATTTTGTATTGGTGTAAAACTAATTAACCAAAAATTAGTTGTGACAGTTTCAAGTGAACAGCAAAGGGACTCAGCCATACATACAGTTACAAAGTAGTTTTAATTAAGTCTCCCTCCATTTCCTGAAAGGTGGATATGTCTGAGTAATAATACAATAATTGTTTAGTTTTCCACATCCAACAGTTTGGGATGGTGTTATTCCACCTGTGTGTGTGCGTGTGTGCACGCTCAGTTGCTTCAGTGGTGTCCAACTCGTTACAACCCTATGGACTGTAGCCTGCCAGGCTCCTCTGTCCATGGGACTCTCCCGGCCAGAATGCTGGAGTGCGCTCCTGTGCCCTCGTGATTCCACCTAGCTTCCTCCAAAGTATACTGCTGTCCCAGACACACCCAAATGTACAGAGTAGGATGTCTAGGCTGTACAACAGGGCTGTTTCATTTCATTTATTCCGAATAGGTCTTCCTCTTCCATTATAACGCCTTCTTTTCTTATCCTTTATCTCTCTTTCCTTATTGTGATCTTTTCCTTTCAGTGACACTTATGGAGTCATGAGTTCCTCTCACTAAGCTAAAAATAAAAACTGATTTTCATTAGTATATCCTCTCAGTGTCAGGGAGTCATCATATGATCCTTAAACATAGTTACCTTTTCCTCACATTGGATGTATGTCTTATTACACTGTTACCATAAAGGATAAAGGCCATATATATCTTGCTCCACACTGCATAGCCAGCATGTAGCAGAGTTCTTGGTTTACGGTAAGTGCTCAATAAACGTTTGTTGAATAAAGGAATCAATTAATTAATCTTTTCCACAGACATGCACACAGGCAGCCAGACCAAAAAAAAAAAGAAAAATCCACAAACACAAAAGTATAAAGACAAATACGCAGACACACACACACACTTATGTATATATAACGCTTTAACTGCCTCCATTTCTCCCTCTCATAGCATCTCTCATCCTGGAACCTTGTCAACATAATTCATCTCTTCTAGGATATTAATTCATCTACACTGAGTGAGGGATGATAGCATAACCCACTGGAATATGTACATTTCAACTAGAGTAGTTTGGGTATAAAATGGCTTGATTGTCATTCTTAAGGTAGGCATGTTTCTTCGTATTAACTTTTAGACATTTTTATTTTTATTTAGATCGAGGTCAGAAAGTAGTGCCCAAACAAATCGCAGCAGGTAAGTGACTTAGGAAATGTTTCTTATAAGTAAGTCAAAGTTGAAAATGAACAAATAATTGCTTAATATTTTTGAGCAGCTACAATCGATGAAGTACTGCAGTAAAAACAACTTATTAATATTTTCCACTTTGGGAATGAGTATTAATGAACTTAGTCTTTTCTTCAGTTTACTAAATTTTTATTGGTTGCCTACTCTTAATACATAGGGAAAAACTATTTAAGTCTAATGAGAGGCAAGATATTTATAATTATTTTGTGAAATTAACATAATCAGAGCATTTTTTGTACATGTTTTGTGATGAAATACACAAAGAGAAATATTTCTTTTTTTTTAGATCACATTTATACACACAAACTCAATATGAACAACTGAGTAAATTATTACCACTCTTAAGAGGAGTTTATCTAAGAGACAGTTATTATAAACAAACTGAAATTCTACATGTTTCACACTCCCCACCCCAATCCAACAGCCCACAATTGTGTTAATACAGAGTTCTTATGAGTTTTCAGTTTCCTATGTGGCCTTGTGATCCTTCCAAAGTCATCAAATATTTACTGATCTGCTAATCTTCTTTTCTCCCTTATAGAGTTTTTATTTACTTGTACTGCTTGGCATTTCCCTTAAAGTGTCTTCTTTTAGTTACATTCAATCCACTGATATTCCAAAATCTACTTTATACCCACAGGTGGTTTTCAGGCTGCACCACTACATTAGATAGTTTCTATCCTCCCTGATGACATCACTCCCTCCATTCAGGAAGCTGTTGACATTTCTATTTCCTTTATTTTGTTCTTTTTTTTTAAATAATGTCTCCTAACATAGTTACTCTTTTATAGACATTGCTTCGTACAAACTAAGTGTGAAGAAAAAGGCAGACGTTCTTTATTGCCTCTACTCTCACCATTACCAACGGATTTGTGATATAGTGCTCAAACACTCCCTGAGAAGGAACTGGCAACCCACTCCAGTATTCTTGCCTAGAGAATCCCATGGACAGAGGAGCCTGGTGGGCTACAGCCCACGGCATCGCAAAGAGTCGGACATGACGGAGTGACTTCACTTTCACCTTCTTGGAGAAGGCAATGGCAACCCACTCCAGTACTCTTGCCTGGAAAATCCCATGAATGGAGGAGGCTGGTAGGCTGCAGTCCATGGGGTTGCAAAGAGTCGGACACGACTGAGCGACTTCACTTTCACTTTTCACTTTCATGCATTAGAGAAGGAAATGGCAATTCACTCCAGTGTTGTTGCCTGGAGAATCCCAGGGATGGGGGAGCCTGGTGGGCTGCCATCTGTGGGGTCACACAGAGTCGGACACGACTGAAATGACTTAGCAGCAGCAGCAGCAGCAGCAGCTCAAACACTAATACTTCCAAACTGATGCTCCTCTAGTGCATCACTTTGCCAATAAGCTCTGAAATTGCTTGAATATAATGGCCGTGTGTACTTTGTTAACCAACTTGTGGTTAGCGCCTAGCAGAGTAAATGCCCACTAAATACTTGCGTAGTGGATGATATCACATACATCTTGAACTTTACATACACACGTGATTGACGTTATAACTATTCCAACTGTCCCCTCACATTATCTCTCATGATAGAATATGTCATTTGCATAGTCATCTTCTACTGGAAGTGGTATTCAAGACTGAGGGATAATCACCATCCTAGGACAATATATATCACATTTGAGGTGTGTGGTCTGGAGTGTTAACCCATTAGTCTAGCTTGTGTTTCAGTTCAGTTGCTCAGTCATGTCTGACTCTTTGTGATCCCATGGACTGCAGCATGCCAGGCCTCCCTGTCTGTCACCAAATCCCAGAGCTTACTCAAACTCATGTTCACTGAGTTGGTCATCCAACCATCTCATCCTCTGTCGTTCCCTCCTTCTCCCACCTTCAATCTTTCCCAGCATCAGGGTCTTTTCAGGAGAGTCAGTTCTTCGCATCAGGTGGCCAAAGTATTGGAGTTTCAGCTTCAGCATCAGTCCTTCCAATGAATATTCAGGACTGGTTTCCTCCAGGATGGACTGGTTGGATCTCCTTGCAGTCCAAGGGACTCTCAAGTGTCTTCTCCAACACCACAGTTCAAAAGCATCAATTCTTCGGCGCTCAGCTTTCTCTGTAGTCCAACTCTCACATCCATACATGACCACTGGAAAAACCATAGCCTTGACTAGACGGACCTTTGTTGGCAAAGTAATGTCTCTGCTTTTCAATATGCTGTCTAGGTTGGTCATGACTTTTCTTCCAAGGAGCAAGCATCTTTTAATTTCATGGCTGCAGTCACCATCTGCAGTGATTCTGGAGCCCCCCAAAATAAAGTTTCACTGTTTCCATTGTTTGCCCATCTATTAGACATGAAGTGATAGTACTAGATGCCATGATCTTGGTTTTCTGAATGTTGAGTTTTAAGCCAACTTTTTCACTTTCCTCTTTCAAGAGACTCTTTAGTTCTTCTCTTTCTGCCATAAGTGTGGTATCATCTGTATATCTGAGGTTATTGATATTTCTCCCAGCAATCTTGATTCCAGCTTGTGCTTCATCCAGTCCTGTGTTTAGCATAAGCCAAAAAGCATTCTTGGGTTGTTCTTTCTGTTAAATTTAATAAGCTAGCAGACACATTTGCTCTGCCTCACTGTTATAGCACCCATTATGTTTTCCTTTCTTCACTATTAAAAAAAAATTGAAAACCAGTGGGAGATGTTGATAGAACCAACTTCTCAGGTAAACACTACCAGGACAAAAAAATAAAATTAAGCCAGAAATCAGATGGGTTATATATAAAGTAGGCTGACAAATCCAGATATACAAATTCCTTTATTGATTTGAGGGAGAACTAACTGTATTAACCTACTCCAGTCTTTTTGCCTGGAGAATCCCATGGACAGAGGAGCCTGGAGGACTACAGTCCACGGGGTCGCATAGTCAGACACGAATGAATGACTAACACTTCACTTTCTACTTTGTTAAATAGGGCAGTTTCGTGGTCAGAGTAGTAAGAAAAACCTCCTTTAAGTTTTGAAAATGTAAAGTAGCAGATGTAGGAAAGGATAGGAAGGGTAAACTTATGCCACTCTTATCACTGAAATCCCTCCCTAATCTTACTACCTATTTTATGTTCTCTGTTAATTCAACTCAGTTAATTTATTTTCAACTTATTTTTTTACTCTTTCATTGTTTTGGTTGGGGGATCAGAAATAAGAAATCTGTGGTTATAAAAGTAGAAAAGAGGCTCAAGAGTTTGGTTTTGACTTTTGATAATAATGAGTATAAAAAATGTAGCAGATATTTCCTTTTCTACTACAATTTTGAAGGGAAACAAGAAAAAACTGCTGTAAAAATCTATTTTTTTCAGAGTGTATTGTCTCAAGCTTAAATTTATTTAGATCCAAATCACAGAAAAGCAGTGAAACACTTAATAGTAGGCAAATGTATTAGGAACTATCTCTTAAAATAAATATGCTTTAAATTAAAATGAAGCTAATAATCCGCAACTAATTCCTTAATATTTATTGGTGAATTGGTAAAGTACTTCACCAAAAATAATGCATTAATTTTTACTAACCTTGATTACTGAGTATTTAAATCATTTTTTAAAGACTTTTAGTCTTTTTTCTTCAGTTTAATAAAGTTCTTATAAGTTTGTTGGGAACTTGCTCTTGTGGATCTTGCCTGGAGAATCCCAGGGACAGGGGACCCTGGTGAGCTGCCGTCTATGGGGTCACACAGAGTCGGACATGACTGAAGTGACTTAGCAGCTTAGCAGCTAATAAGATACATGATATATAAATTAGTTTATAAAATGAATTCATGATTAAGCCACTCACTTTATCCATTAGGTACTATAGGCAAAATGCTAAGGCCTGTGAGTTTACAAGTGCCAAAACCAAAACACTGTTTACAATATGAAAAAATAAAAAATGATTGTCTCCAAGATATGGAAAAAGTAAAATTGATATGTATTTAAATTTCTAAAAACAATGCAAAGATTTAACTTGTTATATTCAAGAACATTTCATTGCATGTGGAAAAAATGTTAGATTTTCTCATTTGCAAGTACTTCTCATTAAATACAATGGTTCTCCAGAAATCACAATTGCTAGTTAATAAGCTACTGCGGCTGCTGCTGCTAAGTCGCTTCAGTCGTGTCCGACTCTGTGCGACCCCATAGACGGTAGCCCACCAGGCTTCCCCATCCCTGGGATTCTCCAGGTAAGAACACTGGAGTGGGTTGCCATTTCCTTCTCTACTCACAGTTAAGTAATTTCATAAGCAAAATTATAAAATTTCTTCCTAGAATTCTTTTTTTTTCCATATGAATTTTTCACTTGGCAGTATGCCAACTGCATGTTTTTCAGTGGAAGGTAATTAACTTGTTTATCAATACCTAAGCAGAGAAGACTCTTGCGAGTCCCTTGAACTGCGAGGAGATCCAACCAGTCCATCCTAAAGGAGACCAGTCCTGGGTGTTCATTGGAAGGACTGATGCTGAGGCTGAAACTCCAATACTTTGGCCAACTCATGCGAAGAGTTGATTCACTGGAAAAGACCCTGATGCTGGGAGGGATTGGGGGCAGGAGAAGGGGATGACAGAGGATGAGATGGCTGGATGGCATCACTGACTCGATGCACATGAGTTTGGGTGAACTCCGGGAGTTGGTGATGGACAGGGAGGGCTGATGTGCTGCGGTTCATGGGGTCATAAAGAGTCGGACACAACTGAGCGACTGAACTGACTGACTGAACTGAAGCACATGTGTCTTTGTTCTCTTCCACAGTAACTAACAATTCCTTCAGAAGGCAATGGATATCACTCGGGGTCTCGCTGAGAAATGAAAATTCAACCTTTTCTCCCCTGGTCACAGCTGATGGAAAACAATAAACCAAGATGGACCAATTTGCAGGAGCGTCTGTTTTTATTTCCTCTCCCACTCCGAGGCACAGTTTTGCCATGTCAGGGCCCTTGAGTGAAGACAGTCAACCTGAACTCCCATTGACTCCCTGAGCTCTTCTCCACAGCTCTCCACACCACCCACTTGGGTTTGTTGCCTAGGCCCCTAGCGGCTGGGGATCTGCATCAACTGCTGTTACTCAGGGAAGGATCTGCGTGTGGACTGTGTTCCTCCTCCTGGTCCTTCTCACTGGACTTGGCTGACTGCATGCAGACCTCAGTTAATACAGCTATTTGCCCCCTCTCCCTCCCCACAACTGCAGAATCAGGGCTAAGGGAAACTGTGCTTGCTCAGGCCTCACATTCGGCTTGCCACCTTTCTGTGCCCCTTGGTTGAGTCACCCACAGGATGAATCCCAGAAGACAGAAGGACCCAGAGAGCTTGGGCTTTGGTCTCAGGAGCAAAGATTAATACCTTATCAGAGTTTGATATGAAGATTAATAAGTTGAGTTAGGAAAAATATCTTTTATTTTCCTTTTTCTGAAACTATGTATTGTTCAGTTTTTCAATAAATATTTGGCAAAATTCATCAATGAAACGGAAACTTTCTTTGTGGGAAGATTTTAAATTATGGATTCAATATCTTTAACAGAGAACTGTTTAGACTTTCCATTTATTGTGATTTTTTTTCAGAAGTGGTAATTTTAAAGCAGCTTATTCATTTCATTTAATGGTCAATCTTTTGACATAAAGTTGTTCATAATATCCCTTACAGTGTCTATAGGAGCTAAAGTTATGTCCCTTCTTTCATTCCTAACTATAGCGATACTACATGCATCTTTGTTTTCTGTTTCATTGATTTATGTCTTAAAATTTGCTCATTTCCTAGATTTTTGAGATGAAAGTTTAGCTCATTGTTTTTAAATCTTTTCTAATTCATTTAAAGATATATATTTGCTCTATGAATCTCTTTAGCTACATCTCACAAGTTCTGATGTGTTAGTTTGATCTCAGAATTATGGATTTCTTAGAAGTATGTTGTTTCATTTCTAAATATTTGGATATTTTCAGTTTCATCTTTCTTAATTTAGTCATGGTCAGAGAACATAGTTGCATAATTCTCATACTCTAAAACTATTGTTTTGCTATGATCCACTCTGGTCTATTTTGGTGAATGTTCCATGTGCACTAAAAATGTACGTTTTGTAGTTGTCAAATATGTAAATGTCAAGTAAAGCTTATTAACATTCTTTTTGAAATCTCATATATAAATGAGATTATACAGTATTTATCTTTCTGTGTCTTAACTAACTTAGCAAATGTCCTTTGTGTTTATCCATGTTGTCACAAATGGCAGGATTGAGAAAGGGCGGGAGTGAGTAGGGTGAGATTTCCTTCTTTTTCACAGCTGAATAAATGTATCCTGTTTTCTTTATCTATTTGTCTGTTATGGACACAGATTATTTCCATATCTTGGCTATTGTGAATTATGCTGCAAAGAACATAGGTATGCATATATTTCTTTGAGATACTGACTTCATTTACTCCTGATATATGCCCAGAGGTAAGACTGCTGGATCGTATGGTATTCTATTTTTAATTTTTGAGGAACTGCCATACTGCTTTCCCTAATGGCTGTACCAGTTTATATTCTCTCTTCCACAGCATACCGCAGTTCCAATTTCTCCACACACACATTTGATAATACTTGTCCTTTTCATCTTTTGGGTAATATCCATTCTAAAAGTTGTAAGACTTTATCTTGTTGTGGTTTTTATTCGTATTTCCCTGATAATTAGTGATGTTCAACACTTTTTCATGTATCTGTTGGTAATTATATGTCTTCTTCAGAAAAATGTCTGTTCAGGTCATTTTGCCCATTTTGTAAGTAGAATATTTGTGATTTTTTTTGCTATTGAGTTACATGAATTCCAAATATACTTTGGTTATTAACCCCTTCTCAAATATATGATTTGCAAGTATTTTTCCCATTCTGTAGGTTGCTTTTTCACTTGTTAACTGTATCCTTTGCTGTGAAGAGCTTTTTAGTTTGCTATAACGAGAGAAGAGAGTGACAAAAGAACTACAAGACAAATGCAAAACTGTTAATAAAATGGCAATGATAAATCCTTCCCCATCAATAATTACTTTAAATGAAAGTGGGTTAAACTTCTCAATAAAAAGATACAGTATCTGAATGATTAAAAATGAAAGCAAACTCCCACTGTATGCTATCTATAGGAAACTCACTTTAGATTGAAGGTATACATAGGCTGAAAGCAAGAGGAAGAAAAAGATATTTCTCACAAATGATAACCAAAACAAAGGAGTGGTTATATTTATATCAGATGAAACAGACTTCACATCAAAAACTGCCTCTAGAGCCAAAAAAAAAAAAAAAAAAAAGAAAAAAAGATCATGACACAATGATAAAAGGGTAAATTCAACAGGAAGATATAATAATTGTAAGTATACATGCACCCCAAATCAGAGCACCTTAGTGTATAAAACAAGGATTGACAAATCTGAAAGAAGAAATTGACAGCAATGCAATAATAGTAGGAGATTTCAGTGAAACCCCATTTTAAATAATAGGTAAAACACAGAAAATCAATAAACAGCAGACTTGAACAGCACTACAGACATGTGGACCCAACAGGCCTGTACAGAACTTTTCACCCAAAGCAGAAGAATGCACATTCTGATTATACATAGAACATTCCCCAAACAGGCCAGAAAACAAGTCTTAAATTTAAGAAGAAGGAATCCATAACCAGCATCTTCTGCTTTAGATTAGTATTTTCTCGTATGCTGTGTGATCTGCTCCCATTGAGGCTGCATGCAGTTTTTCCCTGCCTGAGCTGTTGTAGTTGTGGAACATGACCAGGCAAGAAAGCCACACAAACTCTTAGTTCTTACTAGATGTAAAGGTAATCTTCCAAGAGTAAACTCTATTCAAGTTTGTGTCTGCCTTTGGTCATTTTCCAGGTCCTTTGGGTTTTTAAAGGTATTTTGCCAGGCATTTATAATTGTTTTCTGTGTGAAGAATCAGACTACATATTAGTGTAATCTTTACCAGAAGTCATTCCCAGGGGTGGGCTTGGCAAATCACAGAATATATTTAAAAAAATATTTCTTGGAAAACTGCCAGATTGTTCTCTGGAATGGTTATTACTGCTTACATGCCTACAAACCAAGTCTTATGTTTCTCTTCATTCTTACCTGCACTTGATGCTATTCACCACTGTGCTGCTAAGCTGCTAAGTCACTTCAGTCATGTCCGACTCTGTGCGACCCCATAGACAGCAGCCCACCAGGCTCCCCATCCCTGGGATTCTCCAGGCAAGAACAATGGAGTGGGTTGCCATTGCCTTCTCCAATGCCTGAAAGTGAAAAGTGAAAGTGAAGTTGCTCAGTCGTGTCCTACTCTAAGCAATCCCATGGACTGCAGCCTACCAGGATCCTCCATCCATGGGATTTTCCAGGCAAGAGTACTGGAGTGGGGTGCCATTGCCTTCTTCAATTCACCACCCTAATTTTGCTAATTCATTGGATAGAAAGTGATACATCATTGTTGTTTTAATTTGCTCATTTGTGATTACTATTTAAGCTAAAGATCTCTTTATATCCTTTTAGGCATTTACTTATCATGCTTTATGAAAAAAAAGTATAACATTTTCCTATATTGCTACTGGATTTTTTTTTGTCTCCTTCTGTCTCCTCCCATACCTTTGTGTGTGTGTGTGTGTGTGTGTGTGTGTGTGTAGGGGGGGTGCTCAGGTATGTTAGATATCCTAGATAGTAATTCCTGGTTGGTATTAAACTTTGCAAATGTCCTCTCCTTGTCTTTCACTTTTCTCTTAACTTTTTAATACTTGTGTCCTTTCTAAAGCCACTGTCTTATTTTTCAAATTAAGAGAAAGAGTTTTCCCATTATCCCTTTTAAGTATTTCCTTCTAATTATTTTAATTTTTCTCCTTCTGGAAAATACTACTATTAACACTTCTCTACTCCTTATCTCTTAATTTTAGTTTTGTCTTTTCTATATTTTTTTAATCCTTTCTTGTTCTTTCCTGGGAGAGTTTGTCAATTGGAGCAATAAGTGTCTATGCTACTATTTATACTAACACTTGTGATTTTATTTCTTGTCACTTGGTTATTTTAGAGAAATATTTGTTAGTGTTATGTCAGGAAGCATTTAACAGGAGGCTTCCTGTGTGCTGTTTTGGATCTGTCAGGAATTCTGTTTCTTATTAATTCCTGAATATTCAGGAATTAAGAGGAGAGGCAAGCCTCTCTCGGGGACTGGGGAATCCAGGCATTTCCTTCGTTAGTTTGTCTATATAATGATAAGTACCCACTTCCTTCTTGTGAACCATACAGTAAAAGTGATTACAACTCTCTCTCCCTTTAATATGGATCACCTATGTTTGTAAGTCTGGAATTTTAATCTTTATCTTTGCTGAGAATAACTACAGTATATATGCCTATACCATGTTGATTAAAACACCTTTGCTCCATCAGAGCTTTGGTCCCTGTGTCTTTCTTTCTCTCTCTCTCTCTCCCTCTCTCTCTTTTTCAGGCTGATCCCCTGGAGCGCAGAGGCTCTCTGAGTTCACTTTCTTGCCCGGGCTTCTAAGACCCTCTCGAGAAGGCACTCTGCACCTTCACCCCATCGAGAGGTTGCCTGAGGCCTCTGTGAACAGAGTAAGCCCTGTGTCAGGGGCTTTATTGGCTTTCTGCGTAAACTAAGGAATATCAGCCTCTTTCTCTCTCCTTTACTTTCTTATTGGTCTACTCCAGACTACCAGGTTCCAGTCCATTAAAGGACCTCAAAAGTGTTATATTCTGCTAATAACTTCTCTTTGTTTTTCAGGACAACCAAGCAACTTCAAAGTGAATTTATAAACATGATTTTGACATTTGTTAAAGGAAATGTATAGTCAATATTGAGTATGCCTGTATTTCAGTGTATTTAGTATGATGTGGGTAAGGATCTGCGAAAGGAAGGATGCCTATAGACCTCAAGAGATCAAACTCTTCTTGTTCCTAATAGAGGCAGAATGAACTGTAAAAGAGGCTAACAAAGTAAAAACTAGGGGCTACAGGATTACACAGTGTGGCTATAATAACTTGTGATATTAAAGAAGATTTTTTGAAAAGTATTCGAAAAAAGATTGTATGGGTGGAGGGGAGGAGACCTCTGCCTTTGATAGCTGTCTAGTAGAAGGCAACCCACTGCAGTATTCTTGCCTGGAAAATTTCCATGGACAGAGGAGCCTGGCCGGCTACATGGGGTTGCGAAGAGTCCTGTAGGACTGAGACTGAGCACACACACGTACCCACAATGGCTATCCAACCACGAGATTTACCAGAGTCACAGTGTTTGCACCAGTGTTTGCAAATACATTTGCCTGCTGATGGGTAAGTGTTGTTACTAGGAGGAAACTTTTGCTTGCTCTCAACTTGAGCATTTGAAAAGCCTCTTGGTGAAAGTGGAAGAGAAGAGTGAAAAAGCTGGCTTAAAATTCAACATTCAGAAAACTAAGATCATGGCATCCAGTCCAATCATGGCAAAGAGATGGGGAAACAATGGAAACAGTGACAGACTTAATTTTGGGGGGGCTCCCAAATCACTGCAGATGGTGACTGCAGTCATGAAATTAAAGGATGCTTGCTCCTTGGAAGAAGGGCTATGACCAACCTAGACAGCATATTAAAAAAGCAGAGACATTACTTTCCAACAAAGGTCCGTCTAGTCAAGGCTACGATTTTTCCAGTGGTCATGTATGGATGTGAGAGTTGGACTGTGAAGAAAGCTGAGCACTGAAGTATTGATGCTTTTGAACTGTGGTGTTGGAGAAGACTCTTGAGAGTCCCTTGGACTGCAAGGAGATCCAACCAGTCCATCAACAATATTGTAAAGTAATTAACCTCCTATTAAATTTATATTAAAAAATTTAAAAACTACAAAACAAAAATAAAATAAGGGAGATTAGTCCTGAAAATTCATTGGAAGGACTGATGCTGAAGCTGATGCTCTGGTACTTTGGCCACCTGATGCGAAGAGCTGACTCATTAGAAAAGACCCTGATGCTGGGAAAGGTTGAAAGCAGGAGGAGAAGGGGACGACAGATGATGAGATGGTTAAATGGCATCACCGACTTGATGGACATCAGTTTGAGTAAACTCCAGGAGTTGGCGATGGACAGGGAGGCCTGGTGTGCTGCAGTCCATGGGGTCGCAAAGAGTCTGACATGCCTGCGGGACTGAACTGAGCATTTAAAAAGTGTGCTGATATTTATTCAGTTCAGCTCAGTCAGTGAGTTGTGTTTCACTGTGATCCCATGAACACCCAGGTCTGATTTCTTTTAGGATGGACTGGTTGGAACTCCTTGCAGTCCAAGGGACTCTCAAGAGTCTTCTCCAACACCACAGTTCAAAAGCATCAGTTCTTCAGTGCTCAGCTTTCTTTATAGTCCAACTCTCACATCCATACATGACCACTGGAAAAATCGTAGCCTTGACTAGATGGATCTTTGTTGACAAAGTAATGTCTCTGCTTTTTAATATGCTGTCTAGGTTGGTCATAACTTTCCTTCCAAGGAGCAAGCATCCTTTAATTTCATGACTGCAGTCACCATCTACAGTGATTTTGGAGACCCCCAAAATAAATTCTGACACTGTTTCCACTATTTCTCCATCTATTTGCCATGAAGTGATGGGATCGGATGCCAGGATCTTAGTTTTCTGAATGTTGAGCTGTAAGCCAACTTTTTCACTCTCATCAAGAGGCTTTCACTTTCATCAAGAGGCTCTTTAGTTCTTTTTCACTTTCTTCCATAAGGGTGGTGATATCTGCATATCTGAGGTTATCCAATATTTATTAGTCACCAGGTAATGTAACAGAGAAGGCAATGGCAACCCCCTCCAGTACTCTTGCCTGAAAAATCCCATGGACGGAGGAGCCTGGTAGGCTGCAGTCCATGGGGTCGCTAAGAGTCCGACAGGACTGAGCGACTTCACTTTCACTTTTCACTTTCATGCATTGGAGAAGGAAATGGCAACCCACTCCAGTGTTCTTGCCTGGAGAATCCCAGGGAGGGCGGAGCCTGGTGGGCTGCCATCTATGGGGTCGCTCAGAGTCGGACATGACTGAAGGGACTTAGCAGCAGCAGCAGCAGGTAATGTAAGGAAAAGCCATTTTTAGCAAATGGCATTATGATACATTACCTTTGCACCTTCTCCTCATTGTAATTGGAAACTACTTCAAAAACTGTCAATCCAAGTCGAAGATACAACCAAAACCAAGCACCGCCAACCAGCCTCATCTGAGAACTGTAACTTGCGCAGCTTTTCCTTCCTTCACAAGAAACCGAATGCTCTCTCCTCAGCCGCAGCTGCCCACCAGCTGCAGGCTAGGCGCGCCCACTGGCCCTCCCGGAGGCAGCCACCCCCAGCCTTCTCCTCGCGCGCTGCCGGCGTCTCCCACCCGCGCTGTTCACCGCAACGCCTCAACCGTCACTGTTGGGCCAGTGTGGCTCCAGGTCAGCGGAGCCATGTTCCTTCTTCTGGTCTTTCTCACCGTTCTCAGGGGACTGCACGGAGGCCCCAGTAAGTCCAGAACCTTGTCTTTTCCGGTTGAAGGGCTGCCCTTTTCTGTCCAGAGTCGGGCCCCAGACCTCCCTCCCACCCCCGTCTGACCCTCGGCCTCGAGGTCTGCAGCCGAGGAGGCAGAGGCAGTGTCAGCGCAGAAAATCTTCTCATTTCTCCGGGTGATTTATTTCCTTGTCTGTAAAATGGACAAAAATGAAAGATGTGGTCTTTTTGACATTCAGAATTCTGCTCTTCTAGAAATAATTGCACTGCCAGGAAGAAGGCATTTATCAATGAGTTCCTCCTTGGTAACTGCAGTCTTCCACCTTCTCCTTGGAAAATGGCAGATCACCTTTGTCTTCAGTATTCTGTATCTTTTTTTCCTTTGCAAATGGTCCCAGTTTCTTGATGCATTCCACTTTTTAAATTTCCTTATCTCTTACCTCAGTGTAATTTGTTACTGTTACTTAGTCAAACTGCCTGCCTGCGAACAAGAAAAGAGAGAGAATGAAACCTTAAGATTATAAAGGGTTAAGAAATGTATGTGTAAGAAGGACCAAAAGACAGCAGAAAGGGAAAGCAGATGCATATATTATACACCAAAAAGTTGGTAATGTAGAAAAGCACATGAAGAATTGGATTTAGAAATGAAAATGTAAGATTACAAGTATCAGAATAACTTTGCTTGTTTTTCTCTTAGATCTTCATAAAAAGTTTGTGCAGACCACAATTCCTGAAAAGATTTCAACGTCTGAGGCAATCAAAGATCCAGAAAATAATGTAATTGGGAAATAATATTTGTATTTCTTAAATTGTGTGAAATTGCTTTTAATATCAAGACCATAGCTGCTGATGTTGGGCAGTAATTCAGTTCTTGGAGGCGGAGCTGAGTGCTCAGACCAGGTTCACAAGGAGGAACATTTTGATGAGAAGTGTTGAGGCAAAAAAAAAAAAGCATTTATTTGGGGTTTGTTAGGATTGCAGCCTGGGAGACACAGATCCAAGAAGCACTTGAAATATGTTCCACCAGACTACAAAATGGTGGAAGAAAGCTACTAGGTTCCATAAATTGTTAAGAATTAGGATTGGAGCTGGCAAGAAGTAAGGGTGTCCATTAAGCAAGAATTGGGGTTAGAGTGAAATGATTACATAGCTGGGAAAAAGAGAGGGGGCCTATGAAACTACAGGGTTGCATCTAGCAGCTGCTAGCAGATATAGTTTTGAAAATTTTTGGTGGTGTCCTTGAGTTTGATACAGTTCAGAAAATTCCAATTCTCAGTGATGCAAGAATTTGTCTGAAACCCCATCCACTGGTGGACACCTGACTCCATTTGGGATGCCTGAACCATAGTTATTGCACTTTGATTGTTAAATGATCTTAAACATGTCATCACTATTCTCTCCACCCAAAGCCATGTATTTTACTTATTAATTCAACTCAGTAAGAGAATCTCTGCAAAAGTTTCCTGTTGTCTAAGTCTCATCTGGAAGGGATTTTACTTGTGAAACCTTGTGAGCAAGGCTCTTTTTTGTTTCACTAGAAAAATACTATGCAAAAACAAAGGGAACATTTTCTTTTCTGCATAGTGATTGCTTGCACCTATGGCTGTGCTCCAACAGGGTGACACAAACCCATCCTTCATGTTTCTGTAATTGCAAAGGGAGCTGTTTCATTCTTTAATTGTTGCAGTGAATTTTAACCTGGCACTTGAAAATTTGCTTACAATTTTGAAATAAATACTTATGGTAGTTGTGCATTAAGTCATTAGGGCAGAAAGACTGATGATACACAGTGTGAAAAACTATTATGGTGCCTCCTACAATTTCTTATATCTTCTTCCTCTGAATTTTTCTTAATCCCCCAAATTTGTTATATCATCTTCTTTGGTATTGTATGAAGAAATCATTTATTTCTTTTGCTTAGCCGTTAGTATATGCAAGTTTATATTTGACTTTCCACCAAGTTTAGTGAACTTTTCACCATGTTTAGTGAACAATTGCAAACCACACGAAGAACTTCAAAAAGGAACTTTTCCTCAGTTGAGAAATTTCTACTGTTCAAAATATTCATTACAAGATTTACACTTGTGTTTTGGCATTTTGGGATTTAAATATACACAAATAAAAAGCATTTAAAGAATTGAAAATATTGAATTGAAAATCTTGCAGCTGTGTCAGTGAAACTGTCAGAAGTCTAAACTCATAACTAATCATAAAAGAGCTGAACTGTTGAAAAGATTGTGAACTTGTGAACAAACTATAAACTGAACTTGATATGTTACTCAAAACAAATGATGACCTTAGAATTTGCTTGTAACGGCCAGTTGTAAACCCAGTCTTTCTGAAGAAAGCCAGCTAATCTTATATAAGGTTTTGGGAAGCCTAGTGTTCAGGGACCTATGGGCTTTCAGAAAGGAGAGTGTTTAGGTGTAGACAGGCTTTCAGTTGTGTTGGTGTAGTTAGTTGAGGTAGACTACTTGTTGGTCTTCTCACGTTTAGAATCCTCATCAGTGGATTGAAGCACTTACTGACTTCTGTCTAGAAGCTGTGGCGCTCACTAATTCACTGACTTTTAGAAACTTGGGGTTGTCATTGATTTGCAAACTTTCAGAAGCTAGTTATTTGAGTGTGGCTGTTTTTAACTGGCTGATTTTTCTGATTGTACATGGTGATAAAAATTATCTCTAATGGTAGTTACACAACTTGAGATTTTGGCCAAATGATAATCCTTATTTCATCCTAGTAACTCACTTATTTTGTAACTGAAAGTTTGTATCTGTTTATCTCCGTCACCTATTTCATTCATCCCCCTAAACCCTCTTCCCTATGGCAGCTACCTGTTCTCTGTATCTGTGGGTCTCTCAGCTTCAGTTCAGTTCAGTTCAGTTCAGTCTCTCAGTCGTGTCTGACTCTTTGTGACCCCATGAATCGCAGCATGCCAGGCCTCCCTGTCCATCACCAACACCCGGAGTTCACTCAAACTCATGTCCATCGAGTCGGTGATGCCATCCAGCCATCTCATCCTCTGTCGTCCCCTTCTCCTCCTGCCCCCAATCCCTCCCAGCATCAGAGTCTTTTCCAATGAGTCAACTCTTCGCATGAGGTGGTCAAAGTATTGCAGTTTCAGCTTTAGCATCAGTTGGTTCATTTGTTTTGTTTTTTATATTCCACGTATAAGAGCTTAGTACTGTGTTGTAGGTCCATCTGTGTTGTAAATGGCAAGTTTTCACTTTTTGAGTAATAGTGTTTTGTGTAAAAACCACATCTTCATCTATTCATCTACTGATGGGCACTTAGATTGCTTCCATATCTTGGCAATTGTATATAATTGCAGTGAACATGGGGTGCATGTATATTTTTGAATTAGAGTTTTTGTTTTCCTTGGAAAAAACTCAGAAGTGAAATTTCTAGACCCTATGGTAGTTCTGTCTTTAATTTTTTGAGGACCCTCTATAGTATTTTACATAGTGGCTGCACCAGTTTACATTCCAACCAACATTGTATGAGGGTTCTCTTCTCTCCACATCCTCTCACACTGTTATCTCTTGTCTTTTTTATCATAAGTGTGAGGTGATAGCTCATGGTTTTGATTAGCATTTCCTGATGATTAGTAATGTTGAGGATTTTTTCATGTGCCTGTTGGCCATCTGCATGTCTTCTTTGAAGAAATATCTATTCATATATTCTGCCCATTTTTTAAATGTGTTGCTTGCTTTTCAGATATTGAATTGTAGAAGTTCTTTGTTTACTTTGAATCTTGGTCCTTTATCATATATATTTTTTGTGAATATTTTCTTCTGTTCAGTAGGCTTTTTCATTTTGTTAGTAGTAGTTTCCTGCACCGTGAAAAGCTTTTTAGTTTGATATAGTCCTGTTTGTTCATTTTGTTCCCCCCCTGGTTTCCTGAGGAGATATTTTAAAAAATATTGCTAAGACCACTGTCAATGAGCATACTGCCTCTGTTTTCTTCTGGGAGTTTTATAGCTTTAGGTCTTACATTTAAGTCTTTAATTGATTTTTCAATTTATTTCTGTATGTGGTGTGAGAAAGAGGTCCAGTTTGATTCTTTTCCATGTGGTTGTCCAGTTTTCCCACAATTTATTGAAGAGGCTGTCTTTTTCCTATTGTATATTCCTGCCTTCTTTGTCATACATTACTTGACCATGTACATGTGTGTTTATTACTAGGCTCGCTGTTCTGTTTCTTTGATCTCTGTGTCTGTATCTGTGCTAGTAACATACTGTTTTGGTTACTGTAGTTGTGTGGTATAGTTTGAAATCAGGGAGTGTGATATCACCTGTCTTGTTTTTCTTTCCCAAGATTGTTGGCTATTCAGTTCTTTTGTGGTTCCATAAACATTTTAGAATTATTTATTTTAGTTCTGTGGAAAATGCCGTTGGTATTTTGATAAGGGATTGCATTAAATCTGTAGATTGCTTTGGGTAATATGGTCATTTTAACTATTAATTCCTATAATCTATGTACACAGTTTCTTTCCATCTTTTTATATCATCTTTCCATCTGTTTATATCATCTTTAGTTTCTCTCATCAGTGTCTTATAGTTTTCTGAGTAGAGGTTTTGTTACCAGGCTGGTTAGATTTATTTCTTGGTATTTTATTCTTTTTGATGCAGTTGTAAATTGGATTGTTTTCTTAGTTTTTATTTCTGATAGTTTGTCAGTGTATAGAAATGCAACAGATTCTGTATATTAGCTTTTTTTTCTTGCAACTTTGCTGAGTTCATTTATTACTTCTAATAGTATTTTGGTAGCCTCTTTGCTGCTGCTGCTGCTGCGTCGCCTCTTTAGGATAGTCTATATGTAATATCATGTTACATGCAACAGTGACAGTTGTACTTTTGCCATTTTTATTTCCTTTTACTTATTTTTTGTCTGATCAATTTCACTAGGACTTCCAATACTATGTCAAGTAAAAGTGATGAAAGTGAGGATCCTTGTTTTGTTCCTGATCTTAGAGGAAAAGCTTTCAGATTTTCATGATTGAGTATATTAGCTATGGGCTTGTCAGACATGGACTTTATTATGTTGAGGTGTCATAGTGATGTCAAAAGCTTTTTTTTTGTATTTCACAATTTTTAAACTCTTGAATTTGTTATGATATATCACAATATTTAACTTACAGATATTGAAATATCCTTGCACCTTTGGAATAAATCCTACTTTATCTTGGTGTATGGATTTTAAAAAATATATTGCTTAATTTGTTTTGATAATATTTTGTTGAGGATTTTTGCATCTATGTTCATCAGTGATATTGTTCTATAGTTTCCTTTTTTGTGGTGTCTTTGTCTGGTTTTGGTATCAGGCTGATACCTCATTGAATAAGAGAGTGTTCCTTTCTGTTTAATATTTGGGAGTGCTTTGGGAAGGATAGGTGTTAACTCTTCTTTTAATGTTTTGTAGGCTTCACCTATAAAGCCATCTGGTCCCTGGACTTTTGTTTGTTTGGAGTTTATTTAAATTACTGATTCAGTTCATTACAATCTATTCATATTTTGTATTTCTTATTGATTTAGTCTTGAGAGATTGTACATTTCTAGTAATTTATCCATTTCTTCTGAATTGTCCATTTTACTGGTGTATAATTGTTCTCAGTACTCTCATGATTTTTTGTAGCTCTGGGGTGTTTGTTAGATTTAGTCTTGAGAGATTGTACATTTCTAGTAATTTATCCATTTCTTCTGAATTGTCCATTTTACTGGTGTATAATTGTTCTCAGTACTCTCATGATTTTTTTGTAGCTCTGGGACTTTTGTTAGAACTTCTTTTTTATTTCTGATTTTATTTGGCTCTTGTTTTTCTTGATGAGTCTTACTAAAAGTTTTGTGATTTTTCTTTATCTTTTCAAAGAACTAGCTCTTAGTTTCATTGATTTATTTTAAAATTTCTATGTCATTTATTTCTGTTCTGATCTTTTTGATATCTTGCCTTCTACTAAATTTGGGTGTTGTTTGTTCTTCTTTTTATATAGTTCGTTTGGTGTAAGGTTAGATTATTTATTTGAGATTTTTCTTGTTTCCTGAGATAAGATGTATTACTAAAAATGTCCCTCTTAGAACTGCTCTTGCCACATCCCATATAGTTTGGATCAGTTTGTTTCCATTTTCATTTGTCTCCAGGTACTTTTTGATTTGCTCTTTGATTTCTGCAGTAATACATCAGTTGTTTAGTAGCACATTGTTCAGATTCCACATGCTAGTGTTTTTTTTTTGCAGTTTTTTTTCCCGTTGTTGTCGTTCTGATTTCTAGTCTCAGACTTCTGTGGTCTGAAAAAATGAGTGATTTGATTTCAGTTTTCTCAATTTTACTGAGACTTGTTTTTGGCATAGTATGTGGTCTATTCTGAAAATGCTTCTAGTGCCCTTGAAAAGAATGTATTCTTCTTTTGGATGGAATTTTCTGTAAGAATCTCTCAAGTTTATTTGATAGTGTGTCATTTAAGGCCAGTGTTTCCTTATTAATTTTAATTTTCTGTCTCTATTATCTGTCCATTGATGTAAGCGAAGGGTTAAAAACCCTACTGTTGTTGTGTTACTCTCAGTTCCTCCTTTTTTGTTTGTTAATATTTGCTTTATGTCTTTAGGTACTCCTATGTTGGGTGCATATATATTTACAATTATTATATCAACTTGTTGCCTTGATCCCTTTATCATCTGGGCTGTTGGACTGTTATTCATATTGTCCTATATTCTACTGCCTTAATTAATGTAGCTTTATTACAAGTTTTAATATAGGTTAGTACTGGTACTCATACTTTTCTTTCAAGAATTTGAAGAGGTCATTCCATTGCCTTTTGTCAGTCACACAATTTATTAAGAATTGTTCTGAACAAAATGTGTCATTTTTCTCTTATTGATTTTGAGTGTTTTCTCTTTTTCTTTTGTTTTAAATTTTTGCGTATGACATGCCCAGGTTTGCTTTCTTTATGTTCATACTGCTTTGGAATTATATAATAACTTGACACTGTGAGTTGTTATCTTTCATAAGCTTTGAAAGTGTCAAGTGTGAATTTTCCAAATGTTATTTCTTAATCTTACCTTTCTTCTTATTTTTTGGATTATAATTACATGAGTGTTGGATTGAAGTGAAGTGAATTGAAGTCGCTCAGTCGTCTCCAAATCTTTGCAACCCTATGGACTGTAGCCTACTAGGCTCCTCCATCCATGGGATTTTCCAGGCAAGAGTACTGGAGTAGGTTGCTGTTTTCTTCTCCATGGGGTCTTCCTGACCCAGGGATCGAATCCAGGTCTCCCTCATTGTAGGCAGACGCTTTACAGTCTGAGCCACGAGGGAAGTACATGAGCATTAGACATTTTTAATTGGTCACATTTCTCTTGTTTTCTTCTTTGCATTTTTCTCTCTGTGTTTCAACATGGACATTTTGCACTGACCTGTATTCCTGTCACCAGTCTTAACCCCTGCTAAGTCTAATCTTCTTTTATACCCTTTCATTGAATTTTTAGTAACAGATACTGTTTTTTTTCTGCTGTACAAATTTAATTTGTTTCTTTATTACAGATTCTATGCTTCTATTGAAATTCTCCATGTTCTCACTTTAATCAAAGTTACTTAATTGGTATTACTTGTGGGCTTGTTGTTATTCTTTATTTTTTATTTATTTATTTTAAATTTGATCCTGTTCTTTAGCATTTGTTATCTTTTTTTTTTTTCCTAAGGGAAAGTTGGTGCATTTGTTTGCTAAGGCCCCTATAACAAAGAAACACAAACAATGTGTCTTAAGTGACAGAAACTTATTGTCTCATAGTTTTGGAGGATAAAAGTCCAGGATCAAGATGGTGGCAACATTGGTTCTTTTTGAGTACTATGAGGGACAGATCTGTTCCCAGCCTCTGCCATTAGCGTATAGAGACCAGAGATTCTCCCATTGTGTAGGTGTGTCTAAATTTCCTTTTTTAATAAGCATACCACTTACATTGGATTAGTTCAGTTCAGTCGCTCAGTCGTGTCCGACTCTTTGCGACCCCATGAATTGCAGCACGCCAGGCCTCCCTGTCCATCACCAATTCCCGGAGTTCACTCAGACACACGTCCATCGAGTCAGTGATGCCATCCAGCCATCTCATCCTCTGTTGTCCCCTTCTCCTCCTGCCTCCAATCCCTCCCAGCATCAAAGTCTTTTCCAATGAGTCAACTCTTCGCATGAGGTGGCCAAAGTACTGGAGCTTCAGTTTTAGCATCATTCCTTCCAAAGAAATCCCAGGGCTGATCTCCTTCAGAATGGACTGGTTGGATCTCCTTGCGGTCCAAGGGACTCTCAGGAGTCTTCTCCAACACCACAGTTCAAAAGCATCAATTCTTCAGCACTCAGCCTTCTTCACAGTCCAACTCTCACATACATACATGACTACTGGAAAAATCATAGCCTTGACTAGATGGACCTTAAGCGGCAAAGTAGTGTCTCTGCTTTTGAATATGCTATCTAGGTTGGTCATAACTTTTCTTCCAAGGAGTAAGTGTCTTTTAATTTCATGGCTGCAGTCACCATCTGCAGTGATTTTGGAGCCCCCCCAAAAATAAAGTCTGACACTGTTTCCACTGTTTCCCCATCTATTTGCCATGAAGTGATGGGACCAGATGCCATGATCTTCGTTTTCTGAATGTTGAGCTTTAAGCCAACTTTTTCACTCTCCTCTTTCACTTTCATCAAGAGGCTTTTTAGTTCCTCTTCACTTTCTGCCATAAGGGTGGTGCCATCTGCATATCTGTGGTTATTGATATTTCTCCGGGCAATCTTGATTCCAGCTTGTGTTTCTTCCAGTCCAGCGTTTCTCATGATGTACTCTGCATAGAAGTTAAATAAGCAGGGTGACAATATACAGCCTTGACATACTCCTTTCCCGATTTGGAACCAGTCTGTTGTTCCATGTCCAATTCTAACTGTTGCTTCCTGACCTGCATACAGATTTCCTAAGAGTCAGGTCATGTGGTCTGGTATTCCTATCTCTTTCAGAGTTTTCCACAGTTTATTGTGATCCACACAGTCAAAGGCTTTGGCATAGTCAATAAAGCAGAAGTAGATGTTTTTGTGGAACTGTCTTGCTTTTTCCATGATCCAGCGGATGTTGGCAATTTGATCTCTGGTTCCTCTGCCTTTTCTAAAATCAGCTTGAACATCAGGAAGTTCACGGTTCACGTATTGCTGAAGCCTGGCTTGGAGAATTTTGAGCATTACTTTGCTAGCATGTGGGATGAGTGCAATTGTGCAGCCGTTTGAGCATTCTTTGGCATTGCCTTTCTTTGGAATTGGAATGAAAACTGACCTTTTCCAGTCCTGTGGCCACTGTTGAGTTTTCCAAATTTGTTGGCATATTGAGTGCAGCAGTTTGACAGCATCATCTTTCAGGATTTGAAATAGCTAAACTGGAATGCCATCACCTCCACTAGCTTTGTTTGTAGCTATGGTTTCTAAGGCCCACTTAACTTCACATTCCAGGATGTCTGGCTCTAGATGAGTGATCACACTATCGTGATTATCCGGGTCGTGAAGATCCTTTTTGTACAGTTCTTCTGTGTATTCTTGCCACCTCTTCTTAATTATCTTCTGCTTCTGTTAGGTCCATGCCATTTCTGTCCTTTATCGAGCCCATCTTTGCATGAAATGTTTCCTTGGTATCTCTAATTTTCTTGAAGAGATCTCTAGTCTTTCCCATTCTGTTGTTTTCCTCTATTTCTTTGCATTGATTGCTGAAGGCTTTCTTATCTCTTCTTGCTATTCTTTGGAACTCTGCATTCAGATGCTTATATCTTTCCTTTTCTCAGTTGCTTTTCGCTTCTCTTCTTTCAGGGCCACACTAATGGCCTCTCCTTAACTTGATTACCTCTGTAAAGGCCTTGTCTCTGAATAAGGTCACATTCTAAAGTTAGGAATTCACATGTAAATTTGGATGGAGGGAGAAAACAGTTGAACCCAAACAGTTGAATTTGTGTGTGAAAGTTTGTAGAAGCTCTGGATGATGTCTTTTTGGAATTTTTTCTTCCTGTCGCTTTTGTAGATTTCTTGTTAATTGCATCCTAATTTTGTTGTTGTTTTTCCCCTTTATTTTCATCCTATTTATTTAATAAATAGACATGTCTGTGATCTTCCTCTGTTCTCTCCTACATTCTCTTCCAGAGGAATTTCATTGCTTGCATTCGGTAAGCAAAGTGCAGTGGTGCTTATTGTGTCATCTTGCCATGGGTGTAGTACATTTCTTGTAGTTCTGTCTTTTAGAACTGTCTCTTCCAATGAACAGGAAAATTTACTTTCTAGGAGGGCTGGGAGTGAGCAAGAAATGGTTTCTCTTGTGGGCAAGTGCCCAAGTGAGGTGGGCATCTTGGCATTGACCTTGGGCATGGTGAGTTGGTGGTGTGTGTCTTAGACTAGAGATGATTATCAGCAAGCTTGTTCCTCAGATGTGTGAGTGATGGTGAATAGCAGGCATGTGGGAATGCTACCACCTAGTTCTCAATTCAGAATTCTGAAGATTTTAATATCCACATGGCAATGGAAGCACATATAATAGTTATGTATTATTATTAATTTTGTCAATCTCAAAAGGATAACTTAGAAAAAACATTATTTAGCATAATTTTTGTATGTGTTATTATTGATTTTTTTGGATGCTCATGTACAGGTGGCTTACGTCATTACAATAGGAGGAAATCCATATTTTGTCCATCTCACAAAGCAGTAAGTAATTATTTTATCTTTTAAAATTTTAATTTTTTGGTGTATTGATTTAAAAAAATAATTATGCATAGAATCATTTTAATTCAAATGTTTATTAGATATGTGTATACATTTGATACCTATTGTATGTCAGTTTTTGGGTTAAGTCCTAAGCACACAAAAGGCAATGAAACAAGTAGTCTTAATTAAATAATTTGTAATAAAGATGTAAATGAAGAAGTGTTTTATAATGCTATATTGTGATAAATGTGTAGATAGTATTCTTTGGAAATCAGGGAAGGCTTTTTGCAAAGAGAAGACTTGAAGAAAGATACTTAGTTCTAAAAGAAGTGGGGTAGTTTTGGGGGGTATTCTGTTTTGAAGAAATCATCTACAGGTTGATACAGAGTAGATTTTGTGGTGTGCAGAAATTCAGTGTGAGAATGATTGAATGACATATTTTTTTGATGATAAAAGTAAAAGATTTTGGAAAAGTGGGCAGGAGCCAGATTGTAGAAGATCTATAATACCATGGTAAGGATATTAGAAGCCATAAATATTTTTAAGCACATACTTATATAGGTCCATTGAGTCTCATAGGCTGTTTTTGAGGGGATAAAAATGGAATTGGAATGTCTAATTATATAATAGTTTAAGTGCATGATGATAGTAGCTTGAAGAATGATCATTGCACTGGAAAGAAAAATTCAGTAGATCTTGACAGATTTGGTAGGATGATTGGGAAACAGGGAGGAATTTTGGAAAGTTTAGTTGTTGCTTAAGAAAATTGGTGGGTTATAGTGTAATAAAATGAGGGGTATTAATGAAGGAGATATTTATCTGAGGGGTGACTTTGGTTTGCATTGCTTGTAAGATATTCAAGTGGCTTTTTTTTTCATTAGGCATACAAATATAGGAATTTGAATCTCTAAGGAGAGATTGGCAATATAGATTTAGCAGTAATTAAAAAAAATGCGAACTTACAGAGTGCTCACAAATATACAAGTGGCTAAAGATGGAATCTTGGGAAAGACCAGTGTTTCTATTTTTGGTTCTGCCAAAAGAGATCAAGCTAGAATAGTCAAGGAGGTAGGAAGAGAAGCATGAGTGATGTGTGATGTAAATTAAGTGAATAGACCAAGTGGCCACAGTTTTAAAAATGATACCAGAAGTTCAGTGCAATGATTACTTTAAAATTGTCTTTTGGATTTGACATTCTGGTGGTTATGGATCTTTTCTAGAGGAGTTAAGGGTGAGTAACAATTGACAAAGTGAAGAAACTGTGTGTAGACTACTCTTGATAAAATCTGTTGAGAATTGAAAATATGTAGGGAATAGCAAGAGAAAGACACAGGGCTGAGGAACAGTTATTCAGGATGATAATGACTTGACAGTAAACTTTTCAATAGTATTAAGATAAAAACAGTAGCAAGGAAGAGCTTGAAGTTACAGTACTAATAAAGTGACATATCTTCAATACATGGCACAGAATAAGATGCATAGTACAGGTGTGAGGGTTTGCTTTGAACAAAAGAAGCAATCATTCTGAAAGATAAGGAGTGAGGATGGGTACAGGGGATCTGACAGTGAGGTGACATGGAAGTTACCGAGATGATTGACAGGAATGATGCCAAGATTTTGTATAATTACTGAGGAGAATGAAAGAAAATTCTGACCAGGGTTATTGAGAAGAACTTGGTACTCAGTTAAGGTTCAGTTCAGTTCAGTTCAGTTGCTCAGTTGTGTCCGACTCTGTGACCCCATGGACTGCAGCATGCCAGCCTTCCCTGTCCATCACCAACTCCTGAAGCTTGCTTAAACTCATATCCATCAAGTCAGTGATGCCATCCAACCATGTCATCCTCTGTTGTCCCCTTGTCCTCCTGCCTTCAGTCTTTCCCAGCATCAGGGTCTTTTCCAATGAGTCAGTTCTTCACATCAGGTGATGAAAGTATTGGAGTTTTAGCTTCAGCATCAGTCCTTCCAATGTCAGGACTGATTTCCTTTAGAACTGACTGGTTTGATCTCCTTGAAGTCCAGGGGACTCTCAAGAATCTTCTCCAACACCACAGTTAAGGTTAGTTAAGGTTAGGATCTGTGGCTGTGAGGGTACAGGAGGGCCTAGAGGAGCTATTCTACGTTCAAGGTCATGAGGGGCAGAGTTGAGGAGATACCCCTCATCCAAGACAAGGAGCAGCGGCTGCACTTTGCTGGAGCAGCCGTGAAGAGATTTCCCACGTCCAAGGTAAGAGAAACCCCAGTAAGATGGTAGGTGTTGCAAGAGGGCATCAGAGGGCAAACACACTGAAACCATACTCACAGAAAACTAGTCAATCTAATCACATGGACCACAGCCTTGTCTAACTCAATAAAACTAAGCCATGCCCGTGGGGCCACCCAAGACGGGTGGGTCATGGTGGAGAGGTCTGACAGAATGTGGTCCACTGGAGAAGGGAATGGCAAACCACATCAGTATTCTTGCCTTGAGAACCCCATGAACAGTATGAAAAGGCAAAATGATAGAATACTGAAGGAGGAACTCCCCAGGTCAGTAGGTGCCCAACATGCTACTGGAGATCAGTGGAGAAATAACTCCAGAAAGAATGATGGAATGTAGCCAAAGCAAAAACAATACCCAGCTGTGAATGTGACTGGTGATAGAAGCAAGGTCCGATGCTGTAACTGATGCTGGGAAGGATTGGGGGTAGGAGGAGAAGGGGACGACAGAGGATGAGATGGCTGGATGGCATCACTGACTCGATGGACGTGAGTCTGGGTGAACTCTGGGAGTTGGCAATGGACAGGGAGGCCTGGAATGCTGCAATTCATGGGGTCGCAGAGTTGGACATGACTAAGCGACTGAACTGAACTGAAATGGACTGAACTGAAGGTTAGTGAATGTGAATTTTGTAGTGATGCTAAGAAAATCTTTCAAAATTTTAGCCTAACCCAACATTTTAATTTTGAGATTCAAGTTTAAAATCTAGAATTAATGAGCAAAAATGACAGGGATTTGAAAGTTCTATGCTGAAAATTGAGACCTGTCTTATTTCACTGTTTGATATTTCTAGCAGTTTGGGTTGTTCATTGTCATGCATTTTTGTATTATGTCACTGTAGTTAAAATACCTCTCTGGCCCAAACTTATTTAAATGACCAGTATGTGGGCAATAGGATATGCCAAGATAATTGGCACTACTTTAAATTCCTCCTTTAAAAAGAAAATTTGTATTATGAAGAATAATTTTTCTATGTTTTCTGTTTACAACTTGACCATGTTTTTGTGATTTCTGCCTAGGTCCTTTTTATCTTCAGCTTCTGTTGTTTATTTTTATGACAAAAATGATGTCCAACATCATCAGCCTTTGTCATCTCAGGTAAGACTTAGGTTTCTTTGTTATAGATTTCTTATTCTGAATTTTCCTTAAAATATAAATATTATGAAATTACTAGAATGTTATTTCACACATTCAGTGAAATAAAATAACCTGGACTAGTTCTTATTTCTGCCTGGCACAACTCACTGGGTCATGGCCATTCATATTAAAGTACTAAGGCAGTGAAAGTAAAAAATGCAAATAAGGTATCTGGAATGTCTGTTTAAAAAAGAAGTTAACCATTTTTTTTTTCCTGTTTTTTTTTTTTTTTTCCTCAGATGGATTGCAATTATCATGGATATGTTGCAGGTTTTCCAAATTCTCTTGTATCACTCAACATTTGTTCAGGACTCAGGTTGTAGCCTATTTAGAGATACTCCTTTTGCCAGTATTAGATCTTGCTAAACTGTAATATTTATCCTCCAGTACTTTTTCTAGTTCTACAGTCACCTTTATTATTTCAATTTCCTATGGAGTGAACCAGAATTACTGATAAAATGAAGTTAGTTACCCTGGTAGTGTCCATTCCAGATGGGAGCCTGCATGTTGATTCTAACAGGCTATGCTGCTTGAGGCTTTGAGCAATCTTGAGTATAGGTAGTGTTGATTGGGTCTCTCCATACTAGTTTTCTCAAATTCTTCATGTTTTTACAGGTGTCTTAATTTTCTAGAATGATTGTCAGTGCAGAATGCCTGAGTCTGACCGATACTTTGGCTCTGCTCACAGTCATTCTCAGGCAAATAGTACCTTTAACTCAGCCACACAAATGATTTAGAACATGCAGTGTCAGGGGAGATAAAGGGATTTCAAAGAGAAGAAAGGAACCTAAACTAAGGAAAAGAGGGCCTATGGCTACAGTCTTGGTTAGGACATCAACACCCTAGGTAGAAGTGTTAACCTGTTCAGGCACATACGTGTGTCATAGATGCGTGTAGATGTGCCTGCGTACGGGCACTTGCCATCGACCTCAACAAGGGTTAAATCGCATGCTCCTGCTGAATTTGCACCCCTTGAAGGAGTGGAGTTTAGGGTTGAGAGCAGAAATGCGGCACTCTGTGCTCTATGAAGACCAGCAGAACAGGTCTTCAGGTAGTTAGATATTCTCAGGAGCTGATTTTATGAGCCCAATTTTTGTATTTCCTCATAGCTAGAAAAGTAATAAAATCCTTTATGGTAATGACTATTTCCTGTGACTACCAGAAGCTTCATGAGACTAGCAGAAACTTTCTACAAAAAATACGTGCTTGATCGCATGTGCACCACCTTCACAAAAATCACATATAAACTCTCCTTCCCTGCTACCTCTTTGGAACAGTTAGAACTATCTGAAATACTATCATCCAGGCTGCAGTCCTTGTTTTACTCCCAAATAAAACTTATCTTGCAGCTCTCTTGTGCATTTTTTTAAGTTGACAGATGCATGCCACTAAAACTGGTTTCTTTAAGATAATAAAAATATTTCTATTGGAATATTTGTAATAAAAAGCCAGACATATACTGTGTTATTACTGTCCAGTTCTAGAACAATACCTCAAAGAATAAAGAGAGAAATAGAAAAACCAAGGTGACTTTAAATGTAAAAAAAAATTGTTTTTTGGCCAACATTTCTTATAAGAATTACAGTTCCAGTAGAATAATTTCACATTTGTTTTGATTATTTTACCATTCAGGGGAACACTGCAGTTTAAAAACATCTCATATGCACTTGAACCAGTTGAGTCTATATCAGGATTTGTGCACATGATTTATGAAGAAAAAAATGATGTAAGTGCTATCCCTCTGTTACTGGAAAATGATACTTACAGCTATGAGAGATCACAGTATAAAGTCAGAAAAAGTTCAGAAGTAAGTGTGGACTCCTTATTATATATATTGTGTAATTTTATAAAATGAAAAATACTTTCAGAGCAAAATTTAGTGACTTGTAAATTTTAAGTTTATTTTACTTTTTCATGATGGCATTTCATGACTTTTCAGATGGATGCTGAATGAAATTTTTTGTTATGCTTCTTGTTAGATGAAAGTTTAGCAAAAACTTAGGTAATTGATTTTGGAAACAGATATGTGAATATAAGATTAAATAAACCAAAAAGCTAATTTTCATATGTGGACATTTGGATAATTAATGTAAATTCCTCCTTTTCCTGAATTATTCTGGTAATTTGAGTGAATATGTGATCTGAATTTCTAAATGAGTCTTTGTTATGTGAGAATTCAGGAATGAATAATAATAGTTAGTGGCTTGCATAACGTACGTGTACAGCAAACTGATGAATTCTTCCTCCACAAAAACCTGTTCAGTTCAGTTCAGTTCAGTCGTTCAGTCGTGTCCGACTCTTTGCAACCCCATGAATCGCAGCACGCCAGGCCTCCCTGTCCATCACCAACTCCCGGAGTTCACTCAGATTCACATCCATCGAGTCAGTGATGCCATCCAGCCATCTCATCCTCTGTTGTCTCCTTCTCCTCTTGCCCCCAATCCCTCCCAGCATCAGAGTCTTTTCCAGTGAGTCAACTCTTCACATGAGGTGGCCGAAGTACTGGAGTTTCAGCTTTAGCATCATTCCGACCTGTAAGCTGCCATAAATAACATTCCTGGCTCCAGTGAACAGTCAGTGATTGTAAACTTAGGTAATATTTTTCTAAACCATGATTTGTCAAAAGTAGTTTCTAATAATTGATAGCAAAAAATCTGTCCACATGAAAGATTACTATGAAAATGATCACAAGGCTAAGGGAAGGAAGGCTTCCCTGGTGGCCCAGTGGTAAAGAATCTGCCTGCCAATGTAGGAGACAAAGGAGACATGGGTTTGATCCATGGGTTGGGAAGATCCCCTGGAGAAGGAATGGCAACCCACTACAGTATTCCTCTTTGGATAATCCTATGGGCAGAGGAGTCTGACAAGCTACAGTCCATGAGGTCACAAAGAGTTGGACAACACTGAATGAGCACACAAGGAAAGGAAAATTGTATGATATAAACTTATCGCTGAGGGTTGGACATGACTGAGCGACTTCACTTTCACTTTTCACTTTCATGTATTGGAGAAGGAAATAGCAACCCACTCATGTTCTTGCCTGGAGAATCCCAGGGACGGGGGAGTCTTTTGGGCTGCCGTCTATGGGGTCGCACAGAGTCGGACATGACTGAAGTGACTTAGCAGCAAACTTAATATTTCTAATATCAGTTATTGTAAAAATCAAATTATGCCTGAGTATTATATACAGCATTGACTCTCACTGAAAATTCTTATTAACCACAGGCATATTTTGGACTGAAATTTTCTGAATAGTATCTAAAATTTGTATTTAAAAATCACCTTAATATATAATCAGTAGCAACATGTCTCTCAGTTTATCTCTGAACATAATTTTAATAGAATGTACACTTTGGGAAATTTCTCAGGACTCATGTTATGTGTTTTTCAGAGATCTGGCCATACCAAATTATTCTCCCGATACATTGATATGTATATTGTTGTGGATAAAAATCTGGTAAGTTTTTTCTTTCTTTTTCTTTTTTTTAAGTATAAATTTAGTTATTTTAATCGGAGGCGAATTGCTTTACAATGTTGTATTGGTTTTGCCATACATCAACATGAATCTGCCACAGGTGTACACGTGTTCCCCATCCTGAACCCCTCTCCCATCTCCCTCCACATACCATCCCTCTGGGTCATCCCAGTGCACCATCCCTGAGCATCCTGTATCATGCATCGAACCTGGACTGGCGATTCGTTTCACATATAACATTATACTGTTTCAATGCCATTCTCCCAAATCATCCCACCCTTGCCCTCTCCCACAGAGTCCAAAAGACTGTTCTATACATCTGTGTCTCTTTTGCTGTCTTGCATACAGGGTTATCGTTACCATATTTCTAAATTCCATATATATGCATTAGTATACTGTATTGGTTGAGAAGGCAATGGCACCCCACTCCAGTACTCTTGCCTGGAAAATCCCATAGACAGAGGAGTCTGGTAGGCTGTAGTCCATGGGGTCGCTAAGAGTCAGACATGACTGAGTGACTTCACTTTCACTTTTCACTTTCATACACTGGAGAAGGAAATGGCAACCCACTCCAGTGTTCTTGCCTGGAAGTCCCAGGGACGGTGGAGCCTTATGGGCTGTGTTCTATGGGGTCACACAGAGTTGGACATGACTGAAGTGACTTAGCAACAGCATACTGTATTGGTGTTTTTCTTTCTGGCTGACTTCACTCTGTATAATAGGCTCCAGTTTCATCCACCTCATTAGAACTGATTCAAATGTATTCTTTTTAATGGCTGAATAATACTCCATCGTGTATATGTAGCACAGCTTTCTTATCCATTCATCTGCTAATGGACATCTAGGTTGCTTCCCTGTCCTGGCTATTATAAACAATGCTCTGATGAACACTGGGGTACACGTGTCTCTTTCAGTTCTGGTTTCCTCAGTGTGTATGCCCAGCAGTGGGATTGCTGGGTCATTAGGCAGTTCTATTTGCAGTTTTTTAAGGAATCTCCACACTGTTCTCCATAGTGGATGTACTAGTTTGCATTCCCACCAACAGTGTAAGAGGGTTCCCTTTTCTCCACATCCTCTCCAGCATTTATTGCTTGTAGACTTTTGGATCGCAGACATTCTGACTGGCATGAGATGGTACCTCATTGTGGTTTTGATTTGCATTTCTCTGATAATGAGTGATGTTGAGCATCTTTTCATGTTTGTTAGCCATCTGTATGTCTTTTTTGGAGAAATGTCTGTTTAGTTCTTTGGCCCATTTTTTGATTGGGTAGTTTATTTTTCTGGAATTGAGCTGCAGGAGTTACAACCCCTGGATTGTAGCCCACCAACTTCCTTTGTCTGTGGGATTCTCCTGGCAAGAATACTGGAGTGGGCTGCCATGCCCTCCTCCAGGGGATCTTCCCGACCCGGGGATCAAACCTGCATCTCTTGCATCTCCTGCATTGACAGGCAGGTTCTTTACCACTAGTGCTCCCTGGGAAGTCCATTAATGGATACCAAAAACATACACTGAAATGTCTATAGATTATATAGAAAATACATGCAAATGTAGTCATCTCTTGGTCACAAGGAAAATACCAATAGTTTTGTAAAAGTAAAAATCAATTTGCAAAAACTCTATCATAATATATTAAAACAATAGGGAATAAAAGAGGTAAGGGGAAATTAATACAACTTAAAAATTAAATACAATTTTGAGTAATTTTTCAAGGCAGAAAAGAAAAACTATAGTTACTAGCTATTTAATGTTGTGGGCTTCTCTGGTGGTTCAGACAGTAAATAATCTGCCTGCAATGCAGGAGACCCAAGTTTGATCCCTCAGTCCAGTTCAGTCACTCAGTCGTGTCCGACTCTTTGCGACCCCATGAATCGCAGCATGCCAGGCCTCCCTGTCCATCACCATCTCCCAGAGTTCACTCAGACTCACGTCCATCGAGTCAGTGATGCCATCCAGCCATCTCATCCTCTGTCGTCCCTTTCTCCTCCTGCCCCCAATCCCTCCCAGCATCAGAGTCTTTTCCAATATGTCAACTCTTCGCATGAGGTGTCCAAAGTACTGGAGCTTCAGTTTTAGCATCATTCCTTCCAAAGAAATCCCAGGGCTGATCTCCTTCAGAATGGACTGGCTGGATATCCTTGCACTCCAAGGGACTCTCAAGAGTCTTCTCCAACACCACAGTTCAAAAGCATCAATTCTTTGGTGCTCAGCCTTCTTCACAGTCCAACTCTCACATCCATACATGACCACAGGAAAAACCATAGCCTTGACTAGATGGACCTTAGGCGGCAAAGTAATGTCTCTGCTTTTGAATATGCTATCTAGGTTGGTCATAACTTTCCTTCCAAGGAGTCAGCATCTTTTAACCTCATGGCTGCAGTCACCATCTGCAGTGATTTTGGAGCCCCAAAAAATTAAGTCTGACACTGTTTCCACTGTTTCCGCATCTATTTCCCATGAAGTGATGGGACCGGATGCCATGATCTTCATTTTCTGAATGTTGAGCTTTAAGCCAACTTCTTTGCTCTCTTCTTTCACTTTCATCAAGAGGCTTTTTAGATTCTCTTCCCTTTCTGCCATAAGGGTGGTGTCATCTGCATATCTGAGTGTATTGATATTTCTGCAGGCAATCTTGATTCCAGCTTGTGCTTCTTCCAGTCCAGCGTTTCTCATGATGTACTCTGCATATAAGTTAAATAAGCAGGGTGACAATATACAGCCTTGACGTACTCCTTTTCCTATTTGGAAGCAGTCTGTTGTTCCATGCCCAGTTCTAACTGTTGCTTCCTGACCTGCATACAGATTTCTCAAGAGGCAGGTCAGGGGGTCTGGTATTCCCATCTCTCTCAGAGTCTTCCATAGTTGATTGTGATCCACACAAAGGCTTTGGCATAGTCAATAAAGCAGAAATAGATGTTTTTCTGGAACTCTCTTGCTTTCTCCATGATCCAGTGGATGTTGGCAGTTTGATCTCTGGTTCCTCTGCCTTTTCTAAAACCAGCTTGAACATCAGGAAGTTCACAGTTCACATATTGCTGAAGCCTGGCTTGGAGAATTTTGAGCATTACTTTACTAGCATGTGAGATGAGTGCAATTGTGCAGCAGTTTGAACATTCTTTGGCATTGCCTTTTCTTTGGGATTGGAATGAAAACTGACCTTTTCCAGTCCTGTGGCCACTGCTGAGTTTTCCAAATGTGCTGGCATATTGAGTGCAGCACTTTGACAGCATCATCTTTCAGGATTTGAAATAACTCAACTGGAATTCCGTCACCTCCACTAGCTTTGTTCGTAGTGATGCTTTCTAAGGCCCACTTGACTTCACATTCCAAGATGTCTGGCTCTAGATTAATGATCACACCATCGTGATTATCTGGGTCTTGAAGATCTTTTTTGTACAGTTCTTCTGTGTATTCTTGCCACCTCTTCTTAATATCTTCTGCTTCTGTTAGGTTCATGCCATTTCTGTCCTTTATGGAGCCCATATTGCATGAAATGTTCCCCTGGTATCTCCAGTTTTCTTGAAGAGATCTCTAGTCTTTCCCATTCTGTTGTTTTCCTCTATTTCTTTGCATTGATTGCTGAAGGCTTTCTTATTTCTTCTTGCTATTCTTTGGAACTCGGCATTCAGATGCTTGCATCCTTCCTTTTCTCCTTTGCTTTTTGCTTCTCTTCTTTTCGCAGCTATTTGTAAGGCCTCCCCAGACAGCCATTTTGCTTTTTTGCATTTCTTTTCCATGGGGATGGTCTTGATCCCTGTCTCCTGTACAATGTCATGAACCTCATTCCATAGTTCATCAGGCATTCTATCTATCAGATCTAGGCCCTTAAATCTATTTCTCACTTCCACTGTATAATCATAAGGGATTCGATTTAGGTCACACCTGAATGGTCTAGCGGTTTTCCCTACTTTCTTCAATTTGAGTCTGAATTTGGTAATAAGGAGTTCATGATCTGAGCCACAATCAGCTCCTGGTCTTGTTTTTGTTGACTGTATTGAGCTTCTCCATCTTTGGCTGCAAAGAATATAATCAATCTGATTTTGGTGTTGACCATCTGGTGATGTCCATGTGTAGAGTCTTCTCTTGTGTTGTTGGAAGAGGGTGTTTGCTATGACCAGTGCATTTTCTTGGCAAAACTCTATTAGTCTTTGCCCTGCTTAATTCCACATTCCAAGGCCAAATTTGCCTGTTACTCCAGGTGTTTCTTGACTTCCTACTTTTGCATTCCAGTCCCCTATAATGAAAAGGACATCTTTTTTGGGTGTTAGTTTTAAGAGGTCTTATAGGTCTTCATAGAACCGTTCAACTTCAGCTTCTTCAGCTTTACTGGTTGGGGCATAGACTTGGATTACTGTGATATTGAATGGTTTGTCTTGGAGACAAACAGAGATCATTCTGTCGTTTTTGAGATTACATCCAAGTACTGCATTTCGGACTCTTTTGTTGACCATGATGGCTACTCCATTTCTTCGGAGGGATTCCTGCCCACAGCAGTAGATATAATGGTAATCTGAGTTAAATTCACCCATTCCAGTCCATTTTAGTTCACTGATTCCTAGAATGTCGGTGTTCACCCTTGCCATCTCTTGTTTGACCACTTCCAAAGTGCCTTGAGTGATGGACCTGATATTCCAGTTTCCTATGCAATATTGATCTTTACAGCATCGGACCTTGCTTCTATCACCAGTCACATCCACAGCTGGGTATTGTTTTTGCTTTGGCTCCATCCTGTCATTCTTTCTGGAGTTATTTCTCCACTGATCTCCAGCAGCATATTGGGCACCTACTGACCTGGGGAGTTCCTCTTTCAGTATCTTATCATTTTGCCTTATCATACTGTTCATGGAGTTCTCAAGGCAAGAATACTGATGTGGTTTGCCATTCCCTTCTCCAGTGGACCATATTCTGTCAGACTTCTCCACCATGACCAGCCCGTCTTGGGTTGCCCCGTGGGCATGGCTTAATTTTATTGAGTTAGACAAGGCTGTGGTCCTACTGTGATTAGATTGACTAGTTTTCTGTGAGTATGGTTTCAGTGTGTCTGCCCTCTGATGCCCTCTTGCAACACCTACCATCTTACTTGGGTTTCTTACCTTGGGTGTGGGGTATCATCTTCACGGCTGCTCCAGCAAAGCTCAGCCGCTGCTCCTTACCTTGGATGAGGAGTATCTCCTCACTGCTGCCCTTCCTGACCTTCAATGTGGAATGGCTCCTCTTGGCCCTCCTGCACCCACGCAGCCACTGCTCCTTTGACATGGGGTTGGTCCTCCCGGCCACTGCCTCTGGCCTCGGGTGTGGGGTTGCTCCTCCCTGCTGCCCCCTCTGGCCTTGGGCACCGACCCTGGCCTCGGACGCAGGGTGGCTCCTCTCGGCTGTTCCTGCACCGTCACAGCCTGGCACTCTGGGCCACTGCCCCTGACCTTGAACGTGGGGTAACTCTGCTTGGCCGATCTTAGTGTGCTGGCCGCGGCTGCCGGCACTTAGTGCCAGTTTGATCCCTAGGTTGGGACTATCTCCAGGAGAAGGAAATGGCAACCCACTCCAGTATTCTTGCCTGCAGAATCTTATGGACAGATGAACCTGGTAGACTACAGTCCATGGGGTCTCAGAGTTGGACACGACTGAAGCGACTTAATACATATAGTATTTTAAAAATTTGGAGGTTATGTATTAATCAAAAGAGGCTAAGTTGTGCTATGGTAAAAAATATCCTCCAAACCTTAATGGCTAACCATAGTTTAATTTTCATTCATTCAATCCGTGTCAACCATTCTTCTGGCTGACTCTCCAGGGAAGCAGTTTTCCATCTGTTGGCTCAACTAGAGAATGCTTAGATATTTTGGCATTTCTAGATTGATTGTTTCTTTTCCAATTGCCTAACCTGTCAGGCGAATGTATGCTCCTTGGTTCTTTATCTCATCACAACAATGATTTTGAGCAATGGATATTAAAGCCCTCAGTGCGTCACAGCTCTCAGGTCTAAGAACAAACTGTGTCATAGCTCTTAGACAAGTCAGTGTTACAGCTCTATTTTATTTAGAAGATAGCAGGAGAATCCATCCTCAGGTCTTGAACAAACCGTGTCATAGCTCTTAGACAAATCAGTGTTATAGCTCTATTTTATAATTAAATAATATAAATAAATTTATATTTAAAAAAAGGTAGCAGGAGAATCCATCCTCGAAGCAGAGGAGTGCATCAGTGTACGTGGTGGTGGTGGGGGGATAGAGAGAGAGAGAGAGAGAGAGAGAGTGTAGGCAAGCGGGAGAGAGAGCGTACGCACACAGGGGGTGGAGGGAGAGAGAGAGAGAGAGTGAGAGAGAGAGAGAGCACGCACTTGGCTCCTCCTTTTATATGTTTTCTTCCCCCTGGGCCTGCCCTATGCAATTGGGCTCAGCAAGGAGTGCTGTTGTATCTGAAGTCCTCACTCCGGTCCTCGGACCTTTCTTTGACCTTCTTTTGTTCTATTTTCATGGGCTTTTCCCTTCCTTGTCTTTTAACCACCGCCATTTTGGACTCCTTTTCCCTATTCTATCTACCTAACAAACCCATAGAAGTGCCAATTAGAGAGATGTGAGCTACATTAAGGAAATGCTTCTCTTAAGTGACATGCATCCCTTTTGCCTTCATTGTCTTGGCCAAAGTGAATCAGCTGGCCGTGCTTGTCTTTAAAAGAAGGGTTCTTGAATTAGATACTACACTTGATCTTAGCCAAAATGAACAGGAAATTGGACAAACTTTGGAAGATGATGAGGGACAGGTAAGCCTGGTGTGCTGCAATCCATGAGGTTGCAAAGAGGTGGACATGACTGGGAGACTGAACAACAGCTTGAGTTAAAAGAGAACTGATTATTGGTAAACAGGGATAATGCCTGTTGCAGAAGATAGCATCAAAGCTAAACAGTGAGGAAATTCATATTCTTAAATAGTTTCTATTAAAAACATAAGAGATGGTATGGGGAGGGAGGTGGGAGGTGGGTTCAGGATGGGGAACACGTGTACACCCATGGTGGATTCATGTCAGCATATGGCAAAACCAATACAATATTGCAAAGTAATTAGCCTCCAATTAAAATAAATAAATTTATATTTAAAAAATTAAAAAAAAACATAAGAATGAAAAAATTTGAATGAAGCTTTCAATTTGAAGTTTTAGAGGTATTTGAAGTTGTTGAAAAGATAAATAGGCAGAAAGTGTAATTAAGCGAAAAGACAGAAAACATGTTATGGCATTAAAAAGGACTGAGATGTGGCCTTGGGGGAGATTAAAAAAAACAAATGCAAATTTCACAAATTCTCCAATGGAGATAAGAATTCAAATCTTCATATTGTACATCCTGATAGTTCAGATGGTAAAGAATCCGCCTGCAATGCAGGAGACCCCTTTTCAATTCTTGGGCCAGGTTGACCCACTAGAGAAGGGATAGGCTACCTGTTCCACATTCTTGGGCTTCCCTTGTGGCTCAGCTGGTAAAGAACTGACCTGCAATGTGGGAGACATGGGTTCAATCCCTGGATTGGAAAGATCCCCTGGAGAAGGGAAAGACTACCCACTCCAGTATTCTGGCCTGGAGAATTCCATGGACTGTATAGTCCATGGGGTTGTGATAGCTTATGATGAATGATGTTGGATTTGTGATGTCCAAAGAAGATTTAGCTTCAGGACCAGGGACCAGTCTTGATCACTCAAGAGCTTTTGCCTAGCAGAGTTTTATTAAAGTGAAAAAGGGACAGAGACAGCTTCTGACACAGACATCAGAAGGATGACGGAGAGTGCCCCCCTTGCTTAGTCTAAGCAAGGGAGTTCTATACTTTTTAAATTAGTTATTGCAATAAATCAGAAGAATGTCTCAAAGTTGTAAAAATTTTACTAGACCCACTCCCACAATTTACATTTTAAGATAACAGGATTAGTCAGAAGGTTTTCAGAAAGGAGAAGCTGTCCTCAAGCTGGATACATTGTTGTTATATAATCCTTAGTATGCTTTTAACCCTGGTGGCTCAGAGGGTAAAACGTCTGCCTGCAGTACGGGAGACCAGCTGGCGCACTAAGTGCAGGTGGCTGCGACCGACTGGTGCACTAAGGGAGGCCGAGAGGAGCCACCCTGCATCCGAGTTCACGGGCGGTGGCCGGGAGGAGTAACCCCACGTCCAAGGAGCGGTGGCTGCCTGGGCGCAAGAGGGCCTAGAGGAGCCATCCCACGTTGAAGGTCAGGAAGGGCGGCGGTGAGGAGATACTCCTCATCCAAGGTAAGGAGCAGCGGCTGCGCTTTGCTGGAGCAGCTGTGAAGAGACACCCCACGCCCAAAGGAAGAGAAACCCAAGTAAGATGGTAGGTGTTGCAAGAGGGCATCAGAGGGCAGACACACTGAAACCATACTCACAGAAAACTAGTCAATCTAATCACAGTAGGACCACAGCCTTGTCTAACTCACTGAAACTAAGCCATGCCCATGGGGCAACCCAAGACGGGCTGGTCATGGTGGAGAAGTCTGACAGAATGTGGTCCACTGGAGAAGGGAATGGCAAACCACATCAGTATTCTTGCTTTGAGAACTCCATGAACAGTATGATAAGGCAAAATGATAAGATACTGAAAGAGGAACTCCCCAGGTCAGTAGGTGCCCAATATGCTGCTGGAGATCAGTGGAGAAATAACTCCAGAAAGAATGATGGGATGGAGCCAAAGCAAAAACAATACCCAGCTGTGGATGTGACTGGTGATAGAAGCAAGGTCCGATGCTGTAAAGATCAATATTGCATAGGAACTTGAATGTCAGGTCCATGAATCAAGTCAAATTGGAAGTGGTTAAACAAGAGATGACAAGGGTGAATGTCAACATTCTAGGAATCAGTGAACTAAAATGGACTGGAATGGGTGAATTTAACTCAGATTACCATTATATCTACTGCTGTGGGCAGGAATCCCTCCGAAGAAATGGAGTAGCCATCATGGTCAACAAAAGAGTCCGAAATGCAGTACTTGGATGTAATCTCAAAAACGACAGAATGATCTCTGTTTGTCTCCAAGACAAACCATTCAATATCATGGTAATCCAAGTCCATGCCCCAACCAGTAACGCTGAAGAAGCTGAAGTTGAACGGTTCTATGAAGACCTACAAGACCTCTTAAAACTAACACCCAAAAAAGATGTCCTTTTCATTATAGGGGACTGGAATGCAAAAGTAGGAAGTCAAGAAACACCTGGAGTAACAGGCAAATTTGGCCTTGGAATGCGGAATGAAGCAGGGCAAAGACTAATAGAGTTTTGCCAAGAAAATGCACTGGTCATAGCAAACATCCTCTTCCAACAACACAAGAGAAGACTCTACACATGGACATCACCAGATGGTCAACACCAAAATCAGATTGATTATATTCTTTGCAGCCAAAGATGGAGAAGCTCAATACAGTTAACAAAAACAAGACCAGGAGCTGATTGTGGCTCAGATCATGAACTCCTTATTACCAAATTCAGACTCAAATTGAAGAAAGTAGGGAAAACCGCTAGACCATTCAGGTGTGACCTAAATCGAATCCCTTATGATTATACAGTGGAAGTGAGAAATAGATTTAAGGGCCTAGATCTGATAGATAGAATGCCTGATGAACTATGGAATGAGGTTCATGACATTGTACAGGAGACAGGGATCAAGACCATCCCCATGGAAAAGAAATGCAAAAAAGCAAAATGGCTGTCTGGGGAGGCCTTACAAATAGCTGTAAAAAGAAGAGAAGCAAAAAGCAATGGAGAAAAGAAAAGATATAAGCATCTGAATGCCGAGTTCCAAAGAATAGGAAGAAGAGATAAGAAAGCCTTCTTCAGCGACCAATGCAAAGAAATAGAGGAAAAGAACAGAATGAGAAAGACTAGAGATCTCTTCAAGAAAATCAGAGATACCAAGGGAACATTTCATGCAAAGATGGGCTCAATAAAGGACAAAATGGCATGGACCTAACAGAAGCAGAAGATATTAAGAAGAGGTGGCAAGAATACACAGAAGAACTGTACAAAAAAGATCTTCACCACCCGGATAATCATGATGGTGTGATCACTCACCTAGAGCCAGACATCCTGGAATGTGAAGTCAAGTGAGCCTTAGAAAGCATTATTACGAACAAAGCTAGTGGAGGTGATGGAATTCCAGTAGAGCTATTTCAAATCCTGAAAGATGATGCTGTCAAAGTGCTGCACTCAATATGCCAGCACATTTGGAAAACTCAGCAGTGGCCACAGGACTGGAAAAGGTCAGTTTTCATTCCAATCCCAAGGAAGGCAATGCCAAAGAATGCTCAAACTGCTGCACAATTGCACTCATCTCACATGCTAGTAAAGAAATGCTCAAAATTCTCCAAGCCAGGCTTCAACAATACGTGAGCCATGAACTTCCTGATGTTCAAGCTGGTTTTAGAAAAGGCAGAGGAACCAGAGATCAAATTGCCAACATCCACTAGATCATGGAAAAAGCAAGAGAGTTCCAGAAAAACATCTATTTCTTCTTTATTGACTATGCCAAAGCTTTTGACTGTGTGGATCACAATCGACTGTGGAAGATTCTGAGAGAGATGGGAATACCAGACCACCTGACCTGTCTCTTGAGAAATCTGTATGCAGGTCAGGAAGAAACAGTTAGAACTGGACATGGAACAACAGACTGGTTCCAAATAGGAAAAGGAGTACGTCAAGGCTGTATATTGTCACCCTGCTTATTTAACTTATATGCAGAGCACATCATGAGAAACGCTGGACTGGAAGAAACACAAGTTGGAATCAAGATTGCCTGGAGAGATATCAATACCCTCAGATATGCAGATGATACCACCCTTACGGCAGAAAGTGAAGAAGAACTAAAAGGCTTTCACTCTTGATGAAAGTGAAAGAGGAGATTGAAGAAGTTGGCTTAAAGCTCAACATTCAGAAAACGAAGATCATGGCATCTGGTCCCATCACTTCATGGGAAATAGATGGGGAAACAGTGGAAACAGTGTCAGACTTTATTTTTTGGGGCTCCAAAATCACTGCAGATGGTGACTGCAGCCATGAAGTTAAAAGACTCTGACTCCTTGGAAGAAAAGTTATGACCAACCTAGATAGCATATTCAAAAGCAGAGACATTACTTTGCCGACTAAGGTCTGTCTAGTCCAGGCTATGGTTTTTCCAGTAGTCATGTATGGATGTGAGAGTTGGACTGTGAAGAAGGCTGAGCGCCCAAGAATTGATGCTTTTGAACTGTGGTATTGGAGAAGAATCTTGAGAGTCCCTTGGACTGCAAGGAGATCCAGCCAGTCCATTCTGAAGGAGATCAGCCCTGGGATTTCTTTGGAAGGAATGATGCTAAAGCTGAAGCTCCAGTACTTTGGCCACCTCATGCGAAGAGTTGACTCATTGGAAAAGACTCTGATGCTGGGAGGGATTGGGGGCAGGAGGAGAAGGGGACGACAGAGGATGAGATGGCTGGATGGCATCACTGACTTGATGGACATGAGTCTGAGTGAACTCTGGGAGTTGGTGATGGACAGGGAGGCCTGGCGTACTGCGATTCATGGGGTCGCAAAGAGTCTGACACGACTGAGTGACTGAACTGAACTGATAATCCTTAGTACAAAGTTTAAACTGAGTTGTTTGTTGTGTAATCATCAGGCTTAAAGAAAAAAATATTTTATGTGACTAAGACTATGGAATTTAGAATAAAAAAGACATTTGTCCTTTCCTCCTCCTTGAGAATTCCAGACCCCATCTCCTCTTCAGGGACCCCAGACTTCTTATCAACCAGGCTGGAATTGACTCTCAGTCGCAGAGTTGGACTTGATTTTCCCTTTCACTTCATTTTCATTGTACATCTTAACACAATCAAACCCAGGTGGTACTAGGGGTAAAGAACACATCTGCCAATATAAGAGACATCAGAGATGCATGTTTGATCCCTTGGTTGGGAAGATCTAGAGGAGGGCACTGGCAACCCACTCCAGTTTCCTTGCTTGAAGAATCCCATGGACTGAGGAGGCTGGAGGGCTGAAGTCCATAGGGCTGCAAAGAGTCAGGCATGACTGAAGCAATTTACCACGCATGCATGTATATATCAATTATATTTCAAGAAAATGAAAATATAAAGAATTTGAATGGATCAATTTCCAGTGTTAACTATAGGTTATTTTTAAGGACAGTTTTTAAAAAATGTTTTAGGAAAATATAATTCATAAGCTATTATAATTTAGAGTGTAGAAACAACAAGCAACTTAATTTTAGGTAGTTCTTTAATATATAGTAAGCAACATTTATTTGCTCAATTCTGATAAAGTATGCATGCATACACACATGACCCATAAGGCCATATTTCTGAAAGCTACAAACTTCTAAACAAAATATTTTATTAATTTTGATAGTATATTAACAAAATGTAATGTTTTATTCAAGGAATATAATAATGGCTTAATATTAAGTAATAATGAAGTGTATAGCATCAATACGTCAGAAGATAAAAATGATTATTATTTTGGTATGCTTGAGAAACGCTTTCTATAAAAATTCAACTTTATTTTTAATAGGTTTATAAATGAGAATATTTATAAGTGTTTCTCAACATAATCTAAAATATCCATCTTAAACTGGACACTATTTAATGATGAAATATTTGAGGATTTCCAGTGAAAAATCATGAGCAAAGCTCACATTTCTGATATTCACCATTGTTTTTTTAACATTTTCCTGGCATTTTAAAGTAGTTAGACATAGAAAGAGCTGATTGGAATAAAGAAGCATTAAAAATACAAGTTACATGGTGATGTCAGAGGATATCCTAACATAGTGTCCATGATCACTTTAATAGTAAACCTTTTATTAAAGATTTTCCCTCTTTATGCATACATTTTTTAGTTCATGATTATATGTATTATTTTATGAAATAAATTTTATGATTCAGTTTTCATGAACAATAATGTCACAAGTTAAGTGCTTTAACATTATTTATTGATAACGTTAAATAACATTATTTATTATTATTTAAACATTATTAAAACATTATTTACATGGGAACACATGTAACCCATGGCTGATTCAGGTCAATGTATGGCAAAAACCACTACAATATTGTAAAGTAATTAGCCTCCAATTAAAATTTAAAAAATCATTTTATTATATATTTTTAGTTATCTATTTTGTAAATAACATAGATTTAAGTAATTTTTCAAAATATTGTTCATGCATATGCAAAGTACGGTTCATTTACATATATAAATGTAAATAAGCATTTCATGGATTTTAGTTGGAATGTTACCTTCCGGCTACTTTGAAGTGAAGTCGCTCAGTCCTGCCCGACTCTGCGGCCCCATGGACAGTAGCCTGCACCAAGCTCCTCCATCCATGGGATTTTCTAGGCAAGAGTACGGGAGTGGGTTGCCGTTTCCTTCTCCAGGGAATCTTCCCGACCCAGGGATCCAGCCCAGGTCTCCTACCTTGTAGACAGACGCTTCACCGTCTGAGCCACTCGGGAAGTCCCTGGCTACTTTAGCATGTAGCATATTGTACATGTGTGGTATATTAATAGTATCCATTATTTTTAAATGATTATGTTTCTTTTTCAGTTTGATTACATGGGCTCTGATATAAACACTGTAACACAGAAGATTATTCAGATCATTGGCCTTGTTAACGCCGTAAGTTATTTAAACTATTTTTAAATTTTATTTTGTAAAAATACAGATAATATGAATTGATGTATGTAATATTTCAGAGAAGGCAATGACATCCTGCTCCAGTATTCTTGCCTGGAAAATCCCATGGGTGGAGGAGCCTGGTAGGCTGCAGTCCATGGGGTCGTGAAGCGTCAGACACTACTGAGCGACTTGACTTTCACTTTTCACTTTCATACGTTGGAGAAGGAAATGGCAACCCACTCCAGTGTTCTTGCCTGGAGAATCCCAGGGATGGGGGAGCCTGGTTGGCTGCCGTCTACGGGGTGGCACAGAGTTAGACATGGCTGAAGCCACTTAGCAGCAGCATGTAATATTTTGCCATACTTTTGAAGAGTTTCCACATTCAAAATACTGAATTAAATGTCTTAAATATACCTTTACAAAAATTTAATACAATGTTCAAATTTATATAAAAATTTTCATTTATTTTCTCCATTTAGATGTTTATCCAGTTAAAACTTACTATTAGAATATCTTCCATAGAGATTTGGTCAGATAAAAATAAAATTTCTACTGAAGGACCTCCTCATAATGTTTTATATCAATTTTTAAACTGGAAGTATGAATTTACCTCGCAAACTCATCATACTGCATACTTATTTGCGTGAGTATAGTATCTCATATTTCCATAAATAAAGAAATAACCTCAAATGATTTTACATATTAATTATGAAAAATAAACATTTACTTAATGTATACTGAGTTCTGTAAATTTGGTAGACACCATAGGCTACAGTCCATGGGTCGCAAAGAGTCGGACATGACTGAGCGACTTCACTTTCTTTCATAGGATGAGGGAAAAATGTAGGTTAAAATCTTTGTCCTCAAGTAGCTAATATGAAATAATACTTAAAAACTTGTATCATCCAACATAAAATTACCTGAAAAAAGTAAAGTTACATAAAAGTATTGAAATAACTAAAGGAGGTTAATTATGAGTGACATAATTTTTTTTTTTTTACTTCTCTTGGCTTATAAACTTTTACTACCTGTTATCTCTACATTCTTTCCTCTCATCTGATTAATTTTTGTGATTTTATTTTCTAATCACATAATATCTAGATTCTAATGCAGAGAAAACTTATTTATACTTAGTAATAGTAATATACTTAGTAATATGTTTAGTGAAAAGATAAATGAAGAGGTTACAGAAAATTGAATTTTTAGGGTCATAAATGTAGAGGGAAACTGCATAAAATTATAAGCATTAGTCAATGGTGTTTTGCATAAATTATCATGCTTCATACTTCTTATTATTCTGGATAGTTATCAGATTGAGGGATTACAGATACGTATTGAAACATTCTTATCATTGAAAGTTCAAGACAAATATATTCAAATAGTAAAATTCAGTGTAGTGTGGTACTTAGGATATCATATTTGTTAAATAATGCTGTAAAAATTATTAATAATACTATTGAAAGGTAATTATAAAGAAAATTGTTATTTTTTAGCTTCAAGAAAAATCCTACTTTTATAGGAGTCACAGTTCCTGGAGAAATATGTGGTAAGCTTGCTGTTGGAGGAGTTGCTCTGGTATGTAATTACTAACAAGTTGGCTCTGATTATTCTCATGTTCCAAAATTTCCTAAATATTTCAGTGCATGAGTATATATACTGCTGTTTGTTCATCCTTTAATAGTATTATTATTACTAATTAGGATAATAATTATAATTAAATACTTATAATTAAATTATTAAAATAATTAAAATTAAACTGTATATAATTTCTTTAAAAATAAGAATATTTACAAACTGAACAGATTATAATTTATTGTTTTAAAAAGCATTTGACCTTTGTAAGTCTGTTTGTTTTGAGTAGTGGCATGCTTGCATCAATATTTATTATAGAATCAATGCTATTTTAATGTTATTAAACATATTTTCCTCAAAATTAATGACCAGAAATATCAATAAGAAAAAATATCAAATAAATATCAAAATATCAAATAAAATAATTTTCTTCAAAATTAATAATTTGTATATATTCATGTGCTTTTTAAAATTAAGTGACATTGATTATTTTTCTATTTCAGGGTAACTTTTATTACTGTATTCAATTCTTTGTTATGTGTTTAGAGGAAGCAGGCTGTTGCTGGAGGGAACAGTCATCAGATATTCATAATCTGCTGTTTTCTGTTGAGTTTTATCCCTTTTACAGCAAGCTATATAAAAAGTAGCAAAAGGAGCTAATTACAGTGCTCCAGAAAAGTAAGGCTACACTGTGATTTTTATACTTACATATTTAGTTGACTTTTAGTAGCATGTACAGTGATTCAAACTGCCATCCACAAAACAGATTTAAAATCTGTACTGGTATGTACTTGCTACCACAATTATAAAAGACATATTGATTGATTAGATAAATCTAAAGCCAGTTCTGGAGCTTATTTATTACCATAGCTAAAGAAGAATCAGGTATTTCCTAGGAGTTTGTTTTTATTCTCAGTCCTTGCTCTTGGTCCCCTTTCACCCAAAGCCTGAGGAAAGGCCAATATTTCTGTTTTTGTGCCAGTGCCATGCTATTTTGATTACTATAGCTTTTTTTTTTTTTTCTATAGTATGAAGTCAGGGAGCCTGATTCCTGCAACTCCACTTTTTCTTTCTCAAGATTGCTATTCAGGGTCTTATGTACTTCCATAGAAATTGTATAATTTATTATTATAGTTCTGTGGAAAATGCTGTTGGTAATTTGATAACAATTGTATCAAATCTGTCGACTGCCTTGGGTATTATAATCATTTGACAATATTGAGTATTCCAATCTAACAGCATGTTATATCGTTTCATCTGTTTATGTCATCTTTGATTTCTTTTCTCAGCATTTTTAGTTTTCTGAGTACAGGTCTTTTGTCTCTTTAGGTGGATTTATTGCTAAGTATTTTATTATTTTTGATGCAGTGGTTGTTGTTGTCAGTGGCTGAGTTATGTCCAACTCTTTGCGACCTAATGGACTGCAGCATGCCAGGCTTCCCTGTCCTTCACCATCTCCTGGAGCTTGCTCAAACTCATGTCCATTGACTTGGTGATGCCATCCAACCATCTCATCCTCTGTTGTCCCCTTCTCCTCCTCCCTTCAATCTTGCCCAGCATCAGGTCTTTTCTAATGAGTTGGCTCTTCGCATCAGGTGGCCAGAGTATTGGAGTTTCAGCTTCAGCATCAGTCCTTCCAATGAATATTCAGGATTGATTTCCTTTAAGATTGACTGGTTTGATCTCCTTGCAGTCTAAGGGACTCTTCACTTTGTTCCATTGATCTTTGGACCACCCTTATGGCAGAAAGTGAAGAGGAACTAAAAAGCCTCTTGATGAAAGTGAAAGAGGAGAGTGAAGAAGTTGGCTTAAAGCTCAACATTGAGGAAACTAAGATCATGGCATCTTGTCCCATCACTTCATGGGAAATAGATGGTGAAACAGTGGAGACAGTGTGGGACTTTATTTTTTGGGGCTCCAAAATCACTGCAGATGGTGATTGCAGCCATGAAATTAAAAGATGCTTACTCCTTGGAAGGAAAGTTATGACCAACCTAGATAGCATATTGAAAAGCAGAGACACTACTTTGCCAACAAAGGTCTGTCTAGTCAAGGCTATGGTTTTTCCAGTGGTCATGTATGGATGTGAAAGTTGGACTGTGAAGAAAGCTGAGCACCGAAGAATTGATGCTTTTGAACTGTGGTGTTGGAGAAGACTCTTGAGAGTCCCTTGGACTGCAAGGAGATCCAACCAGTCCATTCTAAAGGACATCAGTCCTGGGTGTTCTTTGGAAGGAATGATGCTAAAGCTGAAGCTCCAATACTTTGGTCACCTCGTGTGAAGAGTTGACTCATTGGAAAAGACTCTGATGCTGGGAGGGATTGGAAGCAGGAGGAAAAGGGGACGACAGAGGATGAGATGGCTGGATGGCATCACCGACTTGATGGACATGAGTTTGGGTGAACTCCGGGAGCTGGTGATGGACAGGGAGGCCTGGCGTGCTGCAATTTATGGGGTTGCAAAGAGTCGGACATGACTGAGCGACTGAACTGAACTGGGCATACCATATTGTATAAATTTCTTATTCAGGCTTAACTGACATACATTAATATTAGTTTCAGGTGTAAAACATAGTGATTTGTTATTTGTATATATTGCAAAATGATAACCACAAGAATCTAGTTATCATCTATCATCACAAATAGTTACAGAATTTAATACTGTTTTGATCACTACAGCTTTGTAATATAGTTTGAAATCAGGAAACATGATACCTCCAACTTTATTCATTGTTCTTAAGATTTCTTCAACTATTTGGGGTCATTTGTCTACCATTCAAATTTTAGGATTGTTTTATTTTGGTGAAAATTGTTGTTAGAATTTTGATAGAGGTTGCACTGAACCTGTATATGGCCTTGGGTAAAACGGACATTTTAACAATATTAATTCTTAACAATAATTCTTAACAATATTAATTCCATGAACATGGAATATCTTTTCATTTATTTGTGTCTTTCTCAGTTTCTTTCTGGAGAAGGCAATGGCAACCCACTCCAGTACTCTTGCCTGGAAAGTCTCATGGATGGAGGAGCCTAGTAGGCTGCAGTCCATGGGGTCACTAAGAGTCAGACAGGACTGAACGACTTCACTTTCACTTTTCACTTTCATGCATTGGAGAAGGAAATGGCAACCCACTCCAGTGTTCTTGCCTGGAGAATCCCAGGGACAGGGGAGCCTAGTAGGCTGCCGTCTATGGGGTTGCACAGAGTTGGACATGGCTGAAGTGACTTAGCAGCAGCAGCAACAGCAGCAGTTTCTTTCCTCAGTGTCTAACAGTTTTCCGTGTATAATTCATATTCTTTTTAATATGGTTGTAAATGGGAGTGTTTACTTAATTTATTTTACTGATAATGTATTATTAATGTCTAGAAACACAACAGACTTTCTTATTTTGACTGTGTGTCTAGAAACTCTAGTAAATGTATTAGTTCTAACAGGATTTGTGTGTGTGTGTGTGTGTGTGTGTGTGTGTAGTTTTAGGATTTTATATGTATAATATCTTGTAATTTGGCAATAGTGACAGTTTTACTTGTTGTTTTCCCATTTTGAATGTCTTTTTTTTTTCCTTGTCTCATTGCCCTGGGTAGGACTTCCATACTATGCTGTATGAAAGTGGTGATAGTGGGCATTTTTGGCTTATTCTTGTTCTTTGAGAAAAAACTTTTCATCTTTTTAACAGTGAATGTGATGTTAGGTGTGGGGTTGGATGTGGCCTTTATTGCTATATGTTACCTTCATACCCACTTAGTTGAGAGTTCTTAAAAATCATAAATGGATGTTGACTTTTGTCTATTTTCTATTTATTATCCTTGTTCACTGTTTCTTTTTAAAATCTTCCATTTTCCTTTTTTTCTTTTTGCCTTCTGTGGTTTTAACTGCACATTTTATATTATTTCATTTTCTCTCCTTTCTAGAATAGTGATTGAATTAAAAAATTTAAGCAGACGCCCTAGAATTTATAATATATACATTTACAAGTACTTTTATTGTAATGTAGTTTGAATTAACTACACTAAACTAACTTAACTAAAGAACAAGCTAATCTAGTTTGAAAAATTTTCAGGCTTACCTGGGATATGTTTTCATTAGGTATGGAAATACATGCAGATATGAGAATGGCTGTCATCCAGAAGTTTACCGTACTTACAGTTCCCTAGAAACAAGAAATATGCTACAGCATTCAGAGGCCACATAAAAAACCACCAGGTTTGATCAAGAAGCATAGGAGGCAGAGGGAAATGTGGTCAAGAGCCTCTTACAATATGGTTGGGAAGAAACGGGAGAGGTTAAACAGGTCTCCAGTTGGCTAGTTTCAACAGGCCATGAGGCATAGAAGCTGTCCTTAGTTGTCTGGTACCTAGCCCTGGTGTGACATTGGCAGGTGGATAACAGCCTGGTGTATGTGAGTCTGATAAAGTGGATGGTAAGGTATATCAGCTCTGGATTGACTGGTTTGTGTATGAAAGGTACATTTGTAGGTGAGTTGGCTGCACTTTGCTGGAGCAGCCATGAAGAGATATCCCACGCCCAAGGTAAGTGAAACCTAAGTAAGATGGTAGGTGTTGCAAGAGGGCATCAGAGGGCAGACACACTGAAACCATACTCACAGAAAACTAGTCAGTCTAATCACACTAGGACCACAGCCTTGTCTAACTCAATAAAACTAAGCCATTACTGGTGGGTCAAGGTGGAGAGGTCTGACAGAATATGGTCCACTGGAGAAGGGAATGGCAAACCACATCAGTATTCTTGCCTTGAGAACTCCATGAACAGTATGAAAAGGCAAAATGATAGGATACTGAAAGAGGAACTCCCCAGGTCAGTAGGTGCCCAAAATGCTACTGGAGATCAGTGGAGAAATAACTCCAGAAAGAATGATGGGATGGAGCCAAAGCAAAAACAATACCCAGCTGTGGATGTGACTGGTGATAGAAGCAAGGTCCGATGCAGTAAAGATCAATATGGCATAGGAACTTGGAATGTCAGGTCCATGAATCAAGGCAAATTGGAAGTGGTCAAACAAGAGATGGCAAGAGTGAACGTCGACATTCTAGGAATCAGTGAACTAAAATGGACTGGAATGGGTGAATTTAACTCAGATGACCATTATATCTACTACTGCAGGCAGGAATCCCTTAGAAGAAATGGAGTAGCCATCATGGTCAACAAAAGAGTCTGAAATGCAGTACTTGGATGCAATCTCAAAAACGACAGAATGATCTCTGTTCATTTTCAAGGCAAACCATTCAATATCACAATAATCCAAGTCTATGCCCCAACCAGTAACGCTGAAGAAGCTGAAGTTGAACGGTTCTATGAAGACCTACAAGACCTTTTAGAAATAACACCTAAGAAACATGTCCTTTTCATTACAGGGGACTGGAATGCAAAAGTAGGAAGTCAAGAAACACCTGGAGTAACAGGCAAATTTGGCCTTGGAAAGTGGAATGAAGCAGCGCAAAGACTAATAGAGTTTTGCCAAGAAAATGCACTGGTCATAGCAAATACCCTCTTCCAACAACACAAGAGAAGACTCTACACATGGACATCACCTGATGGTCAACACCGAAATCAGATTGATTATATTCTTTGCAGCCAAAGATGGAGAAGCTCAATACAGTCAACAAAAATAAGACCAGGAGCTGACTGTGGCTCAGATCATGAACTCCTTATTACCAAATTCAGACTCAAATTGAAGAAAGTAGGGAAAACCGCTAGACCATTCAGGTATGACCTAAATCGAATCCCTTATGATTATACAGTGGAAGTGAGAAATAGATTTAAGGGCCTACATCTGATAGATAGAGTGCCTGATGAACTATGGAATGAAGTTCATGACAGTGTACAGGAGAAAAGGATCAAGACCATCCCCATGGAAAAGAAATGCAAAAAAGCAAAATGGCTGTCTGGGGAGGCCTTACAAATAGCTGTGAAAAGAAGAGAGGTGAAAAGCAAAGGAGAAAAGGAAAGATACAAGCATCTGAATGCTGAGTTCCAAAGAATAGCAAGAAGAGATAAGAAAGCCTTCTTCAGCAATCAATGCAAAGAAATAGAGGAAAACAACAGAATGGGAAAGACTAGAGATCTCTTCAAGAAAATTAGAGGCACCAAGGGAAAATTTCATGCAAAAATGGGCTCCATAAAAGACAGAAATGGTATGGACCTAACAGAAGCAGAAGATATTAAGAAGAGGTGGCAAGAATACACAGAAGAACTGTACAAAAAAGATCTTCAAGACCCAGATAATCACAATGGTGTGGTCACTCACCTAGAGCCAGACATCCTGGAATGTGAAGTCAAGTGGGCCTTAGAAAGCATCACTACGAACAAAGCTAGTGGAGATGATGAAATTCCAGTTGAGTTATTTCAAATCCTGAAAGATGATTCTGTGAAAGTGCTGCACTCAATATGCCAGCCAATTTGGAAAACTCAGCAGTGGCCACAGGACTGGAAAAGGTCAGTTTTCATTCCAATCCCAAAGAAAGGCAATACCAAAGAATGCTCAGACTACCGCATAATTGCACTCATCTCACATGCTAGTTAAGTACTACTCAAAATTCTCCAAGCCAGACTTCAGCAAGACGTGAACCGTGAACTTCCAGATGTTCAAGCTGGTTTTAGAAAAGGCAGAGGAACCAGAGATCAAATTGCCAACATCCGCTGGATCATGGAAAAAGCAAGAGAGTTCCAGAAAAACATCTATTTCTTCTTTATTGACTATGCCAAAGCCCTTGACTGTGGAAGATTCTGAGAGAGATAGAAATACCAGACCACCTGACCTGTCTCTTGAGAAATCTGTATGCAGGTCAGGAAGCAACAGTTAGAACTGGACATGGAACAACAGACTGGTTCCAAATAGGAAAAGGAGTACGTCAAGGCTGTATATTGTCACCCTGCTTATTTAACTTCTATGCAGAGTACATCATGAGAAACGCTGGGCTGGAAGAAGCACAAGCTGGAATCAAGATTGCCGGGAGAAATATCAATACACTCAGATATGCAGATGACACCACCCTTATGGCAGAAAGTGAAGAGAATCTAAAAAGCCTCTTGATGAAAGTGAAAGAGGAGAGTGAAAAAGTTGGCTTAAAGCTCAACATTCAGAAAACGAAGATCATGGCATCCAGTCCCATCACTTCATGGGAAATAGATGGGGAAACAGTGGAAACAGTGTCAGACTTTATTTTTGGGGGGCTCCAAAATCACTGCAGGTGGTGACTCCAGCCATGAAATTAAAAGACGCTTACTCCTTGGAAGGAAAGTTATGACCAACCTAGATAGCATATTCAAAAGCAGACATTACTTTGCCGCCTAAGGTCCATCTAGTCAAGGCTATGGTTTTTCCTGTGGTGATGTATGGATGTGAGAGTTGGACTGTGAGGAAGGCTGAGCACCGAAGAACTGTGGTGTTGGAGAAAACTTTTGAGAGTCCCTTGGACTGCAAGGAGATCCAGCCAGTCCATTCTGAAGGAGATCAGTCCTGGGATTTCTTTGAAGGAATGATGCTAAAGCTGAAACTCCAATACTTTGGCTACCTCACGTGAAGAGTTGACTCATTGGAAAAGACTCTGATGCTGGGAGGGATTGGGCGCAGAAGGAGAAGGGGACGACAGAGGATGAGATCACTGTATGGTATTACTGACTCGATGGACACGAGTCTGAGTGAATTCCGGGAGTTGGTGATGGATAGGGAGGCGTGGTGTGCTTCTATTCATAGGGTTGCAAAGAGTCGGACAGGACTGAGTGACTGAACTGAGCTGAACCAAACTATCTACTCTGTGAAGCAATTGGAGAGCTCTTAAGAGTGGCAGACCTCCAAGTTGGTAGGCCCCTAGGTATGAAAGCATCAGAATACAGAAAATGTGATATTAATAAACCTAGTCCTTTTGTGCTTTGAAATATTATCAAGCTTTTGAGATAACAGAAGAAGCGACTTTTAGAACTTAGGGCATAAGTTTTGCTAATCAGTACAGGAAGCATTTTACTATGAGAGTTAAAAGGAGAAACCCAAGTAAAAGTACAAGTATTTCTTATAAGCCAACCTGTAACTAAATTTCCCATTTGTATGATGTTAGCAAAAGAAATATATCTGAAATTTCTAGAGGCTGTAACAGTGTTTGTGCAGTTATAAATTGTATTAAAAATTATATGTGTTTTTTGGACAATAATATCTTGGTGTATTTGGGGAGTAAAGGTGGCAAGTCAGTCAGGCAATTTATGTTGTCGGGAAGTGTCAGTAGATTAGTTTGGTAAAGCACATTTGAAGATTCATGGGTTTTGTATGTATTCAAAGGGAAGTGGTGGTTGTGGTGGTCATGATCAGGGATGTAGGGTGGGAGGTGGTACAGTGGTGGAAAACTATAGAAAGCAGTAGGAGAAGGCACTGGGGAGTGAGTGGCCCTCTTCCTAGGGTCAAGGGCGTTCACTAGGGAAAGCAATAACTGCCACCAGTGTTTAGAACAACGCAGATTTTCATTTAGACATGGAGTGTAGGGATATATACTTTGATAGAAAACAGATAAGTATACCCTTGTCATGGGCTATAAAGAGAGCAAGTTCAGGAAATGAATAGAGTCCCTAATATCAAAGTAAGAAAACCATTACATGACCTGTGTGCCATTTTTACCTTGGGAGCTGCAGTCCCTGGGCATGCCTGGGGTGGTAATTTTAGTGTCTGAGGAGAAGTGGTCTCCGTGCAGGATGCAGAATCATCTCCAACAGGCAGGTCTTAGGCTGGAGTGATATTATTTGAGGTGATACCATCTCTAGCGGTGAGATCCTGGACCAGCCAGTGTTGTTTGGGGGTACAGAACTAGGATATCCTTTTAAAGGTGATACTGACTTGAGTTAATGCACGTTTTATTTTCGTGGCTCTGTGGTATTAAAATGATGCTGAAGGCCTTGTGTCATTTGAAGGCAACGTTGGGCCTGTGACTCTGACTTACAGATATCTGCTAACTCAAGGGGCTTGTGGATATACAGCAAGCAAAAGTGACGTTGGCATCTCTGCAGAGCCTGACTGGCACAGCCCGTTATGTGTGGCTTGATCTAAAAGTGTTCAACAGTCTGAGGTTTTGCCCTATTAGATGATGGCGAGAGTTCTGTTATAAATACGTTTTAAATTATAGGACCTGATTTTGGTTTATGTTGTTAAGAGAAAGTCAGGTTCTTTGCCATTTGAAATATTTATACCTGTGTTTAGGGCTCCATAATCATGCTGAAGGCAGGCACCCTAATTTGGCCAGTCAGGATGGGCCTTTTGCCTCAGTTGTTGGTTTGATTGATGAGAGGCGAGCTGGCGAAGTTTTTGGTTTGTAAGGTTTGTATTAGCCAAACTTGGAGGCATGTGGGCCTCAGCATTTGCCATGTCTGGTTGGAAAAATGGCTTACTTGAAAGATTTGGGCCTCCAAAATATTGAGACCAACAGTAATGAGATGAACAGTCAACAGAATGTTGTATAGCTGCACTTGAGAGGCTTTTGTTTTTCATTTGTTTGTTTTTGTGGTAATGAAACTTTAGGCTCAAATGGATCTCATATCAGATTAGCAACTGCTTAGACCATGAGGAAATCTGTGGTTAATAGAACTCAGAAGAATATGTATCTGAATCTGGTCTCCAACCCTTATGGGTTGGGGCACGATTAAAAATTTCCAGCAGTAGGGGAGACATAATTAAAGGGACTTACCAGTGAGTCTTTATATACATGAAGATGAGACATAACCCCCTTTAAACACAGAGACGGGAAATGGAAAAATGTTTTAAAGTTTGTGTGGTGTGAGTCAGACAAGGATCCTTGAATGAAGAGAGATTAAGAGCTTGAGCAATATAGATACGCATTTAGGGGTTAATTTGTTGGACCACAGTTTGAAAAAGAATTGTTTGAAGAAACCGTTATATCTCTCAATTAAACTACTGATCTGGACCCTAGGCAGACATGAAAGTTTTCCTGAATGCCTTTTCCAAGAGATCAGCATTATGTCTTCTGAGAAATAAAGTCTGTTCCTTAGTTAGTATTTTTTTCCCTTTTTTTTTTTTTTTTAACCATTAATGATGTCTGTAACTAGGAAGAATAAAATGTGTCCTGTCAAGGCCTTCTGTTTTGTTTTGTCCTAAGAACTGCTTTTGATCAAAACCTGGGAGCCAAAACAAAACAAAACAAAACAAAAAACCTGGGGACCTCGAGAGTGTCATACTGAGTGAAATAAGAGAAAGAGAAATATCATTTGGCATCCTTATATGGAGAATCTAAAAAGAAATGAACAAATGAACTTATTTATGAAACAGAAAAAGACTCATAGGCTTAGAGAATGAATTTTTGGTAACAGAGTTGGGGGGAAGGGTGAGAGGAAGGGATAGTTAGGGAGTTTGGGATGGACATGTACATCTTTTCCTCTAAACTGTTTTTGCCATTCCCTCACAATGTCACCTTGCTCTTGATGCATCAAGAACCCAAATACTATTTTTAGAGAAGTTTTAGGTTCACAGCACCATTGAGATGGAAGTCCATGTATTCCTTTCCCCTGCACATGCACAGCCTTCTTTGGTATCAGCATCACTCACCACGGTGGTATACTTCTCACAATTGGTAAACATACACCGACCCATTAAAATCAGCCATATATATATATATTTTTCTGCCTTGGGGTTCAATCCCGTTCTACATTCTATGGATTTGGTCAAATAATGACATGTATCCATCATTGTGGTATCAAGCACAGTATTTTCACTGCCTTAAAAATCCTCTATGCTCTGCCAGTTAATTTCTCCCCTCCTCACATGCGACCATCAGTTCAGTTCAGTCACTCAGTCGTGTCCAACTCTTTGTGACTCCATGAATCGCAGCACACCAGGCCTCCCTGTCCATCACCAACTCCCAGAGTTCACTCGGATTCACATCCACCAAGTCGGTGATGCCACCCAGCCATCTCATCCTCGGTCGTCCCCTTCTCCTCCTGCCCCCAATCCCTCCCAGCATCAAAGTCTTTTCCAATGAGTCAACTCTTCGCATGAGGTAGCCAAAGTATTGGAGTTTCAGCTTTAGCATCAGTCCTTCCAAAGAAATCCCAGGGCTGATCTCCTTCAGAATGGACTGGTTGGATCTCCATTGAGTCCAAGGGACACTCAAGAGTCTTCTCCAACACCACAGTTCAAAAGCATCAATTCTTTGGTGCTCAGCCTTCTTCACAGTCCAACTCTCACATCCATACATGACCACTGGAAAAACCATAGCTTTGACTAGACGGACATTAGTGGGCAAAGTAATGTCTCTGCTTTTCAATATGCTATCGAGGTTGGTCATAACTTTCCTTCCAAGGAGTAAGCGTCTTTTAATTTCATGGCTGCAATCACGATCTGCAGTGATTTTGGAGCCCCCCAAAATAAAGTGTGACACTGTTTCCACTGTTTCCCCATCTATTTCCCATGAAGTGATGGGACCGGATGCCATGATCTTCGTTTTCTGAATGTTGAGCTTTAAGCCAACTTCTTCAATCTCCTCTTTCACTTTCATCAAGAGGCTTTTTAGCTCCTCTTTACTTTCTGCCATAAGGGTGGTGTCATCTGCATATCTGAGGTTATTGATATTTCATCTGCAATCTTCATTCCAGCTTGCGCTTCTTCCAGCCCAGCATTTCTCATGATGTACTCTGCAAATAAGTTAAATAAGCAGGGTGACAACATACAGCCTTGACGTACTCCTTTTCCTATTTGGAACCAGTCTGTTGTTCCATGCCCAGTTCTAACTGTTGCTTCCTGACCTGCATACAGATTTCTCAAGAGGCAGGTCAGGTGGTCTGGTATTTCTATCTCTCTCAGAATCTTCCACAGTCAAGGGCTTTGGCATAGTCAATAAAGAAGAAATAGATGTTTTTCTGGAACTCTCTTGCTTTTTCCATGATCCAGCGGATGTTGGCAATTTGATCTCTGGTTCCTCTGCCTTTGCTAAAACCAGCTTGAACGTCAGGAAGTTCACGGTTCACATATTGCTGAAGCCTGGCTTGGAGAATTTTGAGCATTACTTTACTAGCATGTGAGATGAGTGCAATTCTGTGGTAGTCTGAGCATTCTTTGGCATTGCCTTTCTTTGGGATTGAAATGAAAACTGACCTTTTCCAGTCCTGTGGCCACTGATGAGTTTTCCAAATTTCCTGGTGTATTGAGTGCAGCACTTTGACAGCATCTTCTTTCAGGATTTGAAATAGCTCAACTGGAATGCCATCACCTCCACTAGCTTTCATCTTTTATTTTTCCCCCCAGAATGTCATATAGTTGGAATCATACAGTATATAGTCTTTGCAGGTTGGCTTTTTTCATTCAGAATTATGCACTTAAATTTCTTCCTTGTCTTTTCATGACCTTGCAACTCATTTCTTTTTAGGTCTGAATAATATTCCATTGTCTGAAACATGCCCCAGTTTATCTATTCACTTACTAAAGGACATCAGGAATGCTTACAAGTCTTGGAAGTTATGAATAAAGCTGCTGCAAACATCTATACAGATATTGGGAATGGCCCAAAAGAAAACAACCATGCCTACTGAGGATGTTTTAGTTATCTGTCACTATAGATTGCTAACTAGTTATCTATTCCTATTACTATGTAACTGGTTGTACCAAACTGTATCACATGGAAACAACACTGTTCTGTGGATCAGGAATCTAGAAACAGTTTAGTGGGTGAAATTAAGATGCTAGTTGTGATACTCTAAGGTTCAACACAGAGGGAATTTGCTTTCAAAAACTATCATGTGGCTGTTGGAAGACCTCAGAAAATATTTCCCAGCTCACTTCTGAGGGCCTCTCCACAGGCCTGCTTCATGATATAGTAGCTGTCTTCCCCCAGGATGAATGAGCGAAAAAGACATAGGATCCAAGAAGTCACTTTTTTTATATTACTTTTCTTGGAAATGATTTGTTGACTACTTATGACTTCTGCTTTATTGACTATGCCAGAGCCTTTGATTGTGTGGATCACAATAAACTGTGGAAAATTCTGAAAGTGACGGGAATACCAGACCACCTACCTATCTCCTGAGAAATATGTATGCAGGTCAAGAAGCAACAGTTAGGACTGGACATGGAACAACAGACTGGTTTGAAATAGGGAAAGGAGTACATCAAGGCTGTATATTGTCACCCTGCTTATTTAACTTATATGCAGAGTACATCATGTGAAATGCCAGGCTGGATGAAGCAAAAGCTGGAATCAAGATTGCTGGGAGGAATATCAGTAACCTCAGATATGCAGATGACACCACCCTTATGGCAGAAAGTGAAGAGGAACTAAAAAGCCTCTTGATGAAAGTGAAAAAAGAGAGTGAAAAAGTTGCCTTAAAGCTCAACATTCAGAAAACTAAAATTATGGCATCTGGTCCCATCACTTCATGGGGAATGATATGGGGAAACAATGGAAACAGTGACAGACTTTGTTTCCTTGGGCTCCAAAATCACTGCAGATGGTGACTGTAGCCATGAAATTAAAAGATGCTTGCTCCTTGGAAGAAAAGCTATGACCAACCTAGACAAGATATTAAAAAGATATTACTTTGCCAACAAAGGTATGTCTAGTCAAAGCTATGGTTTTTTCGAGTAGTCATGTATGGATATGAGAGTTGAACTACAAAGAAAGCTGAGCACCAAAGAATTGATGCTTTTGAACTGTAGTGTTGGAGAAGACTCTTGAGGGTCCCTTGGGTTGCAAGGAGATCCAACCAATCCATCCTAAAGGAAATCAGTCCTGAATATTCACTGGGAGGACTGATGTTGAAGCTGAAACTCCAATACTTTGGTCACCTGATGCGAAGAACTGACTCATTGGAAAAGACCCTGATGCTGGGAAAGATTGAAGACAGGAGAAGGGGTGACAGAGGATGAGATGGTTGGATGACATCACCGACTCAATGGACATGAGTTTGAGTAAGCTCCGGGAGTTGGTGATGGATAGGGAGGCCTGGCGTGCTGCAGTCCGTGGGGTCGCAAAGAGTTGGACACGACTGAGCGACTGAACTGACTGACTGAATGACTGAAAATGATGACCTGTCACTTCTGCTATATCAAATTAATTAGAATCAAGTCAGGAAGTCCAGCCTACAGTCACTGGAATGGGAATACATAGGGACATAAATATCATTGGGACCTATTTTAGAGACTGTTTACTATAAAGAGAATATAGGATTGATTGTTAAAAGATTATAAAAGCATTTTGTTTAAAATAATTTAAAGAAGTAATGCCTTATGATGATTAAGCCCTACTTTATTTGCTAAGACAGGCGGTATTGTCAGTTAATAGTATCTCGAAATTAAAGTGTTGTGTTACTCATCCATTCATGTTTAATAATACTTGTATAACTCTACTACAGATATACCGGCATAAGTATCTTGGCTGCATTTTATGAATGTTTTTTATATACTAATTTTTGATTAAGTATATAATTTTTTATAACTGAATATGATCCTTAGCTAACTAATTTTCTTTTATTTCCCTTATATTTAGTATGTAGAGGGTTTATCGTTGGAGTCATATGCTGTCAGTATCGTGCAGTTGCTTGGCCTTAATGTGGGAATGAGTTATGATAATACTGAGATCTGCCATTGTTCAGGGGATGTTTGCACAATGTCACCAGAAGCTTTGTAAGACAATTTTCTTTATTAAATACACACTGTACTTAAATTTTTGTGGGGGGTGGTGGTTAGGAACTTTATGTTTCTATTAATCAAACTGAGTTAATTGATAGTCATAGAGAACTATACCCAACTTTAGGATACACATCCTTTTCAAGTTCAGATGGAACATACACCAAAATAGTCCCAAATCCCCACACCTCTCTATGCCTCAGGACATTTCTCTTCCTCCTTCCTGTCTTCCAGAGTCTGACTTCAGTTTTTATCTGCTGGCTAGATTGAAAGTACCCTCTGGGGCACGACATGTGAATTGTGTGATTTCAGTGATTCTGTGTGAAATCAAATGCTTAATATTTGTATTATACAATGTAAGGATGGATAGTGCAATTCATGTGAACAATTTATTTTTTAATTTTAGAAAGACATTAAGTTGCACATAAGTAACTATGCCCCACTGAGAGAGACTGCTGAAGAAAGGAAACCAAAATAACCTCCAATAAAAATAAATAAATTTATATTTAAAAAAAGCTTTTTTTAAAAAATTAGTATCATTTAAGGGGTCCTGCATTTCCATTTTGCATTGGTTCCTGCAAATCATGTAGCCACTCCTGGTTGAGCCACATCACTGCCAAGACTTGTTATGCTCAGTTTGTTTAATCTGAATTATTTTGGGGTTGTAAAGTTACCTCATAGTAATTTTAATTTGAATTTTCGAGGAAGCTAATGATGTTGAACATATTTTCATGCTTTATAGCTTTTTGCTTTATATCTTATTTGAAGAGCCTATTTCAATATCTGTCCATTAAAAAAAAAATTAGATTTTCTATGTTCTAGCTATTAGTTCTTTGCCAGATAAATGATTTTTTAGTATTTTATCCTTAGGGTATCATTTAAAATTTTTTTAAATTTTATTTTAATTGGAGGCTAATTACAATATTGTATTGGTTTTGCCATATATCAACATGAATCTGCCACGGGTGTACACGTGTTCCCCATCCTGAACCCCCCTCTCACATCCCTCCCCATACTATCCCTCTGGTTCATCCCAGTGCACCAGCCGCAAGCATCCTGTATCCTGTATCGAACCTGGACTGGCGATTCATTTCTTATATGATATTATACATGTTTCAGTGCCATTCTCCCAAATCATCCCACCCTCTCCCTCTCCCACAGAGTCCAAAAGACTGTTCTATACATCTGTGTCTCTTTTGTTCTCTCACATACAGGGTTATTATTACCATCTTTTAAAATTCCATATATATGTGTTAGTATACTGTATTGGTGTTTTTCTTTCTGGCTTACTTCACTCTGTATAATCGGCTCCAGTTTCATCCACCTCATTAGAACGGATTCAAATGCCTTCTTTTTAATGGCTGAATAATACTCCATTGTGTATATGTACCACAGCTTTCTTATCCATTCATCTGTTGATGGACATCTAGGTTGCTTCCATGTCCTGGCTATTATAAACAGTGCTGCGATGAACATTGGGGTACATGTGTCTCTTTCAATTCTGGTTTCCTCAGTGTGTATGCCTAGCAGTGGGATTGCTGGGTCATAAGGCAGTTCTATTTGCAGTTTTTTAAGGAATCTCCACACTGTTCTCCATAGTGGCTGTACTAGTTTGCATTCCCACTAACAGTGTAGGAGGGTTCCCTTTTCTCCATACCCTCTCCAGCATTTATTGCTTGTAGACTTTTGGATTGCAGCCATTCTGACTGGCATGAGATGGTACCTCATTGTGGTTTTGATTTGCATTTCTCTGATAATGAATGATGTTGAGCATCTTTTCATGTGTTTGTTAGCCATCTGTATGTCTTCTTTGGAGAAATGTCTGTTTAGTTATTTGGCCCATTTTTTGATTGGGTAGTTTATTTTTCTGAAATTGAGCTGTAGGAGTTGCTTGTATATTTTTGATATTAGTTGTTTGTCAGTTGCTTCATTTGCTATTATTCTTAGGGTACCATTTTTAAGATAAAGTTTTTAATTTTGGTGAAATACAGTTAGTCAATTTTTTCTTTATGTATTGTGGTTTTATAATTTTTTATTCAGTTTTGTAATACATTTCAAGTTGATTATTGTGTATGTGTTTAACTTTACTTTAATTTTTGCTCTATGGATTTCCAGTCATTCCAGTAGCACTTGTTGAAAAGACCTTCCTTTCCTCCACTTAATTGCCTTGGTGACTTTGTAAAAAACCAATTTACCTTAAATGTGTGAATTTTTATTGGACTCTCTATTTTATGTCATTAATCTGTATGGTTATCCTTATAGAAAAACTTTCTATCTTTATTACTGTAGCTTTATATTCAATTTTTAAAATCAGGTAGCTTAAGTCCCCAAGTTTTTTGTCTTTCCAGAATTGTTTTGGGGTATTCTAGGTCCTTTGCATTTTCTTAAACATTTTTTGGTCAGATTTCCAATTCTTACGAAAACTTTTGAGATTTTTAAAATTTGAAATATAGATTATTTATCACATTATGTTAGTTTCAGGTACATAGCATAATAATTATGACTTTTGGTGAATATAAATATATAAATCTCTGAATCATGGTGGTAATCAGGCTATGCCACATTTCCATCTGCATGGAAATTTCTTTTGTGAACTTTGCTGTGCTTAATTTCTCAGTTGTGTCCGATCTTTGCGACCCCATGGACTGTAGCCCGCCAGGCTCCTCTCTCTATGGGGATTCTCCAGGAAAGAGTACTGGAGTGGGTGCCATGTCCTCCTTCAGGGGATCTTCCCAACCGAGGGATCAAACTCCGGTCTCTTGCATTGCAGGCAACTTCTTTACCATGTGAGCCACCTTGGCTGTCCTTTTACCTTCTACCCTCCTCCAGGCAACTGCTGATCTGATTTCTATCAATGCAGTTAGCTTTACTGGCTCTAGAATATTATGTAAATTGCATGATGTGTACTCTCTTTTGAGTGTTCACGCTATAAAGTTAAAATTACTCTCAATTATGTAAACATTTTTTTCTTTTAATTATTTGAATACATTTGTAATGGCTCCTTTCAAGTATTTCTGTGTCAGATCTAACACCTGGGCCATCTCAGTGTTGCTTATTATTGACTGCTTTTTAAAAATTGACTATGTATTACATTTTCTTATTTCTTTGTATGATTATTATTAGTAATAGCGTATTGGATATTGTTGATAGTACAGTAGAAAGCCTAGGTTGTCATACCTTCCTCTGGAAAACCATTGATTCTTTACCTACCAAGCCATTCAATTATTGGGTAACCATTTTAACTATTATGTACTTGATTTTATGACTCATTTACATGAGTCTATAGATAACTCAAGGTATTCCCAAATCCCTCTAAAATGTCAGAGCTGAACTTTCAAACTTGTTTTGTCTGGAGATCTTGTCAAGGCTTGAGTTTAGGCTCTAACTGTTAGAATTGATGGGGAGTAGATTTTAGCATAGGGCCGAGGTTAACCAACAACGAATCATAGGCCAAATTTTGCTGCCTGACTGTTTTGTAAATAAATTTTTTAGGCTTCTTGTTTCACATGTTGTTTATGGCCGCTTTTGCATTGCAGTGGCAGGTTGAGTAGCTGCAACAGAGCATATGTCACATAAGCCTATATTTACTATGTGGCCTTTCACAGAAACGTTTGTCAAATACTTGTCTAGGGCATAGTCTTTACTTTTAAACCACATTCTTTCTAGTGTTTTAGTTGGATGCAAAGATATTAGCAAACTACTTGTAACAACTTTCTCACTGTGTCAGGACATATCCCTATTGTTCCCCCCATGGCATAAATTAAACAACAGATTCTTATTTGAAAATGCTTGATTACAGAGAGCGAGAGCCCTCAAAGAATATGCTCTTGAAGGTAATACAGACATGTCCATATTGGCATTTACATAAAAAATACAAAAATGATATTAAATAAAGTATGGTCAATATTGAGGCCAAAAATTTTAACTGCAGTTGTTTGACACTAGAAGTTAAATAAAGAATATCGATTTCTGTGTTTAAATATTTGATAAGGATCATTGGAAAGGTAAATAATTGTTCTTCTTTAAAACAGGATGAATGGCCAAAGACTTTTTTTATTATAAGAATTTTCTTGGCGAAATTTTAAAAGTGTGTTAAACATCTTAGCAATTTAAAAATGCTTTTATATATTTTATATGTGATTATTATTTTCCATGAGAATATTGCTTTCTAAATCTCTCTTCAAAGCATCATATATTGGGAGAAATGTGTATATATAGCAATAATTTTTGTCATATTGATGTTTTTATATTTTAGACAATCTGGGGGTGTAAAGGATTTTAGCACCTGTAGCTTGGATGACTTTAAATATTTTGCTGCATATTCTGGCATTGAATGTCTTCATAAAATCCTTCCTGATGAGCCAGTTTACAAACAGAGGAGGGTGTGTGGCAATGGAATATTGGAAGCGGGTGAACAATGTGATTGTGGCACTGAACGGGTTAGTGGAAACTTTTTCAAATTTTATTTCCCATACATGTGAATGAGAGGTGGAAAAGAAGGTAAAGAATATCTTATTCTTTAGAAGAATATTTTTAAAAAGCCTTTGAGGAAGATGGGAGCATTTAAGTTTTCTCATTTTTCCATTTTTGAAGTGGAGAGCAAACATCTTTTAGTTAATAATTGTCTTCAAATATTGCCCTCTTATATTCTTTGGTATGTGCATCAGCTCTAATCCTATAATTAGTGACCACAAAGAGTGTATAAGGAGGTGAATAAATATGCCTTTAACAACAAGCAGTAGCAAAACCAGTCAAGAACATCTAAAGATGAGACTGTTACCACTGGAATAAAAAATATATTATTTGCTATTATAGGGAGAAAAATGTTTGTATTGACAGGTTATCCCAATTAAAAATATTTTAAAATGAAATCTATTACTTGTAGAAGACATAAACATAGAATTAAGATCAAACCAAAGCGAAGATGAAAGATGATAGAAGAGCAATAGATAGATAACAAAAGTTCTTTTGACACTATATTATGTACATATATACATGCTATATATGGGTATGGATGTATTTATGTATATATATGTTACCCTCATGGCAGAAAGTGAAGAGGAACTAAAAAGCCTCTTGATGAAAGTGAAAGAGGAGTGTGAAAAAGTTGGCTTAAAGCTCAACATTCAGAAAACGAAGATCATGGCATCTGGTCCCATCACTTCATGGGAATTAGATGGCGAAACAGTGGAAACAGTGTCAGACTTTATTTTTTGGGCTCCAAAATCACTGAAGATGGTGATTGCAGCCATGAAATTAAAAGACGCTTACTCCTTGGAAGGAAAGTTATGACCAACCTAGATAGCATATTCAAAAGCAGAGACATTACTTTGCCGACTAAGGTCCATCTAGTCAAGGCTATGGTTTTTCCAGTAGTCATGTATGGATATGAGAGTTGGACTGTGAAGAAAGCCGAGCGCTGGAGAATTGATGCTTTTGAACTGTGGTGTTGGAGAAGACTCTTGAGAGTCCCTAGGACTGCAAGGAGATCCAACTAGTCCATTGTAAAGGAGATCAGTTCTGGGTGTTCTTTGGAAGGACTGATGCTAAAGCTGAAACTCCAATATTTTGGCTACTTCATGCGAAAAGTTGACTCATTGAAAAAGACTCTGATGCTGGGAGGGATTGGGGGCAGGAGGAGAAGGGGACGACAGAGGATGAGATGGCTGGATGGCATCACCAACTCGATGGATGTGAGTTTGAGTGAACTCTGGGAGTTGATGATGGACAGGGAGGCCTGGCATGCTGCAGTTCATGGGGTCACAAAGAGTTGGTCATGACTGAGTGACTGAACTGAACTGACTCCTTGGAAGGAAGGTTATGACCAACCTAGATAGCATATTCAAAAGCAGAGACATTACTTGGCCAACAAGGGTCCGTCTAGTCAAGGATATGGTTTTTCCAGTGGTCATGTATGGATGTGAGAGTTGGACTGTGAAGAAAGCTGAGTGCTGAAGAATTGATGCCCTTGAACTGTGGTGTTGGAGAAGACTCTTGAAAGTCCCTTGGACTGCAAGGAGATCCAACCAGTCCATTCTGAAGGAGATCAACCTGGGATTTCTTTGGAAGGAATGATGCTAAAGCTGAAACTCCAATACTTTGGCCACCTCATGCGAAGAGTTGACTTATTGGAAAAGACCCTGATGCTGGGAGGGATTAGGGGCAGGAGGAGAAGGGGATGACAGAGGATGAGATGACTGGATGGCATCACTGACTCAATGGACATGAGTGTGAGTAAGCTCCGGGAGTTGGTGATGGACAGGGAGGCCTGGCGTGCTGTGGTTCATGGGGTTGCGGAGAGTCGGACATGATTGAGCAACTGAACTGAACTGAACTGACTGATGCACATTCATGTATCTGCATATATGTGAATATATATGTGTCTGTATAGATCTCTACCTATGTTCATCTATATAATAACCATGATAGCACTAAAGATAGAAGAGTTGAAATAAACTGGTTCAAGGTTTCTATAATTTATCTGAAAGAAATCAGTATTAACTCTATATAGATTATAGTATTTTAAAGATACTTACTGTAAATCCTAGAGCAAATATTTTAACATTATGCAAACTTATATAATAAAGCCAATAGAAGAATTAAAATAAAATACTAATCATAGTTCATGAACACAAAATAAAGCAAATCATGGAGTAAAACCAAGATGAGACAAATAAGAAATAAGCAGCAAAATGACAGACTGACATACAGACTTATTAATAATTAACATAAATAGGCCCAAATCTCAATAAAAGCAGAAACTGTGGCTAAATAACAATCAAGAACATATTACATGCTATCTGTAAGGATTGTATTTTAAGCCCAAATGCCTTCTAAGGTAGAAAGTAAAATAGCAGAAAAGAATATAACAGGAAAACAGTAAAAATAAGACAGCCAAATATATTTAGTTTTTAAATACAAAATACAAAAATGAAAAAATATAGAATAATGCCTAGACAGCATACTAAAAAAGTAGAGGCATCACTTTGCTGACAAATGTCTGTATAGTAAAAGCTATGGTTTTTCCAGTAGTCATGTGTGGATCTGAAAATTGAACCATAAAATAGTCTGAGTGCAGAAGAATTGATGCTTTCAAATTGTGGTGCTGGAGAAGACTCTTGGAAGGCCCTTGAACTGAAAGGAGATCAAACCAGCAAATCCTAAAAAAATACCAACCTTGAATATTCAGTCCTGGAAGGACTGATGCTGAAGCTGAAGCTCCAATCCTTTGGCCAACTGATGTGAAGAGCTGACTCATTGGAAAAGACCCCGATGCTGGGAAAGACTGAAGGCAAAAGGAAAAGGGGGCAGCAGAGGATGAGATGGTTAGATAGTATCACTGAGTCAATGGACATGAATGTGAGCAAACTCCAGGAGATAGTGTAGGACAGAGGAGCCTGGCATGCTGCAGTCCATGGGGTTGCAAAGAGCTGGATATGACTTTTAGTGACTGAACAATGACAGTGACATCAACATTGACAAATGCTTCAAAAAGATAAAAAGTATATAAGGAAGACGTAACAATAATAAGTGTATATGGTCGTATATATATATGTTTAAAATATGTGAAAAATATATCATAATTTACACATATATTAAATCTTTGGATATCTTGAAGCAATTACTGATAGAACTAAAGGGATACAGTGACAAATAGATGATCATATTTGGAGGTTTATTTCATATCTGTCAGTAATTTATAGAACTAGATAAAAAATCAGTAAGGGTGTATAAGACCTGAACAGTACTATCCACCACCTTAATATAATTGATATTTATAGCCCAATAAATAAAGGAGGAGGAAATGGCAACTCCATTCCAGTATTCTTGCCTGGAGAATCCCTGGGACAGAAGATCCTGGCAAGCTGTAATCCATAGGGTTGCAGAGTCAGACACGACTAAAGCGACTTAACATAGGCCAATGTATTAGACAGCTAGATTTAGACATTCTTTTTAAGTGCACTTGCAATATTCATCAAGATAATTGAAAGGCATTCAATGCAATTTGCCACAATCACAGAATAGATGAAGAAAAAAAAAAAACGAGAAAATTTAGCAGCAATTCATTATAAACTCTCTCAGCACTCCACCAATAGAAGAGAACCTCCTCACTCTAATGAAGTACATCTCTTAAAAACTTGCAACTATTATCACACTTTCTGGTGAAAGATTCATTATTTCTCCTTAATATATGGAGCAAGATAAAAAGATTCATTCTTCCTGTTTCCTTTTAACACTGCAGTGGGTGCTTCTGCCATTGCAGTAAGGCAAGACAAAGAAACTCACATGAATGAAAAGAAAGATTAAAATTGTCTTTAGTCAAATTATACTGGAACACATGAGTAGAGATTCCTAAATAATCTACTCCCAAAGGCTTCTAAAGCTAATTAATGAATGCAAATGAACCAAATTCCATAGATTTCTATGTAAAAACAATCAACAAATGGAAAATAAACTAAAACATGCAATTCCATATACATTGTCTTAAAAACATTAAACAGAGATAATTTAACAGAATACATTCAAGAGCTGTGCAGTAAAATCTTTCATTGCTCAGATAAATGAAAGATTGAAATGGAGACATATCCCACTTTCATGGAGTGGGAGATACAGTATTGTTAAGATGTCAGCTCTGTATCATAATCCCAATCCAAACTCCACCATCTTTCTGTGGAAATTTACAAGCTAATACTACATGTATCTGGAAATGCAGAGCCTAAAACATTCAAAGCAAAAGAACAAAAATGGAGCATATACACTAATTTTCTGAAAATTTCAAAACTGTTTATAAAGTTGTAGTAAAACAGTATGGTATTGGCCAAAGCATAAATATATCCCTTAATGAAGCCATACAGAGAATCCATATATAAAACGTTTACATGGTTAATTGATTTTCTGCAGTATATTGAGGCAGTTCAATGGGTGAAAATCTTTCCAACAAAAGTAACACATGAACTAGAAATCAATGTACATAAAATAAACGTTGATATCTCATCATACAGAAAAACTAACTGAAATGGATCAAATACTTTAAATATAAAAAAGCAAAAATCCTGAAGCTTTTAGAATAAAACATAGGAGACAGTCTTTCTGACTTCGTGATAGGCAAAAAATTCTTAGAGAAGGCAAATAAGAATGAGATTTTAAAGAAAAACAATGTAATTTGTATTTCATCAAGTTTATTGGAAGAAACTTTTTCTTTCAGGCTCTTTTAAGAAAAATAAAATGCTAGAGTCTGAAATAGAAGAAAACATTTATAATTCATATATGTTCAAACATATATATATACACTATATATATCTGTGTATATCAAAAGCCAATTAAAGGACTCTTATTCAATTACGTCAAAAGATAAGAATTATGATTTCTAGTCTGACATGTGAGAAGCTTAGAAGTCACTTCTTAGTCTTTGCAACAAGTAAAAAGCCCTCACATCCATCAGAGAAGTGAGGTCACAGAGTAAACAACTGCCCCCCAAACTGGAAAAACCAACAGGTGAATGCAGAGTATCACAACTACTGGAGTAGTAACCCACAAGCTAAAACCTTTTGGGAACCAACATCTGGATAGGAAAACCTGAACTGTAATTGACAAATTTCTGGAGGCTTAATGTGAACTCATAGTTTAAAACTCCTTGGGAACAGAGTCATAGGAAGGCCCTCACACTTTACCTGCAGAAACTTGAACTGGTTGTCACAGTGAATACTGGAGAAAAGTCTTATGTTTCTGGCAGAAGGAGAGGAAAAGGAAACATTTTGAAATAGCCAGAGCATTCTCTGCTTAAGAAAGGGAAAGAGAAGTTAAGGAAGCAATTCCATTCACCATTGCAACGAAAAGGATACAATACTTAGGAATAAATCTACCTAAAGAAACAAAATACCTATATATAGAAAACTGTAAAACACTGGTGAAAGAGATCAAAGATGACACAAATAGATGGAGAAATATACCATGCTCATGGATTGGAAGAATCAATATAGTGAAAATGAGTTTACTATCCAAAGCAATCTACAGATTCAATGCAATCCCTATTAAGCTACCAACAGTATTTTTCAGAGAACTAGAACAAATAACTTCACAATTTGTATGGAAATGCAAAAACTCTCAAATAGCCAAAGCAATCTGGAAAAAGAAGAATGGAATTGGAGGAATCAACCTGCCTGACTTCAGGCTATACTACAAAGCTGCACTCATCAAGACAGTATGGTACTGGCACAAAGACAGAAATATAGATCAGTGGAACAAAATAGAAAGCCCAGAGATAAATCCATGCACCTATGGACACCTTATGTTTGACAAAGGAGGCAAGAATATACAATGGAGAAAAGATAATCTTTTAACAAGTGGTGCTGGGAAAACTGGTCAACCACTTGTAAAAGAATGAAACTAGAACACTTTATAACATCATACACAAAAATAAACTCAAATGGATTAAAGATCTAAATGTAAGACCAGAAACTATAAACCTAGAGAAGAAATAGGCAGAACACTCTCTGACATAAATCACAGCAGGATCCTCTATGACCCACCTCCCAGAATATTGGAAATCAAAGCAAAAATAAACAAATGGGACCTAATTAAACTTAAAAGCTTTCACCAAATGAAGCAAGGTGAAAAGACAGCCTTCAGAATGGGAGAAAATAATAGCAGATGAAGCAACTGACAAAGAATTAACCTAAAAAATATACAAGCAGCTCATGCAGCTCCATACCAGAAAATTAAATGATCCAATAAAAAAAATGGGCCAAAGAACTAAACAGACATTTCTCCAAAGAAGACATACAGATGGCTAACAAACACATGAAAAGATGCTCAACATCATTCATTATCAGAAAAATGCAAATCAAAACCACAATGAGGTACCATCTCACGCTGGTCAGAATGACTGCTATCAAAAAGTCTACAAACAATAAATGCTGGAGAGGGTGCAGAGAAGAGGAAACCCTCTTACACTGTTGGTGGGAATGCAAACTAGTACAGCCACTATGGAGAACAGTGTGGAGATTCCTTGAAACACTGGAAATAGAACTGCCATATGACCCAGCAATCCCACTGCTGGGCATATACACCAATGAAACCAGAATTGAAAGAGACACGTGTACCCCAATGTTCATTGCAGCACTGTTTACAATAGCTAGGACATGGAAGCAACCTACATGTCCATTGGCAGACAAATGGATAAGAAAGCTGTGGTACATATACACAATGGAATATTACTCAGGTGTTAAAAAGAAGGCATTTGAATCAGTTCTAATGAGGTGGATGAAACTGGAGCCTATTATACAGAGTGAAGTAAGTCAGACAGGAAAACACCAATATAGTATATTAATGCATATATATAGAATTTAGAAAGATGGTAATGATGACCCTATATGCAAGATAGCAAAAGAGACACAGAGATAAAGAACAGACTTTTGCTCTGTGGGAGAAGGTGAAGGTGGGATGATTTGAGAGAATAGCATTGAAACATGTATATTACCATATGTGATAGATCGCCAGTCCAGGTTTGATGCATGAGACAGGGTGCTGGTGCACTGGGACAACCCTGAGGGATAGGATAGGGAGGGAGGTGGGTTCAGGATGGGGGACACATGTACACCCATGGCTGATTCATGTCAATGTATGGCAAAACACACTAGAATATTGTAAAGTAATTAGCCTACAATTAAAATAAATAAATTAATTTAAAAAAGAAAGTCTGCCCTTGCAAATACAGTTGTGTTGAAGAAGACAAACCCCCCAAACTAAGAATAACCAAACTTTTGATTCAAAGAGACAGTAAGGGGAAAATAAAGCTAAGAAAGGTATATTTAAACTGTCAGTACAGGATTACATGAGTCAATATATGAAATAAATAACCTTTTTAAAATATAGTATTGCTGCCTGTTGTGAAGCTGTTTATTGAAAATACCAACTAAAATACCAGTAAGGAAAAAGACAGGAAACTCAGCAGGAAACTCAAACTTCTAATGTTAGTAAATTGCAGAGTTTAGAACAAACTTGTTATTGAAATAACTGGGAAAATTTATCTAAGACAATGAATCTTATAAAATGCAAATGCATATGGGGCCAGCTCCCAGTGAAATCAGAGGTCTGGATAGACCAGCCTGCCTTCTGGACCACTTTTGAGGGGACAGAGGTTTGAGGTTTTGTTTGACAGCTTCACATCAGAGACATTCCATATGTAAACATTTATTATGAAAGTGATAATATAAGAAAATGATAGTTAACAAGATACAGAATAACTATTTCCTGTAAGGTTTTGGCCCCTTAGTAGTGTATTAATATTGTTCAAATTATATTGAATGTAGTGAAATGACACATTTCTTTTACAAACTACTGAATGAGATGTTGATTTCAGTAAGTCTCAGATAAAGAAAGGAATTACTCAAGCTGTGGATTTTAGGACATGCTTAGACTTTGTAAATAAATTTTGTATTGCACTTTTGTAGGAGTGTACCTAGTCATACATGATTGAGTAACAAAGCATTTGTTTACAGACGTGTACTCATCCAGGCTGCTGTGATGCTAGATTATGTATAAAGAAAAATGGTGCAGTATGTGGTTCGGGGGAATGCTGTTCATCGAGTTGCAAGGTAGGAGGCAAACTGTATTTTATAATATCTAAGTATTAAATTTCTTGAGATACTTGTTTCAAGGAGATGGAAAACATCTCAATACTATATTTAGTCCTTCCTGTAATATTTTGTCCAAGCAGCACTGGAGCCCTGTCACCCTTCAATCTACTTTGTAACCTATCATATCCAGGACTCTCCTGTACATAATGCCTGACTTTTTTCTTTCCTGATTTGACTTTCCATTTGTTTACCTTGTTACAAATCCTTCTTGTACTCATTGGGGTTTCTCTGTGATCAACATACATCTTGGACAACCTTATTAAGTTCTTGTTTTCTATCACTCTACTTCACATGAGTGCAGGAGGTTAGATTAGTTTTTTTTATTGGCTGACTTCTCTTTACTGTATTCTGGTAAAAACCCCTGTTCCTTCAGAATTCATTCAGATACTGTTACAACCATTCGATACCTAAAAAAAAAAAAAAAGCATTTAATGAATCCCTGAAAATTGCCCAGCACCCAGAACAATCTACTGGCATCCCAAGGAGTAAGAAATATACTCTTGAACAGGGTAAATGGCATGCATTCTTAAGATTGGAGGAGGAACATGATTTTTTCCCCCATGTTTATTGATATAATCTACATGTAACATTATTTAAGGTATACAGTGTAACAAATTGCTGTAAGTTTGATTTGTGAAATGATGAGCACAATAAGGTTAGTTAACACATACTCTGCTTCACATACTGAGAACACTTAGGATTTACAGTTTTAGCAACTTTCAAGTAGATAATAACATTATTGTTAACTATAGTCGCCATGCAGTACATTAGATCCCTAGACGTTTTTTCTTTTTTTTTTTTCCATTTTATAGTTGATATTTTGTATCCTTAACTTACATCTTCCCACTTTCTTTATCCCACATCCTCTGGCAACCACCAATATGAGGAGTTTGGCTTTTTAACTTTTCACATGTGAGGTCATACAATCTTTGTCTTTCTCTTGTCTGACTTATTTCACTTAGCATAGTGCCCTCAAGGTCCCTACTTGTTGCCGCAAATGGCAAGATTTCCTTACTTTTTTATGGCTGAATATTATTCCACTCCATTTCTTTGAATACATTCATCTATTGCTCAACACTTAGGTCATTGCCTTATCTTGGCTATGGTGAGTAATGCTGCAATGAATATGGGGGTATACCTATGTCTTCAAGACACTGGTATTGTATCCTTCAAATATATAACCTGGATCAAAGTAGTTCTATTTTTACTTTTTGAGAAACCTCCATACAGTTTCTCATAGTGACTGTAACAATTTATATTCCCACCAACAGGGTGCCAGGGTTCCCTTTTCTCCACATCCTCGTAGCTTCAGTCGTGTCTGACTCTGTGCGACCCCATAGATGGCAGCCCACCAGGCTCCACCGTCCCTGAGATTCTCCAGGCAAGAACACTGGAGTGGGTTGCCATTTCCTTCTCCAACATCCTCGTAAACACTTGCAATTTGTTGTCTTTTTGATGATAGCCATTTTGACAGGTGTGAGGTGATACCTTATTGTGAAATTTTATTTGCATTTCCCTGACTAGTGATGCTGAGCATTTTTATATGTGCCTGTTGGCCATCCATATATCTTCTTTGAAAATATGCCTATTCAGGCTCTCTGTCCATTTTAAAATCAAGTTGTTTGCTTGCTTGCTTGTTTTTTTTTTAAATATTGAGTCATATGAGCCTGTTATATGTTTTGGATATTAACCCCTTAACAGATATGTGTGTGTGTGTGTGTGTGTGTTAAGTTACTTCATTTGTGTCTGACTCTTTGTAGCTCTGTGAACTGTAGCCCACCAATTGATAGGATTTTTCTGGTGCTCTGGTGATTAAGAATCCACCTGCCGATGCAGGGGACACGGGTTTGATCCCTGGTCTGGGAACTAAGATCTCACATGCTGCAGGGCAGCTAAGCCTGTGTGCCACAACTCGAGAGCTCTCATGCTGCAACTACGGAAGCCCCCGTGCTCTAGAGCTCATGTGCTACAATAAGAGAAGCCACCACAATGGGAAGCCAATGCACCCCAACTGGAGTGTAGCCCCTGCTTGCCATAACTAGAGAAAGCCCATGCACAACAACAAAGACCCAGTGCAGCTGAAAATAGATAAATTAATTAATTTTAAAATGCCTTATAAAAGAGAACGTAGAGTTAAATGCAAGGATTAGAGCAGAAAGAAAAGTGGAGAAAAATAAATAGGACTGAAAACACAGTGATTTCTTAACCAATATCAAAGAAAAATTGGTTCCAGTTAAATGTGACAGCTGAACATCACTCTACTTTACTCATATCCCTAAAAGTAATGTATAGCAGTGAAGAACAGAATAAATAACAACAAAAATATACAGATCAAAGGTCAGTAAACTTTGGATGAAATAGAAGAGTGGTGCTATGAGCTGATACGCATTTACAGTGTGTTTGCAGCTTGAAATTGTTCATTCATTCACTAATTTAGAAAATAGTTTACTCCACACGGTCTTTTGGTGGGTATTGCAGAGAATAATTCTTCAAACAAACAAACATTAAAGATACAGCTTTGTATAATGATAAATGATTTAAAAATAAAGTAAGCTAATAGAATAGAGTGACTGAGAGTGTATTTTAGCCAAGCTAAACAGAAAATGTCACTCTAGGGAGTGACATTTGAGTTAATACATAAATGACAAAGAGAAGAATTTGTGTAAAAGATTCAAGAAAAAGAAGCAATAGAAAGATCTTGAACTGGGAATTCAATAAAGGAATAAAAGTGGTATGCTCTTCAAGTTTAATGATGGATAAGGAAAGAGTGTATTGGCCCTTGTTTATGTGCTTCTCCAGAATTGTTAAGCCATGTTTTTCAGTGCTTCTGATTAAAAAACAAATGTCTAATTCATATTGATTTCCAAAATATGGATTTTTTGTTAGAAATGCTGATTCAAATAATGATTATTTAAGAAGACTGTTATACATGTTTCTAAAATGTGGTTGACAAGTCAGACATTTTGTAAACTATCTCTTGTTTTATAGGCAATGAAATAAAACTCTGTAAAAATTCATTGAAATACGACTATTTAATTTATCACTCGATTTGCTGTAGCAATGTGGTAGGAGATGGTACACTGGACTGAGTCTATGGGATAATCTCAGTATGCTTGGCTATGGTTTTCTGCTCAGTTCTAGTGACAGATTGACTTCAGATGCCATGTTTCATGTATTATTTCCAGGGAAAACCTCCCTGAAAGAAAAAGTACATACAATTTTTGATTAAGCTTTGGTCATGTACCAATTATATTTATTTGTTTTGCTTTTGTCTGTCTAGTCTCCCAAACCTTAATGAAGCATTAGCTTATAAGTTTTGCCTCAAATCCTGTTTTGTGGAGGGCTCCTACTAAGACAGAAGGGGTCAGAGATGTAGATGAGGGCCAAGTTTTATAAGGTCATGGTATGTTACTTATCTATTATTGCTTAACAAGTTATCCCCAAACTTAAATTATCCTCACAGTTTCTATGGGTCAGGAATCTGGATTAAGCTTTGCTAGGGCTGGCTTAGGGTCTCCCACAACTATGCTGAAAATAGCAAAGATATAGAAAACATTTACCACACTATCAAGCAACTGGACCAAATTGACACCTACTTAACACTCCACCCAGCAACAGCAGCATATGTATTATTTATAATAATACATATCTTTGAGGATGGACATGCTAGGCTGTAAAACCAGTCTCAGTATACTTCAAAAGGCTGGAATCATACAAAGATTGGCCTCTGATGACAGCAAAATTAAATTAGAAATCAACAAATGAAGGGAATTTAGTAAATCCACAAACACTAGAAATTAAAAAACACACTTCTCAATAATCACTGTGTCAAAGAAAAAATAATATTAAAACATTAGGCATTTTGAACTGAATAAAAAGCAACATATCAAGAGGTGTACAGCTAAAGCAGTACTTAGAGGGAAAATTTTAGCTTTAAATACTTAAATATATTGAAATATCTAAATATTTAAAGAAACTATTCTATAAGGTTGTACTTTATAAATGTACAAAAAAGAGAGAATTAAATCCAGAGTCAGCATCATGAAAGAAATAATGATGGTTGAGAGGAAATCAGTGAAACCAAAGTTGCTTCTTTCAAAAGGAATCAGCAAAAATGGACAAACTTTTACCTAGACCATGAAAAAAACAGAGGTAACATATCACCAAAATTAGAAATGAAAGAGGAGAATCCATACGGATCTTACATGATTTAAAATAATTATAAGAAAATATACTAAACTAGTATATTCAAGCAAATTAGACAATTTATGTGAAGTGGAAAAATTCCTAAGATGCAAATTACCAAAACTGAGTTAAGAAGAGATAGAAATTCTGAATAGGCAAGTGTAAAATTGAGTTAGGAACTTAAAATCTTTCCACAAAGTAAAGCCCAGATCTGGATATCTTCACTGGTGAAAATTGTCAAACATTTAAAGAAGAAATAATAATGTTTGATAACATTGTATATTGGTGTATGGTGTATTGTGTATTGTGTGGTATATAACACACCACAATCTCTCCCGGAATATGTAAGAGAGAGGAATACTTTAAAACTCATTCTAGATGACAGTGTTACCCTGATACCAATGCCTCACAAGAAAACTACAGATTAATATTTCTCATAAATACTGATGCAAAAATCCTTTTAAAATTACAAACAGAATCCAGGAACATATGAAAAGAATGCCACCATGGCCAAGAGGGATTTATTTCAGTAGTGCACATTGATTTAATTAATGTAGTACACCATATTATTTAAATAAAGGAAAATAAAATACATGATCATTTCAAAATATGCAGAAAAATGATGTAGCAATATAACTAATGGAACATACTGTGTATAGGACAGGGAACTGTACTAAATGCACTGTAGCGACCTGAATGGGAAGGAATTCTGAAAGGGAGAGGAGATATGTCTGGCTCTTGAGAGTCCCTTGGACTGCAAGGAGATCAAACCAGTCAGTCCTAAAGGAAATCAATCCTGAATATTCACTGGAAGGACTGATGATGAAGCTCCAATATTTGGCCACCTGATACAAAGAGCTGACTCATTAGAGAAGACCCTGATGCTAGGAAAGACTGAAGGCAGGAGGAGAAGGGGATGACAGAGGATGAGATGGTTGGATGTCATCACTGACTCGACAGACATGAGTTTGAGCAAGCCCTGGGAGATGTTGAAGAACAAGGAAGCCCAGCGTGCTGCAGTCCATGGGGTTGCAAAGAGACAGACATGACCAAGCGACTGAACAATGATAACAAATACATATGGCTGATTCATTATGCTGTACAGTAGAAACAAGATGCAATATTGTAAAACAACTATAGTCCCATAAAAATTAATTGAAAGTAGAAAATGTAATAACCACTTATTTATAAAATTGTCTTCAAGTTATAAATAGGAAGGAACTTAATCTGACACAGAGCATCTATGAAATACCTACAGCTAACATCATACTAATATCAAAATTCTGAGTCCTTTCCCCCTAAAATCAAACACAAAGCGAGAATACAGATTTCTGTTACCTCTATTAAACACTGTACTAGAGACTTCAGACAGTACAGTCAGGTAAGAAAAAAGAAATAAAAGACATTCAATTTGGAAGGGAAGAAGTGCAACTCTCTTTCTTTCTTTGCAGATAACATGATCTTGCATATATATAATGCTGCTGCTGCTGCTAAGTCGCTTCAGTCATGTCCGACTCTGTGCGACCCCATGGACGACAGCCCACTAGGCTCCCCCGTCCCTGGGATTCTCCAGGCAAGAACACTGGAGTGGGTTGCCAGTTCCTTCTCCAATGCATGAAAGTGAAAAGTGAAAGTGAAGTCGTTCAGTCGTATCTGACTGTTTGCGACCCCATGGACTGCAGCCTACCAGGCTCCTCCGTCCATGGGATTTTCCAGGCAAGAGTACTGGAGTGGGGTGCCATTGCCTTCTCCGGCATATATATAATAATCCTAAGGAATCCACCAAAAATACCCTTTAAAACAATTAAATGAGTTTATAAAAAATCATGAGATACATAGTCACAGTACAAAAATGAATTGAGTTTCTATGTAATTGCAATGAACAATCTGAAAATGAAATTAAAATCCCATTCACAGCAGCATTAAAATACTTAGGAATATTCCTTTTTTTTTAAGCAGTCTTTTTAAACATTTTATTTATTTATTTGGCTGTGATGGGTTCTAGTTGCAGCACACAGGATCTTCGCTCTTCTGTTAAGGCATTCAGACTTTCTAGATACTCTTTGGCATGTGGGATCTTAGTTTCCTTACCAGGGATGTAACCCTCATCCCCTGCATTTCAGGGCACATTCTTAACCACTGGACTGCCAGGGAAGTCCCAGGAATACTCTTAACAAAAGAAGTGCAAAAGAAATACACTTAAAACATTTGTGAGAAAAAGAAAAAAAAATCTAAGTGAGTGACGGAATACTCCATGTGAATGGATTGGAAGACTCAGAATTGTTATGATGACAGTTGTGTCCTTTCTTAGAGGTCCCCAGTACTGTCTCTAGGTTTAATGAATCAGTAGAGAACTCAAAGGACTCAGCATATAGCATACTTGTGACTATTGTTTTATTATTTATTTATTACAAAGGACACAAAGAAAAATCAGTTTTTCATCATGGATTTCCTTCTTCAATGTCTTCTAATTTTTAGCATGCAGATCTTATATATCCTTAATTAGCATTATTCCCAAGCATTTTATTATTTTTGATGCTATTATAAGTAGGATTTTTCTTCTTAATTTCTTTTTTAGATAGTTCATTTTTACTATAAAGAAACAACTGATTTTTGTATGTTGGTTTTGTATCTTGCAACTTTACACAATTCATTTTTATTCAACAGTTTTTTGGTGAAGTCTTTTTTTTTAATGTTTTTCTATATATAGGATGTTGTCATCTGCAAACAGAAATTATTTGAATGTAATTTATTTCTTTTTCTTGACTCATTGCTCTGGCTAGGACTTTCAGTACTAAGTGGAATAGGAGTAGTGAGAGAGGGAGTCCTTGGCTTGTTAGCTGTGGGATTATCCTATGTGGCCTTTATTATGTTGAGGTGCATTCCTTCCTATAGCTAAGTTGATAGTTTTATTATTATGAAAATATATTAACTTTTGTCAGAGTTATTAACAAAGTTATATTAATTTTTTCTGTGTCTATTGAAATGATCATGTTACTTAAATCCTTCATTCTGTTCATGTAATATATTGCATTTATTGATTCATGTATGTTCAAGCAAACTTGGATCCCAGGGCTAAATCTCATTTGATGATGGCATATGAACATTTTAATGTGCCATTGAATTTGGTTTGCTAGTATTTTGTTGAGAATTTTTGCATCTGTTTTCATTGGCATGAAGTTTTTTTCCCTTGAGATGTCTTTGCCTGACTTTGTTTGGAGGGTAATTCTGGTCTTGCAAAATGAGTTTGAAAATGTTTTCTAGTGTTCAATTTTTTTTTAAGAGATTAGGGAGGATTTGCCTTAATTTTTTTTTTAACTGTTTGATAGAATTCAGCCGTGAAGCTGTCAGATCATCCCAGGCTTTTCTTTCTTGGGAGGTCTTTGATAACTAATTCAGTGTCTTTGCCCATTATAGTTTTGTTCAGATTTCCAAATTTTTCATGATTCAATCTTGGAAGGTTATTTCTAGGTTTCTCTTAGTTTATAAAATTTGTTGGTATATAATTATAGTCTCATCATCTCTTGAATGTCTGTGATATCTGTTGTAACGCCTCCTCTTTCATTTATAATTTTATGAGTTGTCTCTTTTTTCCCCTCTGTTAGCCTAGCTAAAAGTTTGCCAATTCTATCTTCTCAAAAATACCAGCTCTTAGTTTTCTTTGATGTATTTTTTAAATCATTTTTCAAATCTCTATTTTACTTATTTCTGCTCTAATATATATTATTACCTCCCTTCTGCTAACTCTGAGCTTGGTTGTTTCTTCAAGTTGGAAGGATGCTTGATCTGATTTCAGTCTTTTTAAATGTTTTAAGACTTGCCTTTGGCCTATGCTCTATCCTGGAGAATGTTCTACATGTACTTGAAGAAAATGTGTATTCTGGTGCTACTGGATGGAACGTTCTCTGTATGTTTCTTAGGCCCATTAGATATGTAATGTTGTTCAAATCTAGTGTTTTGCTATGGATTTTTCTGTTTTGGATGATCTAGCCAATATTGAAAGTGTGGTAATGAAGTCACCTATTATTATTACTGTGTTTGTGACTTTCTGTCTTTAGTTCTGTTAATATTTGCTTTGCATATTTAGGTATTCTAAGGTTGGGTGCATATGTATTTGTAACTGTTATATCCTCTTGATGAATTTATCTCTTTATCATTATATAATAACCTTCTGTGTCTCTTGTGAGAGTTTTTGACTTAAAGTCTATTTTATCTGATATTAGTGTGCTCTCCAATATTTTTATCTGATTTTATCTGATAGTTTATCAGATATTAGTGCGCATCACTGACTCAATGGACATGAATTTGGGTGAACTCCAGGAGCTGGTGATGGACAGGGAGGCCTGGCGTTCTGCAGTTCATGGGGTTGCAGAGAGTCGGACACAACTGAGCAACTGAACTGAACTGAAGTGTGCCCTCCCTGCTCTCTTTGCCATTTTCATGGACTACTTATTTCCATCCTTTTGCTTTTTGTGTATTTGTATCCTGAAGGCTTAAATGAGTTTCTTGTAGGCAGCATATAGTTGTCTTGTTTTTAGTCCATCTGTCTACTGTGTCTTTTGATTGTTGAATATAATTTATTTACTTTCAAACAGCAAAAGAGACACAGATGTATAGAACAGTCTTTTGGACTCTGTGGGAGAGGGCGAGGGTGGGATGATTTGGGAGAATGGCATTGAAACATGTATATTATCATATGTGAAATGAACTGCCAGTCCAGGTTCAATGCATGAGACAGGGTGCTTGGGGCTGGTGCTCTGTGATGACCCAGAGGGATGAGATGGGGAGGGAGGTGGGAAGGGGGTTCAGGATGGGGAACACATTTATATCCATTGCAGATTCATGTCAGTGTATGGCAAAACCATTACAATATTGTAAAGTAATTAGTCTCCAATTAAAATAAATAAATTAATATTAAAAATAATTAAAAGAAACACTTGCCCATTAAAAAAAAAGTAATGTTTGACTAGGAAGGATTTGCTATTGCCATAGTGTTGCTTTCTGTACATTTTGTAGTTCTGTTGTCCCATTTTTCCTCTTTTACTGTCTTACTTTGTGATGATTTTTTGTGTGTGTGATGGTATGCCTTGTTTCTTTTCTCTTTATATTTTGTGTTTTGACTAAAAGTATTTTCTTTGTGATTATCACAAGACTTATAAAAACATTTTATGGTGATAACAGGCTATTTAAGATAACAGCTTCAATTTCATATAAAATTTTACACTTTTACTTCTTTCCCCTCACATCTCATGCTATTAATGCTATTATAACATTTTTAATAGAGTGCATACTTGAAAAAATTGTTGCAGTTCTAGTTATTTTTAATGCTTTTATTTTTTAACTTTTATACCAGAGTTATAAGTGATTAACATAGCACCACATTATGTATACAGCGCTTCCCAGATATCTCAGTGGATAAAGAATCTGCTTTCAACACAGGAGGTGCAGGAAACATAGGTTCGATCCCTGGGTCAGGAGGATCCCCTGGAGGAGAGCATGGCAACCCATTCCAGTATTCTTGCTTGGAAAATCCCATGGACAGAGGAGCCTTGCAGGCTACAGTCCATGAGGTCACGAAGAGTTGGACACACTGAAGCAACCGAGCATGTGTGCCTATTATGTATAGTATTGGAGTATCTGAACTTTACTGAATACTTACTTTTGCCAATGGTTTTTATACTCGTATATGGTTTCATGAAGCTAACTGGCATCTTTTCATTTTGACTTAAAGAACTCTCTTCAGAGGGCATTGTGTGTGTGTGCGTGTGTGTGTGTGAGAGAGAGAGAGGTCTAGTGGCAATGAACTTCCTCAGCATTTGTATTCCTGGTAAAGTTTTATCTCTTCTTCATTTGTAAAGGACAGCTTTGCTAGATATAGTTTTCTTAGCTGGCAAATGCTTTTCTTTGGAATTACCCTCCCACTCTTCATGCTACAAGGCTTCTGTTCAGTAGTCTTACAGTCTTATGTGGCGTCCCTTGTGGTACATCTGTTTCCTCTTCTGTCAGTTTCCTGCCCTTTCTCTTTGCTCCTTTTGGGACTAACATATGCATACAGTGTTTATTTTGATGACGTTCCATAAATACCACAGAGTTTCTTTATTTTTTCCTCTTTGTTCTTCCAACTGTATAATTTCAAGTAATTGTCTATGAGTTCATTGTTCCTTCTGCTTGATCAACTGTGCCCTTGCAGCTTTTGTGTGAAAATTGTCAGTTCACTTTATTCTTAAGATCCAGAATTTATCTTGTTCCTTTAAAAAAAAAAAAAAAAAAAAAACCAAAACTCTTTGTTCGATGTCTCATTTTGCCCATGTATTATTTTCCAGATTTTATTTATTTGTCTATCTGTTCTCTCCTGTAGTTCATTGAACTTACGATGATTAATTTTTCTGTCAGGCAGTTTGTACATCTCCATTTTGGGGTGTCTTCCACAGAGATTTATTTTGTTTCTTTGGTGGTATCTTGTTTCCTTGATTCTCTATGTTCCTTGAGTCTTGGCATTGCTGTCTTTGCATCTGAAGAAGTCGCCATCTCCTCCTGTGTTAACCAGCTGGCCTTGGGAGACAAAGAAGTTAGCCCAGCTAGAGTTCAGAGCGTCTCTCAGACCTTTCCTGTGGGTGTGTTTACTCCATTCCTCTCACTCCCTCACAGTGGGAAAGATTAGGATTGTATGCGTTCTCTCAGTCTTGCAGAGCCAGTATGAATGTGGAAAGCCTCCCATTTATTTTCCCCAAGGTAGTGCCTTGAAGTGTTCAAAGTTGCGCACCTTCTCTGAGTTAGGAGGTTCCAGCCAGCTGCTGACATCCATGTGCACCAAGTTGTTGGGGATTCACGTGCACCATCTGCCGGAGAGTGTGGGTTCTGGTTGTAGATGGGATGTGTGGAACGCCTGAGCTGTGTGTCCTCAGGCGAGGCATCCTATTGGCAAGAGCCTGTGAGCCAGTTCTTAGGATGCTGGTTGTTGTGCTCCACACACTATTGCTGTGAGCTCCCATCCCTTTTCCCTATTCCTCAGTGTCTCCAGGGTCTTCCCTGGTAGCTCAGTGGTAAAGAATCTGCATGCTAATACAGGAGACCCGGCTTCGATCCCTGGGTTGGGAGGATCCCCTGGAGAAGGAAATGGCAGCTCACTCCAGTATTCTTGCCTGGGAAATCAAGAAACCCGGGAAATAAGGTATCTCCAGACTATTCAACGGGTGCCAGTTCCCTCAGTGTTCTGGGTGGGGTAGGATGAAAGTGGGCTTCGTGGCCAGTGTCTCACGAGGCTGGGGAAACCCGGCTCTCACATCACTTTCACTTTTCTCCGCCGGAGAAATCACAGGCCACCTTGGGTGAGAGGTGATGTGGGTGAAGTGCAACTGTTCTTCTTACCCACTTCAGTGCATCAACTCGCAGATATTTTTACTCTCCAGGGGACTGGAAATTTTTTTTGGGGGGGCGGGATTGTATGGCTCCCACAAAGGTGTTCTTATCCATGGTATATACAGTCTGAAAATCACCTATTTTCCCATTCTGCTGATACCTCTCTCCTCTTCTTTTCCATTATTGATCATAGTATAGTATTAATTATTCATATTAATGGTAACTTGAAAAATTAATCAAGTTGTCGAAGACAGCTAGTATAGTGATGTAGAGTCATTACTGTGCCCAGAAGGGAATACATTTTCTGCCTCAGAAACCGAATTCACATGCCCACAGGGATACCTGAATAACTGCTGGTGAGACTGGGGCAGTGTTTACGATTCTAATTAGTCTCTGAGCCCAATTATGGAAAGGGATATAGCCCAGGCTATAATTTTTCTGATACAGTAATTTTTTTACTATGCAATTAAGGTTGGTGTAATTGTCAGAAACAATAAATTTAACCCACTCATCCCTAGTTCAGTTGTATAAAGTGACACACTCCTATACCCAGATTATACATTTTATATACAGACTGACAGTCTTGGCAAGAATAAAAATATATGTAGAAAGACAAAAAACAAAAATATTTTAGGAGAAAATGATGTGAAACAAGGAGTCAGAAGGTTTAAAAAATTAAGGTTATTTGGGAATTAAGAGAGCCATGGAAAGAAAAATAAAACCACTATAATGAAGGAAGCAAGTACAATGATAAAGCTTGATTCAAATAACTTTTGAGGAACTGGGTATTTAAATACTGAAGAAGAAGTTGGGTGAAATAAGCCCCTCTAATAAAGCTGTGTACTGTATGATTACAACTATATGACATTCTGGAAAAGGAAAATTCTAGAAGCAGTGAGAAGATCAGTAGTTGTCAGGCACGGAGGAGAAGATGAATAGGAAGAGCATGAAGGATGTTCAGTCAGTGAATCAGTCAGTTCAGTTGTGTCCGACTCTTTGCGACCCCATGAATCGCAGCACGCCAGACCTCCCTGTCCATCACCAACTCCCGGAGTTCACTCAGACTCACGTCCATCGAGTCAGTGATGCCATCCAGCCATCTCATCCTTGGTCGTCCCCTTCTCCTCCTGCCCCCAATCCCTCCCAGCATCACAGTCTTTTCCAATGAGTCAATTAATTATTCGCATGAGGTAGCAGAAGTACTGGAGCTTCAGCTTTAGCATCATTCCTTCCAAAGAAATCCCAGGGCTGATCTCCTTCAGAATGGACTGGCTGGATCTCCTTGCAGTCCAAGGCACTCTCAGGAGTCTTCTCCAGCACCGCAGTTCAAAAGCATCAATTCTTCAGTGCTCAGCTTTCTTCACAGTCCAACTCTCATATCCATACATGACCACTGGAAAAACCATAGCCTTGACTAGACGGACCTTGTTGGCAAAGTAATGTCTCTGCTTTTGAATATGCTATCTAGGTTGGTCATAACTTTTCTTCCAAGGAGTAAGTGTCTTTAAATTTCATGGCTGCAGTCACCATCTGCAGTGATTTTGGAGCCTCCCCAAAATAAAGTGTGACACTGTTTCCACTGTTTCCCCATCTATTTCCCATGAAGTGATGGGACCAGATGTCATGATCTTCGTTTTCTGAATGTTGAGCTTTAGGCCAACTTTTTCGCTCTCCACTTTCACTTTCATCAAGAGGCTTTTTAGTTCCTCCTCACTTTCTGCCATAAGGGTGGTGTCATCTTAGGGCACTGCAAGTGCTCACTTATCTCCACCTAAAATGTAAAACAGCAGGAAAGAGCTCTAATATACATGGAGTTTGAGTGATTATGATGTGTCAATGTAAGGCTGTCAACTGCAACAAACGCATCATGTGCTTGGTTGTATGCAGCAGGGGTTATAAGGAAAGTCTCTGTACTTTCTCCTCATATTTTCCATGATCCTTAAACACCTATGCAATAAAGTTTTAATGATTAAAAAAAGAAATTAGAATAAAAGGAAGATTGCCAATTATACGCATTTGTAAAGAAAAAAGTCTGCACTCTGAAAAAGCAAATAAAATACCTTCTCATTACATTTATATGTGTTTTCTTTTAGAAACTATTTTAATTATTGGTTTTGATTTGAATATTAACTATATAAGCTTAGGCAACACAAATACTGTGTTGTGTCTTCCCACCCATTGCTTGAAGAACTTGTGTCAGATTTGCTGCAGGTAGTGGATACTTGTTGACAATAAGAGAAGTATCCAGAAACTCTTTTTGTGAGGTGTGGCAGTAAATGTTACATAAGCTGGGGCTTCAGTCCATGGATGGAGTCCCAAAGAATCGGACATGACTGAGTGACTGAACAACAACTAGGACCTTGAAGCTGGAAAAATTTTGGCTTAGTTTGTGTAAGATACTGATGATAGCCATGAGGTATTGGGTCTTGGGCTGAGTGAAAGGCTTTGCAGTGGTGGTATTTAGATATTTGTTTGCAAAAGTAGATATACATAAAGGGCACCCTGAATCTATGAGCTAATAGTAAGCACTGAAGAGATGAGAGATATATAATTGGGCAAGTCATTTTTTATAGTTGTTTTCAATGTGGTATGTAAAACAAACCTTCTCTTGTGTGTCCTTCAAACTTTTTTCTAAATGTTTATGAAGCATATTTATTGTTTTGTGAACGATTGCTTACTTTCTGCTTATGGATGGCATATGGAGAAGCTGGAGGTTGCACAGGTTGAGTATATTCTTAGTGAGTTGAAAGCAATTTTTATAATTGTTCCTTATCTCTACTTTCTTACTTTTTAATAATTATGATAGTCTCCTTACCATTCAGTTTCTTGTATGTAACACCCACTCCTTTATGCACAGTAAATTCAATCACCTAAATGTCTGTGCAGCACTTACATAGTTAACAGGAAGACAGTTGGCTCATTGCTCTTAGCTACTGGGGGAAAAATGGGTGGAAATTTCAAGCCTGAAGAGAAAGAAAACTTGGGTATCATTGATGTATAATTTTTTCTTATGTTTCTTTTTTCCTCCAGATAAAACCAGTTAATACACCTTGTAGGAAAGCAGTTGATGAATGTGACTTTGAAGAATTTTGTAATGGGAATGAATCAATCTGTGGGCCTGACACTTACGCACGTAATGGAGAGACTTGTGAGTCGGGTGACGCCTACTGTTATAACGGACGGTGTAGGTCTATTAACAAACACTGTAGCAGATTAATTGGAGAAGGTAATGACCACAGTTTTCCTTGTAGTTTCTAAATTCTGATTGTCCCAAATGGTGTTATTTAATGCTATAAAAAATGTAAGTGTGATTTTAAAAGAAGTGTATACTATGTATGTATGTGCTAAGTTGCTTCAGTCGAGTCTTTTTGCGACCCTATGGACCATATGGATTGAAGGCAGGAGGAGAAGGGGACGACAGAGGATGAGGTGGTTAGATGGCATCACCAACTCAATGGACATGAGTTTGGGTAAACTCTGGGAGTTGGTGATGGACAGGGAGGCCTGGCGTGCTGCAGTTCATGGGGTCACAAAGAGTCGGGCTTGACTGAGCGGCTGAACTGAACTGAACTGATAGACCATAACCCACCAGGCTCCTCTTTGCATGGGATTCTCCAGGCAAGAATACTGCAGTGGGTTGTCGTGCCCTCTTCCATGGGATCTTCCCAACCCAGGGATTGAACCCATGTCTGTTATGTCTACATGCACTGGCAGGCAGGTTCTTTACCACCAGTGCCACCTGGGAAGCCCATACTACGTATAGGCCCAGTGTATATTAGTGTTAAAGAAAGTAAAATTTTCTTGATTCTGAGAAAAATCTTCAGATCCCCTGGAGGAGGAAATGGCAACCCACTCCAGTATTCTTGCCAGGGAATCCCATGGACAGAGGAGCATGGCGAGCTACAGTCTATGGGGTCGCAGAGTCGGATATAACTGAAGCAACTTACACACTCACAGTTTTCTAGAGTGGCTCCACCAGTTTACATTGCTGCTAACAGTGCATGAGGATTCCTTTACTCACATTCTCTCCAGTATGTGTTATTCATGTTCTTTTTGATGATAGCCATTCTGGCTAGGTGATATTATTGTTTTATTTGCATTTCTCTCTTTGACATCTTTTCAGCATTTGATGGCCATTCACATTTCCCTTTTGGGAAAATGTCTCTTCAGTCCTTCTGTCTACTTGGATATTTATTAATCATTATTTTGTTATGTGGTGTCTGCAACAAAAGCAGAACAGGTTTATAGTCAATGACAAATGGCTCATTTGAAGCAGATCATCGACTGTTAAGTCAGATACAGAAGAGAAACAGCTACCCAGCAAAAGCTGGCTGGAACACAGCTTTGGATCATATCATTTCTGATGCTTTATCTATTTTCTGTGATATATCAAATTATCCTTCAGAATCATACATGATTCAGTTTGTTGATGGGTTGGTTCTAAAAACAAAAAATTCATGATGATTTTCAGAGCTTGAACTGCTGTTTCCTCTGTCAACTGCATCAGTCACGGTTTGATCAGAGAAGCAGAACCCCTAGGAGATACATGGAATGTAGGATTTATGTAGAAGTTTGAGCTTATGATCCACCTCATCAGCTAATTGTTTGACTTCTACTTTAGCTGATTTCTATTTTTCCTCTAAACATTTTCCTAAAAATGTGAAGAGAAACTGCCAAATCACCATGCACTATATTAATACATTCAAGAGAGCAGAGCAACAACATGGTTCAAAATGATCTCTGGACACCAACTCCAGGATGACTCTTCCAAGTCATGAAAATTCTGTAAAAGACAAAATGTATAAAATGAAAAAAGAGGTAAACAAAGTGATGACAATATCGGAATGAACTCTATGAAACCTTAAAGTACATGGAATAATATTGATGAGAATCTTCCTGTTATGGGTTGAAATGTGTCCCCCTCAAAATGATATGTTAAGTCTGTTAAAATATTAAAGAGTACCATTTAACTGATCTAAGCAAGTTTTACTTTTTTGCTTCATGAAGCAGACAATCTCCCCTCTCAGGAGTCCAGGGAACTATGAAACAAGGAAACAGGACTGTGAGCTTGTATAAAAGAAGGCAATCAGGGAATAAGGGAAAAGTATTTGGCTTCCACCAATTGACTGGAATTGCATATCAGACCTTATTTAGAACAAAGAAATCATTACAGCTTCTTGGCGGTTGGGTTTGGCTGGCTGGACATACTGTGTTCTGGTCAAGGGGAGTATTTATAGGACCATGAAAGTTATCTACGTCTTGGTTTGCTGACCTGGCATCCCACCAGGAATGGCTCCATCTTGGGCCTAGAAATTTATTTCAATAAGTCCTAATATCCCCAGTAGCTCAAATATGGGTTTATTTGTAAATGGAGTCTGTACAGAGAATATCCAGTGAAAGTGAGGTCATTAGAGTGGGTGCTACTAAAGTATGACTGGTGCCCTTATAAAAGGGGTGATTTGGGCATTCAAGAGGGAAAGCAATCTAAAAACAAAGTGAGAAGATGGCCAGGTGACTGGAGTGATACATCAATAAGCCAAAGAATTCCAGGGATTGCTTGTAAACACCAGAAGCTAGGAAAGACAAGGAAGGATTCTCCTCTAGATACTTCAGAGAGAGGACAGCCCTGACCACATCCTGGCTTCTGACTTTAGTCTCAAGAACTGTGAGAAAACAAATTTCTGTTATTTTATGCCACCTAGTTTTTGATGCTTTGTTACATCAGCCCCAGGAAACTAATGGGCTAGCAATGCTTCCTTACATGGGATGATTCATAGTATGGTCCTATGACAACTCTTTTTAATGTATTCTTCATCCTAGCTCACCCTCTTCAGGTTGGTGTGTAAACTGTACTAAAAACTCCCATGGGCACCCATCGTCTACCTTGAAAATTCCTTCAGATTTGGCTTGTATGTGTTTCTGTTATTCTTCATAGCTCAGTCGTGTCCGACACTTTGCAACCCCATGGACTGCAGCACACCAGGTTTCCCATTACGGAGTTAGCTTAAACTCATGTCCATAGAGTCAGGGATGCATTTCATACTCTGTGCCCCCTTCTCCTCTTGCCCTTAGTCTTTCCCAGCACCAGAGTCTTTTCCAGTGAGTCGGCTCATTGCATCAGGTGGTCAAACTATTGGAGCTTCAACTTCAGCATCAGCCCTTCCAATGAATATTCAGGGTTGATTTCCTTTAGGATTGACTGGCTTAATCTAGCTGTCCAAGGGACTCTCAAGACTCTTCTCCAGCACAACAGTTCAAAAGCATCAGTTCTTCAGTGCTCAACCTTCTTTATGGTCCAGCTCTCACATCCATACATGACTACTAGAAGAACCATAGCTTTGACCATATGGACCTTTGTTGGCAATGTGATGTCTCTGTTTTATTTAAATATGTTGTATAGATTTGTCATAGCTTTTCTTCCAAGGATCAAGTGTCTTTTAATATCATGAGTGCAGTCACTCTCCACAGTGATTTTGGAGCCCAAGAAAATAGTCTGTCACTGTTGCCAATTTCCCCCCATCTGTTTACCATGAAGTGATGGGACTGGATGCCAAAATCTTAGATTCTTGAATGTTGAATTTTAAGCCAGCTTTTTCACTCTCCTCTTTCATCTTCAGCAAGAGGCTCTTTAGTTCTTCTTTGCTTTCTACTGTTAGAGTGGTGTCATCTGCATATCTGAGGTTATTGATGTTTCTCCCTTCAATCTTGATTCCAGCTTCTGCTTCATCCAGTCTGGCATTTCGCATGATGTACTCTGCATATAAGTTAAAATAAGCAGGGTGACAGTATATAGCCTGGATGTACTCCTCTCCCAATTTGGAACCAGTCTGTTGTTCCATGTCCAGTTCTAACTATTATTTCTTGACCTGTATACAGGTTTTGCAGGAGGCAGGTAAGTTGGTCTGGTATTCCTATCTCTTTAAGAATTTCCACAGTTTGCTGTGATCCACACAGTGAAAGGCTTTAACATAGTCAATGAAGCAGAACTAGATGTTTTTCTGGAATTCTCTTGCTTTTTCTATGATCCAGTGGATGTTGGTGATTTGATCTCTGGTTCCTCTGCCTTTTTTAAATTCAGCTTGTACATCTGAAAGTTCCCGGTTCACATACTGTTGAATCCTAGTTTGAAGGATTTTGAGTGTTACCTTGCTGGTGTGTGAAATGAGAACAATTGTGTGGTAGTTTGAGCATTCTTTGGCATTGCCTTTCTTTGGGATTGGAATGAAAACTGACCTTTTCCAGACCTGTGGCCACTGCTGAGTTTTCCAAATTTGCTGGCATATTGAGTGTAGCACTTTCACAGCATCTTTTTAGGATTTAAAATAGTTCAGCTGGAATTCCATCACCTCCATTAGCTTTGTTTGTGGTAATGCCTCCTAAGGCCCACTTGAATTCACACAACAGGATATCTGGCTCTAAGTGAGTGATCATACCAATGTGGTTATTCATGTCATAATAATTTAGTCAACCTTTTCTGTACAATTTCTTTTTTCTCTTAGGGGCTAGAGGTGCTCCTCCTAGTTGTTTTGATGAAGTAAATGCAAGAGGAGATAGATATGGAAACTGTGGCAGAAATTTTTGTACGTTTAGGTATGTATTTAGAGAATTATAATTTTGTTTGGAATATAGCTTGTATATTGCTAAGATTCTGGAATACATGTACAAACTAAAATGCCATTTTATAACAGGTTTTCTCTATTTTATGATCTGAGCTGAACAATATTACCTACTTCCTACAGATAACATGTGTTCAATAGCTATAATGTTATATCAATGACCATAAAATCATGTCTATTGATGGGATGAGGTAGTCATTGTGTGAAGTCCTTTATATATACTTATATTTATACTGTGTATTTAAATGTATATTTATATATATCAAATGTTTGTAGTTAGAATCATTTATCCCATTTTACTAATAAAAAAAATGGAACACCAATAATCACTTGCTCAAATTTCAGAAGCTAATATAGAACAGATCAGGGCTGTCAGATTTCAAAAATGGTTTATTTTTCCCTTGCTTCATTTCCTCACGAAACACAGAGAGCCACATCATACATGAATCGATATGCTCCTAAAATTTACTTACAGAAAACTTTTGAAATTTGGATTTAAATTATCAAAATACTTTTTAAAGTTAGCTGTATCAGCAATCTACTTTATTTCTGTAAATAATAGTTTTTTTTTCTTCTTTATGCTTTTAGTCACACATTGTGTGGAAAATTAGTTTGTGCCTGGCCATATAAAACTTTAGTATCACAAGCAAATTTATCTGTGATCTATACGCATGTACGAGATGAAATGTGCGCATCAGTATTTCTGAATGCCGAGAGGTTACCTAGAGATACATTTACCACAGTTGAAAGACCTGAAGACAGAGATAAAACATTTGTAGAAGATGGCACTATATGTGGCCCTGGAATGGTAATTAGAAGTAAAAATTTTAAGTGTTTTAACAATTATATTTTATACTTATGCTGATTTTGATAATATACCAACCAATGCATTTTAAAATAGCCTTATAGAGGTATCATTTATCATAAAATTTTTTTATTGTAAGTGCACAGTTCATTCAGTTCAGTCACTCAGTCGTGTCCCACTCTTGGTGATCCTATAGACTGCAGCATGCCAAGCTTCCCTGTCCATCACCAACTCCCAGAGCTTACTCATGTCCATCGAGTCGGTGATGCCATTCAACCATCTCATTCTCTGTCATCCCCTTCTCCTCCCATCTTCAATCTTTCCCAGCATCAGGGTCTTTTCCAATGAGTCAGTTCTTTGCATCAGGTGGCCAAAGGATTGTAGCTTCAGCTGCAGGATCAGTCCTTCCAATGAGTTTTCAAGACTGATTTCCTTTAGGATGGATTGGTTGGATCTCCTTGCAGTACAAGGGACTCAAGAATCTCCTCCAACACACAGTTCAAAAGTGTAAATTCTTTGGTGCTCAGCTTTCTTTATAGTTCAACTCTACATCCATGCATGACTACTGGGAAAACCATAGCTTTGACTTAGACGGACCTTTGTCAGCAAAGTAATGTCTCTGCTTTTCAATATGCTGTCTAGGTTGGTCATAACTTTTCTTACAGGGAGCAAGAGTCTTTTAATTTCATGGCTACAGTCACGATCTGCAGTGATTTTGGAGCTGCCAAGAATCAAGTCTGTCACTGTTTTCACTGTTTCCCCATCTGTTTGCCATGAAATGATTGGACCAGATGCCATGATCTTAGTTTGCTGAATGTTGAGTTTTAAGGCAACTTTTTCCCTCTCCTCTTCCACTTTAATCAAGAGGCTCTTCAGTTTTTCTTTACCTTCTGCCATAACAGTGGTGTCATCTGCATATCTGAGGTTACTGATATTTCTCCCAGCAATCTTGGTTCCAGCTTCTGCTTCATCCAGCCGGGCATTTCACATGATGTACTCTGCATATAAGTTAAATAAGCAGGGTGACAATATACAGCATTGATGTACTCTTTTCCCAATTTGGAACCAGTCTGTTGTTCCATGTCCAGTTCTAACTGTTGCTTCCTGACCTGCATACAGATTTCTCAGGAGGCAGGTAAGGTTGTCTGTTATTCCTATTTCTTTAAGAATTTTCCACAGTTTGTTATGATCCACAAGTCAAAGGCTTTGGCATGGTCAGTAAAGAACTAGATGTTTTTTGGGAACTCTCTTGCTTTTCCTATGATCCAGTGGATGTTGGTAATTTGATCTCTGGTTCTTCTGCCTTTCCTAAATTCAGCTTGTACATCTTAAAGTTGTCAATTCACGTACTGTTGAAGCCTAGCTTGAAGGATTTTGAGCATTACCTTGCTGGCATGTGAAATAAGAAGAATTTTACGGTAGTTGGAACATTCGTTAGTATTGCCCTCCTTTGGGATTGGAATGAAAATTGACCTTTTCCAAACCTGTGGCCACTGCTGAGTTGTCCATATTTGCCGGCATATTGAATACAGCACTTTAAAAGCATCATCTTTTAGGATTTGAAATAGCTCAGGTGGAATTCCATCACCTCCACTAGCTTTGTTTGTAGTAATGCTTCTTAATGCCTACTTGACTTCACACTCCTGGATGTCTGGCTCTAGGTGAGTGAACACACCATCATGGTTGTCCAGTTTACTATGACCTTTTTTGTATAGTTCTTCTATGTATTCTTGCTATTTCTTCATAATTTCTTCTGCTTCTGTTAGTTCCTTGCTGTTTCTGTCCTTTATTGCATGCATCTTTGCATGAGATGTTTCTTTCATATCTTTCAATGTTCTTGAAGAGATCTTTAGTCTTTCCCATTCTACTGTTTTCCTCTATTTCTTTGCATTGTTCCCTTAAAAAGCCTTTCTTTTCTCTCCTTGTTATTCTCTGGAAGTCTACATTCAGTTGAGTATATCTCTCCTTTTCTTCTTTTCTTTTTTGCTTCTTTTCTTCTCTCAGCTATTTGTAGGGCCTCCTCAGACAACCACTTTGACTTCTTGCATTTCTTTCTCTTGGGGGTGTTTTTTGTCACTGCCTCCTATTCAGTGTTATGAACCTACATCCATAGTTTTTTGGGCATTCTATCTACAAGACCTAATCCCTTGAATCTGTTTTATCACCTCCACTGTGTAATCATAATGGATTTGATTTAGGTCATGCCTGAGTGGCCTAGTAGGTTTCCCTTCTTTCTTCAATTTCAGCCTAAACTTTGCACTAAGGAGGTCATGATCCAAGCCACAATCAGCTCCAGGTCTTGTTTTTCCTGATTGTCTAGAGCTTCTCCTCTTTGGCTGCAAAGAATATAATTAATCCGATTTTGGTATTGACCATATAGTGATGTTCATGTGTAGACTTGTCTCATCTTGTAGGAAGAGGATGTTTGCTGTGACCAGTGTGTTGGCCTTTGCCAGGCTTTGTTTTGTACTCCAAGGCCAAAACTTGCCTGTTACTGAAGGTATCTCTTGATTCCTCCTTTTGCATTCCAGTCTGCTATAATGAAAGGACATCTTTTTTTTTGCTGTTAGTTCCAGACTTCTTGTACATCTTCATAGAACTGTTCAACTTCCTTTGGCATTATTAGCTGGACATAGACTTGTATTACTGTGAAGTTCAATGTTTTTCCTAGGAAACAAACAGATCATTCTGTTGTTTTTGAGACTGCACTCAAGTACTGCATTTCAGACTCTTTTGTTGACCATGAGGGCTCCTCCGATTCTTCTAAGGGATTTTTGCCCACAATAGTAGATATAATAATCATCTCAATGAAATTGGCACTTTCCCATCTGCTTTAGTTCACTGATTTCTGAAGTGTTGATGTGTACTCTTGTCATTTCCTGCTTGACCATATCCAATTTACCTTGATTCATGGACCTAATATTCCATGTTCCCATGCGATATTGCTGTTTACAGCATCAGGGTTTACTTTCATGCCCAGACACATTCATAACTGACCATCACGCCCACTTTGACCCAGTCTCTTCGTTCTTTCTGCAGCTATTCCTCTGTTCTTCTGCAGGAGCACACTTCAGTCTAGTTTTCTAGTTATTTATTGGGTGTGTACTCAGTCAATTGTATCCAGCACTTTTGTGGCCCACAGACTCCTCCGTCCATGGGTTAGTATTCCAGATAAGAATACTGGAGTGGGTCTCCATTTCCTCCTCCAGGAGAGCTTCCCCACTCAGGGATAGAGTCTGCATCTCCTGTGTCTTCTGCCTTGGCAGGTGGATTTTTTTTTTTTTTTTTACCATCGAGCCACCTGGGAAGATTGCAGGACAGTAAGTTTGGACTATTATCAAGAGTATGAATAATTACATTGCCATTAAAAGTGAAGAAACAGTGAAAGTTTTATTTTTGAATTTGAGGAGACGTGTGGAACCAGCTACTAGTTTAAAATGTTTCATTGCAGTTTATAAAAGCATATAGCTAATGAAGTGAAGATTAGATATGCATCAAGGCTATGGTTTTTCCATTAGTCATATATGCATGTGAGAGTTGGACTGTGAAGAAAGCTGAGTGCCGAAGAATTGATGCCCTTGAACTGTGGTGTTGGAGAAGACTCTTGAGAGTCCCTTGGATTGCGAGGAGATCCGACCAGTCCATTCTAAAGGAGATCAGCCCTGGGATTTCTTTGGAAGGAATGATGCTAAAGCTGAAACTCCAGTGCTTTGGCCACCTCATGCAAAGAGTTGACTCATTGGAAAAGACTCTGATTCTGGGAGAGACTGGGGACAGGAGGAGAAGGGGATGACAGAGGATGAGATGGCTGGATGGCATCACCGACTCAATGGATGTGAGTTTGAGTGAACTCCGGGAGTTGGTGATGGACAGGGAAGCCTGGCGTGCTGCAATTCATGGGGTCGCAATGAGTCGGACATGACTGAGTGACTGAACTGAACTGAACTGAAAAAAAAAGCTTTCTCATTTATCATCAGAAAAGCATAACCACAATTAATTTTTCTCATTTAATTTATCCCTGAATAATTAATTTTTACTTCCCTGGATCTTGAGTTAGCAGTTTACTTTTGTATGGCATTTTATTTTTGGATATAATGGATTCCAGTAAATCCTGATTCAGCCATATGATATATCTAATTCACACCATAGTGAAATTGTCTAATCAGTGTCAGCATAAGTTCCATATCCTATACCTGTGAGTCTAATTCTTAAATTCAAATAGTTTAGAATACCTTATAGGATCCTTTCTACATGTCAGTGAAGATTTAGTTTCTATCCTGTATCTGAAAGTACAAACTACCAGTTGATCAAAAGCTTATAAAGTTTGAATGGTTAATTTATTAGAGTCACCAATAGTATGAAAATGGAGAAAAACAAAATCTCTTATTGGAGTGCAGGGGTGTGATAACAAAACCAATACAATATTTTAAAGTAAAAAAAAGATAAAATTAATATAATAATATTAATATAAATTAATATAATAATAATAATAAAATAAAATTTAAAAAAACAAGGAAAAAAGAGTTTGATCAAAGTTTCTCTTGAGGATAAGAGAATATTATGGAGAGAAATGAACTTGATTTTCTATGAGGTTTCAATTCATTCTTGTAACATTTACAATATATGCTGAGACCAATAGTTTTGCTTATATTAATAACATTTAAAATTAACCTAGGGAAGGCTGGCTGAATTTCTTTGACAGTTCATCCTATGCACCTCTTTTTTAAAAATTTATTTATTTTTTATTGAAGGATAATTGCTTTACAGAATTGTGCTGTTTTCTGTCAAACTTCAATATGAATCAGCCATAGGTATAAATATATATCTTCCCTTATGAACCTTCCTCCCCATCCCACCCCTCTCCGTTGATACAGAGCCCCTGTTTGAGTTTCATGAGCAATACAGCAAATTCCCATTGGCTATCTGTTTTACATATGGTAACGTAAGATTCCATGTTACTCTTTCCGTACATCTCACCCTCTCCTTCCCTCTTCCCATGTCCATAAGTCTATTCTCTATGTCTGTTTCTTCATTGTTGCCCTGTAAATAAATTCTTCAGTACCATTTTCCTAGATTCCACATATATGTGTTAGAATATGGTATTTATTTTTCTCTTTCTGACTCACTTCACTCTGTATAATAGGTTCTAGGTTCATCCACCTCATTAGAACTGACTCAAATGTGCTCCCTTTTATGGCTGAGTAATATTCCATTGTATATATATACCACAACTTCTTTATCCATTCATCTGTTGATGGACATCTAGGTTGCTTCCATATTCTGGCTGTTGTAAATAGTGCTGCAAAGAACAATGGGATACATGTGTCTCTTTCAATTTTGGTTTCCTCAGGGTATATACCTAGGAGTGGGATTGTTGGGCCATATGGCGATTTTATTCCTAGTTTTTTAAGGAATCTCCATACTGTCATCCTATACAGCTCCTACATTGCTATTTAACTGAGAAGTAATGGAAACTATCATAAATTAGGAGTTTGGAGTTAAGATATACACTGCTGCTGCTAAGTCGCTTCAGCCATGTCTGACTCTGTGCGACCCCATAGACGGCAGCTCACCAGGCTCCATCATCTCTGGGATTCTCCAGGCAAGAACATTGGAGTGGGTTGCCATTTCCTTCTCCAATGCATGAAAGTGAAAAGTGAAAGTGAAGTCACTGAATCGTGTCCAACTCTCAGCAACCCCATGGACTGCCGACCACCAGGCTCCTCCTTCCATGGGATTTTCCAGGCAAGAGTACTGGAGTTGGGTGCCACTGCCTTCTCCAAAGATATACACTACTATGTATAAAATAGGTATATGACAACAATCTACTGTATAGCACAGGGATCTATATTCAGTGTGTTGCAATAACATATAATAGAAAAGAATCTGAAGAAGAATCATCATTGTGTGTGTGCTCAATCTTGTTCGACTCTTTGTGTCCCCATGGACTGCATCCCACCAGGCTCCTCTATTCATGGGATTTTCCAGGCAAGAATACTGAAGTGGGTTGTCATTTCCTACACCGGAGGAAAAAGAATATATATATATATATATATATATACACATCTGAATTACTTTGTTATACACCTGAAGCTAAGGCAACATTGTAAATTAGCTATACTTAAATTTTGAAATGAATTAAAAAGTAAAGATATAAAATTCTTCTCAATTGCAGTTAGGAACAATAGTTTTTGTTGTTTTGTGAAAAGCCCTTACAGTGTGATGCATTTTCATTAAAAATTTAATATCTTCCAAAAATAAATAAATTATGGAGAATATCAAACAAATTTAATTATTTTTAGCATTCTTTTATTTATGAGAGAAGAGGTCAAATCCGTTACTTTCTGTTTGCAATCTCAGAAATTTAAAAATAGTTTTAGGTATTAAAAAAATGACCCCCCAATTTTTTTGACTTTAGACTCAGAACTGGTAAGATAAAAATCACCACAGTTGCCCAAGGTGGTATGGTCACTTAATTAAAAAGGATTATTGGTATATAGTAAAATTTGCTTAGCTCCCTGTTAACCAAAGTGACAATGCAAGAGCTTCCATATTAATAGGTGAATGTAGTAAAATTATACAGAACTTTAGCTCTTTCAAACATATGGAGAAGTTTTAAAAATAACCATTTACATGATACAAAGCCAGAAAATTATTTTGGTGAACTACTGAATCTCTCTCATCTAGGTGAATTATAGAAAGTAAAGAAAAGCTTTGTACTACCTCTATTCCTAGAAAATTCCATGGATGGAGGAGCCTGGTGGGCTCCAGTCCATGGGGTCACAAAGAGTTGGACACGACTGAGTGACTTCACGATGACGATGACCTCTATTAAGAGCAAATAAAATACTTCACAACCAACTTCTAGGTATACAGTTCTTAAAAATCCAAATTATAATTTTACATCAATACAGTATTCAGTTCAGTTCAGTTCAGTCACTCAGTCGTGTCCGAGTCTTTGTGACCCCATGAACCGCAGCACGCCAGGCCTCCCTGTCTATCACCAGCTGCCGGAGTCTACTCAAACCCATGTCCATTGAGTTGGTGATGCCATCCAACCATCTCATTCTCTGTCAGGCTCTACATTATTCACAGGCACATTCTAAAATTATCTTATGATTGATCCCACCAAAACTGAACAGTTATTACTAAGATTTTTCAGACTCATTATTTTTTTTATTACAGATACTATAAACAAAATAAAGGTTACTTTGCACAAAATATAATATTCTGTATTCATTTAAACCTTGACTTTGACTGTCTTCTTTTATATTCTGAAATAATCAGATATAACATCAGGATAAAGCTAGTTTGTCTTTTGAAAAGCAATTACACAACCCATTACCCTGAGATGGTTGTCTTCTGCCATTATTGCTACTAATATGTCCCAACTGTATAATTATAATTTTAACGCAGTTAAGGTGTATTTCAGAAAGAAATGAGAGGTAGATAATTAATTACTACCTCTCATACAGAAGCTAGTTAGCAGCCTAAAAACTTATACACACATTATATGGTTCCTTACAGTCGCACTCATTTTCTTTTTAAAGTGGCAAAAATGAACAATTTACACAACCCAAAGGTATAGCCATTCTATAATATGTAAAACAAGCAAAATTGTATGTGTATGCACATGTATATACACATGTATATGCATATATGCAAACATTCACATATATTTATATATTCACAAATATTCAAATATTTATATATTCACAAATATATATATATACATGTATATATCATGGGTGGGCTTCCCTGGTAGCTCAGCTGGTAAAGAATTCGCCTGCAATGCAGGAGACCCCAATTTGATTCCTGGGTCGGGAAGATCCCCTGGAGGAGGGATAGGCTGCCCACTCCAGTATTCATTGGCTTCCCTGGTGGCTAAGATGGTAAAAAATCTGCCTGCAATGCAGGAGACCTGGGTTCGATCCCTGGGATGGGAAGGTCCCCTGGAAGAGGGCATGGCAATGCACTCCAGTATTCTTGCCTGGAGAATCCCCATGGACAGAGGAGCTTGGAGGGCTACGGTCCATGGGATCACAAAGTGTCAGACGGGACTGAGCAACTAAGCACAGCACAGCATATATCATGGGCAGACTTACTGACTGGTTAAGAATCAGAAATGATATCAAAACAACTCAAAACAAAACTGAGAAGGAAAAGAAAACTCAAGAGAAATGGAGAGTGAGCCAAAGTAAATCTTTGATGCCACTTGTAAATTATCCTACAAGGCATGTGCATATAAGAAAATACATGTCCATACTTACATAGCTTAAAGGGAACTTTTGTTGGGCAAAGAAATTTGAGTATGGCAAATATGTCCACTTAGGTACTTCATTTGGGGCTTGAAGACTTTCAGAAATGTGAAAACATAGCTTTTATACAAATATAAATTTGAGCACCCATCAAACACAGTAATGAAAGAACAAACTGTGAAAGGTAGTTCGAAGAGTGTTTAAAGGCCTACATATTTAGAGCCATTAGGCAAAAGACTGTTGAAATACAACTGCTAGGTTTAAAGTAAAATCTGCTAATGCCCTATAGAGCAGTCAAACCATAATTTGGGGGTTATCTGTTCAGTCAGACAAAAATCATTTATATATTTGCCAGACAAAATCTGTTATCATGTAACTTAACAAAATCTAGGCTCTTATCAGTAGTGACTAGCAAGTTATGGAAAATGCATTCCCTTAAATAATTAAATAATCTTTGTGTTTCCTTTAATGAATGTTCAAAAATGACATTGGGGTGAGTGTAGTTCTCCCATTGTCTCTGTTTACAAATTGTGGACAATTTTCACAGGTTTATTAAGCAATATTGCACCAATATTAGTTTTTAATGATCTCCATACCTCTTTTAAACAGCAACATTACTTTTAAGTAAATTTTATACAGATCATTTTTTTATGTTGTGCAATGTATAAGCAAGTGTTTTTGTAAGCACTGTAGGGAGTAAATATTTAAATAGCTTTTGAAGATCTCATGTAAATACTAGTTTGGATTGAGTAACATATTATTTGATCAAAATTATTGTCTGATGGATTGTTTGATCTCTGGTTCCTCTGCCTTTTCTAAAACCAGCTTGAACATCTGGAAATTCACTGTTCATGTATTGCTGAAGCCTGGCTTGGAGAATTTTGAGCATTACTTATCTAGTGTGTGAGTTGAGTGCGATTGTGCAGTAGTTTGAGCATTCTTTGGCATTGCCTTTCTTTGGGATTGGAATGAAAACTGACATTTTCCAGTCCTGTGATGACTGCTGAGTTTTCCAAATTTGTTGGCATATTGAGTGCAGCACTTTCACAGCATCATCTTCCAGTATTTGAAATAACTCAACTGGAATTCCATCACCTCAACTAGCTTTGTTGTGATGCTTTTTTAGTGATGCTTTCTAAGGCCCACTTGACTTCACATTCCAGGATGTCTGTCTCTAGGTGAGTGAACATACCATCATTATTATCTGGGTTGTGAAGATCTTTTTTGTACAGTTCTTCTGTGTATTCCTGCCATCTCTTCTTAATGTCTTATGCTTCTGTTAGGTCCATACCATTTCTATCCTTTATTATGCCCATCTTTGCATGAAGTGTTCCCTTGGTATCTCTAATTTTCTTGAAGAGATCTCTAGTCTTTCCCATTCTGTTCTTTTCCTCTATTTCTTTGCATTGATCGCTGAAGAAGGCTTTCTTATCTCTCCTTGCTATTCTTTGGAACTCTGCATTCAGATGCTTATATCTTTCCTTTTCTCCTTTGCTTTTCACTTCTCTTCTTTTCACAGCTATTTGTAAGGCCTCCCCAGACAGCCATTTTGCTTTTTTGCATTTCTTTTCCATGGGGATGGTCTTGATCCCTGTCTCCTGTACAATGTCACGAACCTCTGTCCATAGTTCTTCAGGCACTCTGTCTATCAGATCTAGGCCCTTAAATCTATTTCTCACTTCCACTGTATAATCATAAGAGATTTGATTTAGGTCATGCCTGAATGGTCTAGCGGTTTTTCCTACTTTCTTCAATTTAAGTCTGAATTTGGCAATAAGGAGGTCATGATCTGAGCCACAGTCAGCTCCTGGTCTTGTTTTTGTTGACTGTATTGAGCTTCTCTATCTTTGGCTGCAAAGAATATAATTAGTCTGATTTCGGTGTTGACCATCTGGTGATGTCCATGTGTAGAGTCCTCTCTTGTGTTGTTGGAAGAGGGTGTTTGCTATGACCAGTGCATTCTCTTGGCAAAACTCCATTAGCTTTTGCCCTGCTTCATTCCGCATTCCAAGGCCAAATTTGTCTGTTACTCCAGGTGTTTCTTGACTTCCTACTTTTACATTCCAGTCCTCTATAATGAAAAGGACATCTTTTTTCGGTGTTAGTTCTAAAAGGTCTTGTAGGTCTTCATAGAATCGTTTAACTTCAGCTTCTTCAGCATTACTGGTTGGGGCATAGACTTGGATAACTGTGATATTGAATGGTTTGTCTTGGAGACAAACAGAGATCATTCTGTCGTTTTTGAGATTGCATCCAAGTCCTGCATTTTGGACTCTTGTTGACCATGATGGCTACTCCATTTCTTCTAAGGGATTTCAAGGCAGAGGAACCAGAGATCAAATTGCCAATATCCGCTGGATCATGGAAAAAGCAAGAGAGTTCCAGAAAAACATCTATTTCTGCTTTATTGACTATGCCAAAGCCTTTGACTGTGTGGATCACAATCAACTGTGGAAAATTCTGAAAGAGATGGGAATACCAGACCACCTGACCTGCCTCTTGAGAAACCTATATGTAGGTCAGGAAGCAACAGTTAGAATTGGACATGGAACAACCGACTGCTTCCAAATAGGAAAAAGAGTATGTCAAGGCTGTACACTGTCACCCTGCTTATTTAACTTATATGCAGTGTACATCATGAGAAGTGCTGGGCTTGAATCAAGAGTGCCTGGAGAAATATCAATAACCTCAGATATGCAGATGACACCACCCTTTTGGCAGAAAGTGAAGAGAATCTCAAAAGCCTCTCGATGAAAGTGAAAGTGGAGAGTGAAAAAATTGGCTTAAAGCTCAACATTCAGAAAAGTAAGATCATGGCATCTGGTCCCATCACTTCATGGGAAATAGATGGGGAATCAGTGGAAACAGTGTCAGACTTTATTTTTTGGGCTCCAGAATCACTGCAGATGGTGATTGCAGCCATGAAATTAAAAGACACTTACTCCTTGGAAGGAAAGTTATGACCAACCTAGATGGCATATTCACAAGCAGAGACATTACTTTGCCAACAAAGGTCCATCTAGTCAAGGCTATGATTTTTCCAGTTGTCATGTATGGATGTGAGAGTTGGACTATGAAGAAAGCTGAGCGCTGAAGAATTGATGCCCTTGAACTGTGGTGTTTGAGAACTCTTTGAGAGTCCCTTGGACTGCAAGGAGATCCAACCAGTCCATTCTGAAGGAGATCAGTCCTGGGTGTTCTTTTGAAGGAATGATGCTAAAGGTGAAATTCCAGTACTTTGGCCACCTCATGCGAAGAGTTGACTCATTGGAAAAAACCCTGATGCCTGGAGGGATTGGGAGCAAGAGGAGAAGGTGACAACAGAGGCTGAGATGGCTGGATGGCATCACCGACTCGATGGACATGAGTTTGGGTAAAGTCTGGGAGTTGTTGATGGACGGGGAGGCCTGGCGTGCTGCAATTCATGGGGTCGCAAAGAGTCAGACATGACTGAGTGACTGCACTGAACTGAACTGATGGATCGTTTTTGGAAAAACTTTCTTAAATTGTGTCTATTGTTTCTGTAGAATATATAAATTTATATTGATTTTTAACTTATTATGATCAACTCTTGATTTTTTTTCTGATTGGTAGATGAATGTTTTAATTGAATAATATTAGTTCAGTATTATATTCTGCTATAATACAATACATATAGTTATCATGTATGCTGTACATAAGAATAAGCAAACAGCATTAACAATAATATAATGTTTTATATCTATAACAATAATATACTTCTATAATTATAGAATGTTTTCAGAAAGTTCTAATATTCTATAAGCAATATATCCAACAACAGTTAATGTTCTAATTTATCTTAGAAATTATTAATTCTAAGAGCTACACTAGAAAATTAATGTACATATTTTTGAAAGAGAGTCTCTAGTCTCTAGTAAATTCAAATTTACTTTTTAAAAATTATTGTTTATTTATTTATTTTGTACTTTACAATATTGTATTGGTTTTGCCATACATCAACATGAATCGGCCTCGGGTGTACACGTGTTCCCAATCCTGGTCCCCCCTCCCACCTCTTTCCCAAAGCATCCCTCTGGGTCATCCCAGTGCACCAGCCCCAAGCATCCTGTATCCTGCATCGAACCTAGACTGGCGATTCATTTCTTATATGATATTATACATGTTTCAGAGCCATTTTCCCAAATCATCCCACCCTCTCCTAATACTTTTTGATAATATCATTGTATCTGTCACATCTTGCTTATTTGAAAACATACAGATACGTACAAGATCTGAGGTCTCTCTCCCCTTGAAATCTAAATGACATTGGCTCCAATCTCTGTTTCTGAGTTCTGATCCCCCTTTTTTCTGTCTCCTCTGTTGTTATTATGATCAAAAAGCAAAACTCAGCCAAAAACAAAAATCTTTTGTAAAGTATTGATTTTATTGAAAAATTTTGAGTAATTGGAAAAGGTCACATAATTTAACGCCATAAATTAGGGCAATATAAATGTACACGTTAAACATTCCTTTTCTTAGAAGGCCATTTAGCCATCTCTCTCATGAGAGTCTCTCATCATTGTATTACCTCATATAATTTCCTGTTATCCTTGCTTTTCTCCTCATTTTTTTCCCCACCTGCAATAGTAACGTGCCTCATTTGCTCCTCATACACGTGATTCTATTATCTCCACCTCCCATGCGACATTTCTCAGCCCTAACTGCTCCTGGCAATCATCTAAAGTCTGCCCACAGTTATCTTGATATAATGGTGTCGGGTACAGCCCAGGCCTGGATATTTTTAAAATGCTCCTCACATAGTGACTGAACTCAAAGGACTAACCAAATTATTTTTCTGGATATTTTTCTTTCTAAGAGGACTGCTGGTGCTAGATGGCAAGAAAATAAAAATTTCAACTTCTTACATGACTATACTTTTACAGTATGAAGGCACATAAGTTTATTTCATATTTATTTCAATGCTGTCACAATTATAACTTTATGTTTTGAGTTTTTATGCCAATTCTTGGTAATATGAAACCTTGAATTTTTTCTCATGTATTATCTATATGTGCAGTCTAATTTGTTGGTTTGACTGAATTTGTTTTTCAATTTCTTTGCTTTGTTTTAGTATTGTTTGAACTTTTCCTGTAGAGAGGTTAGATTCCAAATAAATACTACACAATGCAGTAATGATGTTGATTGTAATTCAAAAGGAGTAAGTAATTTCAGTTTTCATTTTAAGTAACATGCTTTGAACAATTCAGTCAACAGTTTGGAGATTTAAAGAAATCTTCTGAGTAATTTTTTATCATCTTCATGCTGCTTGGTGTGATTTAACAGTCTATAACTTACAGCTTCAATCTTACTTTCTTGAGAAATCTTGCCAAACTGTTTAATATTAGAGAAGATGTAGAAACATTTAAGATGATTCTGGACATGTAAAATGATCGGTAAATATGTGGGCTGGATATGCTATAGGTACTGTGTTTACCATTTAACCAAAATGATCTTATTTTAACAGAGAAAGGCAGGAACTGGTAAATGAGGTCATTAGAAGTGTCTTGTTCATTAATTTAGTGTCCAGACTTTTCTGTGAAGTTAGGAAGTAAATGATAATTAGTGGCATGTTATTGTTGATTGATAATATCTTGGTCTGGTTATGGGGCAAGTTGAAATAATTTTTAAAAATGATTTGGCAACAGAAGCCGGATATACTTTCTACAGTATAGGAAATTTTCAAGGTAAAATTTGTGACAATTTGTTGAATTTGTCTATTTAAGTTAAATTCTCTGTTCAATAAGTATAGACTATTCATTGGTCTCTATGGAAAACCAACTTTGTACATAAAAATTGTTCTATTTTCTAATTATTCTAGGTATGCAACAATTTAAATCATTGCCATTGTTTGAAAGGGTTTGCGCCTCCTAACTGCAAGCCCCTTCTAGGAGGGTTTGGAAGTGTCGATGATGGACACCAGCACAAAGCTGGTTAGTGTCTTTAAAACTTTGTTAATCTAAGGTAATATGTAAGAAAATGAAATTTAGGTTCCAAGCCACATTGCAAAGCAACTCATGTCAACAAATATGAGTTTTATTTTACTTATAAAATTTTAAAACACTAAGACAGTTTTAAGTTTGTATTCCTGTATCAACGTTGATATTGTTTACTAACAAAAATTGTACCTAGTAGTAGGAAATTTGAAAAGTCGAAATTACAGTGTACTTAATTTGACCAGTTAATTTCGATTGTTCACTTTGGATTGTCTCACATATGCTTGGTTTAAAATGGTGTTAAGTCATCTTCGTCGTCTTTCAGGCCACTCCTTTCTTTTGCATTGTAGGGGTTCCAACCTAAAATTTAAAATTTTACCTTGAGAATATCCCCACACCTAGGGTTCCTGAGGATTGTTTTGAGATCAAGTAGGTCTGGATGAGACTGGGAACAACTGGAGAATAGTCCTGATTTCAGAAGAGGATGTCTGTCCCCCTTTACCCCTTTTCCTTTGGGTCAAATAAATGATGAGCTCCTGGGCAGGCTTATATGCAGCTTGAATACCAAGAGGAGGCATACATAGGGGAGTAACTTCTTAGACAATTAAAATACAGATATATCAGACTGTGTGTAGACCTAAAAAAAGGAAATATAATCATTTAACATGTAACAAGAAACTATATATATTATTATTTTCACATAAATATGTAGAAAAAATGGGTGTTTATTTCAAATTTGATATTATTCTGTATTGTGTACTTTTGTTAAATAAGTGAAGTGAAGCTGCTCAGTTGTGTCTGACTCTTTGCAACCCCATGGACTGTAGCTTATCAGGCTTCTCCAACCATGGGATTTTCCAGGCAAGAGTACCGGGGTGGATTGCCATTTCCTTCTCCAGGTTGTTACGTAAATTGCTATTATTTAAGTGAAACAGCAATAGAACTAATTAACAGTGCTGATCAACAGTAGTTTATAGAAAAACCAATTAAAAGTAACAATATATGAACAAGAACAATACTTTATAATGAGAATATAATGTATTCTATAATACAGCAATTTACTTTACCTCTTTTTAAGAACCCTGTACTAGATATTTAAGTTTTGCATGGCTATCTTCTTTTTTCTTAAAATACATAAATGTACGATTTTTAGAAAGGAGAAAGAATAAAAATATAACAGGAATAATTAACGATACCCTCATATTTAATGAAAATAACACTGTCATGCTTCTTTCAGTGCCATAATAGAGTCAGACATATTTTTTGTTTTATTCTCCAGTTATACTTTTCTGAACTGCTTGCAGCCTTTAAGGTATCCTTCTTGTAAGTGGTAGCAAAGTGGAATAGAATCAAATGTAAAATTCATTTTGACTTGAAGCTTTGTTTTAACAAGCCCACGTTTACTGAATTGCGATATCAGTTCATTGTAATGGCATTATGCTAAGTATCTTGACAAAAGCAGTTGAGCATAGGATACTAAGGGTTTTCTTTACTAGATAAAGCAGGTTTTCAGGCTTGGAAAAACTATTAATATTTTGCAGCTCTCCAAAAATGTTCAATCACTTTGTTGCTACAGGCTTGGTATGATAGGCCACCTCTCTGTCAGTCAGCTCTTTTGCATATTTAAATTAATCACATAGGCTATCCATGTCTCAAATGCCCATCATTTTTATGCACTCCGAAGCACACTGGATGTTAAATATTTCTTTTTCAGGGAACATGGCTTAAAGCATAGAAGTAATCTTAGTTGGTGAAATCTAATTTGAATTCCATATAAATTACTGTTTTAATAAAGGAACTGAGGAAGTCCTTCCTAACTTGCTTCCCCATTGCTGGTTACATTTTTTGAGTTCAGAAGCAGTCTTTATTTCCAAAGGTATGAGTCGTTTTTCAAGTGTATGAATTGTTGTCACAACCTGTGCAAATCATAGAACTACCAAGGTGTAGTCAATACATCCTATTCTGGAATTCTGAAGGCCTCTTCACAGATCATCAGATTGCTTTGGAAAAGCAGCATATAAATTTCCATTTCATTGAGAACTTTTTTTTCTCTATTCTCATCCTCCATGAATTTCAACATTAGAGAAGTATTTTCTTCTTGTCCAGCATTTTAAAAAATAAGATTTTACATCAGTTAAATATTTTAGCATGGCTATGCCAAAGCCTTTGACTGTATGGATCACAATCAACTGTGGAAAATTCTGAAAGAGATGGGATTACCAGACCACCTGACCTGCCTCTTGAGAAATCTGTATGCAGGTCAGGAAGCAACAGTTAGAACTGGACATGGAACAACAGACTGGTTCCAAATAGGAAAAGGAGTACGTCAAGGCTGTATATTGTCACCCTGCTTATTTAACTTCTATGCAGAGTACATCATGAGAAACGCTGGACTGGAAGAAACACAGGCCGGAATCAAGATTGTCGGGAGAAATATCAATAACCTCAGATATGCAGATGATACCAGCCTTATGGCAGAAAGTGAAGAGAATCTCAAAAGCCTGTTGATGAAAGCGAAAGAGGAGAGTGAAAAAGTTGGCTTAAAGCCCAACATTCAGAAAACAAAGATCATGGCATCTGGTCCCATCACTTCATGGGAAATAGATGGGGAAACAGTGGAAACAGTGTCAGACTTAATTTTTTGGGGCTCCAAAATCACTGAAGATGGTGACTGCAGCCATGAAATTAAAAGATGCTTACTCCTTGGAAGGAAAGTTATGACCAACCTAGAGAACATATTGAAAAGCAGAGACATTACTTTGCCAGCTAAGGTCCGTCTAGTCAAGGCTATGGTTTTTCCAGTGGTCATGTATGGATGTGAAAGTTGGACTGTGAAGAAGGCTGAGCGCTGAAGAATTGATGGTTTTGAACTGTGGTGTTGGAGAAGACTCTTGAGAGTCCCTTGGAGTGCAAGGAGATCCAACCAGTCCATTCTGAAGGAGATCAGCCCTGGGATTTCTTTGGAAGGAATGATGCTAAAGCTGAAGCTCCAGTACTTTGGCCACCTCATGCAAAGAGTTGACTCATTGGAAAAGACTCTGATGCTGGGAGGGATTGAGGGCAGGAGGAGAAGGGGACGACTGAGAATGAGATGGCTGGATGGCATCATGGACTCGATGGACTTGAGTCTAAGTGAACTCCGGGAGATGGTGATGGACAGGGAGGCCTGGCATGCTGCGATTCATTAGGTTGCAAAGAGTCGGACACGACTGAGCGACTGAATTGAACTGAACTGAACTGAACTGGGCTTCCCAGGTGGTTCGGTAAAAGAATCTGCTTGCCAATGCAGGAGACCCTGATTTGACCCCTGGGTCAAGAAGATACCCTGGAGGAGGAAATGGCGACCCACTTCAATATTCTCACTTGAGGAATTCCGTGGCCAGAAGAGCCTGGTGGGCTACCATCCGTGGGGTTGCAAAGAGTCAGCCATGACTGAACACACACCCACTGCACTGCAAATATTTCAACATATCTTCTATTGCCAGCAAAGTCTACAACCATCTTGTACACTTGTTTAAGGAAGCAATGTCTTTCCGCAGTGTGAAGTTAAAAAACAAACAAAAAAAATCTTGTTAAATGCTTCTGCACATTTTGAGGAAACTAAAAGTGATTGAAATTTTCATTGTGAAAACCTTCATATCACAGAAAAACAAATCACACCCCTTTCAGTGTTGTGTACCAGGTAGACAGGACATTTGGCAAGTGAGATCTTTTTCTTTTCTTCAGTAAGAAATTTATAGACTGAATGGAACTTGCAAAGAGTTACATTTGCTCTGTTTGATAAATATGCATATAGATGAGCAAAGACTAGTTTGTGTTTGATCAGGATAGCAAAAATCTCTTTATTTTGTATGGTTTTATTAAAATTTTCATAGAAACTCAGAAGCTTATTTGAAATTCTCTTCTGGAAACTAAATTACCTAAGAGCTGGGGCAATGTGTCCTACCACATTTACTTTCTAAAACGTGACACAGTCATTGCTTCACTGTAAGGGATCAACAGATGTTATCAAAACTTCCACTTTTTTCTCCCACTAGTCATTTTAGTTACAATCTATGAATCTGGAAATGTAACTTCATAGTTTTGTAGAGCAATCAAGAAATTTATATTAAAAAAATTAAATATATATAAAAAAATAAAAAAGAAAAACACAAAGAAAAAAAAAGAAATTGAATGAATAGATAAAACATGTTTGTTCTTGTAGTGGGCCCAGAACTAATCCAGCAGTAGTTATTTTTATCTGAACACTGCCATCTTTAGGGAAAACAAATTTTTTTTTAATTTAGGAAGCAAAAATGTGTAATTGATTTAGATGCTTGCTTGTCTCAACCCAGACATTTGAGATTTCATCTCCATATGTGTTTTTTTGGCTCCTTCTCCACCATAACCAATTCAAAATATTTTTTATTAAGATATAAGTGATGTGTAGCATTATATTAATTTCAGGGGGTACAACATAATGATTTGATATTTTATACATTGTAAAACAATGTAGGTTGTCACTACAGTAGGTCTAGCTAACACCTGTCAGCATACTTAGAGTTTTTTTTTTCTTGTATGGGGAACTTTTAAGGTATGCTCTGTTAGCAACCTTTAAATGAGCAATGCTGTGTTATTCAATACTTCTACACACTCAGCAGAGATGTCAGCAAAGCAATTTCACACTAGGTCTGAAGTGTAGGGTGCAAGACCTCTGCCCTCAGCACTGTATGAGCAAGTGAAATAAGATTAAGCACAGAGGAAAAAGAAAAAGGAGGCAGAGACAAGATGACTTGGTAGAAAGACATAAGCTCTTGCAAAAACACCAAAATCACAACTAACTGCTAAACAGCCATTGAAAACAAATTTTGGAACATACAAATAGATACCCTACATCCAAGTACAAAGCAAAAGCCACAGTGAGACAGTTGGAGGGGTGCAATAGCGATAAAATAAAATCCCATACCCGCTGGGTGGGTGACCCACAACCTGGAAAATAATTATATCACAGAACTTATTACACAGAAGTGAAAGTTATGAGCACCTACATGGGGGTCCCCAGCTTAGGGGTCTGTCATCAGGAGGAGGAACTCCCTGAGCATCTGGCTTTAAAGGCCAGTGGGGTTTGATTGCAGTAATTCCATAGGACTGGGGGAAACAGAACCTCCACTCTAGAGGGCGCACACAGGTTCTTGTGCACAACAGGTCCCAGTGAAAAAGCAATGACCTCATAAGAGCCTAAACTTATCATACCATCATGCTCATTTCAAGTGGTAGTAAGTAGTAAGGTTATGCTCAAAATCCTTCAAGCTAGGCTTCAGCCATATATGAATTGAGAAAATTCCAGATGTGCAAGCTGGGTTTCTAAGAGGCAGAAGAACCAGAGATCAAATTGTCAACATTCGTTGGATCATGGAGAAAGCAGAGTGCCAGGAATACATCTACTTCTGCTTCATTGACTACACTAAAGCCTTTGACTGTGTGGATCACAACAAACTGTGGAAAATTGTTAAAGAGATGGAAATAGCAAACCAACTTACCTGCCTCCTGAGAAACCTGTATGTGTGTTAGAACCAGACATGAAACAACCGATTGGTTCAAAACTGTGAACAGCATACAACAAGGCTGTATATTATCACCCTGCTTATTTAACTTCTATGCAGAGTATATAATGCGAAATCCTGGGTAGAATGAATCACAAGCTGGAATCAAGATTGCCAAGAGAAATATCAGCCACCTCAGATATGCAGATGATACCAGTCTGATCAGAGAAAGTGAAGAGAAACTAAGCCTCTTGGTGAGAGTGAAGGAGGAGAGTGACAATGCTGGCTTGAAACTCAGCATTCAAAAAACTAAGATCATGGCATTCAGTCCAATCAATTCATGGCAAATAAAAGGGAAAAAAGTGTTACCAGTGACAGATTTTATTTTTTGGCTCCAAAATCACTGCAGATGGTAATTGCAGTCATGAGATTAAAAGATGTTTGTTCCTTGGGAGGAAAGCTATGACAAACCTAGACAGTGTATTACAAAGCAGAGACATCGCTTTGCTGACAGAGGTCCATCTAGTCAAAGCTATGGTTTTTCCAGTAGTCATATACAGGTGTGACAGTTGGACCATCAAGAAAATAAAAAATGGTGGGTAGACAGGCATACCATAGACATTCTTGTTCCTAAAGGGAGAAATTGGAAAGGAGAAAAGGGTGACAGGTCTCAGAAAATACAAATAAAACTTAGCAAGGCAAATTACATTTGATGTTCAGGCTGGAGAATAACCTTTAGTTTTGATGTTCTGTCCTCCAGAGCCTTTGGGGTGGGAGCATAACCCAGCTGCAGTAGCTTCTACCCTAACTCTTCAGCTCTGGACAGAGGCTCCATCCATACAGCTCTTTGGAGTAAACTGCCCCTGAGCCACTGGGCAACAGAACTTGGCTGGTCAAAAGTGAGGAAGAGACAGCTGCTGGCCCCGTGATGGGAGAGGAAGCCTGGATGATCTCTGAGTCACCCTCTGCATCCTTCTCTTTTCTTGGAGGATAAAGCGTGTTGGCAGCCAGCCTGTTCTGTGGCTCTGTGCTGTTCTCTTTGGTCTGACCTGGCAGTGCTTCTGCTGATATCATCTCATCCTTATTCCCGCCGTCTCCTGAGATGGTTCGCGTGCACAGTCTATTTATCAGATGATTTTTCTGTCCACATTTTGGAACATATCCCCCCCTCTTCTTTTTTTTTTTTTTCTTGCAAAATTCATAGACAGAATTCTCCAAATCTTTAAATTCTGGCACCTCTCTGCTTAGCGCTAACTTCTTCACTTTGTCTCCTCTGCTCACATTTTACTCTAATAAGTCAGGGGTGTCCAGGCTACATCTTTGACATTTTTCTTAGAAATATTCTCAACTAATTATCCAGTTTCATGACTCACAAATTCTATCTTCCATAAAACACAAGATTACAATTTAGCCAAGTTTTTGGTCACTTTATAACAGGAGCTGCCTTTTTTTACCCGTTGTTCTTTTCTGTCTAAAATCTCACCAGAAACAACTTTCATGTAAATATTTCTACCAGCATTCCATTCATGATTATCTTTGTATCGTCTAAAAAAGATGTGGGCTTTCTCTCCTCTCCTCTTTTGCCTCTGAATCCTCACCAGAGTTGCCTTTATCGGCCAGATTTCCACCAACAATCTCTTCAGATTCAGTCAGTTCAGGTCAGTCTCAGTCTTGTCTGACTCTTTGCAACCCCATGGACTGCAGCATGCCAGGCTTCCCTGTCCATCATCAACTCCTGTAGCTTGCTCACACTCATGTCCATTGAGTCGGTGATGCCATCCAACCATCTCATCCTCTGTCGTCCCCTTCTCTTCCTGCCTTCTCTTCAGATTAATCTAGGTGTTTTCCACAATGTGCCTCAAAATTCCTCTAGATAGTATCTATTATGAGTTCCTAAGCCATTTCCACATATTTAGGTATTTTTTATAACAACATCTTGTTTCTTGGAACCAAAATCTGTATTAGTCAGAATTCTCCAGAGAAATGGGACCATTGATGGCACAGGAGGAGAAGCTTTAGAAGGAATTGATTGGCCCATGTGATTCTGGAGGCTGACAGATTCCAAGATCTACAGAGTCAGTAAACTCAGCTCTAGGAGAGCTGATGGTGCAGTTTTTGCGTGGAGGGCAGCAGCCTTAAAGGTCAGGCAAAGCTGGTGTCTCAGTTTGGGCATCTCAAGCAGGAAGAATCTTCACTGGAGGATCAGTGTTTTTGTTTAACTAAGACCTCTAGGATTGAGGCCCACCTGCATTAAAGAAAGCTACTACATTACTCAGTCTACTGATCTAAATGTTGGGCTTCCTGGGTAGCTCAGATGGTAAAGACTCTATCCGCAATGCAGGAGACCTGGGTTCAATCCCTGGGTAGGGAAGATCCCCTAGAGAAGGGAATGGGAGCTTACTCCAATATTCTTGCTTGGGAAATCCCATGGATAAAGGAGCCTGGTGGGCTACAGTCCATGGGGTCAGAAAGAATTGGAACAAATGAGAAACTAACACACATACTGATTTAAATATTAATTTCATTTGGAAACACCCGACAGAAACACCTAGAATATTACTTGAGCAAGATCTGAGCTCACTGTGGCCCAGTGAAGTAGATTCAATCCAGGGATGGGAAGATCCTCTGGAGGAGGGCATGGTAACCCACTCCAGTATTCTTGCTTGGAGAATTCCATGCACAGGACAGCCTGGCAGGCTTGCAAAAGGCAGAGCACACACACTCTTTAGTATACATCGATTATTCTAAGTAAACCTGGAATTTATTCATGGTAGAATAGTTGCCTGGAGAAACTAGGCAATCATGTAACTGTGTAGTTAACAGTGCAAAAGTGAAATGACTGTTTATGAGCAATCTTGTGTCTACACAGAACTTCTCATCTTGTTTTTCTGTCACCCATCTGAATGAAGTGTGGAGTTGGAGGAGAAGGGGGAAAAGTTTTGGGAGTTGCTGCTGCTGGATGCTGGCCCCTTTATACCTGATATTTACCCATGAAGTTTGCTCTGGTCACATCTGTGTTTTGGGGAGTTTGATATGACAATTAAACCCTTGAGTCATAAAGGCTGAGACATTTGGGGGAAATAAAAGGGAGGAGGTGAAAAGCAGTGAATTAGTATGCTCAAAATTCTCCAAGCCAGGCTTCAACAATACGTGAACCGTGAACTTCCAGATGTTCAAGCTGGTTTTAGAAAAGGCAGAGGAACCAGAGATCAAATTGCCAACATCTGATGGATCATCCCAGTACTGTAATAAAACACTAAACAGTGAAAAAAAGAAAAAAAAGCAAGAGAGTTTCCAAAAAACATCTATTTCTGCTTTATTGACTATGCCAAAGCCTTTGACTGTATGGATCACAACAAACTGTGGGAAATTCTGAAAGAGGTGGGATTACCAGACCACCTGACATGCCTCTTGAGAAACCTGTATGCAGGTCAGGAAGCAACAGTTAGAACTGGACATGAAACAACAGACTGGTTCCAAATAGGGAAAGGAGTATGTCAAGGCTGTATATTGTCACCGTGCTTATTTAACTTATATGCAGAGTACATCATGAGAAATGCTAGGCTGGATGAAGCACAAGCTGGAATCAAGATTTCTGGGAGAAATATCAATAACTTCAGATATGCAGATGATACCACCCTTATGGCAGAAATTGAAGAAAAACTAAAGAGCCTCTTGATGAAAGTGAAAGAGGAGATTGAAAAAGTTGGCTTAAAGCTCAGCGTTCAGAAAACAAAGATCATGGCATCCAGTCCCATCATTTCATGGCAAATAGATGGAGAAACAGTGGAAACAGTGGCAAACTTTATCTTTTGGGCTCCAAAATCACTGCAGATGGTGAGTGCAGCCATGAAATAAAAAGACATTTACGTCTTGGAAGAAAAGTTATGAGCAACCTAGACAGCATATTAAAAAGCAGAGACATTACTTTGCCGACTAAGGTCCATCTAGTCAAGGCTATGGTTTTTCCAGTAGTCATGTGTGGATGTGAGAGTTGGACTATAAAGAAAGCTGAATGCTGAAGAATTGACGCTTTTGAACTGTGGTGATGGAGAAGACTCTTGAGAGTCCCTTGGAATGCAGGGAGATCCAACCAGTCCATCCTAAAGGAGATCAGTCCTGAATGTTCATTGGAATGACTGATGTTGAAGCTGAAACTCCAATACTTTGGCCACCTGATGTGAAGAACTCATTTGAAAAGACCCTGATGCTCGGAAAGATTGAAGGCAAGAGGAGAAGGGGACAACAGAGGATGAGATGGTTGGATGGCGTCACCGACTCAATGGACATGAGTTTGAGTGAACTCCGGGAGTTGGTGATGGTCAGGGAGGCCTGGTGTGCTGCAGGGGGTTGCAGAGTCGGACAGGACTGAGCGACTGAACTGAACTGAACTGAACTGAATAGTTAAATGACTGGATGCCCTGAGGTATCTTTGAAAGGAGGTAGAATCCTTGAGGCAGATTGTTGGGGACTAGTTTAACCTATGGGGACTGGAGACTCAGAGTAATTAATTAAATGAAGATCTCAAACTGAAAGAAGAATTTATAGAAAATAGTCTTTGTTGGCAGGTATCAGTACACAGTGCTCATTAAAACTAGATAGTAAAAGGGAAAGAAAGACCGTTTTTTTTTTGGTCTGGGAAATCTTGGTTAGACTTTCAAGGCCACTTTCATATCTTATTCATTTTCAAAGTAACCACGTGATCTCCATGATTACCCAGAAGACTACACATGAGGTTGAGAATCAGTCTGCTGGATATAACTAGAGATGCTGATCTCTTCATCTGATTCTTTGTCTAATTACAAATATCATATAATTTTTACCTTGAAGATACCAGGAACCCCAGGCACAGACACAGAGCTGACTGAAAAATAAAATGCTGCTCCTATCTTGAACTCTCTTTAAAAACCATGGGAAAAAAAGGAGAAGAATTGAGGCTAGCCTAAGAGGAGAATTTTGAGCCTCTGTGATCATCCACACTGTAGCTGGCGAGTTGCTCTTCTGCCTGTCAGCTCCCCCATGTGGCTAAGAAGTGATAGAGCAAGAATGAAGTGAAGTGAAAGTCACTTAGTTTCGTCCGACTTTTTGTGACCCCATGGACTATAGGCCATGGAATTCTCCAGGCCAGAATACTGGAATGCGTAGCTGTTCCCTTCTCTAGGGGATCTTCCTGAGCCAGGGATTGAACCCAGGACTCCCACGTTGCCAAAGAGTTCATATCAAATAAAAGGAAGCAAACCAACAAATTATGAAGAAAGCAGGACTCAATACATAAGGACTCCAGGAAAGCGAATACAGATGTCAGCTGAGAATCTATAAGAACAGATGAGGAAAATGTAAATATTAGCACTTGTCAATCAGAAATGGGTCAGAGGCAGATTTAGCCATGCATTCTATAAAATCTAGAGTCATTTTAACAATTTCCTGTTGCCACATATTTGATTAAATAACTTAGTTAAATGAGTTATTTAGAGTACTTTTAATTGTTAGAAAAAATTCTAGTAATATAAGAAAAATGCCACATAAAGTGTAAAAATTTTAGGTGCTCAGTTGTGTCCAACTCCTTGTGACCCCATGGAGTGTAGCTCCCCAGGCTTCTCCATCCGTGGAATTCTCTAGGCAAGAATACTGGAGTTGGTAGTCATTTCTTTCTCCAGAGCATCTTCCCGACCCAGGGTTGAACCTGAGTCTCCTGCGTTGCAGGCAACTTCTTTACCATCTGCGCCACCAGAGAAGCCGAAATGCCACACACCCCAGATTTAATTCTCACATACAGGTAAAATCCCAATATTCTTTGTGATATATATGTTTGAGCCTCAGAAACCCTGTATCTTAACAGAATTGAAGAAATACTTGCAGGTGTTAAATATGTGGTCCATGAAAGAACGATGCCTTCAATCAAGGAAATCACCATATGGTAGAAGTTTGAAAACACAGAAACATCTGTAAAGCTCATTTAATATATTAGTTTAGGTTTTTGGATTTTATCATATTCACAGTCTATATGAATGAATTGTTTAGTGTTTGGGAATATGGCTGATAATGATAGCTTTGCACCATTTCATTTGATTAATAAAATCTCTGACACAGTTTGAAATGATATTTTCCATTCGAGGTAAAAGTTTTTTGAAGGGAAGATCTCTTGGTCATCCAAAACACAGACTTCAACTTGTCTTCTACATTTCTATACCTGTGTTCATCATTGCTGCTGCTCTTATAATAAAGCAGGATAAAATAAGAGAGCTGTGCTACAAAGGAGAACTTGAAAGTGAAAGGTATATATGTTTTATTCTTATCAAATAAATAAGTTAAGAAAAAAGTACTCATGGTTCATCTAGAATATGCTAAGACTATATAGGCAAAGCGATATGAGGAGAGGCACACAGATACATTTCAAACTGGCTTGGTGTCCTTCATATTTTTTCTGGTTTTACTACATTTTACCAGCAGTATTACTTGAGGAGGATGGGTGTCAAGGGTATGGTGGAGATTAATTCAGCCTCTTAATCCAATATGATAGTTTCTGCTCAGTTGTTTCTGACTCTGCAACCCCATGGACTGTAGACCACAGGCTCCTCTGTCTGCGGAATTCTCCAGGCAAGAATACTGGATGGGGTTATCATTTCCTTCTCCAGGGCGTCTTCCTCACCCGCATCTTCTGCATTGCAGGTGGATTCTTTACCATCTGAGCCACTGGGCAAGCTCTTAATCCAGGTCATATTGTACACAAGAGACTTCTCTTCATGAGAATAAATAATAACACTGCATTTAAAAATAAAATTTTAACATACAGAGCCTCAGACCAATGGTAAATAACTTCATTAAAATATCCTACTCCACTAGAGATAAGATCTATGAATATGCCTGCATAATATTTATTTTCCTAATTCTTTATATTGCTGATTGGGCAAGTCATTTCTCAGCTAGAAATTGCATGTGTAGTTCATGTTAATCAGGTTAGACAGGAGGAAGCATCATGAAATGGGGCGAAAACTATATTTAGTCTCAGAAAACCTGGCTTTAACTTCTAAATATTGCATATCTTGATAACTATGATATCTTGAGCAAGGGGTTTAATCTTTATGTTCTTAAAATTATTCTCTGTAACTGTGTAAAAGGTGAGATAATAGCTTTCCAATTTATCATAAACTCCTGGGTACACTGAATTAATAAATGACATTATCATATTATCTGTAATCCATTACATAAAAATTTAAGCATCATTATTGAACCCCTTATTCATAATTTACTATATTTTCCCACAGAGGTATTTATCTCTAGTTTTACCTTCTTGGAATAGATATAAAGAGAAGATGAGTATGTGTTATGAGAGAATGAAAGAAATCTATAGAAATGTACAGAAACTATGCTGAAATTTTGGACTGCTACTTTATGGTTTTGACTTAATTTGGATGAGAGTTAGGATTACCAAGGAATCAAGGGGCCTGCCCGCAACTATGTGGGCTTATACCGTAAATATTTGAGTAAATGTGAAATGAGAATGAGAAGATTAGGTTGACATAGTGAGATGGCTGGTGGCGTTTCTCCTAATATTGAGATGGTAGTTATTTTATTGCTCTTATTTCCCTAGAAGGAGACATTTTATTTAGTGAATCACTCTATTGCTCTGAAGAACATTCTTCATTCAAATAGTCACTTGATTAAGATTTAAAAATTTTCTCACTTTTTAAAAATAAACATTATCGCTGTTACAGATCTGTGTCAGAAGAAAGCAGCACTAACAGCAAGTCATTCCCCAGTGCCAGGTGAGTATAGCAGGATTAACCATTCTGCATTGTACCTTTCAATCATTGTACAAGGAACACTTAAAATCGTTAATTTCAAACCAAGCGTTTGTTCCCAATATTCTTATATGGTCCCCATTGTAGATGATTTTATAGTACTGGATAATAAAACTTGGTTTCATGGTGTCTCAACCCTCCCTGACCCACACCAAAGGAGAGATTTCACACTAGCATTTATGACCACATAATTTTTGTTTTATTTTGAAGTTTGGTAAGGAGAGCTTATATCTTGATGATTTTTTTTTAAAATATAAATTTATTTATTTTAATTGGAGGTTAATTACTTGATGATGTTTTACTGCCGCATGAAACGAAGACTGATATTGTAAAGATGTCAAATGTGCTTATAGTTATATTTTTATGTCAGAAAAAAATTATTATTAATAAGATAGAGTCTTGGAGTTTTCATTCATTTTAACTGTCTTAAGATCTCAAGTAACCACTGAACTTGACAACCATCAAGGAATGAAGAAAATGAACTAAACCCAAATTAAGTGGGAGGAAGGAAACAATAAAGGTTAGAGCAGATATGAAGAAAAGGAAGACTAGAAAAGCAATTTTAAAAATCAATAGAAGTAAGCATGTTTTTCTGAAAAAAGAAAGAAATTAACAAAACTTTAGCTAGGCTAACTAGCACAAAAAGGGAGAAGACTAATATAATAAAACCAGAAATAGTATCATTACAAATACTACAGAATTAATCTTTTTATAGTTTATAGTTCCTTAAAGATTACTATGAACATTTGTACGCTAAAAAACTGAAAAAACCAAAAAGAAATAAACACATTCCTGGAAACATGTAACATGCCAAGACTAAATCATGAAGAAATAGAAAGTGAGCAGATTAAAACCTAGCAAGGAAAGTGAGCCAGTAATTAAAAGCTTCACAACGAAGAAAAGCCCAGGACAGATTGGTTTTACTAGTGAATTCTGCCAAACTTTTAAATAGGAATTAAAGTCAGTATTCTAAAACTGTTCCAAAAAGTATAAAGGTGAAAACACAAACTCTTTTTATGAGGCCAGCATTACTCTGATACCAAAATTGGTAAGGACTCCACAGAAAAAGGAAACTACAAGTTAGTGTCTGTGATGAATATAAATGCAAAAATTCTCTACAGATACTAGCAAAACCAAATTCAACTGCACATGGAAAGGATTATGCACCATGGCAAAGCGATATCATGGGAGTGCCAGGATGGTTCAACATATGAAAATTAATCAATGTGATAACACCCACCACACTAACCAGATGAAGAATGAAAACGACAAGATTGTCTCAGTAGATATAGGAAAAAGATTCGACAAATTAAAAGCATTTTTATGATATATCCTTTCAACCAATTAAGAATGGAAGGAATGTACGACAGAGTAAAAGCCATATATATGAGAAACTCACTGCTAATTTATACTCGCTGTTTCCATTGTTTCCCCTTCTATTTGCCATGAAGTGATGGGACCAGAAGCCATGATCTTAGTTTTCTGAATGTTGAGTTTTAAGCCAATTTTTTCCATCTCCTCTTTCACTTTCATCAAGAGGCTTTTTAGTTCTTTGCTTTTTACCATAAGGGTGGTGTCATCTGCATATCTGAGGTTATTGAGATTTCTCCTGCCAATCTTGATTGCAACTTGTGCTTCTTCCAGCCCAGTATTTCTCATGATGTACTCTGCATATAAGTTCAATAAGAAGGGTGACAATAGTAGCCTTAACATAATCCTTTCCCGACTTGAAACCAGTCTGTTGTTCCATGTCCATTTCTAACTGTTACTTCCTGACCTGCATACAGTTTTCTCAAGAGGCAGGTCAGGTGGTCTGGTATTCCCATCTCTTTCAGAATTTCCCACAGTTTGTTGTGATCCACACAGTCAAAGGCTTTGGCATAGTCAATAAAGAAGAAATAGATGCTTTTTTGGAACTCTCCTGCTTTTTCTATAATCTAGTGGATGATGGCAATTTGATCTCTGGTTCCTCTGCCTTTCTAAATCCAGCTTGAACATCTGGAAGTTCATGGTTCATGTACTGTTGAAGCCTGGTTTCGAGAAGTTTGAGCATTACTTTGCTAGTGTGTGAGATGAGTGCAATTGTGCAGTCGTTTGAGCATTCTTTGGTATTGCTTTTCTTTGAGATTGGAATGAAAACTGACCTTTTCCAGTCCTGTGGCCACTGCTGAGTATTCCAAATTTGCCGGCATATTGAGTGCAGCACTTCACAGCATCATCTTTTAGGATTTGAAATAGCTCAGCTGGAATTCCATCACCTCCACTAGCTTTGTTCGTAGTGATGCTTTCTAAGGCCCACTTGACTTCACATTCCAGGATGTCTGGCTCTAGGTGAGTGATCACACCGTCATGATTATCTTGGTCATGAAGATCTTTTTTGTACAGTTCTTCTGTGTATTGTTGCCATCTCTTCTTAATCTTTTATGCTTCTGTTAGGTCCAGACCATTTCTGTCCTTTATTATGCCCATCTTTGCATGAAATGTTTCCCCGGTATCTCCAATTTTCTTGAAAAGATCTCTAGTCTTTCCCATTCTATTGTTTTCCTCTGTTTCTTTGCATTGATCACTGAGGAAGACTTTCTCCTCTCTCCTGCAATTCTTTGGAACTCTACATTCAAATGGGTATATCTTTCCTTTTCTCCTCTGCCTTTTACTCCTCTTCTTTTAACAGCTATTTATAAGGCCTCCTCAGACAGTCATTTTGCCTTTTTGCATTTCTTTTTCTTGAGATTGGTCTTGATCCCTGCCTCCTCTACAATGTCAGGAACCTCTGTCCATAGTTCTTCAGGCAGTCTGTCTATCAGATCTAGGCCCTTGAATCTATTTCTCACTTCCACTGTATAATCATAAGGGATTTGATTTAAGTCATACCTGAATGGTCTAGTGGTTTTCCCTATTTTCTTCAATTTAGGTCTTAATTTGGCAATAAGGAGGTCATGATCTGAGCCACAGTCAACCTCAGGTCTTATTTTTGGTGACTGTATAGAGTTTCTCCATCTTTGGCTGCAAAGAATATAATCAATATGTTTTCAGTATTGACCATCTGGTGATGTCCATGTGTAGAGTTTTCTCTTGTGTTGTTGGAAGAGGGTGTTTGCTATGACCAGTGTGTTCTCTTGGCAAAACTCTATTAGCCTTTACCCTGCTTCATTCTGTACTCTGAGGCCAAATTTGCCTGTTACTCCATGTAACTCTTGACTTCCTACTTTTGCATCCAGTCCTCTATAATGAAAAGGACATTTTTTTTGGGTGTTAGTTCTAGAAGGTCTTGTAGGTCTTAGAACTGTTCAACTTCAGCTTCGTCAGCATTACTGGTCGGGGCATAGACTTGGGATTACTGTGATATTGAATGGTTTGCCTTGAAAATGAACAGATATTATTCTGTTGTTTTGAGATTGCACCCAAGTACTGCACTTTGAACTTTTTTGTTGACTATGAGGGCTACTTCATTTCTTCTAAGGGATTCTTGCCCACAGCCATAAATATAACAGTCATGGATGAGTTAAATTCACTCATTCCCATCCATTTTAGTTCACTGATTCCTAAAATGTTGATGTTCACTTTTCCCATCTTCTGTTTGACCACTTCCAATTTGCCTTGATTCATGAACCTAACATTCCAGGTTCCTATGCAATGTTGCTCTTTATAGCATCGAACTTTACTTCCACCAACAGTCACATCCACAACTGGGTGTTGTTTTTGCTTTGGCTCCATCTCTTCGTTCTTTCTGGAGTTATTTCTCCACTGATCTCCAGTAGCATATTAGGCACCTACCGACCTAGGGAGTTCATCTTTCAGTGCATCTTTTTGCCTTTTCATACTGTTCACAGGGTCTAAAAGTAAGAATACTGAAGTAGTTTGCCATTCGCTTCTCCAGTGGACCACGTTTTGTCAGAACTCTCCACCATGACCCCTCTGTCTTGAATGGCCCTACACGGCATTGCTCATAGTTTCATTGAGTTAGACAAGGCTGTGGTCAATGTGACCAGATTGGCTAGTTTTCTGTGATTGTGATTTTCTGTCTGCCCTGTTATGGAGAAGGATAAGAGGCTTATGGAAGCTTCCTGATGGGAGAGACTGACTGAAGGGGAGACTGGGTCTTGTTCTGATGGGCGGGGCCATGCTTAGTAAATCTTTAATCCAATTTTCTGTTGATGGGTGGGGCTGTGTTTCCTCCCTGTTATTTACCTGGCCCAAACTATGGTGGAGGTAATGAAGATAATGGTGACCTCCTTCAAAAGGTCTCACGCACACGCTGCTACACTCAGTGCCCCCAACCCTGCAGCAGACCACCACCAACCCACATCTCTGCTGGAGACTCCTGGACACTCATGGACAAGTCTGGGTCAGTCTCTTGTGGGGTCTCTGCTCCTTTTGCCTGTGTCCTGGTGCACACAAGGTTCTGTTTGTGCCCTCCAGGGTCTGTTTTCCCAGTCTTGTGTAAGCTCTGGTGGCTCTATGGTAGGGTTAATGGCAACCTCCTCCAAGAGGGCTTATGCTATACCCAGGTCTGCTGGACCCAGAGCCCCTGTGCTGCTGGCAGTCTACTGCTGACCCGTCCTTCCACAGGAGATGCTCTAACACGGTTCTGTCTCAGTTTCTGTGGGGTCTCTGGGTCCTGATGCACCCAAGGTTTGTTTGAGCCCTTGAGCCTCTCTGGTGGGTATTGGGTTTGATTCTAAACACAATTTTCCCTGCCTACCATCTTGCTGGCTCTTCTCCTTTGCCCTTTGATGGGGTTTACCTCCTCAGCATCACCCCGATGCCATGCAGCCACTGCTCCAACAGCAAAAACAGTGACAGACTTTTTTTGGGGGGCTCCAAAATCACTGTAGATGGTGATGGCAGCCGTGAAATTAGAAGATGCTTGTTCCTTGGAAGGAAAGTTATGACCCACCTAGACAGCATATTAAAAAGCAGAGACATTACTTTGCCAACAAAGGTCCATCCAGTCAAAGCTATGGTTTTTCCAGTAGTCATGTATGGATGTGAGGGTTAGACTATAAAGAAAGCTGAGCACTGAAGAATTGATGCTTTTGAACTGTGGTGTTGGAGAAGACTCTTGAAAGTCTCTTGGAATGCAAGGAGATCCAACCAGTCCATCCTAAAGGAAATCAATCCTGAATATTCCTTGGAAGGACTGATGCTGAAAATGAAACTCCAATACTTTGGCCACTTTATGTGAAGAACTGACTCATTTGACAAGACCCTGATGCTGGGAAAGATTGAAGGCAGGAGAAGGGGACAACAGAGGGTGAGGTGGTTGAATGGCATCACCAAGTCAATGGACATGAGTTTGAGTAAATTCTGGAAGTTGGTGATGGATAGGGAGGCCTAGTGTGCTGCAGTCCATGGGGTCGCAAAGAGTCGGACACGACTGAGCGACTGAACTGAACTGATGGTTAGTGCTCTGGTCGTCTCAGGTCTTGGAGTCAGTGCTCCCACTCCAGCGGCTCAGGGCTTGATCTCTGGTCAGGAACAAAGATTCCACACGTGGTTTGTTATGGCATTAAGTGAGACTAAAACAAATACCCATAATGAGACACCAAAGATGAACCTCAGACAAATGTCAGTTACAAAATCAAGCAAATAATAATTAAGATAATGAAATATATACCTATACATATACACTCATTCATAAAATCAAAACAGTCCAACAAAAATAAAGTACAGTAGATTGACCCAGCGAACAAAAGAAACCAAAAATTACACCTACCAGTTAAGAATAAAACTAACTAAAGCACAAACTGTGAAACAAAACTAAAGCAAGGCGACAAGTGGGGAATAGAGCAATGAAAACAAGACTAATAAACATGCTGAGAGGAAAGGAAAGAAAGAATAGATATGCAAAGTTAAATAGAGGCAGATAAAGAAGATTTATATACATTAAAGATTAACTGCAAGGGGAAGAGAACAGTAGGAAAAGCAAAGAAAGGAATAAATGGAGAAAAATATGATAGGTTTAATAAAATTAAAAGAAAAAGAGAGAGAGAAAAAAGGAAGAAGCAGAAAAAAAAAAAAAAAAAAAAAAAGGAAAACTCCACAGAACTGCAAAATCCAAAATAGAGCCAGTGGTTTATAATAACAATAAAAAGTGTGACTGCATATACACATATACATATAGACCCATAAGCAAAATCAAAGCAGTCCAACAAAAATAACAGACAGTAGATTGACCCAGTGAACAAAGGAAATAGAAAATTGTATCTACCAGTTAAAAATGAAACTGACTAAAGCACAAACTGGAAAACAAAACTAAAGCAAGGTGCCAAGTGGGGAATAAAGCAATGAAAACAAAAGTAACAAATATTTTGAGAGTAATGGAAAGAAATAAAAGAAAGAAAGAATAGATATGCAAAGTTAAATAGAGCTAGAAAAAGATTTATATACATTAAAGACTAACTGCAAGGGGAAGAGAACAGTAGGAAAAGCAAAGAAAGGAATAAATGTGGAAAAAAGAAAATCTCCACAGATTTCCACAAGTCCAGTGTAGAGGCAGAAGTGAATAGGAACAATAAAAAATGTGACTGAGAAAGGAAAAAATAAAACTCAAAAGCTTAATTAGATTTCATAGTGCCAATAAAATCAACAACTACAATGGGGGGAGGTGGTGGGAAGGGAAAAAATAGAAAAAGAAAAAAGTAAAAAAAAAAAAAATCCAAGAGTCTACAGAACAAGTCAGAACACAAGAATAATAAATGTTTTTCTTGAGTCACTGCTGTCAGCGTCCTTTCTCTCACTGGGAGTCACAGTCCACCTCACCTCCCTAGGATGCCCTCCAACACTGTACTGGTCTCTGGACCTGCTGTGGGGGCAGCTCAGATCCTAATCTGCTCCTACTCCTGTGTGTTCTTGCCTCCGATGTCCACAGCTCTCAGAACTAGTGTGTTTTCTTTTGTGGGAGCTCTCAGTGCCTTTTTATATATGTTCCATAGACACAGAGTCTGCCTAATTGATCATGCGGATTTAATGTGCAGCTTGTACAGCTGGTGGGAGGGGTTTGGGTCCTCTTCCTTAGCCACACTGCCCCTGGGTTTCAATTGTGGTTTTATTTCCACCTCTGCATGTGGGTCGTCCACTGGGCTTTGCTCCTGAGGCTGCCCTGGAGGACTTGGGTGTGCCCCAGTGAGGGCCATGTGTGGAAGTGGTGCAGCTGCTTGGGTTGCAGGGGCTCTGGCAGCACCAGGTACTCAGGAGAGTTGGCAGCTAGGGCAGCAGGAAATATAGTGCTCTAGAAGGGTATGGCAACCAGTATTGGCCAATATACTCTAGTGTGCTTGCCTGGAAGCCTGACAGGCCACAGTCTACAGGTTTGCAAAGAGCTGGACAGACCAAAGCGACCCTGGGTTCATAAAGGCAGGACATTTTTGCCTGTGTCAGCTCTGCCCCAGTGAGGGTTGGCACAGCTGCTTAGCTTGCAGGGACCCTGGTGGTGCCAAGTTTGCAGGGACATGGACTGCCTCCGCTGCAGGAGTTATGGCCCTCTCAGAGTCTTTTTCGAGCCTCTTGTAGCTGGGGATCAGAAGGCCTCTTTGGCCAGTTTTTCTCCATATCTCCTCCCATCCAGGCACTTAGAGGGCTCCCTTCCTTGGGAGCCTTCTCTGTTGTTCGGTGTGTCAGGCACACAGAGGGCCCCCTTTGGCTGGGGTCCTACTATGTAGTCTTGTACATCAGTCACTTAAAGGGGCAACCTGTTTGGGGTCCTCCTCTGTAGTTCAGTGTGTCTGATGGATCAGCCTCTCTATTGTTCAGCTGCTGATGCAGGCATGTGGGGAGAGGGAGGCTGTGGTGGTGGCTTCACCCCCTACACATGACTCAGCTGTATTGCCTGGCTTCCATGGCTGCCTGGCTGTCCTCCACAGGCTTTTCCCGCCACAATCTCCTCCCTCACATCCTCTCGATCCGTCTCTGCAGTCAGCAGCAGCCCTCGCCCTGGGATTTCTTCACAATTCCTAAACTCCAGCTCCGAGCCGCTGCCCTTTCCAGGGGACCTGTGTCCCTGTCCAGGGTATGTATGGCTGCGGCAAGGACTGTCTGAGTCTCATTCCATTTAGGCTGCCACGGATTGGCTGTTTTACTCTCATCCTTAAATGTTTTTCTTCTGACTCAGACGGTTGCCGCGATGATGTGGGGAGTGGACCCCTGGTTCAGTTCCCCCACCCACTGAGGGCAGGTCCAGTCCTACTAACACTCCTGTTTCCCCCCCTAGTTCTTTGTCCTACAGAGTTTTGCCTGGTTCTGTTCTTTTCTGCTGGTCAGGGACTCCTGTCCGCTCTCAGCAGCTGGTGTCCTGCACGCACTTCTGTGTCTGAAGGTGTATTCCTGATGTATCCGTGGAGAGAGATGTACTCCATGGTCCACCTACTTCTCTGCCATCTTGTTCTCTGTAATGAGCTCTTTCATGAGTATGCATAGAAAGACAAATATGTAATATAATATTAGTAATAACGGATTAGAGGCACTTTTGAGACTCCATTAATTTTAAGAAATGCTGAGTGTATTTTTACCTTCTCTTAACTCTCTCCACTGATTTTTCCGTTAAGTTTGAATTTTAGATCTAGCCTACTGTTAATTAATTCTTGTTTTTTAAACATTATTTTCTTGGCTCCAAAAATATTTTATCATTTTCAGTTTTGTGCTGAGTTTTACAACAAACATTTTGACTTTATTTTATGCTTAACCATTTCCATTAATCATAATTCTGAAGGATTACCTTATAATGAGAGTAAGATCCTTTTCTGTCCAGAGAGCTTGCAATGCCTGTATCTTGCCATTACTCCCCTCTCTTGATTTATTCAGTAAATTCTATATGCTTGTGAGTATGCAAATCATTCTGTTTATTATAGTAGTAACAAGTAATAAACATTCATGAATTTTTTTATTCCAAAGAGGCTTTATTGCATTGAAACATTTTCAGTTTACAGAAAAATTGAGAAAAGAGTACAATTTTCCATATATTTTACACTCAGTCTTCTCTATTATTACCATTTAATATTAGTTGATAAGTTACAATTGATAAAGCAATTTAATATATTATTATTAACTAAGGTCCATACTGTATTCATATTTTCTTAGCTTTTAATAGATGTCCTTCTTCTGGTCCAGAGTCCATTCATGAGACATCATTATTTTTTGTTTAATGTTTCCTTTGGCTCCTCTTGGCTCTGATTAGTTTTTAGGCTTTTTGTTTTTGATGTCTTTGTCATTGAAGACTATTGGTGGGTTATTTTTTAGTGTGTCCTTTCATGAGAATCTAACTATTCCTTTAAAACTATTAAAAACAATAAAAACTAACCATTGATATTAGCACCCAGGATGATCATTGTTAAATTATTTCAATATATAGATGTATAGACAGGTATGTGCATGTATGTTTGTGTTTTTATCCTTTATAGAATGTGATTGTACTTAGAAATATTGTATCTCTTTCTTTTTTGTTCTAAACTAAAATCAGTTTATGTACTTAGAATGGAATTTTAAAGGCACTTTGCTGTATTGACCTAAATAGTTACCAAAATTTATAAATAAGCACTTAGGATATTTTAAGAAGACACAAGACTAAGACTATTTGCAGCTGAGTTAACAAATGATTTTTTTTCCTAGAATCGAGTATTATTTACCTGATCCTCTCTCTTCAATTTCCATGCCTTTTAAATAAATTGCTTGTATTAGAAATATGTGGACTCAAAAAAATAGTAACACTGTTATTTCATTTTGTGCTTTATCTTGTTTTCCCTTATAGCAACAGTCACTGACGGTCTTGCCCCGTAGAGAGGATAGTACCAAATAAGTCACCAGAAACTGGCCTAAACCAAGAAGGAAAAAAAAAAAAAAAAACCAAGCATATTTCTATGTCCCCTCTGTTGTCACCGCTGAGGGTTTAAATCATGAAATAATAAATCATCTGCACCTGAATCATCCTAATTATGTCTGGTGTTTTCTCTATTTTCAGTTTCGCTGTATCTAACTTGAAAAAGACTCTCAGTCAGCTAAAAGCAGTCAAAGACCCATAAAGCCCTGAGAGCCTGCCAGTTGTGTCTCAAGACCCCAGCATAGAGAGTATCCCTTTTCCTTTCTGCTCTTTCAGTTGACCTGAACCTCTCCCCCACTTTCCTCCTTCATAGATTTCAGCTAGCCTATGACTTGTCCTAGTGGCGTTTACTCAGGAGTTGTTGAATCCAGTCTTTCTCTTGTTACCAATTCTCCTCTTTGAAAGCTGTATACCTGCTTTAGTGTGTTCAGATTCCTGTTTACCAAGAGGAGGTGTACCATGAAGCTAAGGGCTTCCCTGGTGGCTTAGACAGTAAAGAATCTGCCTGCAATATAGGAGACTGGGGTTTAATCCCTGGTCGGGAAGATCCTCTGGAGGAGGGTGCGGCAACCCACTCCAGTATTCTTGCCTGGAGAATCCCATGGACAGAGGAGCCTGGCGGGCTACAATCCACGGGATTGCAAAAAGTCAGACACAACTGAGCAAGTAATACTTTCAAGGAAGCAAAAGCATCAGAGCCACTTACTTGCAAAGGTTCTTTTCAATGTTATGAACCTAATTTTTATGTATCTTTTGAGAAATGGTGTGTTACTGGGATCTAGTAGAGATGGAGTATTTTACCACGGGACATCAGGTGGCCATCCATTTGAACTGGTCATTATGGTTTGCCAAGTTGTAAAGTCAGACTCCTGTGTCATTCAGCACACTAGCAGCGGTGTTCCTCCTTTAGCTTGTGCCTGTGGCCTTATATTTGTCCGGGTCCAATCAGGAGAACAGGGATTACACAGTAATTTAAATAGGTATTTTAATAATATACTCCATTGGAGAGCCATTATTTAAAGATATCCTGAGAACTCAACAGGTATCTTAGGTCTGAGGGAAACTACCCAAGGAAGGATACGCTTGGAAGAGTGGCCACCCTCCCAAGGCTGAGGTTCAGACCTCACTGGAGAAGGTATCATTTCTGCCTAGTTGATGGTTTGGGCCAGAAGTAGTCCACAGACATGGAGAAAAGCAGAAAACATAACTCCAGCTGGTGCTGCTGAGAGAACCAGTGCCACCTCATGTGCGAGCTGGAGTGTACAGTGTCTGAATCGGGGTGGGTGTGGGTAAACTGCAACTGTTGCAGGGGTTGTGCAGTCTGTGGAGGTGGTGCCCTAGGAGCAAGACCTGAAGTCCATGATGTGGTATCAGTAGGATCCAAGAATGTGGTTACTGGACCCAGGGAGGCCAGCGAGATCACCTAAGGGAGACATACTCTGGGAGCGTGAGCACCTGGGATAAAGCATCACTGGATGTCTTCTTAGGCCGCCGCTGCTCACGCCCTGTGCAGCAGGAAAAAGAAAGCCAAACACTACACGCGGGTGGAGCCTGTTCTTCCTTCACTGTACCTCTGGTGCCCTCTGCTGGCTAGACCTACCACTGCCTTCACTAACGGAGAAAATAGCGTTCAATCCGTTATTGCAGAGCAGGTAGTGAAACTGGAAATCTGGATCTGAGAAGGAATAAACTGGTCTAGACCAGAGATTTTTCTGTTTATCACAAGAACAATTGTTTACCTTTTAACCTCCGTTTTCCTTTTTTATTTTTTCTTTTGAGGCCAATTGTTGAGCTTCTCTAGCCAGTCTTTCTGTTTTCGTTTGGAGAAATATCTCTTTGCACCATGACACAAGTTTGGCAGCTGTTGCCCTTTAATTCCTTGCAGAAATGCCAGCAAAGTTATTTCCCTTCACTCCCAGAGAGTCAAGTTTAGGATTCCCCAGAGTCTCCATAATAGCTGAAGTGGCAGGCTTAAAGTATTGCACCTAATAATTGGTGAATATAGCTGCTGCTGAGTCACTTCAGTTGTGTCTGACTCTGTGCGACCCCATAGACGGCAGCCCACCAGGCTCCGCCGTCCCTGGGATTCTCCAGGCAAGAACACTGGAGTGGGTTGCCATTTCCTTCTCCAATGCATGAAAGTGAAAACTGAAAGTGAAGTCACTGAGTTGTGTCCAACTCTCAGCGATCCCATGGACTGCAGCCCACAAAGCTCCTCCGTCCATGGGATTTTCCAGGCAAGAGTACTGGAGTGGGGTGCCATTGCCTTCTCCGTGGTGAATATAGGGGCTGTTTAAAATTGTATTTCTGTAAGAAGTAAGGAAACCAGGTTGCTTCCACAACATTCCAAGATCATGAGCTACTCTAAAAGTATCATCAACGTAAACAGTGGTAGTTAAATTTTCTCCCAGAGTAATGGAGCATGGACTAAAAATAACTGAGTGCATGCCCAGTTGGAGCAAATTATGAACAAGACACAAAAGGACCAAAATCCTAACTGCCCTCACATTTGGTAAGTCTGCCTTCCTGGCCCCTGGGGGCTTCAGGACCCACATTCAGACAACACTTCCTTCTCCCCTTTGCCCCTTCCTTCTCCTGACAGCTGCTACTATCCCCTCTCCATCCTCTCCTTTTGTCCTGTCTTTCCAAGAGGTCGGACCGAGGGCGGCTACCGCATCACTCCTCTCAGCTTGCGGGACCAGCTCCCTCTGGCCGGCAGCGGGTCATCTAGGTGGTGACCAGCAGAGGTGGGAGGGGCTTGCCTCACAGCACGCAGCTCCCTGCCTTGCGGTCTCTTCCTGACCAGAGATTTGCGAGGGTGATAGGGGAATCAGACTTCATGTCGTGGCCAGAAGTCCGATCGTCCCAATATCCTCCTCTTTATTTTCCTGCTGGAGAGAGAAGCTCCGACAGAAAGGGCTGAATTGGCAGATTTCTGTGTTGTACGCGTAGGCGCGAGTCCCACACACAACATACAAGCTTCCCTGGAGGCTCAGTTGGTAAAGAATCTGTCTGCAATGCGTGATAGCAGAGTTTGATCCCTGGGTGGGGAAGATCCCCTGGAGAAGGAAATGGCAAACCCACTTCAGTATTCTTGCCTGGAGGATTCCATGGATAGAGGAGCCTGGCGGACTGCAGTCCATGGGGGTCGCGAAGAATGGGACACTTCTGAGTGACTAACGCTTTCACTTTCACAAGGGTACAACTGGCTGGATTCTGGGCTCGAGGACCTGGCAGGCAGTGGACGGGGTGCTCCCTCCTTCGCTGGCCCTTTCTGGAAGCCCCAGGGTGGGTGCCTGAATAGAAATCTGTAGCGGGTGAGTGGAAAAGGCAATCTCTCTGTCTCTTTCCCCTTCTCAGTCGTTTTTATCCCTCTTTTCCTCTCCCTTGGACCTCACGCCTACACTCCCATCCCCTTCATCCTGGAAACCCCTTGTCTGTGTGTCTGACTCTGAGGAGGGAATTCTGTGATCCCCTTGGTGGTTATACCAGGCCTCGAGTTCCCAGGGTCTCTCATTGTTAGCCTCCAGGCTTATATGGAAACATAGAAAATGCCCAGGGAATCCCTCCCTGGGCAGATTCTCCTCAGGGCTTCATTCTCAACAATAGAAGATTGTGGAGACAGTTTAAAAAAAAAAAATCCTGATTTTCTTTTGCAATGCAGCCTGACACCAACGTGCCTCAGGTGACCAGAAGTGGCCCTAGCATGGGGGAGCCTTTAAACTTGGACACCAGTTTGCAGTTGGACCAATTTGGTAAGAAGTCTCAAAAATGGAGGGAGGTCGAGTATGTGCCCTCTTTATGAGACTTTATCGAGAGTCCTGACTGAGGGGTGCCGGGGTCCAGCCCCGGTGGATCCAGGGTAATTCGAAGGGGAGACGGAATCAGCGTCCTAGGAAAAAACTTTTTTAATTACAGGTATAAAGAGAGATTAGAAAAGGATAGTGTAGTAGGAAATGTTAGTGGAGAAAAGGAGGCTGAATAACTTGGTTTACGTGGAATACCAATCGAGTATCCACGCTCCAGATGGGAATTCAGCAAGAAGGGGAAAGAAAGAACGACACGGGGGAATCAGTCTTTCCAGAAACTGATCCGTTTTCTTTATTTTCAGGTTTGCTTATATACTTTTTGTTATACATAGAGATGAATACAGTGTCACGCGGGGTCAGCAGACCTGACCCTTGTCAAAATCAGGTGCTTCATATAAAATTATACAAAGGCCTTAGGGGTTTTACATCATCTTCTGGCCATGAGGCCTGCTGACATTTTATGGTCCTTTCTGATAACGGTCAGTTAACCAGAAAACTTATTTTTTCCAGGGGTGACTTTTTCTTAAACCAGGCACCACCCTCCAAATAAAGTTGCATTCCTATAGGGTGAGGGTGTAGTGGGTTGCAATCAAGAGAGGAATTTACTTAGCCTAAGGTTTAACATGATTAATCTTAAAGGTTAATACTTATTTTTCCTATATGCTAGTTATATTCATTATAAGGGCAGGAAATATGGAGATTTAGCAGCAAATATTGGCTCAAAAAATGAAAAACCCTTCACCAGTATAATTTCTAATCAACCCACTATACTATACTAATAATTTTCTAACTTCTCAAAAGAGTCTGTATATAGAAAGTTTAAAGCATCTCATGCCTCTCACGGTCGGGAGGCTGTAAACAATCACATGTGGCCGGACGAACCTGCTCAGGCAGGCTAGAGAACCTTCATAGGAGTTTGTAAGTTGAAACACTCTTGTCATGCCCAGGAATTTTTATTAACTGGAGCTGCAAGTTAACTCCTTCTCCGAGAGAGGTGGTGGGGGAACAGCCCCCTGTAAAGTCAGAGGTATAGGTGAAAGCATAAAACGGTAAAGTAGGCACTCTGGTTTTGGGGGTAGATGCTCAGGAACAGGGGGTCTCCTGAAGCTCAATCTCGCCTTTGTGTAATGCTGAGCCTCCTTCCTCATGACCTTTGGCAAGGACGGAGTTCCCCACACTGGCTTCCGGCAGAGGGGTTCCTGTTGTTGAGTGAGGACCTTCTGTTCCTGTGCTGCCCCCAAGAGACTCGGAGCCATACCTTCTCAGGGACCCTGGTCTTTCAACCAGCGACAAGCCATTGGCCCCCCAAACCCCCTTTTCAGGCCCCCATTTTTTCCCTTCCATCACTGCCTTCAGCTCCTCGACTTCTGTCTTACCTTGTCAAATCAGAACCCTCCCAAACTGGAGCCTCCAGAGCTTTCCCCAGGAAGGCTCCAATCGAATTCAAAGACAGCCCCCACCTCCGCCCCACAAGGCCTTTTAATTCTGCTGGGAGTCGAGTGACGACTCAAGGGCTTTCCCCTTCTTAAAGAACCCTGACAAGTTTAAGGATGAACTGACTAGGCTGGGGTTGACATTCTCACTCACCTGGCAGGACATCGTGGTTACTCTGGCCCCCGATTGAACCCGTGATGAAAAGGAGCAGACACTGAGAAATGCCAGGAGGCCCTCAGATAGCCTGCTAGCTGCCAGCCAGCACCACCAAACTTTTCAGGCAGGTGGGGATGAACCCCGGACATGACCCATGCTGGGACTCTGAAGACAATGTAGACACGCTGGGAGGAGACATTATGCTACTTGTCTGTTGGAAACCACGAAAAGGCGTATAGCAAAGCCTTTAAATTATGATAAGGTCTGAGAGATTACACAGGAGAAAGATGAAAAAAGCCCAGCCGTCTTCCTGAGCCAGGTGACAGGGACTTCAGGAAGGACACTCACCCAGACCCTGAGTCAGCAGAAGGGAGGTTGCTATTGGCCATGCATTTTATCTCTCAGGCCATTCTGACATCTGGAAAACATTGCAAAAGCTTGAGGCTGGGCCCTGAACCCCGCTGTCAACCTTGGTAGAGGAGGACTTCAAGGTCAATAATAAGCAATACTTCACAGAAGAGGCCAAAAAGGATATGAGACTAATTAAAAAAAAAAAAGCTTTTGACTGTATTGATTCTCCCATGAACTCAAGGGGACCCTGGAGGATCAAGAAGGCTGACTCAATGGAAGCTGTCTGGGCCCAAAGCAGCCTGTCTTTTGTTGAAAGGGAGGACACTGGAAGGAGGGATGTCCTTCTAGCTCCTTTCAAATCTCTCCTATGAGAGATTCCTGCACACCATCTGATGGGGCCCAATGCCTCTCCAGGTCCATATCCCACTTAATCCAGTCTCATGACTCCAGAGGAGCTGTGGGTCACTCCTGACATGGTGGGAAGCAGAAATTAATTCTTGTTAACACTGGAGCCTCTTGCTCTGTTCTGGCTTGGCTGTCTGGGCCCCTCTCCAACCCTAACTGCACTGTATTGGTAGCTGATAGATGGCCAATGGTAAGGCAATTTATATCTCCCCTTGCCTGCAGAATCAGATCTATTATTATTACTCACTTCTTTCTGTATATGGCAGAATACTCTGACCCTCTTCTCTGGAGAGATTTGCTAAATCAATTAGGAGCTAGCATGAAGATGATGCTGTGAGAGTGCTGCACTCAATATGTCAGCAAATTTGGAAAACTCAGCAGTGGCCACAGGACTGGAAAAGTTCAGTATTCATTCCAATCCCAAAGAAAGGTAATGCCAAAGAATGCTCAAACAACTGCACAATTGCACTCATTTCACACACTAGTAAAGTAATGCTCAAAATTCTCCAAGCCAGGCTTCAGCAATATGTGAACCATGAACTTCCAGATGTTCAAGCTGGTTTGAGAAAAGGCAGAGGAACCAGAGATCAAATTGTCAACATCCGCTGAATCATCGAAAAAGCAAGAGAGTTCCAGAAAAACATCTATTTCTGTTTTATTGACTCTGCCAAAGCCTTTGACTGTGTGGATCACAATAAATTGTGGAAAATTCTGCAAGAGATGGGAATACCAGACCACCTGACCTGCCTCTTGAGAAACTTTTATGCAGGTCAGGAAGCAACAGTTAGAACTGGACATGGAACAACAGACTGGTTCCAAATAGGAAAAGGAGTACGTCAGGCTGTATATTGTCACCCTGCTTATTTATCTTATATGCAGAGTACATCATGAGAAACACTGGGCTGGAGGAAGCAGAAGCTGGAATCAAGATTGCTGGGAGAAATATCAGTAGCCTCAAATACGCAGATGACACCACCCTTATGGCAGAAAGTGAAGAGGAGCTAAAGAGCTTCTTGATGAGAGTGAAAGAGGAGAGTGAAAGAGTTGGCTTAAAGCTCAACATTCAGAAAACAAAGATCATGGCATCTGGTCCCATCACTTCATGGGAAACAGATGGGGAAACAGTGGAAACAGTGGCTGACTTTATTTTTCTGGGCTACAAAATCATTGCAAATGGTGATCGCAGCCATGAAATTAAAAGACGCTTGCTCCTTGGAAGGAAAGTTAGACAGCATATTCAAAAGCAGAGACATTACTTTGCCAAGAAAGGTCTGTCTAGTCAAGGCTATCATAGAAGGCGATGGCACCCTAGTCCAGTACTCTTGCCTGGAGAATCCCATGGACAGAGTAGCCTGGTAGACTGCAATCCATGGGGTCGTGAAGAGTTGGACACGACTGAGCGACTTCATTTTCACTTTTTACTTTCATGCATTGGAGAAGAAAATGGCAACCCACTCTAGTGTTCTTGCCTGGAGAATCCCAGGGATGGAGGAGCCTGGTGGGCTGCCATCTATGGGGTCGCACAGAGTCGGACATGACTGAAGCGACTTAGCAGCAGCAGCAGCAGCAGCAGCAGTCAAGGCTATGGTTTTTCCAGTAGTCAGGTATGGATGTGAGAGTTGGACTATAAAGAAAGCTGAGCTCAGAAGAATTGATGCTTTTGAACTGTGGTGTTGGAGAAGACTCTTGAGAGTCCCTTGGACTACAAGGAGGTCCAACCCGTCCATCCTAAAGGAGATCAGTCCTGAGTGTTCATTGGAGGGACTGATATTGAAGCTGAAACTCCAATACTTTGGCTGCCTGATGTGAAGAGCTGACTCAATTCAAAAGATCCTGATGCTGGGAAAGATTGAGGACAAGAGGAGAAGGGGATGACAGAGGATGAGATGGTTGGATGGCATCACCAATGCAATGGACATGGGTTTGGATGGACTCTGGGAGTTGGTGTTGGACAGGAAGGCCTGGCGTGCTGCGGTTCATGGGGTCACTAAGAGTCGGACATGACTGAGCAACTGAACTGAACTGAACTGATGTGCTTAGGACAAGGTGAAGTCCAAGGAGGTAGACAATTCAAACAGAGACTGCATCTGTTAGCAGCCACAGGGGACCCACCTTCTGCTCATCAAGATACTCCCCAGGCATCCCCTCAAATTTAAAAACAATTAAATCTTAGATTTTGTGATACCTTGTTTCCAGGATGACAAAATATGTCATTTCCCTGACCTTCCCCCCTACCCGCACCCCCCCCCCCCCAACACACACACAATAAAAATGATTAAGGCCTGCGGAAAAATACCTTTGGAAGGACATATCTTTAAATCTGAGACTCTGATGGGGACGCTATAATAAATAAGGCCAGGGGAAAAATACCCTTGGAAGGACATATCTTTAAATCTGAGACTCTGATGGGGACGCAATCACTACTCATCACATTTTTCAAACACAGACTCATTAAGCCCTGCCAATCCTCTTGCCACACCCCCAGACCTTCCCATTCATAAGCCTAATGAGGAATACCAGTTTGTGCAAGACTTGCAAGCACTAAATGTGGTTGTCATCCCTATTCACCCAGTGGTGTCAAACCCACACACCCTCTTGCCCAACTGCCTGCTGGCAGACACTCAGTATTTCTGTTTTGGACCTCAAAGCTGCATTTTTCTCTATTCCCCTACATCCATACTCCTTGTACCTTTTTGTCTTTGAATAGGTCGTTGACACCCTGGAGGCTACGCAATATACCTGGACAGTGTTTCTGCATGGTTTTTGGGATAGCGTCCATTTTTTGGGAAACATGTTAGCAAGGGAAATGAGAGAATTCATGCATAGATTGATGATTTATTGACATTTAGTGAGACTAAATAGTGTGCTAAAAAGCAAAGATCACTTTGCCAACAAAGGTCCATACACTCAAAGGTATGGTCTTTCCAGTAGTCATGTATGGATGTGAGAGCTGGACCATAAAGAAGACAGAGTGTCGAAGTATTAACGTTTTCAAACTGTGTTGTTGGAGAAGACTCTTGAGAGTCCCTTGGACTGCAAGGAGATCAAACCAGTCAATTTTAAAGGAAATAAATCCTGAATACTCATTGGAAGGACTGATGCTGTGCTGAAGTTCCAAAACTTTGGCCACCTGATGTGACAGGGGACTCATTGGAAAGGACCCTGAGAGCAGGAAAAAAATTGAAGGCAAAAGGAAAACAGGGTGGCAGAGGATGACATGTTTGGGTGGCATCACTGACTCAATGGATGTGAATTTGGGCAAATTCCAGGAGACGGTGAGAAACAGGGAATCCTGGTGTGCTGCAGTCCATGGGTGCTGGGATCCAGCCACGGTGGATCCAGGGAATTTGAAGCAGGGACGGTGTTGGGGATTAGATAAGATTATTTATTTAGAGATATAAAGAGAGATTATGAAAGAATAGCGTAGTGGAGAAAATAGAGGAGAAAAGAGGCGTATTCCTTGGTTTACATAGGAGACCAATAAAGCCCCTAGAAAAGGGACTTGCACCATCTACGTAGGCCACAGGTGCCCGCTTGAGTAGTGGAGGGTGCCCCACCTTGGGCTCCCTCTCGCGTGGGTCTTAGAAGTGTGGGCAAATAAATATACATGGCGAGCCTCTGTGCTCCAGACGGGAATTAGCCTGAAAAGGAGAGAAAGTAAAGAAGACATGGGGGAAACCAGTCTTTCCAGGAACTGGTCCATCTCTTTTTCAGGAAAGCTTTTATACTTTAAGTTGTACATAGAGATCAATGGATAATACAAAGTCATGCAGGGTCAACAGACCTGACCCTTATCGAGACCAGGCACTCTTTATGCTTGCATACAAAGGTCTTAGGTGGTTTTATATCATCGTCTGGCCAGGGGGCCTGCTAACATTTTATGACCCTTTCTTTCTGATAATGGTCAGTCAACCAGAAAACTTATTTTTTCCAAGGGTGATTTTTCTTAAACCAGGCACCACCCTCCAAAGGCGCCAGATAAAGTTGCATTTCTACAGGGCAAATGTGTAGTGGGCTATGATCAAGAAGATAATTTACTAGCCTAAGGTTTAACGTGATTAATATCAAAGGTTATTACTTAGTTTTCCTATATGCCAGTTATATCAGTTAATGTATATAAGGGACAAGGGATATGGAGACTTAGCAGCAAATATTGGCTCAACAATGAAACCCTCCACCAGTATATTTGTAACAATCCACTAATACTACACTAATAATTTCTAACTTTTCAAAAGACTCTGTATGTAGAAAGTTGAGCTTCTCATGCCTCTCACAGTTGGGAGGCTGTGAACAATCACATGTGTGGTTGTAAGAGGCTGGATAAACTTGTCAGGCAGGCTAGAGAGCCATCAGAGGAGTTTTTGGACTGAAACACTCTTGTTACGCCCAGGAGACTTATTAACTAGAGCTCTAAGTTAACTCTTTTCAGAGAAAGGTGGTGGGGGATAGCCCCCTGTTAATGTCAGAAGAGTTGGTGAAAGGCATAATGCAATAAGGCGGACCGACTCTATTTTGGGGGTGGATGCTTGAGAAGGTCCAGGGAGTTCCCTCGAGGCCTGATCTCACCTTTGCCTGTCAGGCCTCTTCCTCATGACCTTTGCCATGGGTGGGATTCCCCATGTTGGCCCCCGGCACATGGGGGTCACAAAGAGTCGGACAAAGCAGGATTTAGATCCAAATACTGTTAAAGTTCCAAATTTTGTGGCAGAAAGAAGAAATAATGTCTCCCCAACCATAGCTCAGATCTCACAGTCATGGGGCTCAGTGTTTAGGGTTTGTTTTGACCCCAGAGGTAGGAGTCCTGATTGTTGATCAAAAACAGCAATTAATGCATTACCTTCTCTGACCACAAGTTGACAGTTCCAAGGCTTTCCCAGGATTCTGTCCTATCTGGCTTCCAAATATGGCTTTCCAGCAAAACCCCAATAATGAGGCTCTAAAGAGACAAAAGAGAGCCCCTTCAATGAATAGGGACCACCTGTGGGCTTTTGCAGCTTTAAGACAGTTGAGCAGAGCACCAGTGCCGGGGTTTCCAAATTTGGACAAGCCCCTAGTATGTTCATGAGACATAAGGGGTAGAACTAGGAGTCCTGATCCAAAAGCTGGGGCTGAATCGGACACCAGGGACTGACTTCTTGACACAACTCGACTCTGTGGCCCTGGGATGGCCAGGCTGCCTGTGGGCAGGAATAGTCTCAGCCCTGTTGGTTATGATGCTTCCAATCTCACCGTGACAGCACTGAGATGTGTTAACCCTCACCATGTACATTCTGTGCTGAAAGTTAAGGGACATTATTAGTTGACTGGGGAAAGGCTAACAAGATGTCAGTCCCTCCTAAAAGACACCCTGACATTACCTTGTTGTTGTTGTTCAGTTGCTAAGTTGTATCTGACTCTGAGACCTCATGGACTGCAGCATGCCAGGCTCCTTTGTCTGACATGACCTTCAGTTCAGTTCAGTCACTCAGTCGTGTCCAACTCTTTGTGACCCCATGAATTGCAGCACGCCAGGCCTCCCTGTCCATCACCAACTCCCGGAGTTCACCCAAACTCATGTGCATCGAGTCGGTGATGCCATCCAGCCATCTCATCCTCTGTCGTCCCCTTCTCCTCCTGCCCTCAATCCCTCCCAGCATCAGGGTCTTTTCCAATGAGTCAACTCTTCACATGAGGTGGCCAAAATACTGGAGTTCCAGCTTCAGCATCAGTCCTTCTAATGAACACCCAGGACTGATCTCCTTTAGGATGGACTGGTTGGATCTCCTTGCAGTCCAAGGGACTCTCAAAAGTCTTCTCAAACACCACAGCTCAAAAGCATCAATTCTTTGGTGCTCAGCTTTCTTCACAGTCCAACTCTCATATCCATGCATGACCACCGGAAAAAACCATAGCCTTGACTAGACGGACCTTTGTTGGCCTTAAGGTGTGCTAAACCTTGAACCTGGCAACTCTGTGTTAAGTGGTTGAGAGTGGAGATTTTGTGCATCAGTGTGTAGAGACCATAGAATAAATTTACTCTAGTGAGTCTGATCTTCTAGATGAAACCTTGAGGTCTAGTGATTTACTGATAGGAGCAGTTTTGTAGTAATGGGAACCCAAAAGGCAGGGTATGCCACAGTTAGTCTAGATGAAGTCATGGAAACCAAGGCCCTGCTGGGCATCGGCCCGGAAGGTTGAACTAACTGCATTACTGAGGGCTTTGCAATGAAAACGGATAAGAAATTAAATATTTTTACTGACTCTAAATATGGCTTTCACGTGATATGTGATACATGCTCATGCTGACATGTGGAAAAAAGGGAAATGTTAACCAATAGATATAACCCCCCACAAAACATACAGATTTGATTCTGGCTCTTTTAGAAGCAGTACAGCTCCTGACCTGTGTAGCAGTAATTCACTGTAGGGGCTACCAGAGGGAGGGATCTTTGGTGAGCCAAGGAAACAGCAGAGCTGATGGAACTGGGAAACAGGCAGCTCCACTGAAAAACAGGAGCTCCAATGAGCTCCACTGAAAGAACCTGGGCAAGTTACGGCCCTCGTGATTGGCCACCCTTCCTTGAACTCCCTAGCTTCCCCCACAATTCGCCACAGGAACAAGAAAATGCTAAGAAATGTGGCTCTGAGAAAGGAAACACAGGCTGGTATAAAAAGGAGGGCAAGGTTCTAATCCCTGAGGCCCAAAAATGGAGACCAAGAGCTTACCTGACGCCACCCACCATGGGAAGGATGCACTATGGAACGTGAGGCCAAAGGCTTTTTCAGAGGAAGGGCTTAAAAGAACAGTAAAACAAGTAACCTTTGCCTGTGATTTCTGTGTGTGTAGTAACCCACTGACCCATCCAATCCAATAACTCACAGACCCATCAAATCTCTCTTTGTTACTCGGGCCAGTTCATCGCTGATGGACATACCTGGGGTGGGAGTGGGGGAGAGACTGGCAGTTACATTTCACTCAAATGATCCCAATACCAGGATATAGTCCCCAAATCCCTCCAGGGCTATAATGGCCCTTCTTTTATAGCCAAAATCACAGAGGGCTCACAGGGGCCTTAGAGATAGACTACAAGCGACATACCTCTTGCCACCCCCCATCTTCAGAGAAGGTAGAGACAGTGAACCCTCTTTTAAAGAAAATCTTAGCAGAGCTCTGTTAAGAGACTCGTGAGCCTGGGATGACCTTGCTTCCTATTGCACTCCTCAGCGTCTGTGTAACCCTAGGAGGGGTCTGAGGCTTAGCCCACTTGAAATGACTCATGGGAGGCCTTTTTTTATTTTTATGTTTTTACCACTTACTTGCTGCTAGATAAGAAACTGAGCCTGTATAATGGCAGCCCATTATTAATCATGGACAAGTTCAGAAGGCAACCCAGGACTATGCCCACAAGGCAACTGCCAGCTCCCACTAAATATACAGCAGAGGGTCACTTTCTTCAAAAATAAACCCCAGGGTTTAAGTATAGAGGTCCCTGGAAGACCAACTATTACCAAAATGGAGGGGCCCTTATAAAGTAATGGTAGCCACCCCCAACTGCTGTCAAACTGGGGTGGATATCTTCTTGAATACATTCGTCCAGACTAAAGCTCTTACTTCCGCAAACCCTGCAGGTCACAAAAGAGCAATAGACTTGTGACTGCCTTTGTTTGGAAGAAGAAATAGCCAGAACCCTCTGAAAGGGTAAGAAAGAGGTTTGTGTCTCATGTGAATGTTCACTAAAGGGTGATCTCAGCAGGGAACAGTTTTTAGTAGCCCAAGTGGAGAGGATGACCCATTTTGTGGATACCAGTCAGCCTTTTTCCTAACCATGCCCCTTTTCGCCCATGGGGCTCGTGACCAAGGTGATGATGGTGGCAGGATGGGTTTAGCAATGTGGACCTCCGCTCACCAACCTCAACCTGATGGCACCACTGCTGAGTGCCCAGCCTTCCAGCCCAGAGGAGCCCAGTATGGCACCATTCTCCAGAATGATCAGCCAGCTACCTGGGGACAGGTTGATTACATTGGGCCATTTCCATCAAGGATTGGCAGGGTTGTTTCCTTACTGGAATAGATATTGTGGATTCAGATTTACCTTCCTTATATGCAATGCTTCTGTCAGAACTTCCATCCATTGACTGACAGAATGACTCACCCATGATCATGGTATTTCTACTCAGCACTGCTTCTGATCAAGGAACTAACTTCACAGCAAAAGTATTGCAGCAATACAACCTGGGCTCATGGAATTCACTCATTCCCCAGCATACTGAAGCTGCTGGCCTCATAGAATGGTGGCGTGGCCTTTTGAACACTCAATTACGATGCTGGCTAGGTGGCAGTATTTTTCAGGTCTAGGGGCAGGCTCTAAATTAGTGTCCAACATATAATGTTATTTCTCCAAGTCAGAATTTATGGGTCCTAGAATTGAGGGTAGAAATAGAAGTGGCATCTTCACTATCATCCCAAATGATCCACTAGAAGAATTTTTGCTTCCTGTTTCCAGACTTTAAGCTGTGTTGGCCTAGAAGTCTTAGTCCCAGAGGGAAGAATGTTTTCACCTGGAAACACAACAGTGATACCTCAATTGGAATTGAAACTGCTACATGGCCACTTTTGTTCTTTGTTCCTCTGAATCAATAGGAAAACAAGGGAGGTAAGGTACTGGCTGTAGTTAATGATCTTGAATACAAAGAGCAACTGGACTACTATTCAACAATGGAGGTAAAGAAGAGTCTGTATGAATTAAGGAAACCCTGTGGAATGTCTCCCAGCATTGGCATGCTCTGTAATTATGGTCAATGAAGAACTATGACCCAGAAAGGACTACTAATGGAACAGACCTTTCAGAAATGAAAGTTTGGATCACCAAAGCATCAGAGTAGCACCAGCTACGACCATGTGACCAGTTATAGAAATGCAGACTGTAATTTCATGAGTATATTCTCTTTATTTTGTTATGAATACACTTGCCTATATGTAAGCATATATATCGGAGAAGGCACTGGCAACCCACTCCAGTACTCTTGCCTGGAAAATCCTGTGGGCGGAGGAGCCTGGTCGGCTGCAGTCATTGGGGTTGCTAAGAGTTGGGCATGACTGAGCGACTCCACTCTCACTTTTCACTTTCATGCATTGGAGAAGGAAATGGCAACCCACTCCAGTGTTCTTGCTTGGAGAATCCCAGGGACAGGGGAGCCTGGTAGGCTGCCATCTATGGGGTCGCACAGAGTCGGACACGACTGAAGTGACCTAGCAGCAGCAGCAGCAGCAGCAAGCATATATATTATGGAGAAGGCAATGGCACCCCACTCCAGGACTCTTGCCTGGAAAATCCCATGGATGGAGGAGCCTGGTAGGCTGCAGTCCATGGGGTCGCTAAGAGTCGGACACGACTTCACTTTCACTTTCACTCTTCACTTTCATGCATTGGAGAAGGAAATGGCAACCTCCTCCAGTATTCTTGCCTAGAGAATCCCAGGGACGGGGGAGCCTGGTGGGCTGCCATCCATGGGGTCACACAGAGTCAGACACGACTGAAGCGACTTAGCAGCAGCAGCAAGCATATATTGAGCAAAAATATGTTTTCCTTCATCTCTTATTCCTTTATCATGTAAGATAAGATGTATTGACTTTTATAAGTATTTAAATATTTTTTAATTATTTTATTAATGCAAAAGATTTATTCCAAGTTAGTTATTTTATGCAGCAGTTTTCTCCCTCAACATAGTTATGATAACCACATCTTTTAAATCTGTAAATAGCATTATCAAAATAATCTTAATCTTTGAAATTTTAATCTTTGAAACCTCACAAAATTTTATATTTTAAAATACGCCCTGAATATCAAGGCTGCAAGAATAACACACTTCCTATATCCAAATATTTTACAGCTGTACCCAGAAAGAAAAAAAAAAAAAGGGAAAAAGCCTCATAAGCTTGGTTAAGGGCTTAACATCACCTGAGCGGCCAGAAATAAAATAAAATATCCAAATTATTAGCATTAATTTAATACAATTATAACTTCAATAGTCACTGTGTCATTGACAATGATTGCTTGAGCACAGGGGTGAGTGCCCCAAGGGCTGGTAGTAGAAGCTGTTGCTGCAGACTGGCGTCTCCTCTCTGCACTGCCAGCTCCCGCCTGTGCAATGCCCATAAATACTGTGTATGTGTGCGTTTTAAAAATCCTTCCCACCACACAAAGTTCTCTCTACTAAGCAGATAACAGGGAAGAGCAACAACACAAGCTAAACAAGCCAATCGCTTGCTCTCTCTTTAGGATATGGTTATTTCCCTTGTGCATGAAGTATTCAACAATAACATAAGAAAAGGGAAAGGAAAAGAACAATTTCTTCTGTATAACCCCTAAGCACACACGCTGAGTTTACTGGGTCAGACTTGACTGTGAGCATTTTATACGCCTACTTCCAGGCATAGTCATCAGATGTTTCACAGCTACTTGTCTGCATTATCTGAGTCCTCAAACTCTGCTCTGCAAGTGCCTCTCCAAGGGGAGAATAGGCTGGAACTTCGACTCTGCAAGAAGCCATTCTTCCCAGAGGTATTTCTTCTCAGCTGCTCTGTCTTCCTGTGGAACTCTCTGAGCTCATCGTCTGTGAGGGAAAGGCAGTTCTCATTATTTTCAGAATTTTCCTGCCGTCCCATTGCATTCAGTAACCTGTGCTCTGCTTCCAAAGAGAGAGAGAGAGGACCTCCCCTTCCTCTTCTATAGGGAGAGCAAGGCCATTCTGATGACAGCTTTCCTCTCCATTTTCCTTTGGTTCAGGTGCGCTGACATCCTCCAAACCTTCTGACTTGTCACAGGCTCTGCTCTCTGAGAAGTCTCCATTCCCGTCATCCTCTGAATCTCCCAGAGCTTGCTCTTCCTGTCAGTAGTTCGGCAGGTCAGCTTGGTCTGATGAGAGGAGCTGATCTCAATCGGAGGGGTGGTGCTGGTGGGGCTCTCTTTGGGAGAACTTAAAACTACACCACCAGCCAATACTACTGGTTTGCTAACAGAGATTGGACTGCTAAAAGCAGACTCCCGGCTATAGGAAAGGGGTCCTGATTTGTGTTTCATTCTGTTAGCTTTCCACATACTGGCCTTGGATGGAGGTGGTACAGGCTTGGGAACCAGGTTCTTATAGACACTTGGCACCATGGTTGATGATTTGCTTCCATTTGCATGGCGAGATCCTGGTGAGGTGAGTACAGCTGAGAAGGCAGCAGAAAGATCTTTTTTTGGAAACTTTTTTGATGACTAGCATTTTGGAGGGCTGCTTGGCATGAGGTGGGCTTTCCCACACTCCAGAAGGTGTTCCAGTGGGTCTGCATGGCTGATTCTGTTTGCCAGCTTCTGGATTCAAAGAAGGAAAGTCTTCCTCTTTAAATTGCAATTTTTCCACTTTATCTTCTTTCTCCTCTTCCCTAATATCTGTAGGTGGCTTTTCCTGAAAGGTATAGCCTTTCTGGGAGTGGAAGCTGCCATTCCAGTGGTGATGGCTTTCTGTGCCACCCACACTATGCTGGCTTATGCCATCATGATCTCATGAAGAGCCATGCCAACCAGATCAGTTCCCTGTGATTTCAGCATATGCCCCCTGAGAGACACCAGAATCCATAGAATCATGGTGGAACAGGGAGGGCTGGTGCCAAGAACCTCCTGTCGTTTGATGAGGTCCATTGTTGAAAAAGCCATCAGAGGAATTATGTCTACTATGGCTTACTCCAAATCTACCATCTCCTCGGGGTAGGTGCTCTCCGTGTTTTTCAAAAGTCGCTGTAGGAGACTTAGCTGACTGTGGTGTTGAGAAATTTAGCCAAGCAGGAACAAAGTCATGCTGCACCATTTAGGTCCAGTGTCTCTTTTCAACAAGGTGAGGCATCCAACCTCATGGCCAAGATGCCAGAGTATAACCTCTGTGGTCCTGCTTCCTGAACCTCTTGAGTTGCCAGCTGGATTTCCATGAGGTTCTCTTGTTAAAAGGGTACTTAATTAGGCTGGCCAACAGAATGCCTTATGATGAAGCACAAAGAAGCCAGGCTCTGTGTGGATCAATCTCTCAGTCCCCTCAATTGCTCATCTTAAACTATCTAGTTCCTGACATGTTTCCCAAAGCAGAAGGGGAAAGGGGAAGGGGGAGGGGAACATAAAAGTATTTGTTACATTTCAAAAATGGGGGGAAGGGGAAAGAGCTATATCAATGTTCACTTCATTCAACTTCGTTGAGTGATGGCACTATGATGTTGCTTAAACCTGATAATACATGGACATTTGCACAGTGAATGCAAATACTGTTCATAACAAGGTCATAGCTTAGAAAGACAGATGGACTTCTGTTTGGTCAAAAAATAAAACATTGAAGAGCTATAAAAGATCTTCTGAGTAGTCAACTCTAGTTAGCAAAACATCCACGTTACAAAGCCCTTAATTTACAAATCTCATTATTCTTACACAGCTGCTAAAAATAGTTTCCAGGTATGAGTTTATATTTGTCTTATCCTTCAAAATCTAAGGACATAAGAAAACTTGTTTTTTTTTTTTTTAAAAAGAAAACCAGACAGGAACTTGATATGCTTTCCCTTCCTAGAATACCAGCTTTCAAGGCAAATATCTTGGTAGAAAGCTCCCAAATGTTTCTTCTGTTTCTTTGGTCTTCACTATTCATAAATTCACAGCAAAATTAAAACAAGCAGAAGGGCAGGGCTTAAGAATAGTCATGGAAAAAGTTCCAAAGTGAGGTTTTCTTCTTGTCAGTTGTCTGTATTTCACTTGTTCTGCCTGTTCCTGAAGAAGAAACTGAGTTAATAGAAGGTAGGAATCTTATGTTTCAGTAGAGAAGTCATTCTGGATCCATCTTCATCATTCAGTTCAGTTCAGTCGCTCAGTCGTGTCCGACTCTTTGCAACCCCATGAACCGCAGCACGCCAGGCCTCCCTGTCCAACACCAACTTGCGGAGTCCACCCAAACCCATGTCCATTGAGTCGGTGATGCCATCCAGCCATCTCATTCTCTGTCGTCCCCTTCTCCTCCTATCCTCAATCCCTCCCAGCATCAGAGTCTTTTCCAATGAGTCAGCTCTTTGTATCAGGTGGCCAAAGTATTGGAGTTTCAGCTTCAACATCAGTCCTTCCAATGAACACTCAGGACTGATCTCCTTTTGGATGGACTGGTTTGATCTCTTTGCAGTCCAAGGGACTCTCAAGAGTCTTCTCTAACACCACAGTTCAAAAGCATCAGTTCTTCTGTGCTCAGCTTTCTTTATAGTCCAACTCTCACATCCATACATGACTACTGGAAAAACCATAGCCTTGACTAGACAGACCTTTGTTGACATCATTACTCAATCATTTGAAAGGTTGCAGGAATCTATCACTTCAGCTCCTTCCTTCTTTCATGTGCTCATGTCGTTAAGACTCCAGTCCCCCTAAATATTTTTAATTTTACTTCATAGTATGTAAGTTATAAAATATCAGAAGAGTAAATATCACTCAAGGATTTTCTCTCTTTTGGAAAGAAATTAGGACATTTTGGGTTGTATGCAGGGTAGTTATATCACTTTAGGCAGTTACGACCTTTATTTGGAGATTGATTATGGCTGTAGGAGATGCATATGGGTGCCAAGTTGGCAAGGGCGATGACTTGTCATGGTTAATTTTATGTGTCAACTTGGGGATGTCCAAATGTCTGATATTATTTCTGAATGTGTTTGTGTGTCTTGGGAAGAGGTTCGTATTTGAATCATTAGACTGAGTGTAGCAGTCTACCCTCAGCAATTTTAGTAGGCACCATTCAATTTGTTGAGGGCTTGAGTAGAACAAAAAGATGGAAAAAGGTCAATCTGCTCTCTGCTTGAGCTGAGACATCTACATTCTCCTATCTTCAGACACCCATTGGCACTCTTGGTCCTCAGTTTTTGGACTCAGATCGAGACTTGCATAATTGGACTCCCATTTCTCAGGTATTGACTTGTATTGAATTACACTATTCATTCTTTCCCAGTTCTTCCCCTGGGAATCTTCCACTGCAGATGGCAGATCTTGGGACTTCCTGGGTTCCATAATCATGAGAGCCTATTCCTATAATAAGTTTCCTCACCCCTCCTTCCTCTCCCACCTATCTATATGACTCCTATTGCTTCTGTTTCTCTGGGAAACCCTGACTAACACATTTGTATTACTATAGCTTCTTCTTGAAGCTCTCCTCCTGAAGGCAGGAGGAGAAGGGGATGACAAAGGACAAGATGGTTGGATGGCATCACCGACTCAATGGACATGAGTTTGAGCAAGCTCTGGGAGATGATGAAGGACAGGGAAGCCTGGTGTGCTGCAGTCCACAGGGTCACAGAGAGTCAGACACAACTGAGTAACTGAACAATGAATAACAAAGCTTCTTTTTGTGTGTGCGTGCTAAGTCACTTAAGTCATGTCCGACTCTGTGATCCTAAGGACTGTACCCTGCCAGGCTCCTCTGTCCATGGGATTCTCCAGACAAGAACACTGGAGTGCGTTGCCATGCCCTCCCCCAGGGGCTTTTCCCAACCTAGGGATCAAACCCGCATCTCCTATGTCTCCTGCATTGGCAGGCAGATTCTCCACCACTAGCGCCACCACTATGATATGTTCTCCTTTATATTTACTAATGCTTTTTTAAAGCATTAGCGTTAAAGTCTATCAAACTTTCTTTTGTATAGAGTTTCACAGTATATATATCTTGTACTTTGAACCTTTATATATCTGAAATTGTCTTTTATTTTTATTTATTTATTATTATTATTTTATTATTATTATTATTATTATTTTACTTTACAGTATTGTATAAGCAGCACATATTTGAAAAATTTTTTCCAGATCCTAAGGTTTTTGTCTTTTGATTGGTTGTGGACCTGAGCTATAACATCACTATGTACCATTGCAACTTAAAATAAAACAGCGGTCTTTAATCACAGTATTGCATGTCTTATATTGTAAAATTTCCTTGTCTCATGCCTACTCATTAACAGAGTTAATGCTTACTAACAAAATTAATATGAGGTAACTTTAAAAATAAGAAATATGTAACATGCAAACTCATAAACATGTATTCCTTACAAATAAGTTATTTATGGTATTATATAATTTATATATGAAAACTATCTCTTCTTGACAGATGAAAGCCTTAATGTGCAAGTTTCGAATCCCAGATAATCAGTGCATGTTTGTTTTCTTTTCCATTTTTCCTGTTCATCAAAGATAATTACTCTGGAAGAATAAATGAAGGGGAAAACATCATCTATGTGATCAATCAAGTTAAAAATGATGATTAATTCAGCAAATGGTATGAGGTACTTATTTTGAAGTAGAGTTCTATCATGTTATTCACTTGTAACCAGCATTTGAATACACAAATGCTAAAGAATTAAGCATTATTAGAAAAAAAAATAGCACTGCAAGAAATGTTTTAAATGACAAGTTTATCATGTCTATGATATAGCTTACAATATTGAAAAATATCCTTCAATTTGATTTTTCTTATATGCAGCTATATTACTATCTTCATTTAATATACACTTATACTATTTCTATCTACATAATACTTTAAATTTTCTGTTTCTGTTCCTTCCTCTCATTCTAAAATTAGTTGATACTTACTGTGATGTCATAGACTCTTTGTTTTCCAGGCTACTCTTTGGGCTCGCTCTCACTTTCCAGTTGCCTATATATTTAAAAATAAAAATGATCATTTAAAACTGCATTTTCTTCAAAAATAGTTCTACAACACTCTATAGTATCTAGCAGTATTGAAACAGTTTTGAATCCCTAGCTGAGATTTGGGAGCAGCCACTACTTAAGAATGTCTCACCCCTGAGGGTATTTCTCAATGATAAGCAAGGCTAATATGAGAAAAAGAACAGTAATAAAAGTTTGCCTGGAAATGAACTCAGATCATATTTATGTATATAAAACATTATTAGCTAAATAGCTTTACATTTTTTTTTACCATTCACATTCTGCTCATTTTCCCACAATAAATTCTTCCAATATAAGAAAATTCCTTTAATATGTTTAAGTATTACCAGAATTATGAGACTATTTTATGTGCCACATATTATTTCAGCAGTTTTACATAAACTTTTCAAAATATTTCTATGAAATGTATTCTCTTTTAATTTATATTATCAATTTTAAATATGTTAATAAAGTTCTTTAAATGTTCTAATAAAATTCATTTCATCTTGAGTAAAATGAAAAGCATAGTTATAAAACTCAAAGGCAGAAATTATTTCATAGCAATTTCCATGAAAAGAAGTAAACCAATTTTAATATTTGTTTTACTCTTGAAGAATATTTTCAGATATTTATTAGGTTATTAAATAAAAAAAATTTTTTTCTGTAGAGTAGCCATGGCTATAACCTAGATTTTTCAGTTTTACTATTATATATTTTACTTTAATATATTTTTATTTATATTTTAACCTTTTCCACCTCTGGCGGCCTCTATTGAAGTTCCCTAAAGCCTAACTGCTCTCCTAAATTTCCATGCTATCTTTTAATAAAATGCGTTTGCAAAACTCTTTGAAATATATAAATATTAAAAAGTAAATAATGATATTTAATACATACTTAATAAATAAGATAAAATAGTAAAAGAAGATAATCATTAACCAGAAATCATTGCTACTTAAATTTACTCTTAACAGAGTCCAAGTTGTTTTAAGATTAAAAAGCATTATTATTGTTCATTATATTGATCATTAATATATTGCATATTAAATATACATGGAAAGATAAATATATAATCTGAATTACTACTGGTTGTATCACCATAATGTTATATATTGATAAGTTACTATGTAGGCCAACTAACTGTAAAAGTAACGGATCTTAAATATGAAATTAATATACTCATCGCTTGTATAATCCTCAGTTCTGCATTTTTTCCTTTGGAAATACACTTTTACCAGTGTGGCAATTAGTACACAGAGAATAATGAAAAAAGGAATGAATAAGAAAAATGGCCATCTTGTAGGTTTAGAACGGTAAACATTCTCAATGTAGCGACTATCTAGGAGAGAAAACACCAGTGATTTGAAAGTAACTACCAGGAATACAGCAAAACCATTTCTGCATTTTATTATAACTATTGGAATAAGAATTTAAAGCATTTAATAATTTTACAATTAACATTTTTATATGAAATGGATAAGTTGACATCATAAGTGCACAAAGTTAGACTCCTCTATAATAACACTTACATAACAGTCCTCTATTCCTTGCTTATTTATTAAGAACCTCCTATTCCATGTGGTTCTCTTTACAGATCAGTCTCATAATATAGATGAAAAGAATTATAGTGATTCAATTAAGAATTGAATTTTCCCTCAGTGCTCTATTTTTGGAAGAAATATTGCAAATTCTTTTATTGCATTGATATGTATTTTCATGCTTTATCTAAGAAACTGCTTATCTCAAGGTCATGTAGACATTTCCCATGTTTCTTTCAAGAACAGTGTTAGCTTCTACATTTAGATTTATCATCAATCCCCTATGAATTGTGGAGTAAGTTATAATTCTGAGATTCATTTGGTCTTATGTAGACATTCAGTTGTTAACATACAATGTTTTGAACTGACTTTCCTGCCCTTTTGAACTATTTTTGTCCTTTAGTATATAGTAACTGTATACTAAATCTATATTAAGTTCAGTTCAGCTGCTTAGTCATGTCTGACTCTTTGCAACCCCATGGACCGCAGCACGCCAGGCTTCCCTGTCCATCACCAACTCCCAGAGCTCACTCAAACTCATGTCCATCAAGTTGGTGATGCCATCCAACCATCTCATCCTCTGTCATCCCCTTCTCCTCCTGCCTTCAATCTTTCCCAGCATCAGGGTCTTTTCCAATGAGTCAGTTCTTTGCATCAGGTGGACAAAGTATTGGAGCTTCAGCTTCAGCATCAGTCCTTCCAATGAAGATTCAGGACTGATTTTCTTTAGGATTGACTGGTTTGATCTCCTTGCTGTCCAAGGGATTCTCAAGAGTCTTCTCCAACACCACAGTTCAAAGGCATCAATTCTAAGGCGACCAGCTTTCTTTATAGTCCAACTCTCACATCCATACATGACTACTAGAAACTCTAGTAAAGGCTCTTTTTTTAAAAAAATAAATAAAAAATAAAAAATATAAACTTACATATTTTAATTGGAGGCTAATTACTTTACAATATTGTATCGGTTTTGCCACACATCGACAGGAATCCACCATAGGCGTACTCATGTCCCCCATCCTGAAACCCACTCCCATCTCCCTCCCTATACCGTTCCTCTGGGTCATCCCAGTGCACCAGCCCCGAGCATCCTGTATCATTCATCGAACCTGGACTGGTGATCCATTTCACATATGATAATATACATGTTTCAATGTCATTCTCCCAAATTGTCTTACCCTTGCCCTCTCCCACAGAGTCCAAAAGACTGTTCTATACATCTCTGTCTCTTTTGCTGTCTAGCTTACAGGGTTATCATTACCATCATTATAAGTTCCATATATATGCGTTAGAATACTGTATTGGTGTTTTTCTTTCTGGCTTACTTCAGAAACTCTAGTAAAGGCTCTTAAACTCCCCACATCCTTGCTTCTACCCCCCAAAATAGTCTCTCACTGGATATAGGATAATATATAAAACTATATTATCCTAAGTTTGATATAAGGCAAGTAGACTACATCATCCTTCTTTGTTCTTTTCCAGAGCTCTTTGGTTATTTTAGCACTTTTGTGTGTATTTTAGAATCAAATTGTTGATATCTAAAATATTGCATGCTTTTATTATTGGGTATTTTGATCTATAGATTTAATTTGGTGAGAATTGACATGTTGGCAATAATAAACTTTTCCACAGATGAACATGGGATATTAATCCATTTATTTGTGTCTTTAGTATCTATCTGCATTTTTGTTTGTTTCAGTGCAAAAGTATTGCACATCTTTTGTTGACCTTATTCCTAATATTTTATATTTTGATAGTATTATAGATGGGACTGATTTCAAGTTGATTTTCATTTTACTGCAGCTAGTATATAGCAATACTACTGACTTTTAAACATTTTCTTTGACCTTTCAAAGGATTTTTATTACTTCTAAAAGTGTTCTTGTAGAATCCTTAGGATTTTTGATATAACTAATCATATTGTCTGCAGTCTAATCTCATTCTTTCTAATCTTTATGCTCCTGATATTTTGTTCTTTACTTATTGCACTGGCTAGGACTTAGAGTACAATACTGACATGGTGAGAGCACACTTCATTGCCTTGCTCTCAGTTTTTTGGAAAAAAATAGTTATAAAATATAAGATATATTAGCTAAAATCTTTTTGTTGATGCTTTTTTTTTTTTTTAGAAAAGTTTATTCTTAAATGTACAATAGGTTCCAAGACAACATTTCATTCTAGCTATAGGTGGCAACAGATATTATGGCAGGGAATCCAGGTGTTTAAACAGGAATGGAACTAAGGGTCATCATTGCCTCAGGCACAAGGAACAGCTTACTTTTTGCCAGATTTCTTAATTCCACCGGTGGCCAGGGGGCCTTTCCCTGCGGCCTTTGCTTTTAGCTCCTCGAGTTTCTTCTGCTCCTCCTTCTGCTTCTGTTTCAATGCCTTATCTTCCTCGTCCATCTCCTTGGCTTGCTTCTTGGGCTGCTTCAGGGGTTTCTTCTTGCCACCTTCGCGGGCCGACATGGCGCCTGCCGCCCTTTCCCCAGACCCTGCCACCCTGTTGATGCTTTTTTATATTGATTTTATATTAAGTTTACTTCTGTTGACAGTTTGTTGCCTTTTAAAAATTCATAAATAGTTGTTGAATTTTGTCAAATGACTTTCATGCAACAAATGAGAAAATGATATACTTTAAAATATTTATTAATTTTATAAATTGTACTGATTGACTTTCAAATGAGTGTTTGCATTTATGTTAATTAAATATATTGTTCTGTAATTTTTTCTTTGTTAACTTTCTTTTCTGGATTTGTCATTAGGGATATGTTTTCCTCAACCAATGAGGTGATAGGTGTCACTTTCACCACCGTTTTTTAAAATGATATTTCTTCCTGGCAAAACCATGCCAGAATTAACCTGTGAAAACTGTACATCTTGCTGCTGTTAATTTTGTTGGTTTTTAAAATCACAAATACACAGAACATGAAATTTTGGCTTTTGATTTCTTGGTTATACTCTTTATATTATACTATGATTTAGAATTCCTTTTCCACATGAAATAGCCCTTATAATACTTTTCACAGCTGAGTAGCTTTATCAGTATACTTGTTACCCATACTCAATTAGGATTTGAAGAACATATGTATTTTGATCATTTTCAGCCTGAGTTGATGTAATTCCTTAAAAAATGTGTGGATTTCTTATGTATCAAATGAAAAATACACTCCATTAAATGAGACCACATCCACAAATCTTTCTGACATATGTCTGTCTATACTAGACCCTTGTGAGGCTGCCATAAAATAATCTATTGTAGCCTTACTGTTTGTGAGTTTCATAAGGCAGTCCAATACAATACTTAAAAGGGCTTTTTGTATAGATGAAGGTGTCTAAGAAGCATCACTTTAAGGTTTTTCTGAGGTCTTAACAGAGGGGTTTAACATATGCTTGAAAATCTTTATCTGAGATCCAATTTTATTACTAAATATCTTAAGTTTAGTTGTTAGCCACATCTTACTTTTAAAAATGTTTTTCTGGAAGATTTCAGGAATAAAAATGTCCTATTTTCATGCCAAAAATGCTAACTCTTTTATGAATATAAATATACATTTTACTTGAAAATTTAACTTTTCCTGCATTATTAATTACTGTCTCCTTGCATTTTATCATAGGTAACTTCAGTTGCCCAACCTGGAAATCATTACAATTTACCTAGAAATTTTATTGACAAGAACCATGAATTCTATTTTTCACATTACCACAGGCAGCAAAGGTGCCTCACAATTCACCATTTCATAATAAATGCTCTCATTTCTCCAAATTCTAATAATGTGTTTTAAGCTGTCCTTGAATTGCTCATCAACAGTCCTCTTGAGACAATGTCAATGTATACTGATAGTCTTCAAAGGTTTCCTGTTCTGCCTTCCACAAACCATCCAATTCCAAAACTAATGGCACATGTTTTAGACTCTTGTTATACAAATATAAATACACCATCTAGAGAGCACTTGTGCAAGAAAGTACCCCCAAATTTAGGAACTTAAACAATCATTTCATTTGAATTTTGTGTGGCATGAGTTTGTGCAGGGTTTAGTTGCATGGTTGTATTTTTGTGTCTCAAAGTCAAATTTCAAATACAGCCAATCATCTTCAACAGAATGAGTATTCCAATAACGAGAGTTCCAAGAATTAGTATTCTGAAAAGCCCAATCAGAAGGCCAACTTGGATGCTAAGAAAGAATACTCTCCTCTTCTCATGGGGGAAAAGGCATGTGTGTGTATGGATAGAAGCAGTTAATTACAGTGAATCTGAAGATAAGCTAATTGTTCCCACTAAAATAGAAATAGCTTGATAATACATGTTATAATTTTTTAACAGTCTCTAATAAATGGTCTTAAATACTATACTTCAAAAGTTGGAATAAATGTGGAAATGTTAAGAACTAAGTCTGGCTCAAAATCTGGAGAAACTGGCTTTGCTTTTCTGTAAATATAAATTTTTGTATAAAAGTCCTAAGCAACACTGGATATACTGGTGTGCTCTAAAATCCACCTCTACTTTCAACAAAAGATTGTAGGAAATTACATTTCCTATGCTCCTGAACCTTCTGTCTTCTGGTTAGATTTAGCTGATGGGATTCATGGATTCACTGGATAAAATTTGGAGAGCAGGCAGACTGAAATTCTCATGGTATTGATCCCTTTCCATCTCCAGCATCTGCAGTTGTGTCTCTGCATCCTCTATACCTTCAGCTCTTGCTGAAGGGTACGTCTACCTGTCTTCTGGATCCTGGTATCCCTAACCATAGTCATATGTCATGACAGATGGCTTAGATTCCGGTTCTAGTCATACCATCTCCATTTATTGTCCTTTCAGCCCTACGAAGTGGTAATGGATTCCTGCATTGCTAATCTCTGCATTGCCTCACTGTTCTCTGATTAGATTTCATATCTGCTCTCATGCCTTACCCTCCCTCATGTTTTGTACTTAATTCCTTCTGTATGAAAGACTAAAGTGATTTCTGTTTTCTTGCCTGGGTCCCTACTGGCATATCTTATTTATAACATATATTTTGTATAACACGTTAGCCTCTGGAAGTAAAATAGCCATCTGTGGTTTATTATTTGATGTCCAAGCATAATCTAAATATAAATTAGTAGACAAAATATTTACCTTGTCAAATTTAACACATTAAAATATTGTCTGAATTATAATTTCAATTTGTTATCAATACTTACCGAGTGCACTAAGAGTATCAGGTCCATCAGTTAAAGAACGCATACCAGGTACACCAGGTACCGAGGGTGGAAAGTTGCCACTGTCAACGCTCCCACCTTCCCATCCTGGAACTGAATGTTGGCAATTTGGAGGTAAATATGAAGGGTTACAGTGACAGTTCTTTTTATTATTACACACCTGAAACAGGAGAAATATCACCTTATAAAGTTAGTAGCTACAATTATTTGTGTTCATTAAAATTTTGAAAAAATACACAGGTCAGATAAGGCTGATTTTCTTACCTGGTTTATGAATGTGTGTGTGTGTGTGTGTGTGTGTATGTATATGTGTGTTTATCTATGTGTTTGCTTTCCGAAGATCACTCTCAATGATATATACTCTGTGTCTCATAGTACTGATACTTACACCTTGATTGTTGCATTTTTCTGGATTACAGTCATAATTCAAGTATGAAGAATCTACACATTGCTTATTGCGGCAAACCTAAAAAAGGAATGTGCCAAAGTAAGTTAATTGAACCACCATTTGTACTTGGCATCTAACTAAAACGATTCCGTATTGTACAGACATAAGAGGCATTTATTTCATAATAAATATTAACATACTACTACTAAGTGGTTAATTCATAGTGCTACTGAGTTTCTAGTACTAGATGAGACTGATTATCTGAAAGTAAAACAAGAAATAAAAGCATCTTCTATGCTTATACTAGGATAGGAAGTACAGACATGAAATAAAAGCAAAGGTAATATGTCATAAAATACTATAATAAAGTAGTTTTATGAAATAATAAAAAACCAAGAATATATGAAGACAGCAAAACATTTTTATTGAGCCTTGATGTTGAACAGGACTCAATCAAGCATAGAAATGAAAGGCAAAGTACTTGTAGAAAAAGAATAAATCTTCAAAATGATTACATCATATCTACTATGTAACTTTTAAAAAATATTAAGGGCAGTGCAACTGTTACACAAAGAACATCCATTCAAACATTAACTAAATATTTGAGTCTTGCAATGCCCTTCACCCTGACAACACAGCAGTGAATAGCGATAACAAAAAACCCTTATATTGCTCATATTGCTGTAAAAGGTAAAGAAACACACACACACACACAATCTACATGTGATGTGACAGAAGTTTTTATGGGGGATATGTTTGTGTCTTGTAATCTTGATCAGAAAGTTGGTCTACAACTTGTAAACAATCAGTCATATTTAGAGGTTTAATTGGAAGATGGAAGGATGATAAAAAGGAAGTTTTGAAAAAGAGACTGCAAAAGTGAGAGAAAATATAGAGAGACAAACTAGAGCAACATTGCAGTAGTCTAGAAAAATGACAACCTAGAGTGAAACTGAGTGCATAGTGCTGTTGACCAAAAACAGTGGTTGTATTTGAGATAGAGTTAATTCACCAAGTTTAGTGATAAATTGTATATAAAGAATGAAAAGAGAGATAGGCAATGACACTGGGGTTTCTGGCATGTCTAACTTTCTTGGTTGTGGTACAACTGATGAGATAAGAAAGCTAACATAAAGCCCCAAATTATAGAAATATTATTTTTTGAGACTTCATTTTACTTGTACTGTCAAATAATACTGTGTACTTGAGATAAAATGAAAATCATTTTTGCACAGAAAATGTGAGATAATGTGATTTCACAAAAGTAACCCAAACCTGAAGCCAGCGATTCCCGCTGTGGTCATCAGTGGCAAAGGATGTAGGATTTAAGCGATTATATGCACCGTACACCAGTGACAGAATTAAAAGCAGATTTTTGCCAAATCCTGAAAAATTAATCTGGAGTGTGACATCAGCAAAACGGTGCACTGGGCACCCCAAGTGTTGTTCTCCCTTAGAGATGTTAGAGGAAGAGATGAAGAAGGAGGAGGAGGAGGAAGAGGAGGAAGGGGAAGAGGGGGAGGGGAAGAAGAACTGGCTAAAGCAACCCACAGGAGCTCTGGAAGTAGTCAGAGGACCACAACAGCTAAGCAAACGACCAAACAGATAGCCACACCAAAACATTAGAAAACTTTGTGGCATCTTGTTCACGCTGTGCCACTACCTCTGGTGTATGGCACAGTCTAGGTGTGGAGACGGCAGCAGCAGAGTTTCCAGAGGATATCTTATTTTTCATATTCTCATCTGTCTGGGAACTGCTTAAAGACTGGTTTCTGTTCCACTTGACTCAAATCTCAGCTAGACAGTGCTCAGGAAAACTAAGACTTGCAGACATGGGGGGGCAGAGAATGAATGGAGACATACTGTCGACAGTATAAGGCTCCAAGGCAACCATGGTGAGACTGTTTGGAAAAATAAAGCATCTAAAATGTCCATGTACACGGGCAATGAGAAAAGCCACAAAGACACGCATATTCACAGGAAAGATGCATATTCACAAAACCCTCAGACAAAACAAGTTTTCTCCTCAGGCTACTCTCAAGGCTCAGAGCACCCAAGAAATTACAAAAGGACTACCTGAGCACAGAGCCAGACTGTAAACTTGGGGAGAAGTGGCTGTGTTTTCTGAAGTCCAATTTTTAACAACTACAACAAAAAAATCACATCCTATCAAAAGAGGAGAAAAACTACGAAAGACTTTACAGTGGAGATAAGACAGTCTTATCCACAAGTGGTACTGGGAAAACTAGATAGCAGCACAAAAAGCAATACGATTAAAACATTCCCTCATAGTATTTATAAAAATAAACTCAGAATGGCTTAAAGGCCGAAATGTAAGGCCAGTAATCATAAAACTATTAGAAGAGAACATAGGCAGGATACTCTGACATAAATTGTAGCAATGTTTTCTTAGATAAATCTCCTAAGACAAAAGAAAAAAAATAAAAAAATAAATGAGACCTAATTAAACTTAAAAGCTTTTGCACAGCAAAGGAAATTATCAACAAAGCAAAAGACACCTATGGAATGAGAGAAAATACTTGCTAATGATGTGACCAACAGGATGTTAATATCCAAAACACTGTTGTTGTTTAGTAACTAGGTCATGTCTGGTTCTTTTGTGATCCCATGGACTGTAGCTTGCCATGCTCCTCTGTCCATGGGATTTTTCAGGCAAGAATACTGGAGTGGGTTGCCATCTCCTTCTCCAAGGGATCTTTGTAGCCCAGGAATCAAACCCACGTCTCCTGCATTGGCAGAGTTTTTTACCACTGAACCACCAGGGAAGCCCATCCAAAATATATAAATAGCTTATTCAACTCAATATCAAAACAAAAATAAAAACAAAACCAGAAGGCCAAATACACATATTTCCACATAAAATATAAAGTTGGCCCACAAGCCTATGAAAAGATGTTCAACATTTCTCATTATTAGAGAGATACAAATCAAAACTACAATGAGGTATCACCTCACACCTGTTTGAATGAGTTTCATCAAAATCTCTACAAATAACAAATGTTGGGGGAAGATGTGGAGAAAAAGAAACCCTTGTATACTTTTGCTGGCAATATAAATTGGTACGGCTACTATGGGAAACACTATGGAATTTCCTTAAAAAAGTAAAACTAGAACTACCATACAACCCAGCTATCTTACTCCTGGGTATACAACTGGAAAAAAGAAAGACATTAATTCAAAAAAATACAATATTGTAAAATTTAAAAAAATAAAATAAAATCTGAAAAAATATATATATTCCTCAACGTTCACAGCAGCACTATTCATAATATCCAAGACTCAGAAGCAATTTAAGTGCCTATCAACAGACTACTGGATTATAAATGTGATTTTAAAAATATAAAATCTATATAAATATATTTATAAATAATTGAATATTTATAAATAATATGTAATATTTAGAAATATGAATGTGGAATATTACTCAGGCATAAAAATAAGGAAATACTGTCGTTCTCAGTCATGTGGATGAGCTTAGTGAAATGAGTCAGATGGAGGAAGTAAAATACTATATGATATCACTTATATGTGGAAACTTAAAAAGGATACAAATGAATGTATATGAAAAATTGAAACAGAACTCTCCAAAGGAGAGATCCAAGTGGGGAGGGATAAATTAGGAGTATAAATTGTATAGTATAGTACAAATTGTATAGTATACAAATACTGACAAATGGTATAGTATATAAGGTGTTATTTATAATGTAGATAGGTGACAAAGATATACTGCATAGCATAGGGACTTATTATTTTGTAATAACCTATAACGGAATATAATCTGCAAAATACTGAACCACTATGACGTACACTGGGAACTAACACAATATTGTAAATCAATTATTTCAATTTAAAAGAATTAATGGAAAGTTCATTATAGGAAATGGAGAGTAATTGTATTTCAGATTTTCGTCCCTTTGATTGATCTTTCCTTTACTCTGTGAATCCTTTATCATTTTCATCACTAAAATGAGCATATGTTTCTTTAATTTTTTTTACTTTAATCATTATTTTTAAGTAATTATGTAAAAATATAATTCATGACATTAAAAATACATGAAATAATAAAACTGTCAATGAACAGTATGATTCTCAATTCAGTTAACATATGTGAAAGAATAGTAAATAGCAGGTTATGTTTTTTCTTTTAAAATTTCTCTCATATTCAAAACTTTCTATTTTCCTATTTTTTGAAATTAAATACACATTTAACTTGAGAAAAATACCATGTATGCATTTAAAATTTGAAATTAGTATATTACCTGGTAATAAAAGACCACACACCTTACTTTCACCACAAACAGTTCCATCTTTTACCCACATCGTTTCTGAGTCTTCAGTACCGTGAGCATAATCCAGTCCAATGCACTGCTTTCCATTTATGTTGGAATACAAAACAGAGGCATTTTCAACATAAACGATCTGTGTTTTATCATATGTACATAGTAATTTCCCACACTTCACATTCCTATAATTTAGCAACAAATAAAAATCATTAGTTGTCAATACAGAGGAATATTAGAATATCAATTCTAAAGGAAAAAGATTTAAATAAAGCATGAAGAGAAAGAAAGATTGTGCTAAGTTGGGTCCGACTCTTGCAACCCTATGGACTGTAGCCCTCCAGGGTCCTCTGTCCATGGGATTCTCCAGGCAAGAATACTGGAGTGGGTTGCCATTTCATTTTTCCAAGGGATCTTCCCGACCCAGGAATTGAACCCAGTTCTCCAGCATTGCAGGTAGATTCTTTACCAACTGAGCTACATGGAAAGCCCAAATAAAGCGTTACTACTGCTGCTGCTGCTGCTATTAAGTCGCTTCAGTCGTGTCTGACTCAGTGCGACCCCACAGCCCACCAGGCTCCCCCTTCCCTGGGATTCTCCAGGCAAGAATACTGGAGTGGATTGCCATTTCCTTCTCCAATGCATGAAAGTGAAAAGTGAAAGTGAAGTCGCTCAGTTGTGTCCGACTCCTAGCGACGCCATGGACTGCAGCCCACCAGGCTCCTCCATCCATGGGATTTTCCAGGCAAGAGTACTGGAGTGGGGTGCCATTGACTTCTCTGAAATAAAGTATTAAGGCTTGCTAAGAGATTATGCAATTAACTGTGAAACTGAAAATTATGAGGGTCTTTCCTGTGTTATTAGCAATAACAACATCTTAGTAATTATGAGCTTCTTCTTACTTTGTGCTGTGCTGTGCTGTGCTTAGTCATTTGGTTGTGTCCGGCTCTGTGCAACCCCTTGGACTGTGACCCACCAGGCTTCTTGGTCCATGGGAATTCTCCAGGCAAGAATACTGGAGTGGATTACCCATGCCCTCCTCCACAGATCTTCCCAATCCAGGAATCAAGCTCAGGTCTCCCGCATTGCAGGTGGATTATTTACTGTCTGAGCCACGAGGGAAGCCCATGAATCCTGGAGTAGGTAGCCTATCCCTTCTTCAGGGGATCTCCCTAACCCAGGAATCCTATCTGGGTCTCCTGGGATTCTTTATCCGCCAAGCTACCAGGGAAGCCCCACTTCCTATTCAGTCATCACTTTTTAACAATCCTTTATTATTATTAGTTTTTGGCTGTTGTTCTTAAACATGATTCTGAGCTTATTCTATCTAAAAATTGGTAAAAATTTAAAAATTACTAATCTACTTACATTTCCTTTTCTATTTTTCAAACATAACACATATTCTCCACATCATGGGTCCCAAACTGACAAGACACTAAGGCATACACTTAAGAAGCAGTTTATGGAATAAATATTAATGTTGAATCACTAAGATACATCATGATGATAGTGTCTAAACCACAGACAAAAATAACCAGAAAATCAAATGTGTGTGTGTGTATGTGTGTATGTGTGTGTGCACAGTTGTGTCTGACTCTATGCCTGTCAGTCTCCTCTGTCAATGGAATTTTTTCACGTAAGGATACTGGAGTGGGTTGCCATTTCCTTCTCCAGGGAATTTTCCTGACCCAGGGATCAAACCAGCATCTCCTGCATCTTCTCCATTGGCATGCAGATTCTTTACTGCTGAGCCACAGGGAAGGCAACCCGAAGATGAAAAAAAAAAAAAAAAAAGCATTAATAATCACATGAAAGAGTGGCAATTTCATAAATCAGTAGGGAAATGCAAATTAGAGAGTAAGATACCTCTTTAGAATGACACATAAACCAGGCAACAAAAAGTCGTGACAGTACCAAATGCTGCAGATGTAGAGAAGCTATAACTCTGATACACTTTTGTTAGAAATGTAAAATGGTATAGTAACTTTGGAGATTATGTGGGCAATTGCTTAAAATGTTTAAATTGCCATGTAAGTGAAAGTTACTCAGTCATGTCTGACTCTTTTGTGACCCCATGGACCATAGACCGCCAGGCTCCTCTGCTTATAGAATTCTTCAGGCAAGAATACTTGCAGGAGTTGCCATTCCCTTCTCCAGGGGATCTTTCCAACCCAGGGATGAACCTGGGTGTTCTGCATTGCAGGCCGATTCTTTATCATCTGGGCCACCAGGTAAGCCCTGAACTTGCCACATGACTCAGCAACTCCACTTCTAAGTGTGCATCCATGGGAAATTTAAAAATATGTGTTTACATAAAGACTTGCTCCTTCATCACTTGTTTTTTTTAAATGTAAATTTATTTATTTTAATTGGAGGTTAATTACTTTACAATATTATATTGGTTTTGCCATACATCAACATGAATTCACCACAGGTGTACACGTGTTCCCCATCTTGAACCCCCCTCCCTCCTCCCTTCCTGTACCATCCCTCTGGGTCGTCTCAGTGCACCAGCCCCGAGCATCCAGTATCATGCATCAAACCTGGATTGGCGATTCATTTCATATATGATATTATACATGTTTCAATGCCATTCTCCCAAATCATCCCACCCTCGCCCTCTCCCACAGAGTCCAAAAGACTGTTCTATACATCTGTGTCTCTTTTGCTGTCTCGCATACAGGGTTATAACTACCATCTTTCTAAATTCCATATATATGCGTTAGTATACTGTATTGGTGTTTTTCTTTATGGCTTACTTCACTCTGTATAATAGGCTCCAGTTTTATCCACCTCATTAGAACTGATTGAAATCGTCACTTGTTATATCTCAAGGGAAAAAAATACATGGCTTTACAAAGAAAACAAACAAAATACTGCATGAGAATGTTCAAAGCACCATTGTTCTTAATTTTTTTATTTGAAGTATACTTGATTTGTAGTGTTCTGTTAATTACTACTTAGAGCAAAGTGATTCAGTTATATATACATATATATATATATAGTTTTTAATATTCTTTTCCATTATGCCTTAGTATAGATATTGAAATATTGAATATAGTTCTTTGTGCTATACAGTAGGACCTTGTTGTTTATCCATTCTCTGTATAATAGAGACATCCATAGCAGCATTATTTTTAATGACCCAAAACTATTAGAAACATTCTAAATGCCCACTAGCTGGCACATAATTTTAGGATATAATATTATCCAGTAACAAGAAGCTACAAACAGTGTTATAGACTACAAAATGGATGAAACTCAAAAAACAAGTAACATAAACCAAGTAAAAAGACCACATAGGATGGAATTTTTCTAATATAAGAACTCCAGAAAAGGTAAACCTAAGGGAAGAGAAAGTATATCACTGGTTGCTAGGAACTGGGATCACTTTAAAATGACTTTGGATTCTAGTGACTTTTGCACTTTTATAAATTTATCACAAAGTACATAAGTTATTCCATTAAAGTAGATTGATTACGTATTAGTTAAGTATTTTAAGTATTATTAAGTCTGTTACAAATTATTTATGAGCTTCTACGTAAAGTTGTTGCTGTTGTTGGTTTACAGTCACTCAGTCATGTGTGATTCTTTCCATCCCCATGGATTGCAGCACACCAGGCTTCCCTGTTCTTCACTATTTCCTGGAGTTCGCTTAAACTCATGCCCATTGAAGTGGTGATGCCATCCAACCATCTCATCCTCTGTTGTCCCTTTCTCCTCTTGCCTTCAATCTTTCCTGGCATCAGTTTAGTTCAGTTCAGTCACTCCGTCGTACCCGACTCTTTGTAACCCCAAGGATTGCAGCACACCAGGCCTTCCTGTCCATCACCAACTCCTGGAGTTTAACCAATCTCATGTCCATTTAGTCATATCGAAACATCTCATCCTCTGTCGTCCCCTTCTCCTCCTGCCTTCAAACTTTCCCAACATCAGGGTCTTCTCAAATGAGTCAGCTCTTCACATAAGGTGGCCAAAATATTGGAGTTTCAGCTTCAACATCAGTCCTTCCAATGAACACCCAGGACTGATCTCCTTTACGATGGACTGGTTGGATTTCCTTGCAACCCAAGGGACTCTCAAGAGTCTTTTCCAACACCACAGTTTAAAAAGCATCAATTCTTCAGTGCTCAGCTTTCTTCACAGTCCAACTCTCACATCCATACGTGGCCACTGGAAAAACCATAGCCTTGACTAGACAGACCTTTGTTGGCAAAGTAATGTCTCTGCTTTTGAACATGCTATTTAGGTTGGTCATAACTTTCCTTCTAAGGAGTAAGCGTCTTTTTAATTTCATGGCTTCAATCACCATCTGAGTGATTTTGGAGCCCCCCAAAATAAAGCCTGTCACAGTTTCCACTGTTTCTCCATCTATTTCCCATGAAGTGATGGGCCTGGATGCCATGATCTTAGTTTTCTGAATGTTGAGCTTTAAGCCAACTTTATCATTCTCCTCTTTCATTTTCATCAAGAGGCCCTTTAGTTCTTCTTCACTTTTTCCATAAGGGTTGTGTTATCTGCATATCTGAGGTTGTTATTGATATTTCTCCCGGCAATCTTGATTCCAGCTTGTGCTTCTTCCAGCCCAGTGTTTCTCATGATGTACTCTGCATATAAGTTAAATAAGCAGGGTGAAATATACAGCCTTGATGTACTCCTTTTCCTATTTGGAACCAGTCTGTTGTTCCATGTCCAATTCTAACTGTTGCTTCCTGACCTGCATATAGGTTTCTCAAGAGGCAGGTCAGTTGGTCTGATATTCCCATCTCTTTCAGAATTTTCCACAGTTGATTATGATCCACACAGTCAAAGGCTTTGGTATAGTCAATAAAGCAGAAGTAGATGTTTTTCTGGAACTCTCTTGCATTTTTGATGATCCATCAGATGTTGGCAATTTGATCTCTTGTTCCTCTGCCTTTTCTGAAACCAGCTTGAACATCTGGAAGTTCATGGTTCACATACTGCTGAAGCCTGGCTTGGAGAATTTTGAGCATTACTTTACTAGCGTGTGAGATGAATGCAATCGTGCAGTAGTTTGAGCATTCTTTGGCATTGCCTTTCTTTGGGATTGGAATGAAAACTGACCTTTTCCAGTCCTGTGGCCACTGCTGAGTTTTCCAAATTTGCTGTCATTTTGAGTACAACATTTTCACAGCATCATCTTTCAAGATTTGAAATAGCTCAACTGAAATTCCATCACCTCCACTAGCTTTGTTCGCAGTGATGCTTTCTAAGGCCCATTTGACTTCACATTCCAGGATGTCTGGCTCTAGCTGAGTGATCACACCATCGTGACTATCTCGCATCAGGGTCTTTTCAAATGAGTCGGCTCTTCACGTCAGGTGACCAAAGTATTGGAGCTTCAGCATCAGTATTTCCAATGAATATTCAGGGTTGATTTCCTTCAGGATTAATTGGTTTGATTTCCTTGCTGTTCAAGGGAGTCTCAAGAATCTTTTCCAACACTACAGTTCAAAAGCATCAATTTTTTAGCACTCAGCATTCTTTAAGGTCCCACTCTGACATCCATACATGACTACTGGAAAAACCATAGCTTTCAGTCTGTGGACCCTCGTTGGCAAAGTGATATGGGTGGTGTTAAATTAGTTTGAGTTCAGAAGGTTAACAACTATTTTGAGGCCAGTTTCTAAGGCTACCTGCAAGAGGTACGGGATTCAAAGTATAGAGCACTGTACTGTTGAAGCCCAGCTTAAAAAATTTTGAACATTGCCTTGTTAGCATGTGAAATGAAAGCAATTGTGTGGCAGTTTGAACATTCTTTGGCATTGCCTTTCTTTGGAATTGGAATGAAAACTGACCTTTTCCAGTCCTGTGGCCACTGTTGAGTTTTCCAAATTTGCTGGCATACTGAGTAGAGCACTTTCACAGCATCATCTTTTAGGATTTGAAATAGCTCAGCTGGAATTCCATTACCTCCACTAGCTTTGTTCGTAGTAATGTTCCCTAAGGCCCATCTAACTTCACACTCACGGATGTCCGGCTCTAGATGAGTAACTTCACCATTGTGGTAATTGGGTCATTAAGACCTTTTTGTATAGTTCTTCTGTGTATTCTTGCCACCTCTTCTTAATATCTTCTGCTTCTGTTAGGTCCACACAATTTCTGTCCCTTATTGTGTCCATCTTTGCATGAAATGTTCCCTTGGTATCTCTAATTTTCTTGAAGAGATCTCTAGTCATTCCCATTCTATTGTTTTCCTCTATTTCTTTGCACTGTTTACTTAAGAAGGCTTTGTTTTTTCAGTCATTACAAGAAAATGCCGAGTAAACGGAAATCAATGACTTTTTTGGGACCCATCAGAGAATTGCAGTTGCAGAAAAAACCACTTACATGTATCTGGAAAGCTAAGTGCCTGCAAAAACAACAAGTATAGCACTTGTAATTTGCTTATCTGGAGCATAAGCCACTGAACTATGTAAGACACTAATAATATTTAAATACAAATTTTGACAAATTGCTGGAAACTGAGTGTGGACTACTATGAAAACGTGAAGCTCTTGAGTAATACAGTTATATTTTCATTTGCCTTTTCTCCAGAAACTATATGTTTCTTTTGGGGAGTATACGTGAGAGCTCTCCATATACACTTGCAGGGGGAGGTGAAGAGTAATCATTATGAAATTCCCAGACCCAGCTGTCTAACAAAGGCTTAATCTCTAGGTAGAAAGACTTTCATCCCACTCTTGCCAACTCCACTTGTCTTGACTCACCTAAAAGAATAATAAATATAGTCATGATCAATAACAGAAAAGGCTTAAGAATATAGGTTGGGGATGGTAGCTGCAGAATGGGGACTAGAGAATGGGGGCATGGGATGGGGCACCCTACACCTGGAGGAGGATTAAAAACACTTTTGTTATCCATACCCCTGAGACACAAACTCATTAAAAGAAAGGCTTATGTAAAAACTAGAGAAGGTCCACCTGTACCACCACCCCCCCCACCCCCCGCCAACTGTAAAACCATAGTAACAAGTCTCCAGCAGAAATAGAAGTAAATTATAACTGAGAGAGCTCCAAGACACATATTCCCTTTGAGGGCTGGGATGAAAGGAAGTTCCAAATTTAAGAAGAGAGAAATAAATTACTTCACTAATGGAATCTGAAGGTTCTGGTGCCTATAGCTACAACAAACATTAGACACAACCTATCCCCTAAAAATATTAACATATATTCTCACATTAAAAGCTTATTTGCTTCGGTGCCTACTACCCTATATAACATGACCAACTTTCAACACAAAAAAGTACTAGTTATATTAAAAGGCAAGAAAACAAAAACAGTCTAAAGAGATAAAAAAAGCATCAGAAACAAATCAAATACAAAACAGATCTTGGAATTATTAGATATGAAATTTAAGATCACTTTGGTTAATATTTTAAAGGTTTAAAAAGCAAAAGACAGCAACATGAAAGGCCAGAGAAACAATATCAACAGAGATATGAAAACTGTAAGAACAAACTATAAGAAAAAAGAGAAAATAAAAGCATAAAAAACCCAACAAAAATTTAAAAATGGCTTCCAAGCTTTCATCAACAACACTCAATCTAAGCAACAGAAGAAAAACTTAAGAGAACTCAGTGATAGATTGATAGAAACTTCCTGAACTGAACCACAATAAAACAAAATAATGGAGAAAAAAATAGAAAAACCCAAGAACTGTAAGACAATTAAAGAAAGTGTAACATACTTGTAGTAAGAGCAGCAGAAGGAGAAGAAACAGAATAGGAAAAAACTTGAAAAAAATAATGAACAAGATCTTCACAAAACTATTGACAGACATGAAAACACAAATACAAGAAACTTAGAAAATGCCAAGTGGGATAAATATCAAAATAAAAACCATCTATAAATATATCACATTCAAACTAAAGTAAATCAAAATCAATGAGAAACTCTCGAAGGCAACTAGGTTGGGGCACACCTTACTTAGAGGAACAAAGATAAGAATTACAGCAGACTTTTCATTTAAAAATCATGCAGTTAAGATTTGGAAGGAAATTTTGACTGCTGTAAGAAAAGAAAAATCTAATGAAGAATTCTGTCCAGTAAAATTATCTTTCAAATAATAGAGATTTTTTCAGGCAAAAAGTGATAGAATTCTTTGCAAGCATATCTTACTTGCAAGAAATATTTTTTAAAAAAGTCCTTTACACAGAAAAGAAATTTGTGTCAGAAACTTTGATCTACAAAAAAAGGGACAGCATCAGAAAATGAAAAAATTGAAAGAAAAATGTGTCTATTTTTCTTACTCTTAACTGAGCTAAAAGATAACTATCTTCTCAAAGCAATAATACGAACAATGTATAGAACAGTCTTTTGGACTCTGTGGGAGAGGGAGAGGGTGGGATGATTTGGGAGAATGGCATTTAAACATGTATAATCTCATATATGAAATGAGTTGCCAGTCCAAGTTCAATGCATGATACTGGATGCTTGGGGCTGGTGCACTGAGATGACCCAGAGGGATGGTACGAGGAGGGAGGAGGGAGGAGGGTTCAGGATGGGGAACACGTGTATACCTGTGGCAGATACATGTTGATGTATGGCAAAACCAATACAATATTGTAATTAACACCCAATTAAAATAAATAAATTTATATTAAAAATAATACAAAGAATGTATTGGATATTTACTGTATATGTATAAGCAAAGTAAGCAACAAGAAGCCTCACAAGGGACTGGATGGAGGAATTGGGAAACCATTATAGTACACCTTCACTACACATGAAGGAGTGTATAATTACAGCATTTGAATGTGAACTATTACTCTGTTATTTGAAGATAGTACATCAGTAATCACTTTTAATGGAAACGGTCTATAAACAATCAGTTAAAAGCCAGACATTGTTAGAGTGAATAATAAGAACATGGCTCATGATTTTTAACATCTGAAAACAAATTAATGTAATAAATTATATCAATAGGGAAAATGCATCAAAAACAGATTCATGAAAATAGATGTATGAAAAGCACTAAAAATAGAACCACCATGTAAGATTAAAAATTCTCAGAAAAGTAGAAATATAGGGGGAATTTCCAAATCAGATAAAGGGTATTAACAAAAAAACTACAGCTAACAATAAACTTCCTTGTAATGGCTAAATTTGTCTCATAAAATTGGTAATAAGTAAATCTTTTCTTTCTCCACTTACAGTTCAACATTTTGGTAGATATGTATACAGTCAAGCAAGAAAAACAAAATAAAGGTATCCTAATTAGAAAAGGATAATTCAGACTTCATTTGTGGATTACATGATCCTGGACATGGAAATACTAAGAAGCTCACACACAAAAAGGGAGAAAGAGAGAATTTATGTGGTTCACACAATATAAAAGATCAATATATTATTTGCATTGTTGTTTTTATTAGATACTGGCAGTGAACAATGAGAAAATAAAATTTAGAGAACCATTCTGTTCACAATATTTTCAAAAGCAAAACATTCAGCAATATACTTAAAATACATGCAACACTTGAACACTGAAAACTAAAACCTGATTGAGAAAAAGGAAAGAACACTGAAATAAACCCAGACATTCTATATTTATCACTTTGCAATGCAATATTGACAAGACGGCAGTTCAAACCCACATACACGTACACACACACCACAAATGAATCCATGGGAAACTGATGATATATGAGGAGTGAGTAAGTAAGTAAAGTCACTCAGTCGTGTCCGACTCTTTGTGACCCCGTGGACTGCAGTCCACCAGGCTCCTCAGTCCATGGGATTCTCCAGGCAAGAATACTGGAGTGGGTTGCAATTTCCTTCTCCAATATAAGGAGTAATGTCTGTGAATTTACCAGTGTCAATTTCCTGGCTTGGATATTTTACTACAGGTAAGATATATAAGTCATTTGAGGTTACCATTTGGGGAAAACAGCTGAAGTATACAGGGGTCCTCTGTATTCTTTCTAGGTTACTTTTGAAATCTCCCAAAAATCTGCAGTTAGTTCAGAATAAAAACATACATAGGTAAAATTCAGCGATAAGAAGGCTCAGTTCAGTTCAGTTCAGTTGCTCAGTCGTGTCCGACTCTTTGCGACCCCATGAATCGCAGCACGCCAGGGCTCCCTGTCCATCACCAACTCCCGGAGTTCATGCAGACTCACGTCCATCGAGTCACTGATGCCATCCAGCCTCATCCTCTGTCGTCCCCTTCTCCTCCTGCCCTCAATCCCTCCCAGCATCAGAGTCTTTTCCAAAGAATCAACTCTTCGCATGAGGTGGCCAAAGTACTGGAGTTTCAGCTTCAGCATCATTCCTTCCAAAAAAATCCCAGGGCTGATTTCCTTCAGAATGGACTGGGTGGATCTCCTTGCAGTCCAAAGGACTCTCAAGAGTCTTCTCCAACACTACAGTTCAAAAGGATCAATTCTTTGGTGCTCAGCTTTCTTCACAGTCCAACTCTCACATCCATACATGACCACTGGAAAAACCATAGCCTTGACTAGACGGACCTTTGTTGGCAAAGTAATGTCTCTGCTTTTCAATATGCTATCTAGGTTGGTCATAACTTTTCTTCCAAGACGTAAATGTCTTTTTATTTCATGGCTACAGTCACCATCTGCAGTGATTTTGGAGCCCCCCAAAATAAAGTTTCACACTGTTTCCGCTGTTTCCCCATCTATTTCCCATGAAGTGATGGGACCAGATGCCATGATCTTAGTTTTCTGAATGTTGAGAGCTTTAAGCCAACTTTATCACTCTCCTCTTTCACTTTCATCAAAAGAGTTTTTAGTTCCTCTTCACTTTCTGCCATAAGGGTGGTGTCATCTGCATATCTGAGGTTCTTGATATTTTTCCCTGCAATCTTGATTTCAGCTTGTGCTTCTTCCAGCCCAGCATTTCTCATGATGTACTCTGCATTGAAGTTAAATAAGCAGGGTGACAACATACAGCCTTGACGTACTCCTTTTCCTATTTGGAACCAGTCTGTTGTTCCATGTCTAGTTCTAACTGTTGCTTCCTGATCCTAAACCATTCCAAATAAACTGGAAAAAATTTAAGATTCATCATAGAGAAAGACACACACAGTAACATAAAAGGCTTAGAAAATGCTCTAAATATCAGTTAGACAAATGCAAATGGAAACAAAAGCAAGTTAGAAGTAGAATGGCTAAAATAAAAATGACTGACATTACCAAGTAGTAACAAATTATGGAGGAAATAGAATTCTTAGACTCTGCTAGTTTGCATGTAAAATTGCATAGCCACTTTGGGAAGCAATTTGGTAAATTTTAAAAAATGTTAATATGAAATTACAAGAATGAGCAATTATATTCCTATGTATGTAGGTATCTTTCCAATATAAGTGGAAATATATTTGCTGCAAAGACCTGATCCTGAAAAGAGCAGCTTTATTCATGATAGCCAAGATGAACAACAAAAAAATGCACCGCATAATTGATCATCAATAAATATAATATACAAATATATAAGTATATATTGTATTAATTATAAATATACATATAATTTTGTATATAATTTTAGTGATATTCATAATTACTCAGTAATAAAAACTGAAATACTATGACAAGAGCAGTTTATTTTAATCACAAAAAAATTGTTCTGGGCATATTATGGCATACAAAAAAAAAAAAAGCATACTGTAGCATTCTATTAGTATGGAGTTTTTGAACAGAATACATTTATCTATTACCATTAAGAAAACAACATAGGTTGTATGGGGCACAGATTGGAGGAAACATTTCTGCAAATGGAATTATTTATCAAGTTGTATATTCAATATTTATAGTCTATGTAAATTTAAAAATCAAATAAAATTAAGGAAAATGATAAAAGCTTCAACAGGAAAGTCTATACACTCTGTTATTAGTATGCTGTGTTCTACTTTGACAAACTTTATATGAATAAATAGGTAGTGTTTTAAGACTTAAGATTATTACAGTGAGAAAAAGCTATATGAGAAGTTATATGGGAAGTGGTTATTAAGACAATTTTATAGGAGATGCGATGACTGGCCAGAGAATGTTGAGTGTGATGAGAATTCAGAAGGACTTGTTTTATGAGGTACAAAGATGGTAAAAAGGATTCCAAGACTATGTCTTGGTGACCTTGACTAAGAGGATAGTGGCAGTAGTGGCACTGAGGCAAAAGAGTTATCCTCATGTTACAGGGTCTAGCTGTTGGCTATTGATATCCTATGAGTCAATGGTTTCCCTAGTGTTTTAGGGTCAGTATCCCAAGGACACTTCCTTCCTTTTAAATTAAAAAAAAAAGGTGGTTGGGGCAGTGGGGGGAGAAAAGTTGATAATTGGGATGTCTAAGGGCAGGGAGATTTACAGTTTTCTTTTAGGCTTTCAAGGCTATGTCACCCTGATCTTCCTAAATAATAGGATAAGGTTTGTTATTTTTAGTCAAATATACAAAGTTTGGTCATAAGAGAGAAGTTTGGAATTCTCATTTCAACATTACCTAGGTAGTCTAAGAAAACCTCACAAGTGGCACTTAGTTTGGAGTACTGGATCTAATGTAGCCCTTGTTCTGAGATTAGGTGCCCCAAATATAAAACCTGAGTTTGAGCAAACTCAACTTTTCTTTGGAGACTGTGTCCCTCTAAGGCTAAAAGTTTTAACAGATAGATGCTATCTTCTTATGAAGAGGCCTGCATTAGGGAGCAGAGAAGAAAATTGTCTATATATTGTAATTAAGTAGAGCCTCCAGGGAATGGTATAGCATCTAAATCAGCTTTTATGGCTTGGGAGTAGGGGGGACTTTTGTTAAAACTGTGGGGCATATACTGTCCAGGTGTATTGCCTTCCTTCCCAAGTAAAGGCCATAATATATTGCCTGGGCTTATCCACAGAGATGCTAAGGAAGACACTATGCATCTCAAATATAGTGAATATTTTACTTTAGGTAGGGATGGAAGCTAATAAAGTATGGGGAATGGAGAAAAAAGGATGACAAGGAATAATAATATTTTTGCCTCAGAAAAAAGAAAAACAATATTGGAAATCTAATAACTGATGACCCAATAAAAAGAGAAAACTTCAGTTTGAATACTGAATTCAGTACTGCCAGAGGCTCTGAAATTTCCATTACTGACTACCAGACATGCATTGAATCATTGGTCTACTTTATGAACTGATGGAAACATTAATGCAAAGAGTGCCTACTTTCCCCCATGCGTCTGAAACACAATTCAGGAAAATCCGTCTGCATTTCTCCTGGAAACTTTAAACTGCCTAATGTACCACTTGTATATCAGCAAATAGATGTTATTCAGCTTTCTCTATCTTATGGACATAAACATGTCTTGGCAATGGATTGTGTTTTTTCTAATTGGATTGAATCCTTCCCTTGTAGACAGGTTACTGCTACTTCTGTGGCTGTGTGTGTGTGTACTCAGTTGCTTGACTCTTTGCAACTCCATGGAATGTCGCCCACCAGTCTCCTCTGTCCATGGGATTTTCCAGGCAATGGATATGAGTTTGAGCAAACTCAGGGAGATAGTAAAGTGCAGGGAAACCTGGAATGCTGCAATTCATGGGGTCCCAGAGAGTTAGACATGACATGGTGACTGAATAATAAAGTAGGAACATATATATTGTTAATTACCTTAAATGTAAATGGATTACATGCACCAACCAAAACACATAGACTGGCTGAGTGGATACAAAGATAAGACATATATGTAAGCTGTCTACAAGAGACCCGCATCAGAACTAAGGACACACACACACACACACACAGAGTGACAGGATGGAACAAAGGTATTCCATACAAATGGAAAATAAAAGAAATCTGGTGTAACAATATGCACATCACATGATAGACTTTAAGACAAAGACTTAAGAGACAAAGAAGGACACTACATAATGGTCAAGGGATCAATCCAAAAAGAAGATACAATAATTGCAAATATATATGCACCCATTATAGGAGCTCCTCAACATGTAAAGCAAATACTAACAACCTTAAAGGGAGAAATAGACAGTAACACAATAAGAGTGAGGGACTTTAACAACTCACTTTCATCAATGAACATATCATTCAGACAGAAAACTAATATAGAAACAAGAGCCTTATGGACTCAGAGAATGAAATTATGGTTGCCAGGCTTGGGAGGATGGGGGAAAGGGATAGTTAAGGTGTTTGGGATGGACATGTACACACTGTTATATTTTAAATGGATGACCAACAAGATTCTACTGTATAGCACAGAGAAATCTGCTTAATGCTATTGAAAGCCTGAATGGGAGGAGAGTTAGGGGAAGAATTAATATATGTATATGAATGGCTGCGTCCCTTTTCTGTCCACCTGAAATTATTACAAGATTGCTAATCATAAATTATATGCCAATATAATAAAATAAAAAGATTTTTTAAAAAAGAAAACATAGTCAGTATGTCCTTTGACATTCACCTTAATAATTTGTATATTTTTTGATCTCCTTAGGCAAAGGCAACAGAAGCAGAGAAACAAATGGGACCCAACTGAACTAAAAGGAATTTACATAGTAAAGGAAACCGTGGTCAAAACACAAAAGCAATGTGGAAGAAGATATCTGTAAAGGGGTTAATATCCAAAATATATAAAGAACTTATACAACTCAATAGAAAACCTCACCAATTCAATTAAAATATGGGCACAGGACCTGAATAGGGCTCCCCTGGTGGCTCAGTTGTAAGGAATGCACCCGCAATGCAGGAGACATGGGTTCTATCCCTGGGTCGGGAAGATCCCTTGGAGAAGGAAATGGCACCCACTTCAGTATTCTTGCCTGGGAAATCCAATAGACAGAGGAGCCTGGCAGGTTACAGTCTATAAGAGTAACTTACAGAGTAACTCTATAAGAGTTGGACATGACTTGGCAACTAAACAACAGCAACAACAACAAGGACCTGAATAGACATTTTCCCAAAGGCATACAGAGAGCCAAAAGGTACATGAAAAGGCACTAAACATTACTAATCATCAGGGAAATGCAAATCAAAACCACAGGGAGGTATTATCTCACATCTGTCAGAATGGCTATTTTCAAAGAGACCAAAGGGTAAAACAACGACAATAAAAACATGGGTTGGTCAGGATGCAGAGAAAAGAAACTGTAGTAAACTTTTAGTGGGAAGTTTTACAGGTAAATGAAAAACAGTATGGAGTTTCATAAAACAAAAAAATTAAAATACCATACAATCCAACAATTCCACCCCTAGATATTTATCTGAAGAAAAGGAAAATACTACTTCGAAGAGATATAGGTACCCCAATGTTTATTGCAGCATTATTTAAAATAGCTAAGATACGGCCTTCCCTGGTGGCTCAGATGGTAAAGAAACTGCCTGCAGTGCGGAAGACCTGGGTTTGATCCCTGGGTCGGGAAGGTCCCCTGGAGAAGAAATGACAACCCACTCTAGTATTCTTGCCTGGAGAATTGCATGAACAGAGAAGCCTGGCAAGCTACAGTCCGTGGGATTGCCAAGAGTCAGACATGACTGAGAGACTAAGATTAAGATATGGAGGCAACCTAAGTACCCACCATTAGATGAATGCATATAGATGTGAGATACATTTATGTTATTTGTATATTATATATATATAAATATATATATATATAAATGACAATATTAGTCACACAAAAAATGGAATCTTGCTGTTTGCAAGAACATGGGTAGACCTGGAGAGCATATTGATTCATGCATTTTGAACTAAATCAGACAGAGAAAAACAAATATCGTATGCTTTTACTTGTATGTGGAATCTAAAAATAAAACAAAGAAAGGTGAGAAAAACAGGGACATACTCACAGATTCAGGCTAGTGGTTACCAGATCGGAGAGGGATATGGAAAGCACCAAATGGGTGAAGGGGATTAAGAGGTACAAACCACCAGGGGTATAATAAAATAGATAAGCCGCAGGGATGTAATAGTGCAGCACAGGGAATATAGTCAGTATTGTCTAATAACTTTGTATGGTGTGTAATTTATAAAAATATTGAATTATTATGTTTTACATCTGAAAATAATATAATGTTTGTAGGTAGGTAAATTGGCTTCCCTGGTGGCTCAGAGGTTAAAGCGTCTGCCTCTAATGCGGGAGACCCGGGTTCGATCCCTGGGTCGGGAAGATCCCCTGGAGAAGGAAATGGCAATCCACTCCAGTATTCTTGCCTGGAGAATCCCATGGACGGAGAAGCCTAGTAGGTTACAGTCCATGGGGTCGCAAAGAGTCAGACACGACTGAGTGGCTTCACCTTCACCTTCATACAGAAAATCATAAATGTATGCAACACTTAAAACACGATATAGGTGCAAATAAAGCACTAGATATCAATGGCAAAATGACCCAGATAATGTAGTTAGCAGATAAGCACCTCACAGCAGCTAATATAAAAAGATCAATGATTTAAAAGAGAATGTAAGCACAATAGCTAGAAAGTTTCCTTTAGTCAGAATATGTTTTAGCAATTGTGAAACAAATTTTTGTGCTTCTGGGCTTGAGCATATAAGAAAGCAGCTCATAAATGCAAGATGTATTTTGCCATAAAATGATCACTATAAGTTCATGTTTTAAAAACAGAGATACAACACGTGGATACAGAAATAAATATATGATACTTGTATGTTCTACCTTTGTTCACTGAGAAGACTTAGAGATCATGAAAAACAGTAGAAATGGGCACACCTGGTGCTGAGATGTTTGTTTTCTAAGTACTCTTCTCTGATAAAAGGCAATGGGAAATTCCTTTGTTTATTTAGAGAAATAGCTGAATCCACAGCAAGGGTAAAAAAAAATATATATAATAAGTGTCCTAGGATGTCTGTTTTTTTGTGCTAGAGAAACTTGTAAGTTTTTAAAGTATCATACAGACTTTTGAAAAAAACATTGTGGCCAGTTAAAGTAAACTCTCACTAGCCAAAAGTGAGACAATTTGAGAAAGTAAGCATTAAAATAAATGATAGTAATATATTCTATACTCTTGAGTCAAGTAACAATTGCTGAGTCTGAACTGATGTAGACAAATACAGAAATCAATAAGTAGGAGGGAATACTTCTTTCTACAATACATTTTTAGCTTAAAGACAGAGGCAATAATGGAGTTAGAAAATAATCAGTGAACTTTAAAACTAGAGGGCAAAAGTTTGAAGAACAGAATATGCCTATAGTTTCAGTTTATGCATTAAACACAAAGGGAAAGAGTAACTTTACAATTGAGAGACCTAAAAAAAATTAACTTTACCAAATAGTTTAACCTAACATATCCAACACTGAGAGAAATTGGGATGTGCCCTCTGAATATTGTACTTGATGGTACAATACCACTTTAGTGGCAAGTATGACAAAATTTATAACATGAATCTAACTAACTATCAAACCCAGTTTGAGGAAAATTTTACAAAATGATTGGCCTGCAGTATTTTTTTAAAAAGTAAAAATAACAAAAAAAACAAATAAAATGTTCTAGATTAAAGTTTAAAAATACATTATGACTCTTGCAAACATGTGACTCTAGATTGGCTCCTGAACAAAGCAAAGAACTGTAAATACTTTATTGAGATAATGAATGAAGTTTTATTGTGAATTTTGACAGCTACAGTATAGCCATTAAAAAATTTTGTCCCCAAGAAAGACACAATGATTTATTTAAGGATAATGAAGCATAGTATTCAATTTACATTCAAATGGTTTAGGAAAATAATTTTGAAAGGAGGAAAGGAGAAGAGAATTTGAAAAACAGAAGGACAAACCAACTGGGCAAAATGCAAGCCACTGGCAAGTATGAGTAAAGGTTATATGAGAAATCTTCCTGCTAATCATGCAAACAAATTTTTTAAATAGAATTTTTATTTTAGATATCAAACCATGTTTGAAATAGCATAAAAATATCACAGTAACATTCTAGTTCTAATATATATATAATAATCATAGTGATTAGAACTTCCCAGATGGTGCTAATGGTAAAGAACCTGCTTGCCAATGCAGGAGACATAAGAGACTTGATTTGATCCCTGGGTGGGGAAGATCCCCTGGAGGAGGGCATGGCTACCTACTCCAGTATTTTTACCTGGAGAATTCCATGGACAGGGGAGCCTGGTGGGCTACAGTCCAGGGTGACAAAGAGTCGGACATGACTAAAGTGACATAGCAGGCACATAGTAATTAGCAATTAACACTCATATTGTGCATACTGAGTGTCAGTCCCATTTTAGCTGTGTTTATTAGAGTATCTAAATTCTACACTGGCACAAGCCCTGTGACGTTAGTGAAACCGGTATTCATGTTTTACACCTCAGGAACATGAAGCACATGTCCAAAGCCACAACAGTAGGTAACCATTGGGATTAGTCCTTGAAACCAAGATGGCTGCCTGCAGAGTGCATGTTCTTAAACACGGTGCTTTACTTCCTGGATAGCAGAAATTCATGCATTTTTATTAGATCACTAAACAATGGTCATCATTTGTAAAATTAAAGTGATAGCATGCAAAAATGAAAATTACCTGTCAAACTAATGGGCAGTTAATGTACTTATATGTAAATGAAATGCTCTGTGGGACAGACGGTACAAGTGATGATACTGGATGCTCGGGGCTGGTGCACTGAGACGACCCAGCGGGATGGTACGGGGAGGGAGGAGGGAGGGGGCTTCAGGATGGGGAACACGTGTATACTTGTGGTGGATTCATGTTGATGTATGGCAAAACCAATACAATATTGGAAAGTAATTAACCTCCAATTAAAATAAATAAATTTATATTAAAAAAAATAAGTACAGACATTCTGTACTTAAGACATTTATAGTTTGGTTAAATATAGTCTTTTTCATGATAAAGTGACATTTTGCTTATGTATAAAGTAAATTATCTCATGGTATTTTCAAATTTAAGACAATAAATAACATTTCTCAGATAGATTTCCTGGAACATACTCAGAGCTACACGGTGTGAACCCAGTAGGAGTTACGCCACAGTTCCCAGATTGATCGTTCATAGAGTTAAGCTGCTGGAAACACTCTGGAGGAGCAAAAGATGAGCCTGAAAAAAACAATGTGTGGTTAGTGATACTGCTGCTGCATTTAAAATAATTAATGAGTACATTTATTCTGAGATTGCCTAAAATATTGCACAACATAAAAGCATAATACAAAATTTGAAAATAAAATAGTTTTTGAAAATATAAATTTATTTATTTTAATTGGAGGTTAATTACTTTATGATATTGTATTGGTTTTGCCATACAACAATTTTTAAAGTCACACACACAAAAAAACCACTTTAATGAAATATTTAAATATTGAAAGCATCTTGTCTACTACCCAAACAGATACCTTAGGATTAACTAAAGTATGCAGTTTATCTTCTAACTTTTAGTAAACCTGAAACATATATGTATATAAGAAACATTTTAAAACAAATAATTGACTTATTGGTCAATAGTGTTTCTGTGTAAATGTGTTTTCAAGACAAATCATTAAAATGACATCTTTCGTTTTCATCTTACTTTACCCAAAGCAAAAAATCTTGGAATCATAACTGATTTATTTTCATATTTACTATCCAATCCACACACTTTATGTGCTTAATTCTCATAGGATTCTATCTACTTAAAAAGCAGTTTACTATTACTCTAATGGGAAGATTAAGCCAAAAACCTTTGATTTAACCACAAAGAAATATGAGAACATAAAAGGAGCCCCAGCATCTGGATCTCAGTTGAAAGTCCTAGAGGCAGTGGTAAACCGCAAATAAGCAATTGATTTTCATCCCAGAGATCATTTGCAAACCTAGTTCTGTGTGAGAGTATCAAAATTATAAGCTTACCCAGGGGAAACAGAACATAAAGAAGGCCAAATTTGGAGGATCATTTACTATAGTGATAAAATTAGAGACTTGGGGGGCCTCAACATATGGTACAGCCCACTCAAGACATTTTCCTGCTTCTAAACATGTGAATCTGGTCCCATCACTTCATGGGAAATAGATGGGGAAACAGTGGAAACAATGTCAGACTATTTTTTTGGACTCCAAAATCACTGCAGATGGTGATTGCAGCCATGAAATTTAAAGATGTTTACTCCTTGGAAGGAAAGTTATGACCAACCTAGATAGCGTATTAAAAAGCAGAGAAATTACTTTGCCAACAAAGGTCTGTCTAGTCAAGGCTATGGATGTGAGAGTTGGACTACAGAGAAAGCTGAGTGCCAAAGAATGGATGCTTTTAAACTGTGGTGTTGGAGAAGACTCTTGACAGTCCCTTGGACTGCAAGGAGGTCCAACCAGTCCATCCTAAAGGAGATCAGTCCTAGATGTTCATTGGAAGGACTGATGCTGAAGCTGAAACTCCAATACTTTGGCTACTTCATGTGAAGAATTGACTCATTGGAAAAGACCCTAATGCTGGGAGGGATTGAAAGCAGGAGGAAAAGGGGACAACAGGGGACAAGATGGCTGGATGGCATCACTGACTCGATGGACCTGAGCTTGGGTAAACTCCAGGAGTTGGTGATGGACAGGGAGGCCTGGCGTGCTGCAGTTCATGGGGTCGCAAAGAGTCGGACATGACTGAGCGACTGAATTGAACTGAAACATGTGAAGAGAAGGAAATTAAAATGTAAATAAGTGACTTCCAGAAAGCAGATCATGATTTGTCTGCAGTTTCTGCATTGTGGTTACATACATACAGTCTCTCAATTGAAAGCCCTGGAGAGTTATGCCTTAGAATTAAGAGTGAACTAGATATAGAGTGAACCTAATAAAAACTCTAACAGAACCTTAACAATTTTGGTTTCTAATTCAATTAAAGTGATTGGTCTCTTACTTCATATACTTAGCAGAAGAAAAAGGTGGATGTATTCATATAAGATGTAGTGTTTATATGAGAAGCATTTAAACTGAAAACACAGTTCCTGTAAGTCAAAAATGAAGATGAAGACAGAGAAAAAAACTTTTAACTAACAATATGTCTTTATATAAAGCATTCAAGAAAAAAATATAAAACAAAGACATCTACATATGTTAAAATAATTACGAGAACCAAGGTACGTGTACACTAAAATTAATTATGGAGATATAAATGTTTAAGAAGGCAGGGCATCAAAAATAAATACATTGAAATAATTATGGAGAAACAAACAAGCATAATTTGAAATTTAGAAATCTGTATAATAGTACAGTGTTTACACCACAGTCACAAGACACTTAGGAACACTAAGCAGTCCTACAGGCTCACAAACACACAATCAAATATGTAATATGGAGACTGATAAAAACCAAAGACCAAAAAAATCTTCACGGCTTAAAGAGATAAGAGACACAATATAACAGATCTTTCTTCAGAAATATGAAAGTCATATAACAATGGAGCAATCTCTTTAAAATGCTGATGGAAATAGAGGTTCCATTTCAAGATGGTGAAGTACACACAGAAAAATCTTGAACTTGCAACTTTTCACAAACACATCAAATCTACAGCTACATATGAAATAATTTCTAGTGAAGAAAAGCTAAAAACTGGTGGAATGACCACTTTACACTGAGCAAACAAGAGAAAGACCACACTGAAGCAGGAAGGAAAGGCTGAGACATGCTCTTGCCATAAACTCACCCCAACACACCAATCCCACAATTGGGAGGGAACTCAAAACCAAGAGCTCCTCCCTGAGGGGGCGAAGTATTTGACTCACATCAGGCGCCACAGCTTTTAAATCCTGTACCTGAAAGATGAGCCCCCGAAACCTCCAACTTTGATAACAAACAGAGGCTCATGTCTATGAGACCTACAAGGCTGTAGAGAATTGTGAAATGATTCTGATGGCCAGTGTGGTTTATGCTCAAGGCTCCCACAAGACTGTAACTAAGGGAGAAAGAGTTCTTAACCGGCTACCATATCCAGGGCAGGACAAGGGGGGAACAGTTAGAGGAGCCCAGTCTTTCTGTAAGAGAGGTCTGTAAGCTTACCTCAAGAGCTGCGGCCTGAGGGTCAGGCTTTTGATTAAACAGGGACCTGCTGGAATCCTTCACTGAGACTTTGGAGGGTGAGCGCTATCTTTCGGTTCTCAACCTGTCACACCTCAGAGTGCCAGAATTTCCTGGAAGGGAGCTTTCACATACATCTTGGGCTCTGGCTTTTTACGTGTGGTGCTCTCATTTCTGTGGCTTTTGCCCAGGGACATTCCTTGGTCATCTGATTCTAGTGACCAGAGGCACTTGCATTCCTGGGTCCCCTGGGATGGTAATAAGAAATGGAATATTTCCTGCTGTATCAGTAACTAAGGATATCACAGTCTTTGGGGACTGCAGCCCTCCAATGTGAGCAGGTGAACCTTGAGGGAACTCAGGAAGGAGAATACCTGCGATCTAGCAGTCATCAGACTATAGCCGTACCCTATAGTAAACCCCAGGGAAGCTCAGGATGTCAAAGACACAGGATACTGGCTCCAGACAGCTGAGGTGCAAATCAAAGGAATGATTTCAGTTAGCCCAGACTCTTACATCTTCCCATACATAGAAAAGTGCTAAATTCATTAACTTGGGTTATCTGGTTTTCTTTAATTAACAATAATCTTTTGGTATTTGGTCTTCCTGTCATTTGTTGCAAAAGTTCCATGTAGCCTGGCCCCTTCCCTCGCCTCTTTGGGGTAGTTTTCTCAGGGTTACTTGAGATGCTGTCTCTTGAGCTTGAAGTCCTAAAACAACCAAATAAAACAAAACTCTCAGTTTTCACATTGTGGATGTTTTTAAAGTTAACAGTAATAATGGGAAAGAGAGTTTCTAGCTAGTTAATGGCCCCAGAACATGGCACAGATAACTGGCTGAAATGCACACTCAGTCTTCCTGTGAAAGAGACCTTCGTTTGTCTGGAAGCTCTGGCTTGAAGGGATGGCATCAGATTTGGAGTGAGATTCTGTTTCTCTGATGGAATCCTGGTGGATACAGTTCTTAAGACAGAGGGCTCTGTGATGTTTTACCTTGGAGATATTCTCATCTTTCTTCAGCGGCATGGTAGCCAAAAGCCTTACAGCTAATGAAGAGGTCTGGCCTATTTTGAGCTTTCTTAAAAGCAACAGAACGTAGTCAGACAATTATTCAAACTTTTACTTACCTAGAAAATCTCTATTCCTAGGGTGTTTTCTAAGAGGAGTGTGAAAAAGCTGGCATGAAACTCAACATTCAAAATACAAAAAACATGGCATCGAGTACCATCACTTCATGGCAAATAGAAGGGGAAAAAGTGGAAGCAGTGACAGATTTAATTTTCTTGGGCTCCAACATCACTGCTGACAGTGACTGCAGCTGTGAAATTAAAAGACACTTGCTCCTTGGAAGGAAAGCTATGACAAACCTAGACAGAGTATCAAAAAGCAGAGACATCACTTCACCAGCAAAGGTCTGTATAGTAAAAGCTGTAATTTTTCCAGTAGTCAAGTACAGATGTGAGAGCTGGACCATAAAGAAGGCTGAGTGCTGCAGAACTGATGTTTTCAAATTGTAGTGCCAGAGAAGACTCTCGAGAATCCTTTGAATTGCAAAGAGATCAAATCAGTCAATCCTAAAGGAAATCAGTTCTGAATATTTTTTGGAGAGACTGGTGCTGGCCACCTGATGCGAAGAGCTGATTCATTGGAAAACACCCTGATGCTGGGAAAGACTGAAGGCAAAAGGAAAAGAGGGTAGTAGAGGATGAGATGGTTAGACAGCATCACCGACTCAGTGGCTGTGAATCTGAGCAAACCCCTGGAGATAGTGAAGAACAGGGAAGCTGCAGTCCATGGGCTGCAAAGATTTGAAAGCAATATAGCGACTGAAAAACAACAACAAGAAAAAAAGCTCAGCTCAGTGGGAAAAAGATCCTCACACTGAGGGAAATACTGAAATAATAGCAATATGACAGCAACACTGCATCCGTTGAGGCAAACAAGAGCCTTCTGGGAATTTAAAAGGAAACTTTGGAGAACTAGATGATCATAAGGAATGTTGAAAAGCTCAAATACGCAACTGGATCTGAAAAGATGTACACATTCCAAGAACAATTCTAGGAAAGAGAAGTCCCCAGTCGCTCCTCTGGATTATATTTAAGTTCTGAATCAGCAAGAAGTGAAAGCTACGCCTCTCTTGCAAACCACCTGAAGCTTGAAACTGTCCCTTGGCATTGTGGATAGAAAATAAACAGTCAAAGCATTGAAGGGTATCTGACAGGTTTCAGCTTGGCACTAAATTGTGTGAATTAGGAGTTATCCCTGGGAAGCCTGACTTAAAAATGAAAAGAAGAATTTGGGGAGATTAAAAAAAAAGAAAAAGAAAAAACTAGCAAAGAACTCAGTGGCTGCACATAGTACAGAATACAGAACCTGAAAATTTAGTCTAGGACTAAACAAATAGTCAGTAAGACAATAAGAACAACAAAAACCCTTGGAGAAATCTGAATCAAAACTGTTAAAATATATTGTCTAAAATTTCTAAAAATTAAAAAGCTTTAAAAAATAATTTTACATGACATGCAAAAAATGAAAGTATGCTACATACCTGGAAAAAAAAAAAAAAACCAATGGGAAATATCCTCACAGATCTCAAATTTTGAATCCAGTAGACAAAGACTTAAAATAGCTATTACGGATATGTTAACTTACCAGAGGAAACCATTTCTTAAAAACTAAATGGGAAATGCTAATATAGACTTTTAAATAAAAAAGGGAATCAAATAGAAATTCTGAATTGAAAACTATCTTTAACTAAAATGAAAGACTTCACTACAGAAATTTTAAAATCAATAGATTTAATCTGGCAGGCTTTATTGACCTAAAGATAGATCAGTGGAGTTTATCCAGTATGAAGAAAGAAAGAAAATCAAATAATGAAAAGTAAAGAGAGCTTAATGGGTCAGTGGGGCAACATCAAGCATATGAAATATTGGCACAAAGGGATTCCAAAAATGAGGAAAAAATAGAAAAGGGTGGTAAAATATTTTAAGAAATGACTTAAAACTTTTCATATTAAATGATGTATCTATATCTATCCATGTATTTACAAGAAGGTTTAAAAAATACACATAGAATAATCGTAAAGAGATCCACAGATCAAGGTCAAACTGATTACACTCTTTATTAGGGATGAAGGAAGCCAGGTGACAGTGGGATGATACTACAGAACTTTGAAAGGAAAAGACTAAAGATTCTATATTCAGCTAAACTCTCCTAAAAAAATAAAGGAGAAATTGTAGCATTCCAAGACAAACACAATGAGAAAGACCTTTAGCAAACCTTTCCAGTAACATCTACTAAGGTGCATCCTTAAGGCTGAAATCAAAGGACAATAGGAGGTAACTAGGATCCACATGAAGTGACACTTCATGCTAGTATAGTAAACTATCAAATAAAGTAAAAGAAAATATAATGGGTAGTGCAAATATACTTATTGTTTGGACTCTCTTCTGTAGATTTTAAAAGACCATTGCATAAAAACAGTTATTATAAAACTTTGTCATTTAGACTTACGTGAAGTTACTCGCCAAAAATAGAACATAAGCTAAGTTTTGGTTTACTGTTGAAATGAAATACATATTAATTGAATGTCTTAAGATAGTAGTTGTAACAACCAAGCAAACCACTCAGAAATAACTAAATACATACAGTAAAATAAATCACAGAGAGATTGAACTATTACACTAGAAAATCTCTATTCAACACAGATGTTATTGAGGAACAGAAGGCAAAATAAAATATTGAAAACACATAGCAAAATAGCAATTGGAACTGCTACCTTATATGAATAAGCACTGCAATCAAAAAGAAGCTATTGGCAGAATAAATCACAAAACATGATGCAACTATATGAAGGTTGGAACAGTCAGGCAGCTTGGGCAAGACAGGGATCGCATAAGTACAACCAGGCAATTCTATGAGCAAAGGCTGTTTTATTCTGGATTCACCTTGTTATCTTGGGTGTGGCCCTTGTACTGATTCAGAACCTTGCAGATATTTATCTTCTCTTCACTGAAAGTTTGCTAGGGATAAATACATACTCTTTAGTCCTCAGGATAGCTTCCTAGCCTACCAACAAGTTCAGTTCAGTTCAGTCGCTCAGTTGTGTCTACTCTTTGCGACCGCATGAATCGCAGCATGCCAGGCCTCCCTGTCCATCACCAACTCCCGGAGTTTTCACTCAGACTCACATCCATCAAGTCTGTAATGCTATCCAGCCATGTCATCCTCTGTCGTCCCCATCTCTTCCTGCCCCCAATCCCTCCCAGCATCAGAGTCTTTTGCAATGAGTCAACTCTTTGCATGAGGTGGCCAAAGTACTGGAGCTTCAGCTTTAGCATCAGTCCTTCCAAAGAAATCCCAGGGCTGATCTCCTTTAGAAGGGACTGGCTGGATTCCTTGCAGTCCAAGGGACTCTCAAGAGTCTTCTCCAACACCACAGTTCAAAAGCATCAATTCTTCGGCGCTCAGCCTTCTTCACAGTCCAACTCTCACATCCATACATGACTACTGGAAAAACCATAGCCTTGACTAGACAGACCTTAGTTGGCAAAGTAATGTCTCTGCTTTTGAATATGCTATCTAGGTTGGTCATAACTTTTCTTCCAAGGAGTAAGCGTCTTTTAATTTCATGGCTGCAATCACCATCTGCAGTGATTTTGGAGCCTCCCCAAAATAAAGTCCGACACTGTTTCCACTGTTTCCCCATCTATTTCCCATGAAGTGATGGGACCGGATGCCACGATCTTAGTTTTCTGAATGTTGAGAGCTTTAAGTCAACTTTTTCACTCTCCTCTTTCACTTTCATCAAGAGGCTTTTTAGTTCCTCTTCACTTTCTGCCATAAGGGTGGTGTCATCTGCATATCTGAGGTTATTGATATTTCTCCCAGCAATCTTGATTCCAGCTTGTGTTTCTTCCAGTCCAGCATTTCTCATAATGTACTCTGCATAGAAGTTAAATAAGCAGGGGGACAATATACAGCCTTGACGTACTCCTTTTCCTATTTGGAACCAGTCTGTTTTTCCATGTCCAGTTCTAACTGTTTCTTCCTGACCTGCATACAGATTTCTCAAGAGGCAGGTCAGGTGGGTCTGGTAATCCCATCTCTTTCAGAGTTTTCCACAGTTTCTTGTGATCCACACAGTCAAAGGCTTTGGCATAGTCACTAAAGCAGAAATAGATGTTTTTCTGGAATTCTCTTGCTTTTTCCATGATCCAGTGGATGTTGGCAATTTGATCTCTGGTTCCTCTGCCTTTACTAAAACCAGCTTGAACATCAGGAAGTTCGTGGTTCACGTATTGCTGAAGCCTGGCTTGGAGATATTTGAGCATTACTTTACTAGCATGTGAGATGAGTGCAATTGTGCCATAGTTTGAGCATTCTTTGGCATTGCCTTTCTTCGGAATTGGAGAAGGAAATGGCAACCCACTCCAGTATCTTGCCTGGAGAATCCCATGGAGGGAAAAGCCTGGTGGGCTAGAGTCCATGGGGTCGCAAAGAGTCAGACACGACTGAGCGACTTCACTTTTCTTTGGAATTGGAATGAAAACTGAACTTTTCCAGTCCTGTGGCCACTGCTGAGTTTTCCAAATTGCTGGCATATTGAGTACAGCACTTTCACAGCATCATCTTTCAGGATTTGAAACAGCTCAACTGGAATGGCAAACCACTTCAGTATTCTTGCCTTGAGAACCCCATGAACAGTATGAGAAGGCAAAATGATAGGATACTGAAAGAGGAACTCCCCAGGTCAGTAGGTGTCCAATATGCTACTGGAGATCAGTGGAGAAATAACTCCAGAAAGAATGAAGGGATGAAGCCAAAGCAAAAACAATACCCAGCTTTGGATGTGACTGGTGATAGAAGCAAGGTCCGATGCTGTAAAGAGCAATATTGCATAGGAACCTGGACTGTCAGGTCCATGAATCAAGGCAAATTGGAAGTGGTCAAACAAGAGATGGCAAGAGTGAACGTCGACATTCTAGGAATCAGCTAACTAAAATGGATGGGAATGGGTGAATTTAACTCAGATGACCATTATATCTACTATTGTGGGCAGGAATCCCTCCGAAGAAATGGAGTAGTCATCATGGTCAACAAAAGAGTCTGAAATGCAGTACTTAGATGCAATCTCAAAAACGACAGAATGATCTCTGTTCATCTCCAAGGCAAACCATTCAATATCACAGTTATCCAAGTCTATGCCCCAACCAGTAACGCTGAAGAAGCTGAAGTTGAATGGTTTTATGAAGACCTACAAGACCTTTTAGAACTAACACCCAAAGAAAATGTCCTTTTCATTATAGGGGACTGGAATGCAAAAGTAGGAAGTCAAGAAACACCTGGAGTAACAGGCAAATTTGGCTTTGGAATGTGGAATGAAGCAGGGCAAAGACTAATAGAGTTTTGCCAAGAAAATGCACTGGTCATAGCGAACACCCTCTTCCAACAACACAAGAGAAGACTCTACACATGGACATCACCAGATGGCCAACACCAAAATCAGATTGATTATATTCTTTGCAGCCAAAGATGGAGAAGCTCAATACAGTCAACAAAAACAAGACCAGGAGCTGACTGTGGCTCAGATCATGAACTCCTTATTACCAAATTCAGACTCAAATTGAAGAAAGTAGGGAAACCCGCTAGACCATTCATGTATGACCTAAATCAAATCTCTTATGATTATACAGTGGAAGTGAGATAGATTTAAGGGCCTAGATCTGATAGATAGAGTGCCTGATGAACTATGGAATGAGGTTTGTGACACTGTACAGGAGACAGGATCAAGACCATTCTCATGGAAAAGAAATGCAAAAAAGCAAAATGGCTGTTTGGGGAGGCCTTACAAATAGCTGTGAAAAGAAGAGAGGCAAAAAGCAAAGGACAAAAGGAAAGATATAAGCATCTGAATGCAGAGTTCCAGAGAATAGCAAGAAGAGATAAGAAAGCCTTCTTCAGTGATCAATGCGAAGAAATAGAGGAAAATGGCAGAATGGGAAAGACTAGAGATCTCTTCAAGAAAATTAGAGATACCAAGGGAACATTTCATGCAAAGATGGGCTTGATAAAGGACAGAAATGGTATGGACCTAACAAAAGCAGAAGATATTAAGAAGAGGTGGCAAGAATACACGGAAGAACTGTACAAAAAAGACCTTCCTGACCCAGATAATCATGATGATGTGATCACTAATCTAGAGCCAGACATCCTGGAATGTGAAGTCAAGTGGGCCTTGGAAAGCCTACCAACAAAGACACTTCTAAATGAAGCAAAATGTTCTAGAGGAAGACTAAGAACTTTTTAGGCAAAATTCCTCTACCATTTGGTCTTTGATCATCTTGTGGCTGTATGAAAACTCATAATGCCTTTCTAATTTTTTAAATCTAATTCACCAAATTTCTGAGCAGCTACTGAGTTCCAAGGATGAGGATGCCTCAACGAAAAATAGTCTATGGTTTTGACAGCTCCCTCTCCTTAAATTCCAACTGCTAAAACTTTTATATTTGATCTCCTTTTCTTTTCCTTGAAGATATCTGCTAAGCCAAGACTGATTTTCAACATTCAGAAGCTGCATATGCCCCTAGGAACATAAATGGCTGTCAGTTGTTCCCTAAGGCAGGCAAAGTTTCTCTGCTATAGAGATTTAAATTTGTTGTCATTGGTTTCACTATATTCTACAGCCTTTAAAAATATATCATTAATGCAACATGCCTTGATTTTTCTAGTCCTTTTCTTGTAATTGCTTCTGTCACTACTTGATATATTCTTTCTCTCAATTTAATACTGAACACAGGTTTTATATTTAATGTAACTTATAAGTATGTAAATATAAATAACCAACCTTACTATTTGTTTTCACATCCTATGTTCTTGAGTTTACTCTGTTCTTGCCTTCTTTTGGGTTAATCAAATATGTTAAATATTTTTGTTGTTCTCCTCTTTATTAGCTTTTAGTTTTTAATTACTATATTATCATTCTTGTATTTATCTTAGATTATAAAACAAATATTTGACTTATATCAATACTTGATTATTCTGGGTGCTGCATTTTATTGAAATGACTGAGTTTTATTTCAGTTATTTTTCCTGGTGATGTTATCTTTTTCTATTTTTATTCTTCTAGAGGTTAACATTATTTTTAACATTTTATTTATTTTATTTTTAAAATTAATTTTAAGTATTTTTGACATTTTAATTGCTTCATTTCATAATATCCTTTGTCCTTTCTAATATATACATATAAAGATAGGTATATTAGTCAGTTTCCAGAAAAATACATATACAGGCAGTCAAATTAAAATAAATACCTTCACCAAATAATTCAACACATTGTTTTATCCCATCCACACATTTTCCTCTGATACAGAGCCATTGATTCTGTCCACACGGATGCCCATCCTGAATATACAAATCTTCTTGACATGCTGCTGATGAACCATTGCAATATTCATGGAGATCACATTCATCAGTGGAACCCCTACATATGTGTCCTTTTGGTACAAACTGGTGAGGTGAGTTAAACAATATTGAGTAAAGCAGAATGTGAGCATTTAAATATTATAAAAAATGATAGCTTTACTAATGTAGGTATTAAAATGTTTAAAGGCTCTTACAGCACAAGAATCACAACACAGTCCAGTATCACAAGCTGACCCAGGCTGGAGTCTACATGTGCCAGGGTTACAGCACGTGTTTGTCTGGTCATCACAAGCCTGAAAGGCAAATCAAATGCTCTG